>NW_028258315.1:76085000-76710000 GCF_053883595.1 Heterocephalus glaber | reverse complement strand
AGCATGTTTCCCCAGGGTGAATTAATTGCTTTGCTTTTCCTTTTCCTTTGCATAAAATTAGGCAGATTTGTCCATTCTGTGTGAACAAGACATTGTTGCCAGCATTTTCTGAGGATGGTTAGTAAGTGGCTGCTGTATGAATTTGATAGTGTTGTCAGAAATTGCAGGGTGGGGTATTGTCACTTGAGTTGGGAAATGCTAACTGAGGTCAGTTCTAGTTCAGCTTCCTACCTACAGAATTATGACAGGACATAAGTTTGGCCTGCATAAGATAAATAGGTCAGCAGAAACACACTCTTGTCTTGCTAATAGCAGATGTCCCTTTTTAAGCCTTAAATCAGAACATGTTTGTTCCCTATTTCAGATCCAGCAATTCATGTGCTCAGCTGAGGTAGTTTAAAATCAAAGGCCCAGACAAGAAAATCCTAAGCAAACAATCCAAGCAAGAATGTGCATGAAAAAGTTACTATATTTTTGTATCTGAAAATAAGTCATTGTTTTCCTTAAGTAACGCCATGTAACAAAGCTACCCCAAAATATAACAGCTTCAAACAACAAGCATTTTACTTCTTTATGCAAGATCCTGCAATTTGCACAGTTCTTGGTAAGTTGCTACTCTGTGGGATCAGGTAAGTTGGCTCAGATAACAGGATAATCTGTTTCATTTCTGTCACTAAATAGATGCTATTTTTGGCTGGGACCTTGGTCTTCATCCTTGTGGTCTCACCACATGGTAAGGTTGGGCTTCTTAAAGCATGATGGTCTCACAATAGCAGGCATACAAAGTAACTGGCTTTGTACTGCTTGTAAAAGCAGTAACCACCAGGTGTTCTTATAAGCCTAAGCTTGACGTTGTCCCAGCAATGACTCCATCACGTTTTGTTGGTTGAAATAAGTCATAGGCCAGCCCAAATTCAAGGGAAGAGGCTATATGAGGGCATGAACACTGTATCGGTCATTGGGGTCCACCAAAGCAACCGTCTACCCAGTCATGATAACATTGGTTTTTCTGTTCCCTACTGTTTTGGAGCCCTTTGCATTCCACACCACCCTTGGACCAGGTCAGCATAAATGAGGCAAACTGTTAATCTCAGGGTGGACCATGCTACTTCTCAAAAAGGAAAACATGGCTTTGACTATAGTTGCAAGAGAACTTTCAGAGTGTAAGGATGTGTATCTGCTGAACAGGCATGGCTCTTTAATTTCCTACCCTAATACCCTTCTAGTGCATCTCTCGCCCTTTCTCCTAACATATGTTTTGTTCATAGAACTCACTTTACTAAGTAAGGGTTTTTTTACTTAATTGTGTGTTTTTCCAGTGAAATGTAGAACTTCCAGGGGAAGAGACTGTCTCTATGGCTCTTGTCTGTTTTGGATGCCTACCACTGAGAAGAGTGCTGGTACATACAAGCCTCTACATACAGTTATTGACTAAATGAATATGTAAATTTCATATGTGAGAACACACAGATAAGGTAGATATAACAACTCCAAAATAAGTTGCTCCAGTGCAGGGGCCGTGGCTACAGTTTGCATCTCCTCTGCAGGGTCTGGACCACAGGTCCTCTCACTGTGCACGGTGTGTACCCTCTGCCCATTCCCATGGTATCATTGTCCCAAGGTGTCATGGATATCAATCAGGTTAGAGAGCTTTTCTGTGGAACCTGGCCAATTATGCTTTGTGCTCCCGTTTTAAACACAGTTACGGGAGAAACATGAAATGCCTTTATCTAATGCCTTAGATTTAAAGAAAAAGTCTTTAGTGCGGTGCTATATTAGTTCCAATTAAAACCTGGTTATCCTCATCCTTACTAAAAGTGGTTCATCAGCATTAGCTATTCATTCCTTAAAAAGATGCTTAACCAGAGAGTTTTTCATTATGTTTTGCCTTTTGCCGAGATATGGAGAGGGACTAGCTGGCTTGGTCTGTCTGTGTCTGTCTGTGTGTCTGCCTGACTCTCTCTGTTTGTACTGAACTGTATTATTCCTTTCTTTGTTTTTCTTCTACAGCCTCCCTTTGAAAAGTTGGTCTTGGAGGTTAGGATCCCTGTTTGTGCTCATCCTCCTCTCCAATTGCTCTTTTGATTGTTTATCGATCGCAGAGAGACAAATTAGATTTCCTTAACGAATGTTATGTGCTTACATCTGATTTGGTTATAGTCACCTATATCTGTCATTTGTGGAGCTTCTACTTTAAATGCTCAGGTTGTTTCTTATTCACAGAGCTTTTATCTGAAATTCACTCAACTGGCCTCCACGCAAAGTGGTCCTCAGTGCTGTGGTTTTCAACCCTTTTACCAGCCTTATGGATATTTGTGTGTTTTCAAATGTGCTTGAGAAATTGTCTTGAAAAATCATTTTATATTTCTGTGAGACTGTGTCTTGATTATTGTCCTCCAAGTCTTTGTGTGTTTGTTGTTGTTGTTGTTGTTGTTCCACACCCAGCTCATTCACACTCTGCTTGTATTTATCAGAGGAGCCTAACCCAGGCTGGCTGCAGAAAGAGGGGATCTGGCTAAGAGTCTTTTCCAAAAGTACTAACGTGAGTGTTGTTTCTGACTATGATGACCATAACCAAGATTTTCAAACACACATTAGCTAAAAATAAATATCAGTTTGGTGAGGCCCTACAGCTACTAGAATGCAATATATTTTTTAAATCCAAATAAGAGGCCAAAAATGTCCAGTGAACTTCGTGCCATAAATGCAAACACCACTCCAAGCCCCTCACCCAGAATAGGCTACAAATTGGTAAGTCTGGAGTTCTACTCTGAAATGGTCTGAATGAACTAGAAGTGAACCAAGGTCATAGACATTGCAGGACCTAGGAAAGACAGAGATGATGAACCCAGGCCCCTTGGGAATCCCCAGCTTCCTTTTTCTCTTTCCACTTGAATCTCCATCTTTCCTGATTGGAATTTGTCTCTTCACTCTCCAAAACTAGGAGGAGAAAACTATTTCAAATCTTCTTGGATCTGACAACAGTCTTGAGGCCTCTGATCATAAAAGTCTGCCAGAAGCTAGTTTAAAACCTCCATCCATTCATCCATCTATCACAGGGGATTGAACCCAGGGCCTCACACGTGCTAAGCAAGTGTTCTACCACCAAGCCGAATCTCGAGTCCTAAAACTACTTGCTTTTATCATCCCTTCTCCCCTCTGTCTGCTCTCAGCATTGCTCTCTGATTTTTGTAGATTTAATCTGCCCCAATTTGAGAAGGAATTTAACATTTTGTTTGTCTTTTTCCCTCTCTCCTGTTTGCAGTTCAGTAACTAATTAGCTTATTGCTTGCTCTTCTCAAAACTGACCGTGCAATGTCAGCAGGATGAAATTATCAAGCTGCTTGAGCAGACCTGAACCAATTTTAAAAACCCTTTTCTTTTATGATTTGCTGCACCCATTTCAGAAACATATAAAAGTTACTCATTGCTTTCTACTTCCCTGTGGACTGTGTGTTTAATATGAAGATCATCAGATTGAAAGCTGAAAAGACTTGAATTTCACATGTGGATCTAGCCTGTACTACCCTGGGACATTCACATAAATTCTCTTAAGACTCAGTTTTTCTCCTTTATGTAAGAGGAATGATCATGACTACTCTGTTATGGAATCACCTATTAGCTTGTGAGAAGCAAAAGATTTTATATATGCAGCAAATCTAATTGTGCACTTACTATACATCAAGTAACAAATGAGGCACTTAGAATACAGAAATAAAGTTAGATTCCTACCTGCCTTTTAAAGACGGTGTCATCATTCTCAACACACAGCTCCCTTTTTTAAAACTTCAGACTCATGATAGCATGGTGCCATAGTTTGGTATTGGTTGTCTCATTCAACTCTTTCATGGATGAGTGATGATGAAGTTGACATCAGCAGGCAGGAAACCTGGCTCTGAAATCCCATGATACTTTATTGACACTCCTAGACTGGATCTGTTGAATAAATTGTATAGCACTATACCAGTGATGGTGAACCCTTTAGAGCTTTCAATGATACAAACAGCCCACTGTGACACACATCCCATAGGTTCACCACCACTGCTTTATGAAGCCTGCCTAAATAGTAGGGTCTCAATGCAAATTTGTTTAAATTAATTCATGAATAAATCATGAATGGGTGAATCAATGATTAAATTTTATATAAGACTATTAAAATTTACTTCCTAAGCTTGGCAGTATCAATAAGAGAGCCTTGGAAGAGCCTTATTTTTCATGTCTCATCTGATTCCAATTACTTTTCATTAGAAACTTGTTTTCCTAATATGTTAGACTTAAATGTAAGATTAATATCCCTTGGGGAAAAGTGTTGCTGAGATTTTTCCTCTTACCTCAAGAAGATTCAGTGATATTTGTTAAAAACAAAATAATTAAAATCAAAATGTAGATTATTCCTTGCCTCTCTGATGACTCTTAATATTGAAGGTTGCCATGATAGCTAGACATTTCCATACTTCTTACCTCTAAATTTCCTTTTTTGGCCAAACAATTATGCAGAGGCAAGAGAATCACTAGAGATCAGCCAGTGGTCTTCAACCCAATTGTAACAGTAAGCATTCAAGTAGTTCTATGCTATCATCTTAAACCATCTGTAGAATTCTATTAAGTTCTAATTATATAAAATGCTTTCTGAGGACACAGAGAGTTAGGTTTGTGAACTACATAAAAGAAAGTACAGCACATTATGTCTATATGCCCATCCATTTTTCTGGGGAATGCATTCATAGCTTTCATCAGATTCACAAAAGAACCCATGATCTTCCTATTCTACCCCCTCCACCCCGCCTCCAGAAGTAAAAGGGACATTGGATTAAAAGATTCTGGTCCACTTAAGGAATGTGATTTCTTGTGACTAACATATTTTCTTCTTCCCAGAACTGTCATGTACAGTAATAAAAACGTAACCCTCCAAACAGTCTAGCTGTAAACTTCAAATTAAACAAGTCTATCTTGTAACTCATGAAACTTTCTCATGCTTTTGCATTCAGTAATCAGGAAAATCCCCTTAAACTTTTTCATGCTTCTGAAGACAGTAATCAGGAAAATCCTTGAGGAGACTGTGGTTGTAAAGGATGCTAAATCAGGTTATGATCCTGTATCCTGATGGTATGTTTTTCCTCTCTGGAATTTCCTCTTGGCGGTGGTCTGCTCTGCTCTTCTCATTTCCAGAGCACATATTAACATCTTCCTGAACATAGAAGTGTAAGTAACTCCTACATTTTATGTTATTTTGGACAATGAAAAAAAGAAACTATTAAAAGCCATAGAAAACCTTCCAATGATACAAGCAAACCAAATCATTACTGGCCCCCACGTGTTGCAGAGTCAAAAGCTAAATTTGCTGGTCCCCTGAATGCCTGCCTCTCATAACCCAGTTGCTTTCTTTTGCCTTTATTGGGTTTGATTTATTGGTGACAGAATTGCACATACTTAGGGAACATGGAGAAGACCATACTTAAACAGGGTGAGCTTTGTTACTATGGTATTCAACTCTTTTTTTTTTTTTTTTTTTTTTTTTGGTACAGGGGTTCAAACTCAGGACCTTGTGCTTGCAAGGCAGGCTCCAGAACCACTGAGCTAAATCCCCGGGCCACTACTGTATTCAATTCTTGAAGGACCTTCCTTAGGATTATTGAATTCCATGAAATAGAAAAAGTAGGAGTTTTGACCCACCCCAGACATTCATTTGCAATGTCTTTTTTTTCATTTTTTGTTTCCAGCATAGCCTAGCACAGCACTCATGAGCACAAGCTCTGGAATGATGATGTCTGGGTTGCCATCCTAGTTGTGCTGCTTAATGAGTTGTGTAACTTTACACATAGTATAGAACCTCTCTGTGTCTGTCTAAGGCACAGAGATACTCCTTACATTATAGGGCTCACAGGAAAATTAAGAAAGTTAATAATGTGAAGTGTTTAGAGTACTACCTGGCATGCACATACAGTGTGCTAGTTATATATGGTTTAAATCTAATTATAGAGGGGTTTGTGGGAGGTTTGAAAGGGTGCATCCAGCTAAGGTCAAGCATGAGAAGTTTGATTTGATTACTGTCACTAAGCCAGTTGTTGAGTTTGGTCTCTCTCTCTCTCTCTCTCTCTCTCTCTCTCTCTCTCTCTCGTTTGTGAAATTTTTGGGAAGGTGGTTGTTGTTTTTTAAACCTTTTCCACCCATCTCTTTTGAGGAGAGGGTTTGCTTGGCTGACCTCCCAAACTCGGATCTGAGATAATGTAATAGAATCCCTGTATTTAAACGCCTTTATCACACAAGGAAGCACTTCAAGCAAGACCACTTAGCCTTCTCTTGAAAAGGAATTTCTTTTGCTAAAGGATTTGGGGTGGGGGGGTGTTGTTTTTTGTCCTTCCCCACCTGTGTTTGACATCCACTCCTAACCACAGAGCCTCTTTTTTGGCACTTTTTTGGCACTATCCTAGAGATGGTGTCTCCACATCAGTTTTGAGTAGACCTTTTTTAAGTCAGCATAATATTCATGATTAAATATAATCCTCTACTCCAGATTTGAAGATAAATAAACCAAGATATTGTGAGCACAACACTTCTCACAAATTTTAATTAGCTAAAAGTTTTAAGATACAAATCAAGGTCCAGTTTAGTCATGGAAATTGTATCCTAAGTCTACTTAATTTGTTCAGTCTATTTTGAAGATGCATCTGTAATAGATTAAAATGTTTTTAATTAGAAAAAAATGTTACACAAGAATGCAGGAAAAAGACCTTTTTTAATCATTACATAGAAGTGCTCAGTATTCTTAGAAATATCCTTTTATTTAAAATTTTTCTATTTCCAAAGTAATAGAAAGGAGTTGTAGTAATGATTACTGACTGCAAAATCTGTTTTTTACTGATATTTATTCTGATTACATTTAGCTTCAAGCAGAATAAATACTGTATTTCTAGCAACTTTAGTTATTTGACAGCCATTTTGAATTTTTCAGAAAAAAATATATGTGGAATTTTGGAGTTTTCTAGCCCAGTTACCTCATTTTTTTTTTCAAGATGCTTGAAACCCACAGAGCTAGAGCACACAGTTAAGTTAAAGCAAAGTACAAAAATTAGTTTTCAAGAAAACTGTAAAAGGGAAAGAAAAATGTCTAAATGTTGCCTTTTAACGTTTTTATGTTTTATTTGCAATAAATTATCTTACTGTTTTAAAAATAGTTATTTAATATATTTTAATTGGCATTTGTAATTGTGCAAATTTATGTGACATTTCAATACATGTATACAATGGATAATCAGATGAGGGCAACCTAGCATATCTGTAACCTCAGACATACCGTTTGACCACGCAAAATCCTTTCTACCAGCTATTTTTAAATATACAATTATTTTCGAAAATAGTTACCCTACGATGCTATAGAACATTAGAAGTTATTTCTGCAAAACCTAGTATGGTGGCACAAACCTGAAATCCCAGGAGGCAGGATGATTGCTTTGAGTTTGAATACAGCCTGGGCTATGTAGCAAGACCCTGTCTTGAAATAAAAGAAGAATGAGGAGGAGAAGTGAGGGAAGGAGGAGAAGATTAAAAGGAAGAAGAAAAAAGAAAGTTGTAGCTTCTGTGAACTGTCACAATGGCACAGACCTATAATCCCAGCTATTCAGGAGGCTGAGGCAGGAAGATTGAGTTCAAGGCCAGCCTAGGCAACATAGTGAGACCCTATCTCTCCTCCCTCCCAACACACGCATAGTTATTTCTCCAATCCAGTGCACATATCTATTAACCATCTTCTCAATCCCTCCATTCCCCAAACCCTTTGCAAGCATTGGTAACCACTATTCTCTACTTCTGTGAGATCAACTTTTTAGCTTCTACATATACATGAGAATATACAATATTTGTCTTCCTGTGCCCGATTGATTTCACAGTATCCCACAACTTCAACCATATTGCTACAAATTACTTAATTTATTTTTATGGCTGAATAACAGTCTACTGTGTCAGTTTCCCACATTTACTTGATCCATTCATCTGTTGAGAAATACCTAGGTTAGTTTGCTATGTTGGCTGTTGTGAATCATGCCGCAATACACATAGGAGTGCAGATACCACTTGGGCATACTGATTTCATTTCCTCTGGTGTACAAGGAATGATCAAAATACACAGTAAATGTTTAAATTTTTTAAATTGATTACATTAAAAGATACATTGTCATTAATCTTCCTCAAAATACTTCCCCTCACTTCAAGCTTACCTATCATTCTTGCCATTTTCTGAAGCAATTCTGAAAGTTCTCCTTTGGGTCTTCATGAGGTTTAATAGAAATATGGTAAGTGCTGCTGCTTAGTGCCACTAACAGAAAGGCAGGTTCACAAAAACATCATGATGTGTCCTCTTCCACCTTATTCACAGGATCCTTCACTGTGCAACTTCTGGCTCTTCCCTAAAATCAAAATGACCGTGAAAGGTAACCATTTCAAGGAAAACTGAATTAAGGACAATGAGGCAGCCAAGACAGTGGAACTAAAGACCCTCAACTTCTAGAAATGCTCCAGAAAGTGGCAAGGATAATGAGATAAGTGTGCTCAGAGCAAGGGGGAATATTTTGAAGGAGTATTAAGACACTATGATTTTTACTGTAATTTTTAATCTAAATATTCACTGTATTTTTGAATCACATCAGGTATTCATTCACAGCAATGGGACTGCTAGATCATATTTTAAGCTCCATACTATTTTCCATAATACCAGTACTAATTCATGTATCTGCCAACAATGAATGAGAATTTTCTCCACATATTCAACAGCATTTGTTTAAAGAGCAATCCTAACTAGATTATACCACCATCCTAACTCATTATACTTGTAGCTTGCATTTCCCTGATGATTAGTGATACACCATTTTACATATATTTTTGCCCATTTCTATATACTTATATTTGAAATGCCTATTCAGGCCATTCACCCATTTTCCTTTTGGTACTGGGGTACTGGGGATCGAACTCGGGTCCTGGCCACAGCCTGACTCAAAAATACAAGGTCCTGAGCTTGATCCCCAGTACCAAAAAAAAAAAAAAATCACTTGACTGTAAAAACAAAGATTTATTTCTGGGTTCTCTATTCTGTTTTATTAGTTTTTCATGTAATTTTATGCAGTAACATTATTTTGGTTACTGTTACTTATTCGTATGTTTTTTTTTCTTCCTTGCAGCTGTATTAAAATATTACAGATTCCAAACAGAATTCTCAAATGTGTTTTACTTGTCCTAAAATAATCTATGTATAAATATAAAGCTGTATATAATACATTATTTTTCCTACTGAGAGAATTGCTAATAAGAAAATATATTCTATGAAAAGAAACTTTTAAAATAAAAGATTATAATAATAATAATAACAATAATAATAGAACAGGATGCATATTCCCCCCCAAGATTTAGTCATATGTTTTGAAGTAAGTTTGGTTCAGTATTGCTCCAGCTATTCTGGGTCTTTTGTAGTTCCATACAAATTTTAGGAGTGTGTTTTTCTATGAAGAATGACATTGGTATTTTGATAGAAATTGCATTGAATATGTAGATCATGTTGTATGGTATGGATACTTTATCAATATTAATTTTTGAATCCACGAGCATGAAATATCTTTCCATTCTTTTATGCCTTCATTTTCTTTCATGACTTGTAATTTTCATTGTAGAGATCATTTTCTTCCTTGGTTAAATTTATTCTTAGGTTGTTATTGGTTTTTGTTCATTATTTAAGCTGTGAGTTTGTCATATATATCCCTTATTGTGCTGAGATACATTCTTTCTATATTTGATCTTGATAGGTTTTATCATGAAAGGACTTTTTGAGTGATTTTCTGTGTGGATTGAGATACATGTTTTTATCCTTTATTCTGTTGATATGTATTATATTTATCAATTTGTATATATTGAGCAATCCTTGCATTCCTGGACTAAATCTCATTTTATTATGCTGTATAAACTTTTTTTATATACTATTAGATATGGCATGCTAGTATTTTGTTGAGAAAACTTGCCTCTGTATTCTTTGGAGATATTTGTCTTAATTAGTTACCTTTACCCTTGCTAGTACAAAATACCTGGCATGCAAACTTAAAGGAGGAGAGGTATATTTTGGCTAATGCTTTCAGCAGGTTCAGTCCCTTGTCAGCTGGCTTTAAGGCAGAAACATCACAGCAGAACAGCACAGTTGAACAGACAGTTCATGGTAGCTTGGAAGCAGAGAAGAACAGTGCCAGAGAGGAAAGGGTGAGGACCAGATACACTCAGAAGTAGCTCTCAAGCCAAGCAAGTTGATGATTCAGTTTAATTGTCACAATCTGAAGTTTTTCTTTCCTTTCTTTCTTTTGTTCTTTCCTTTTTTATTGTTTTAACTGAGGAAATGATGGCCTTATAAGAATGAGTTTGGAACTACTTTTTCCACTTAAATATTTTGGAATAAAGAATTGGTCTTACATCTTTGAAAGTTTGGTGAATTCTGCAGTGAAGCCATCTGGTCTTGGACTTTTCTTTGTTGAGAGAGTTTTTATTACTGGTCCAATCTCATTGCTTGTTATTTGTCTGTTCAGATTTCCTATGTCCTCATGGTTAAATATTAGTAGGTTATATGTGTCCAGAAATTTATCAGTTTCTTTTAAGTTTTCCAGTCTGTGTATATATAGTTGTTCATAATGGTCTCTAATAATCTGGTATATTTCTATGGTGGTTGACTCCCTTTTTATAATTGATTTATTTATTTGGGTCTTTTTTCCTCTTGGCTAGTGTTGCTAAAGGTTTTTTAATTTTGTTTATCTTTTCAAAAAACCAACTTGATGCCCAGGGATTTAGCTCAGTGGTTCCGCCCCCTCCCTCCCAAGCACAAGGTCCCAAGTTCGATCCCCAGTACCAAAAAAAAAAAAAAAAGCCTTGAGTCATTTCATTGATTTTTCTTGTTTTTTTATTTCATTTATTTCTGATGATTTTTGTTTCCCCTCCTTCCACTAAATTTGCACTTGAACTGTTCTTTCTTTTCTCATTTCCTGACTTGCATCATTAGATTATCTTTTCATTTCTTCCTTCCTTATTTCCCTTCGCCCTTCCTTTCTTTCATGTTTAATATAGGTATTTATTGCTATAAATGTCCCTCTTGAGACTACACTTGCTGTATCCCATAGGTTTTGGTATGTTGTATTTTCATTAGTTTCAAGAAATTTTTTACTTTTTAAATTTCTCTTTTGATTTCTTCATGGATTCATTGTTAATTTAAAAGAATTTTAATTTTTATATAGATATGTAAAATTTCTAATGTTCCTCCAGTTGATTTCTACTTTTATTTTATTACAGAGAAAATAAATATCAGATTTTTTTTTCTTTCAAAACTTTCTGTATTCAATTTTTCTGGGAGTGTTGAAACTTGTTTGGTGGCCTGACATGTGGTCTATCCTAGAGAGTGTTCCATATGCTAATGAGAAGAATGTGTATTTTGCAGTTATTTGATGAAATGTTAGATCTATTGGGCCTATAATTCTGATTTTTAAATTTTTTAAATTGTATGGTATGTCCATTGATGAAAGTAGTGTAATTAATAGTATTTGATCTGTTTACATTCAAGGTTATTGTTAACAAGACATATTCTTTAAAGCCTGTTTTTCTCTGGTTATTTTGCATACCCTTTCTTCCTCTCTTGTTATTCATCTTTGTAGTTTGCTGGTTTTCTGCATTGATAGTTCTAATGTTGAGTTTTGTGCTTTCATATGTTACCATGATGGTAGTTAACATCCTTTGCCTTTTAGTATAGGACTCCTTTAAGCATTTCCTGTAGGGTCAGTCTAGTGGTAATGAATTCTGTCCCTTTTTACTTTCCTGAAAAGTCTTTCCTTTTCGCTGCATTTCTGAAGGGTAGGTGTGCTGAGTATAGTATTTTTAATTGTCAGATTTTTTTCTTTCAAAACTTTGTATATAATTCCATTCTCTCCTGGTATAAAGGTGTCTATTGAGAAGTCTTGTTCTAATGAGAACCACCTAATACTTGATGCTTTTTTCTTGCTATTTTAGAATTCTGTCTTTGTCTTGTACCTTTGACAGTTTTAGTGTAATATACCTCACTCAGAGAGGGTCTTTCATGGCCAAATGTAGTAACAAACCTTTGAGCTTCTTAGACCTGGATGTATCTTTCCCAGGATTTGGAAAGCTTTCAGCAATTATTTAACTGAATGGGTTTTCTATATATTTTTCCTTCTCTTCTTCTGGAACCTCATAATGTGAAGGTTTGCTCCTTTAATGGTGCCCCATAAGGCTCTTTCTTCATTCTTTTTAATTTTTCACCTTTTGCAAACAATCTCTCTGGAGTGATTTCTTTTTTTAAATCCTGTCTTCAAGCAAAGATTTTTTTTTTCAGTGCTGAGTTTTTTTCAGTACTGAAGATTGAACCTAGTTCTTGTGCATGCTGACCAAGAACTCTATTGCAGAGCTACAATTCTAGCCTCCCTTATTTTGTTTTAAAACAGGCTCTCATTAAGCTGCAGAGGCTAGTGTGAAACTTGTGATCTTCCTCTTTGTTCTACCTAATCCATTCTGCTATCGAGCCTCTCAACTACATATTTTATTTCATTGATTGAGATTTTAGCTCTAAAATTTGATTGGTTCTTTTTTATGATCTCTAACTGCTGAATTTTCCATTTCTAGTATGAATTCATGAACTGTCTTCTCAATTTTGTTGTATTGTCTGTCTATATTCTCTTATATCTAAGTCTTCTTAAAATCATTCTTTTGAGCTTTTTGTCACATAATCTTCTCATCTCCTTTTCTTTGGGGTCTGTACTAGAGAATTATTTTTTTCTTTGGAGTCATCATATTACCTTGCTTTTTCATGTTTCTTATGTACCTGTACTGGTATTTGGGCAGCTGGTAATTCATTTGCTTCTATGAAACTACTAAGGTGGTTTTGTAGTAAAAGACTTTGTAATGGCAATGTTTCTTAGGGTGTTGTTTGGATATGCTGTGTTAGCTTTGATTCCAGTTGGATGCTTTAGACTAGTATTGCCCAGGTGGCTTGTTCAGCTGCAGTCGGCATTGTTATCTGCAGGTGCTCCATAGCCTAGGCCGCAGGGTTTGTGGGATCATACTACCAGCTGGAATGCATTTGCCTTGGGCAGGAGAGGCTCCCCAGCAGTTCTGGGTGCAATGTATATAGAAGTAGGTTGGGGCATCCATCAATCTCTGTGGATCTTGTGAGGTCAAGCTCACCCTGGTGGCCCCAGGTGGGTGCAGCACCATGTGTCTGGTCACAGGGTAGTGTAATGTGTTCCTATCATGTTTTAAGAGCTGCATGATTTCTTTGCAGGAACTTGATGACCGGGGGGGGGGGGGCGGACACTTGCTAGGAGAGTACTCTCCAGGTACTTCCTGGAGCCAAGAATGAGTTGCAGGGCCAACTCTCTGCTTCTCAGAGCCTCAGTGGGCCAAGGTTCTGAGATTGTGCTGCTCAACTGATCCCTTGGGCCAGTTCACTTAGGAAAGGCAGCTCAGCTGTTTTCTGTAGTCATAGGCAGGTGGGTGGACTGCATCTGCTTCCCTGGCCCTCTGTGGACTATGCCAATAAGAGTGGGCTGCCCAGCTACTTGCTAGGGCTGAGGGTGGATCAGTAGGGCTACCTGGCTACTTCCTGGGAGACTTGGTAGCCTGAGCTGCTCAGAGATGGTTTTCTGGCTGGTTCCTAGGGCTAAGGATGCCTAAGCAGACCACCTGACTGCTTCCAGGGCAGCAGGTGGGCCAGCAGGAATGCATGTTTTTTGGGAACCTCTACAGACTTTGCTTTCTTTATTATGATTCATTGTCAACATTCTTCTAGGATGAGTTCCCAGGGGGAAAGATTCTTTTTTGTTTTGTTCACTGCTGTAATCTGATTAGCTAAAACTGTCTGGTACATACTGAACCCTTGGTAAATATTTCTCTTTAAATGAATAGGTGAATCCATGGGCAAATTGGGGTCACTGCAAAGTAAGGTGATAATTAATAGTTTTTACACAACCCTGGTTCATAGCCACCTACATAAGTCTAATAAGTCCTTCATACCTTCTTCCCAAAATGAGGTCAATATGCAGATTTACACAAAGTATTGCCTTCACTTCCAAGAGGCCATCCACACCCTAAGACTCATCCATGAACTCAAGAATGCAGACCTGTGTGCTGTGCAGCTAGAACAACATAGATGCAGACTCAGACAAGAGTATCTGGTGTGAATTAGGGGTCTGTTTGGCTGGCATGTGTAATGAAGTAGAGTGATGGCAGATAAGTTTGGTCTATATTATACCAGGCTTTGAATGCCAGGGTAAAGCTTATTTCTATTTGAAGTATAAAGTAAAGGGAGCCAAGAGGAGCTATTCTTGATAATTCTGCCCTGTGTTCACTTCTAATTGAATGTGAAACCGCAGAATTTAATTATAGCTTTATTTTTTAAACAAGTGAAACTAATAAAATTTTGGAAAGATTTACATAAGTTTTTTCTTTAAAAAATATGCATACTTCATCATTAGGACAATTAAAATACATCCATTCTCTTAGTAAAGCTACTAGTTAAATTATTTCCATTACATTTCTAAGACTATAGCTCAGCTATGTCATTCTCCTTGTATTTGAATTCTTTCATTTGATTGAGATGTAAGCTTTTAATAAAATATTGTCCATCTTACACTTTGTTTTGGATAGTCATTTTGGTGATGTCTAGAAGTTTTCCATCACCCAAAAACCCTAAAAATTCTTCTGGATGTGACAGTATGTGAAATAAGATCATCTGGGCTTCTAGCTTCTTGCCCAGAATGTCATGTGTACCAAAAAAAGAAAAGGGTGTTGTGGGGATAAGCCATCCATATTTTTTACTCTCTCAAGTTGAAAATATATTCTGTGTTCCAGTCATATTTGCTGTCTAACAAACCACTCCAAAACATTGTTCTCACAGATTGTACAAATTAGAAATTTGGACAGGGCACAACAGAAAGAGCTTTGCTCCACAGTGTCTAGAGTCACAGCTAAGAAAGCCCAACATCAAGAGTGACTTGAAGGCTGCAGATTGAAAGCACATGGAGAACAGTACAGTGAATTAGGATGATCAAAGGCTGGGATCATGCAGTACGTCACTCTCCCTGTGGTCTGGGCTTCCTCCCAAAATGGATGCCTCAGAGTGATCAATCATACTTGATCTGTGGCGGCATCAGTATCATTGTGTCAGCAATCAAGGTAGATACAGCCTAACCTCAGAAATCACGTGACAACATTTTAGGTATGCTGAAGTGGCCACAGGTCTGATTCCATTCCAGGGGAGAGAGATACTTCTCCGTAGGAGTTGTACTAAAAACTAGTGTGAGGTTTTTTTGTTTGTTTGTTTGTTTGTTTGTTTGTTTGTTCTAACATCACATTCTGGATTGGGGAGTAAGATGGCCACTGAGTGAGATTCTCCAGTGATTGCCTTCTCAAGGAACTATACTTGGAATAGCTACCCACCAAAAGACCTTCATGGGTCTCAGGAAGCCAGGGAAGAGACCATAGTGCCTCGTTTGGGTATAATAGAGGACAACCAACTGAAGAAGGCAGGAAGGAAAGAGCTGCTGGGACCACTCTTCACCTCTAGCAGCATAGAGAGACACATAAGCATCCTTCTGGAGTGTATAGGACAGGTTATTTACTTTGGACTTTTTCCCTACAGGTATGAGGAACAATTAGACTCACTATTTATTCAAGGCCTTTGATGTGTTAAGGACTTATGCTATGGCTTTACATTCATTTTCTTTAGTACTTGTCACAGTGTTGTAATACAAATGTTATTTCTATTTTACAAATGAAAAATATAGCTCAAAGACATTAAACAACAGGCCACATTTGTAAGGCTAATACTAGGAGCAAGATTTGAACCTGCAGCTGAGAATTTTCCAGTCCCACACCCCCCCACATAATAACACTTTTCCTTTCATTCCTTGATATTGCTATTCTGTTCAAAAAATAATAGGTGAGAAAAATGTATAAAACAATATCTGCACAAAAGTTTCAGTTGAGCATTAATTACGTGAAAATAATGGTCAGGCTAAGAAAGGCAACCTCTCTTTTGAAGGGCTTTAGAAACCATATAAGTAGTGCTAAGATTCCTAAACTGACAGAACTACTACTTAAATTGCTAAACTCTAATCAACCATCCTATTCAAACAATTTTCCTTGGTCGGGGGAGCTTGCGCCTAAGAATCTTTGCTATCACTGCAGAGAAAATGTGTTCTTTTTAAGGGTCTTCAGTGAGAATTTTTCCTAAATGTTGCCCATATATTTGAAAGGATTCACAGGCCTTACTTTACCCCATGAGGTAATCAGATGAATTTCAGACTGATGAGCATATTGTTAAGCCTAAACATAGCCCCTTTTTTTAGTTTATTAGTACATGTTTGCAGTAGATAATGATTACATTCCTCATAGGGAGTTGGTACATGTACATAAAACATCTTAATTCCTTTTTTCATCCCCTTTCCCTTCCCTCTCTTCCTCTTCTACTCAGCCCTTGATCCCCTCCCCTCCTTTTTTGTACGTGTTCACATTCCTTGCGTAGAGTTGTGTATAGTCATTTTTGTTATTTCGGAAGAAAAATCTTCAGGGTTGTGACTGTATACAGGAAGCATTTTGGATTGAAGGACAAAGGAGGAATGAGTGACCCTTAAGCAAGCAATCTGTCCCTAGAATCTTTATTCTAGGCAAAAGATCACATCACATCTTCTCCTTTTTGTCAGTCTAAACGTGTGAAACTAGAAATCTGAAGAGATTCTCTCTGGTATTTCTTCAATTGGATTAACCACCAGGAAAAGCAAAAGACTGACTTGCTTATTATCAACATTCACTTGACAGAATGGAGTTTTTGGTGTTGGCACAGAGCACCACTGACAGCTCTAAGCTATGGTAGCATCTGAGACAGCCTTGGGTACTTGGCATAATGGCATCAGTCGCACTTTGTCATCAGAAGTTTCCTGCTATGTTCTGGTTCTTGCCAAGAACTCTTCCCTGTGAAAAACAACAGAGAGCACAGGAATGAGCACATCTGAACTTACAAGGTAGCACTCCTGCTTTTGCATCACTTAGCAACGCATCCGCATCAGAGCTGAGCCCACAGTAGGACCTCATAAATACTTATGGAATTGTTTCAATACCCTCATCCAGCCAAAGTGTGGCTGTTGGATGTCACCGGAGAATTTCAGAAAAATCAAGGGAGTCTAGAGGCAGCCAGGTTGAGAAAGTGCTGCTCCCCTCCCGGTTCTTTCACTGAGAACTTGTAGGTGCTCAAGTTTTCAAGACACCTCTGTGAAACTATTGGTGTGAAATATTGTTGTAAACCTAAACAATTTTTTATACACCTCAATGTCTTTAAAAAAACTTCCCTTTATTCTGAGAATCTCCTTTTGTGATCTTTTTGAAAGAGCAAAGGACATAAAAGTCTTGTTTTACGAAATTGTGATGGCAGTAAATAAGTTATTTTTCTTTTTTAATGTTCTTCCTTGCCAAAAATAAAAGGGCGGCATGTTAGAAGAGACTCTAAATGTCCTTGCTGTTTTAATCACTCCATGAAATATGAAAAATCTTAGAACCCTAAACTAAGCGATTGAGAATTTTTCTCTTGCATTTAAAAAAACTAACACATTCTTTAAACAGTACAGCAGGCATCAAAGTTGGTAGTGAATAGCTATACAACCAAATCTAAGAAAAACTTAGTGTTTGTCATTCACATGTGTCATAATTAGGAAGTATATTATATACACATTTATACCCAAGCAGGTATGTTTGGAGACATCCTCTATAATACATTAATTGTGTGTATGCATTCATTTAGCTGAAGGCCACTGACATATCTCCAACACCAATACATGAGGTGGCAGTCTGCTTATAAGGAATTGTTCTCTTATGCAGTGGAAATTCATATAGTCACAAGGCCTTTCTGGTTCTGTTTTACATCCTGAGCTGGTGACAGACTTGAGCTTTAAGAGATGAGCTTATTATTTTTTTTCCAGGTGCATTCATTACATTTTAAATGGAATCTTCACAATGTTAACCACTGCTGGGCCAAGGCTTAGCCAGTGGGGATCCATTGCTCTTTTTCTATCCCTAGTCTTTTTTCTTTACCTGAAATTCTGACAGATGATCTGATTCTATTTGAGTAATTGCCTACAGTAGACTCGCCCATCCACATGCACAACTGTGAGATCACAAATAAGGAAGCTGAGCCACATCATTGTTATAGGCACTTGAAATATCCCTACTTCCACATAAAAGCATTACATATTTAAGATGCTAGTGCCATTTTATGTACTGGTTGTATGAAGTCCCTAATTATAATTGTATTCAGTGAGGGAAAGCAGTAGGTCAAGAAACCAGTTTCCGTTTTCAAATTACATAGCAGTTTCTTTTACCTACTCTGATTTTGATCAGCATATAGGTGGTTATTGCAAAGAACTGTAAAACAGAATGTACAGTGATAGTGATGAGGATTTTTCATTAACCCAATGACAATTATTTGCTTTGTATGAGACACTGTAGGCATTGGGCATACCTCAAGAAATGGCCTAAAAGGAGCTCACAAGATGAGAGCTTAACAGCAAAATTTGTCTAATGCCTGCCATATGCCAGGCACAATTCTATGGAGCTGGAAATATGACAACAAAACAAGGTGCTGATACTCCTGGTCCTTACCATCTATGGACAAGTTAATTTAGAAACATAAATTGAGCCAGATGTGGTGCACACCTGTAATCCCAGCAAGGCTGGTAGGCTCAGGCAAGAGGATTGCAAGTTTGAACCCAGTTCAGACAATTTAGCAGCTTAGCAAGACCCTGTCTCAAAGGGACTGAGAATGTAGCTCAGAGCAAAGGCCAAGAGTTCCATTCCCACCATAAATATATGAATAAACAAACCATAAATTGGTTACTCTAATTCCAGTCTTATGGTGAAGGAAAATTTGACAATATTTGCTGAAATGTAAAGTGTATACCCGTTTCCGTGATTCTGCTTCTGTCTAATCATGTACTACAAATGTACCAATAAATTTTTTTAAATTTTAAATGCTGACATATTTAAGTAGATTCAAAAATCACATCCATATTGTTTGTAATAATGACAAGTTGAGAAGAACCCAAATTCAGCAGGACAACTATGGGAATGGACATAGGGTAGACAACACATGCACTGTGCTACAGTTTGGAAGTGGAATGTCCCCAAGATGACAGTGTCTTAAAAGGCTTGGTCCCCAGCTGGCTGGTCTAGGTATCACAAGGTAGAGGAGCCTGTAGGGGTTGGGGCCTACAGGAAGTTTGGGGGTCGGGGGCATACCCTTTCAAGGGACAGGTGGATCCTGGTCTTTTCCTCTGTTTTGTGTCCAGTTCATGAGGTGAAAGGTTTTGCAACACACTGCTGCCACAATATGTTGCTTTCACCACAGGCCCAGAAGCAAAGGCCAGTCAAGGACTGGAACCTCCAAAACTGTGAGGCAAAAAACCCCTTTTCTCTCCGTAAGCTGATAATCTCAGGTATTTATTAACAGTAGCAGAAAGCTGACTAACATTCAGTGGATAGTGTGTACATGTGTTGTACATGTGTGTTTAAATACATATAATTTATATATTTAAAAACACATAATATGTATTTTGGAACCAGGAATCAAACTCAGGACGTTGCACTTGCCAGGCAGGCATGGTGCCGCTGAGCTACATCCTCCACCCTGTTCACTTATTTAGATAAAAATAGGTCTAGAAAAATACAAGCCATACTTCTGGGGAGGCTGGGTGAACAGGATAGCTCAGAAAAGAGACATACCTTACAGATTCTCTGGCATGATGAAGTCACTCTACATGAGTGTTCTACTCTTCAAAGTGAACAAGTGTCCTCTTTTAAGGGTTAATAACTATAGCAGAAATTTAGCTTCACAGAGCACTTAGTTCTCACCTTAACATTGCCTACAGAAGAACCACAGGACCACATGTCCACAGGAAAGATGGTAAAATTATTTTGTTTCTTCTTTTTTACCTGGGTGTCTTTTCTGAAACCCTCTGCCTTTTATTTAGTACAGAGTGTACTGATTATCTTCCAGGCTGAGGACTAACTTTACTGAAAGGAATCAGATTTTCAACAAATAATGAAAAAACCATTAGTCCACAGTGCTAGCCACCAAAACTATGTTAACAGGAGATCTGCCAGGTAGAAAATAAAGCCTGGAAAATTATCCTCCATCAGCATACTCACCTTTAGAAAATCAATAGCTTCGAACAAGACAATAAATATGGGACCCCACGCATGTTAGGTAGCCAACGCCTTCTCAATAATAATATATTTTTACTACTTTGTCACTGTGGCTAAATTGCTTCATACTGAGAATCTATTTTATGTCCTTAAAGAGTGATGTAGGCAACATCACAGACATTAATCCCTAATTGTGAAGGCTTACTGTATGAGGTACTATTGTTTTCGATCTACATTACCACCCTAGCAAGTAATTCTGCAGTAAATATGTTGATTGCTGAGTCAGGCGTGGTGATAGGTGTCTTCTGTGTCCCCTGATTCCTATCACGAACTGTTGGAATTGAAGAAGTACCCTTTTACCATTTTGATGAATACGTGGACTTCATGGGGCAAATATGTATCAATTAAATAATGCATTTGTTTGAGGCAAATTTGGGTTCTTTCAGGATCTACATTTCATATTCTATCAGTTCACAAATGATCACTACATACTGAGAAAATCTATTAACTCCCTTCAACCTCTAAATTCTCTGTATAATCATACACAGAGACGTATGCTGGGACATATGTCCAATGATCAAAATGACTGGGTATTTGTGGTCAACTGCAATCAGCCATACCAGTTTGTTTTGAGAAGGAATGATTAAAGGCTAGGACTCTGAAGCCAGACTCCCAGGATTCAAGTCCCTACCTAACATTTACTAGCTCTGTAGCCTTGAGGGTGCGTGAACCTCCCTATGGTTTAATTTCCTCAGCTATGAATTGGGGATAATGTTACATCTACCTCTTTAGCTCATTTATTCCTCATTAATCCTAATCTATGTAGAGTTCTTGAAATCATGCATCCCCACAGGGAGAAAATGTTAGCTCTTAAGAGTCTTATTTTATTGCAAGTTTTATGTTGTATTACATTGTTTATTAAGAAAACCACCAAATCAAGTGATTATTTACTTGGGTGGGATTAGCCATATAAGATGAATATTTTGCTCACTCCTCTTTGGAAGCCTAACCTTTCCCTTACCCGCAGTGCTACCTTCCTATCTCCTCAGAAGCTCATATCAAATGGCCAGAAAAGTGCCCAATGGGTAACACACAGTAGGAACTGCATTTCTGTTTGTGGCCTGCAGCAGTCCAATAGAACATAATTCCAATTTGTCTTAAAGTGATATCTTTTGTTAGTAAACAATATACTTACAGGAGACATTTTTGTCTCTGTGAGTAATTACCAGGCTTTAGTCCTGCAGATACAACCCCGTCTTTATCTCACCTTGTAATCCACCCTGGGCTCTGTGAAACTCAAGTCCTCCTGGGGGTAAACAATATACATGCTGTTCCCAAGCATGAGTTTTTCCTTTTCTTTTCTTTTTTTTTAGAAACAGACTTTTGCTGACAGATGTAAGTACACCTACCTATAAAATTCCCTATCACTGTGATAGCTATGGATAGCTATGGATAGCAAGGAAACCACACTATTTCTTTTCAGTTGGAATTAATGGACATGAACTTTTTTCCCCAAGTCTACCTGTTTCTAATGGCATCTGGCTATCCCTAATGTAGCTTGGCTCATTCCATCCATTTGGGTTTCCCATATCCCTAGTGGAAGCATTTCCAACACAAATAGAGTAGATGTGCAAATCTGAATTTCCATTTCCTTCTGAAGGAAATGAGAACTACCAACGTGTCCCCAGTTAGGCACTGACCCCATTTCGAACCCCTCATAGCCCAGAGCTCTCCACTGTGCCACGTGTAAAGTGTGGGCTTGGTGGAATCTGGGCATCTCATTTTGATGAGATGAAAAATGCCTTGTTTTTCTTTTTTCTACCTGGGATGTGTGTGTGTGTGTGTGTGTGTGTGTGTGTGTGTGTGTGTGTGTGTTCTGAGAAATACTGAGTGATTAATAACTTATCTTGATTTTGCTTTTTCTTTCACTAGCTTGTAGAGAAATTAGGTGACCTACAGATTTTTGGACAAATAGTGCATTGTATTAATGACAGATTCCACTCAGACATTCCTCCACCCAATTGAGCTTATCAGAAGTAAGAACAGATACCCCTGGATTTTGTCTAATCCTTTCTTGTTTTTCTTGTTAGACTAAATACAAACCACAATGTGAAAAAGGAACACGACAAAACAGTGTTTAGAGCTGTGCATTGCTTTTTTCCTTTACAAGGCAGACACAGAGAGAAATATGCAGCAAGACATGTGCTGGTCACAAAGATAGTCCTAACAGGATAGAAGCACCCTGACACACCAGGCATGGCATTATATGGAATTGCTTATATAAATTGCTTTCTTATTTTTATTTAAGATATAGGGTCATCTTCACCAAGTAGATATATGTTGCCAACTAGAGTTAATTAAGTCATCTTTTATAGTAGGCAGTTTCATTTAAAATAGGTGATTAATAACTGAAAATCTCTGGGCTGGTTTCATTTTCAAAGGTGATTAATGATAACTGAAAACCCTGGGTTTGTTTATAAAAAAATTTAAAAGGGATGAAACACAATACCTAAATTGGATCAAATTCCCCAAATAAGAAAATTTAAGCAAGGTTAGAGTTACCCATAAGATTAATATGGTTAAAATTTAAAATCCAAATTTTAGAGAGGCCAAGGACCTTGGAGTCACTTAACCCAGCATGCCCATTTTCCAAATGGGAAAAATGTGCCTCATTAGTAGCCAAGTAATAGCCAAAACCAGTCTTAGACTATAGTCTTAGACTATGTCCCCATTGCTACATCACTTCTTCTTAGTTACAATTTTTTTATTGAAAAATATTTGTTAAGCACATACTAGACATAACCACTGAAGTGTGGCAATTTTGATGAAAAAAATAGAACATGAGTTGATCACATTAGCCATCAAAGTTGTTTTTTCATCTACAGAAGAGACAGCTGCAAAGCATTTGATCTTAACAATGACAATTAAAATGAGCCTTATTTGAAGTTACAAAATCACCACACTGCATTTGCAAGACTCCGGCATGCATGCACAAGGGCACTTTGCAGATGGCTTGCAGAGACTTAGTTTATGTAGGCACTTTAGGGAACAGATGGACCCTGCAGCATCCCATGGTAAATGTAAATTTATGGCACCACAATCACAAGCCAGAGTGATTCCCTTCTACCTGATGGGGTATCTGAAGTATGATACCGCTGGTTTGTGGATCACTGACATAGTCCCTAAAGGAAAGTTTTTCTCAGGGAGACCATTGGTTTCACCCTGTACCCCTGTAATATATCATCACCAGGTATTTGATATCAATGAAAGATCTATTTTGTGTAAGTTTTGTAAAGAATAAGTATCTTCTAGAAAGCTACCAATTTGAGAAACTCGCATTAGTTTAGAAGAAATACTTTGCTGTTATAAAATGCAACACTTTATTTTTCCTTCAACTTTTTTAATTAGTATGTATGATACTCCCCCCTCCTAATTCATCTGTCCCTAAATTCTTAGGAGTTTGAGATTAGAGAGTTAAAGGAAAATACATATAAAACAGAACTTCATAAAGACTCAGCTAATAGGTAACTTTCAGATGTGAAATACTGATAAGGATGTGTTTCTTGGTTCCACATAAGGTGGCATTTTAGTATCTCATAAGGAAGCTATTAGAGAAGATAGCAGCTGGGGAGGAAAAAACCCACACCTAACATCAAACCAAAGGGATCAATGAGATGAAATGCTGATGCTTTTACAGTGAATGCAAAATATCCTCTGTATGATGGTGTCTTCCCTAATTATTTAAGATTGCTTGTAAAATTGATTTTATGTAAACACAGCCACACTCAGCAGCAGACCACTCCTTACAACTAAGTTGTTGGGGATTTATTGACCTGTCATTCAGATGTGTTGCTTTACTACCACTTAATGGTCTGTTTAGATAGTCTTGGTGTGTACAAACTCCCACCATCAGCTCCAAGCACCACACGTTGACAGGTAGCTGCCACAGAGTTAAAATAAGAGACCCTATTCTGGAGCACACAAGGGCACAGAACATTCATTATTTTCTAATCAGATTCAGGGATTTCCACAAGAGCTGGAATGGAAAGTGAAGGGTGCCTATCTGTGTTCTTTCTACTGTTTCCTGAATGTGAAAATACCAACATATGTTAAACTGAGACCTAGCTTCCAATCCTACTTTCACTCCTCTGGTGATTTGACCATGAGTTCATCAAATGATTTCTCTAAGTCTCAGGCTGAACAGCTGTAAAACAGGATAATTCAATAGCTTCCTAGTTCCTGACTTTCCTGGAAATTTTTAAGGACAAAATGAGTATAACCTACCATGAAAATACCTGATTGTTATGGTTTAGATCTAAAAATGTCCCCCAAAATCCTCATGTGTATAGAAGGTGATTGATCATGGGAGGAACTATAGTCATCCATTCATGAGTTCAGAGCTGAATGTGCTGTTAGGAGGCGGGGCCGGTTGGTCATGGGTCACTTGGGGCATGACTGGAGGGTGTATTTTTTTTCTGTTTTTATTTATTAGTTCATGCTTGCAGTACATAATAATTACATTCCTCATGGGGAGTTGGTACATGTACATAACACATCTCAATTCTTTTTCACCCCTTTCTCTTCCCCTCCCTCCTCTTCTTGATCCCTTTCCCTTTTGCAAAATAACTCTCTTCATGCTCCCTATTTTCTATCTTTTATTTTGCTCTTCATTTATATTTTGGGTTTCTCACATAAGAAAGACCATGCGATATTTAAGCTTGTGTATCTGATTTATTTAACTTAACATTATGGTCCTGAAATGCATCCATTTTCCTACAAATAACTCAAGTTTATCCTTCTTTATGGCAGAGTAGTACTTCATTGTATATAAATACCACACTTTTTTAATCCATTCATATGTTGATGGACATAGAGGGTGCTTCCAAGATTTAGCTGTTATGAATTGTGTTGCTATAAAATGAGTATGCATGTATCATTGTGATATGATGTCTTTACATCTTTTAGGAAAATACCTAGAAGAGAAAGAGCTGGGTCAAAGAGAATGTCTACTTTTACTTTTCTGACAGTGTATTGCTGTCCCCAGCTCTTCCGTTTACTCTCTACTTCCTGGCCACTATTGGATGAGCAGCTTTTCTCCACCATATCCTTCCATCATGCCCTCTCTGCTTTGGAGCCAGCTGACCGTGGACTGAAACCATGAACCAAAACAAACCTCTCCTCCTTTATTTTGTAGGTATGGGGTATTACTGTTCCAGTAATAGGAAAGTGACTGATACACTGAACAAATATATTCTTTATCTCAATTTAGCCAGAGTTGTTCGCAGCTAACTTGGGAAATACTATTACTAACTTGGGGAAAAGCATCTGTCTTTGGTTGGCTCCAGAGGTCAGGGAGAGAGGCACAGTTGCTACTCACAGGAGCTTATATTGAAGTAGAGATGGCACATTTCATGCATCCTAGGTAGTGTTTATTTAACATTGTAACATCTCTGAAACTGAGATCTATCACATCACTAATGGGATATCTCAAGTAGTTGGTAGGCCAAAATTTTCTTAGTGACACAAAGTGATGGCACCTCTTTCTCATGGTCAGTGGTCTCTTAGCTTCCATGAAATACAGTAATATGGCCTTACAGATAACTCTCCTATGGGATTGAAGCAGCTGAGGGAAAGGAAAAATGGATCCCCTGAGGATAGATTCTGAAAAACTGCAGAAAAAGGAACTTTGTGTGCTGCATAGCCAGAAAATTAACTTTGGAGTAAATAGGAGCTAGCTGAGGCGGGGCATGGGAAGAGGGGATAATAGATTTTGCAAGCATATCACTTTGAAATCCAACAATGTATTATCTGATAATAGAAACATAAAGAAATCTCACAGCTAATGAGAAAGCGGTCTCTAAAAGGAGAGTGCTCCCACTCACTCACCCATCATCTTTGTCCCATTCAGTGGAATAGCCAGCTCCCAGGAGGTCCCTGAGGAACAAGATGTCACACACAGAATGCAGGCTCTCAGACTTCCTGACATCACTGTGCTCTTCCCTACTCTCTACCCCTTGGGTGAACCCAGCTCTTAATCTAAAACAGAGCATTCAGGGTTCCAAGCTCTGCGACCGGCCTCTAGAGCAACCCTAACTCCATCTCAGTGCAGGGCAAGCAGCCTTCATACAGGTTTAGTTTCTCGCAGGGCTTTGCTTTCAGGAATGCAGTTATGTGGCCACTTCCCTGACCCAGCCCTTGTCACAATGAATCCTTCCTTCCTTTTGAATTATTTCTCCCTTTTTCCTCTAAAAGATTTATCTCACATGCCAACCTTCAGTGAAACTTCTTTTGCTCAAGAAAAAATAAACAAGCAGGGCTAGAGTGGCCAGCATTGTGACAAAATCAAATGGCATTTCCTATATTTTAAAAAACTGAAAAACTTCCTAAAGATGAAGAAGAATGTTGATATAGCTTAAATGTGTAATTATAATAACTGCAGTTCAAAATCCAATTAAGGGCATATTTTATCTCCCACCTCCTAATTTCCCTTTGTTATTTCCTGTATTCTCCCCTCTTGACTCGGTTTACTCTTAGTTTTTTATGTCTTTTTTAAATATCTACAGTTTACTTTTCTACGATGCATGGGTAGTTTTTAGATTTTTTTTTTTTTCTCCTATATAATCCACATGTCCCATGTTTTATCTACCTTGACCTTTCTTTTTTTTTTGGTACCGGGGATCGAACTCGGGTCTTTGCGCTTGCACAGCAGGCAGCAAAACCACTGAGCTAAATCCCCGGCCCTGCCTTGACCTTTCCATCTGGTTATTTTTACCCTTCTTCCTTTTTCTATGTCCTGTTTATCATTTCTCTTCCTTTGCACAGGTTTCCATGTTTTCTTTTTGTCAAGTCTTTTCTACATCCCTTGTTAAATAATAATAATCAAATCAAAAATACTCCAAAAATAATAACGTAAGCAAATAAACTATGCTGTGTTATGGTTACTATGTAGTAAAAATAATCTTGGCCAAGGCTCATGTCCAACAGCCTTAGTTGCTAGCATCACATTTAGGAGCGGCTCCAAAGGAGTGCCCCTTTAAAGGAATGTTGGAGTGCTGTCACTTGCTCAGAGTGAGGATAACATTGGGCGAGAAAAGAGGGTTTGGAGGGAGTGGCAGTGTATACAGTGGTTGTGGCTTTTGGAGGCAGATGTCCTGTTGTTTGGATAGCAACTCTGATATGCCCATGAGCTATGGGACCTTAGGAAAGTTACTTCTCTGAAGCCCATAATAATTGATATAATGCCTCTTTTATACAATGTTTGTGAGGATTGAGTGAATGAATGTATTTAAACACTTAGAACAGTGCCTGAAACATAGTACAGGTTACATGTAGTACATTTCAATGGCTATCATCATTTGCTTAAGTTACTCAACTTATGGTAGTATGGGGTTTAAGAAAATAGACATTTTGAGAAATGTACTTTTCCTTGCACATGTCCATCTGCAATCAAGATTGAGAGGGCCCTAACACAGTGATTTTCAAAGTTTCATCCTTGAAACAGCAATAGCCACATAAGCCAGGAACCTCTTAGAAATATACATTCTCAGCCCTACCCAGACCCACCCCCCACCCCTGGTCAACTGAATCAGAAACAGAGGGTGGGGGTGGGCAGTTTGAGTTGTCACAAACCCTTCAGCTGATTCTGATGATGATAAAGTCTGAGAACCATCTTACAGAGATCGATGTCCTCTCTACTCCAAAGGTACCTAGAGAATACAGAATATAACCACATCCATCTCACACACCCACTGATACCACCAGCAACATGCTGAGCCTTCATGTGGTCTATGCCTTTGTAGCAACTTTAATAAAGAATAAGCTATACGTATGCAGTAGTAATATTCTAACTTGAGGAATAAAGGATCATCTCTTCCTTCTGGTAGTAAATTGCTTGTTCCTTTGAGTCCAAACAGTAGGCCTCCATAAGGATGTAGAAGGTAAGGACAGATGAAGGTAGAGATGCTCTTTATTCACATGGAATGTGGAAACAAGACCAGATGGTCCAGACACAGACTTAAACATTAGTGCTTTTCACCTCTCTAATCAGATCACCCAGCAATAAATGTACAGTGACCTGTTTAATGTTTCCAAGTTGTTGAGGGGATGCTCACAGCCTTTCATTATTGTTAGTATCTAGGGCAAAATACTTGCTATAGTTTGGATCTTAAATGTCCCCCCAAAGGCCAATGTGATAAAGGCTTCATACCCTAGGTGATGCTATTTGGAGTTGATGGAACTATTAAGAAGTACAGCCAAATAAATGGAAAGTCTTCAGGTCACTGAGAAGTTTTCCATGCAATGGGGGAAATGAGATCCAAGACCCCTGTCCTTGTTCTGTTTGCTTTCCTTCTCATGAGGTGAGAGGTTTTGCTCAACCATGTACTCCTACCATGAGATGCTGCTTCGCCACAGGCCCAAAGCAATGAGACTAGACCAATTCATCATAGACTAGAATCTCCAAGTTCCAAAATAAGATTTATCTTTTTACAAACTGATTTTCTCGGATATTTTTGTTAGAGTGAAAAGCTGACTTTACTTGAGGAGCTCAGTGGTATCTGGAGAATCCCCCTTTCAGGAGGGTGGACTGGGTAATGTCAGCTGTGGTTATGATCCCTGTGCCTACGTCCTAGCAGGCACTAGGTGATCCACAAGGATTTATGAAGGTCTCCTTTGAATAGAGGGAAAGTTCACATACCCCTTTCTTATTAAATGCATCCAAAAAGTCACAGCTGGCACTGGCTCTGGAAGCATCCCTGAGGAGACAGCATCAGAGGTCACAACCTTCATCTTCAGGTATATCCCCCTACAAGTATTTATAGAAGAACCAGAGAAAGGCTTAGACTAGAAAGGTCACTGTCTATAACCACCACTTTAAAATGATAGGGGACTGGGGATTTAGCTCAGTGGCTCTGCACCTGCCTGTCAAGCACAAAGTCCCAAGTTCAATTCCCGGTACAGAAAAAAAAAAAAGATAGTGCAAGAATTGTTCCTGAAGGAATGCTACTGAGTGCAAATGTAAATTCTTGTTTTTTCTTGGGATGTTGCACCTATATATTCACTGGATTTGTTTGATTCCTCTTACTTTATAGATGTAGAAACTGAAGTTCAGAGAGGTTGTAAGATAAAAGGCACAGAACTGATAGTATCAAGGTGAGAACACCTGCCCTCTGAATCCCAACCCAGAGCCTTGTGTGCTTTGTCATATGACTTCTTTCGGCTATCCCACTGCACAGGACAGACTGTCATGGTTCAGCATAGATGGCGTGTGGGTCCGCAGCAAGAAGGGCCCATTATAATTTAAGAAATGAAAGGTGATTTGCTTCCTAGATCTGGGAGTCCTTGTATTGGTGACTTCTGCTATGCTCCAATATTTTCTTAGACTTAAGGAGAACTAGGGCATTTGTTGATGTTACAGAGAATGGTGGCCACTGGTGCAGAGCAGTTGTCTGATGGACCTTTGTTCATGATGGAAACATTCTGTATCCACACCACTCGATCTGGTAACCCCTACTTGAGGAATTAAATTTGTGTTTAAATAATTTTAATTTAATTTAATTTTAAATAGCCACCTATAGGTGGTGGCTAGTATATAAACCTACACAGGATCTATGAGATCATTTTTTTAGTTGAGTATTGGGATAGGTTCTATTTGGAAGGGGAAAAAAAACCCAATTTAACTTCTGTCCCCTTAGCTTCTCGAATGAACAGCAGAATTCACTTTTTCACAAATATCCAGTATGTCTGTTTAGAATGTTCTGGGGTCCTTATGACCCCAGCAGAACCACTCATTACTACATGGTGGTTTCTTAGTTGTCCGGTTGTTATCTGCAAAGTCAGTCAGTCTGTATGTGTCCCTACACACATAGAGAGAGGCAGAAAGCATGGTTTATTGTTATTTCCTGTTAACCAACAAGGTGGGATACAAACCACAAAGTTGTCCTCTGTGTTTGGCAGAGGCCTTGTGTTAAGAATTATAAACTTGACTGTCAACTTCTGTCTTTAAAAATGAAAAGGCATAGGTGGTGATGGTCTTACACAGTTGTTTCATGACAAGGCATTAGCAGTTGGGGCAGGGCCCTGTGCCTCAGCTCCCTTTCTCCTTAAGCGTCAGAACTCTAGCTCAGCAATCCCACCTACATGCAGGACCGGCTCCCCTTTCTCTAGCATAAAGCTGACATCTTCACTTGAAAATATTCTTTTCTCTGCTAGGAGCTTGCAATGGCAGGAGGTGGGCTGATGGGTGATATATTTGGCACCAGTAAGTTGCAGTTTATTTCACCTGTCTACTTACTTTCCAGAACAATAATTTCAGGAGGTCTGAGTTTTTCTATGGTTTGGAAAATAGAAGACCAGCTAGCCAAATTCTGTTCATTTAAAAAGCTTAAAAGAATAAGAAAATAAAATAAAAAGCTTAAAGGAGGATAAGAAATTGTTTACCCCATTATGTGAATTTTTTCGTGCCTTCACAGGATGTTAATAAGCCCACCGCCGGAAGTCAGAGAAGGCTTCTGAGGAAAGGAACAACTAAGCTGAAACCTGAAGTTTCAAAAAAAGTTGAATGGGAGGGGAAGATCCTAGAGTCTAGGGAGTCACAGTGAGAGGTGAAGGCCTGCAGAGAACTGTGTTAGTCATGTCACAGAACAGAACCTGTTCCTGATGGTAGCCAGGCCTAACTGAAGATTTTAAGGCATAGTAGTGTTTTAAAAGTGTATGGTCTTATTTTGGGGTTTTGTTTTGTTTTATTTTCTGGCTGTGAGGTGGAGTGAGGAAGCCAGTTGAGAGGCTGTTAAAACCACACATGAATGCAATGGAGGATTCAGGCAGAAGATATAGGTTGTCAAGCAGGGCTTTCTCAGAGACTCTATAATATTTTTCTGTTGAGTTGAGAATTAAAGAACTGAAGGCATTTTCTGAAATTCCCTTTGAGAGAAGCTGTCCCTTGCCCTTCCGCTTAAGATTGCAAGGAAGCGTGCTTTGATAAGGGGATGACTGGCTACTTGTTCTTATTTGTCCTCCCAGGAGACACTTCTGAACACATAGGACCTATGTGTCACCACCCTGGAGCCACCAGCTCCTTTTCATTGTTCAAGATGTGCTGGGTGCTGCATTTGCCCAAAATAAAATAATTCTCATTTACTTACCTCAGAGCTGTCAAAACCTGAAGTCTCACTCTGTAGGCATAAGCAATTTTTCCCCCAAAAATGTGGCTTCATCTCAACATTGTTATCTGCCGACTGCAGAGAACAGAAGGGCTACGTTGCTCTTCCTTTCTCCTAGGAGCAACAATTAAAGACCAATTCTTCCATGGTACAAATGCATCTATGAGCGAGTGACACTCTTCAGTCACATCCCTAGGTGTTTTAATAGACTGGCTGGAACTCCTTCAGATAAAGAAATGACTTAGCAAAAACAACAGAGACCTAACAGGAGGAAACAGTAGATTGACTTTTGGCACCAACAGGGAAAAATAATTCTGTTTCTTAGACAAGATGGACTCTGTTTGGGAGAGCATGAAGGATCCAGCTATATACTGAGGAAGATAAATTGAAGTGGAAAATGTAAACTGCGCATGGTGGCACATACCTGTAATCTCAGCATTTGGGGAGGCTGATCAGGAAAATTGTAAATTTGAGCCCAGTCTGGGGAGCATAGCAACTTAGCAAATAGCTACTTAGCAAACCTGTGTCAAATAAAAAAAATAAAAAGAGGGGCTGGGATGTAGCAAAGTGCAAAGGCTATGGGCTCAATGAAAGGTGCCCCCAAAAAAGTAAGCCATAAAGAAAAGTTCTTAGATGAGCAAATTGAGTTTCACCCCAGGTGGTCTTATTCCCGGAACACCTGTGGGGACAGAGCTATTTGCTGGATTGTATTCAGAGAGCCAAGCAGGGAGGAGAGGAAGCTAGAAGGAAATAGTGGTTGGTTTCTGGGTTGTGTGGGCAGTGCTTCCTTCTGGCTTTGATCTTGTATGTATGCATTTCTCTCGTGTAGGCAGGAACAAGATAAGTTCCAGGCTACCTCCCCACTAGTCTTCTGGACACAGGAGGGCCTGGGCTTTGAAACACACTCTCAGCAGGCCTCTGAGGGGCTCACCATCAGGTCTCCTTCCCAGTCTCTTTAGGTCTTTTGACCACACACATAATGAGATCTCACTTCAGCAATGTCTTTGTTCCACCCAAATGATGTTCCCACCCTCCTGACAAAGCAGCTTTTGTGTTTTATGTCAAAATAATCACTTACCAAAAATGATGGCAAAGCACAGAACTATCCCTGCTTTATTCTTAGGGAATAGAAAAAAAAAGGAGCGTTAAATGTTTAACCTGGATTGATGAGGCTTGCTGAAACTATTGGATGAAATGAAAACTTTCTTAGAGACATAAATCACTGGGGAGAGTCCCACCCCCCCCCCATTGATTTTTGGATTCTGTTAATGATTCCTGCACTGAGAACCTAGGGCTAGGTGGAAGTAAAAGAAATGGAAAGGCCACATTAACCTCTAAATTTTACATATATGTTGTTTTTTTGACAGTGAAGTACTATAATTAACCCAGACTATTTTCCAAAGATTTAATTTTTTGCTGATGTTCAATAGTATTGCAGAAAAGCTGATTCTTAATTATTACATACAGCATTGCATAAATTTCTTCCTAATTAAAAAGCCTCTAAATTTTAAATAATCAATTTACAAAGACATATGGTTTTGAAAAATTAAGCATTTAATTTCTAAAGATTTATTAGTAATTCCTGCCATAGCTAATTAATTATGGTTATAATACTATTGCAGTCATGGTAGACATTGATGTAATGATATGATTGCAAATTCATTTTGATATGTCTTCTTTAATATAAGAGCATTACAATATACTTAGCTTTCCAGCCCGTTCTTAATTATGCTTGAAAGCATTACTTTAATGAAAGATAAGAGGGCTTGATAAGTATACCATCAGAATTTATTTGTAAAACTATTTTCAACATCAAACAAATAAATTGTTTTTGCCCTAGCATAACGAATTTTGTAGTTGGTAATAAATTTGACAGAAATGCCTTACAATTAAATAGTGTTTGACTCAGAATTCCCCATTAACTGTTGTGACAATTCACAGAGAGCTTAGCATGAGAAAATAGTTTAACTGTAGGAAGGATGCCTGCTGACAGAATTGAATAGGATGCAACATTAACAACAAGGGCATTTTAAGTGTTTACAAATGTATGGAATAGATGGGACAGGTTTTTTTCCTGTCTACTTTGTCAATTTCTACACATCAAAAAAATCTAGAAACTGTTTAGACCCGCATGAGGTTCTTCTTTGAAGTTGTAGGAAGAGAAAGATTTTTGACCTAGAGATTTAAAAAATGCTATTGATGTGTTTCATTGAATAGAGGTACAAGATCTTTCCAAATTATCTAAGGGATAGACACCTATTGCTGATTGTATTTTAGGCAGCTGAGTTAGATAGAAATTAATATACTGTCAGAAAGGGACTGGGCTGTCAAGGAAGTCAGCAGAAAAAATAAAGACATCAGAACTGTCACTAGAGCCACATCTGAAGAAGACCGGGCCTCAAGATAAAGATGCAACAACCAGGCCTACATGCCTCCCTAAGGGAAAGCAGTAACTTGGAATTATACTATAATTGATATCACCTGGTCCAATAAAGTACAGATAGATATTAGTCACTCAGGTGAGTGACCAGATTATCCGGACCCATCCCTTCCCAAAAATACCTTTGTTCTTTCCATGTACCCTTGATATGTGACCTGCTTCTCTGTTGGACCAATATTAGTAAGTGGCTATACTTACAACCTTATTGGTTGATCGTAGTTTGACCCACATTGTATCCACCTCATGATTTTGTACCCACCTCATGGTTTTGCTCTATAAAACATTGTTAGAGAAGTGGCCTCAGTGGCAACCCACTTTCTGGTCCATTCCTGTCTCTTGGTCTCTCGGGAGCTATCTTTCAATAAATCTTTCCTACTCTTAACCTCCATTGTTCCTTAAAATTAATTCATCAATTTCAGGGGACATGAACTCAGTGTATCTGACATCCAGCAGGTTGAGAGTTACATTTTCCCCTATATCAGTTGCAAGAAGAAAGGAAAAGGTGAAAGTGGCTTCATGGAATGTGGAGCGCTCAGAGTGCAGCATGCCTCATTATTCTGGTTAAGGGATACATGTTCACGTGCAGACCCTCTAGAGGAGGGTTTTGGGAGAAGTGGCACAAATTCTTAACCTGTCCATGGTTCTGATGGAATTCCAGATACCACCACTGCTTGGGTGATCTATCAGGGCTCTGGCAGCCCTCCTTTCCTTATTTTATATTGAAACACATTTGGATTGTTTGTCCTGTTCTTCATAATGATTTCCTTGGTTGGGCTTGCTTTGGTTACTGTTGTGATATTTACCCAGCAAGGTCTGGGTTGCCTCAAGTTTTTCTACAATACAGGCATTTGAGAGAAACTTGTTAGTAACTAGCTGTGTGACTTTAAGAAAGTAAGCATCTCTCAAGTCTATTTTCTTACCATTGAATGGCAGGAATAGAACCAGCGTCATGGTGTTGCAGTAAGGATAAAATGCAGTAATGCATGCTAGCCAGCTCTACTTGGCACATGCCACAGTATTCAAAGAACTGGACCATTGTAGAGAAGTGAGTATCGGGATATGGGATGCCTGGGTACTTTTTGTTCATTTATTTAACAAATATTTGCTAACCACCCACTCTGTTTTCAGTACAGAGTTTATTTATTATGGAATCAGAGATAAACAGAATGGATAGGTACCTGTCCTCTCAAAATTCAATCTAACAAGATAGGAGATGGTATGAATAGAAATAATCAAAATAACATATCTTTGGATAAGTTACAGGGGCACAAGGGAGAAGAGCCTTACAGAACTTGAAAAGGCCTGAAAGAAAAGCAAAGACTATCCGAGTCTTGAATGAAGACAAACCTAAGATTACTTGCAGGCAGTATAGAAAGATGGAAAGTTTGGGGGTTTTTTGGGGGTGGGGTGGGGGTTGTGTGGGGTTTTTTGGTACCAGGGATTGAACTTGGGACCTTGCGCTTGTGAGGCAGGCAGCAGCACCACTGAGCTAAATCCCTGGCCTAGCAAGATGGAAAGCTTAAAATAGATGTTAAGGCATCATAAGAAGTTTGGTTTGGTTGTGGCCAAAAGGGCAAAGCAAGGCTGGTGAAAGATGAGCTTGACCACTTGGGCAGAGACTAGGGTTATGAATTGAGTTCTGTGATCGCCAAATTTATGTGTTGAAACTTAATCCTCACTGGGATTGGATTAAGAGGTGGGGCCTTTAGAAGGTGCTTAAGCCATAAAAATGGAGCCTCTGTGAACGGGATCAGTGCCCTCGTACAGGAGCCCCAAGGAAGCCTGTTGGCCCCTTCCACCTGGTGAGGACCCAAGAAGACACTGTCTATGAGGACAAAGCCCCCACCAGACACTGAATCTAGTGGAGTCGTCCTTGATCATGGACTTTCCAGCCTTTAGAATTCTGAGAAATAAATTTCTTGTCTTTATAAATTATCCAGCCTAGGGGAGTTTGTTATAACAATCCAAATGGACTAAGACTTTGGATAACAGATAACCTGTGGAGTATAAAGAGACCAAAGGTAGTAGTTGTGTGAGTGTTAGAAGATATATTCACCTTTGCTCTTCAAAAAGCTATACAGGCTTTTTCTTGGTGCAGTGGTCCATGCCTGTGATCCCAGTACTGCGGGGGATTGAGGCAGGAGGATCTCCAGTTCAAGGCCAACCTTGGCAACTTGGTGAGATCCTGTCTTTAAAAATGTTTAATAACAGAAAGGACTGGGGATGTAACTCAGTCCTAAGGCCCTGAACTTAACCCCTAGTACTCCTCCCCCAACTGTAAGGCTTTAAAATATGTAGCAGTAATCTACTGCAAATAGAAAAAGCAAATGTAAACCTATTATATTCATCAAGTTTGGCCTTCACAATAATAAAAGTCATCATCGAAAAAAAAATAACATTGCTTTAAAAATTACTGTTTTGGGGCATTTCATGAAATCTAGAATAAACTTTCAACACACTTCTTCAGTCAAAAAATATTTATTCTGCTTTTTATAGGTGTTGAGTCCTGTGTGGCTATAGTATTGTAACTATTCCTAGTGCTTTTTGGTAAAACAAGAATATTATTGATAATACTTTTATAGTTGCTCTGTACTTTGCACTTTACGAGCCCAGTATTGAATTTACTTTAAAACTATCGAGTACCCATTCTGTCCCAAGAATGCATAAATATTTTTCATTTGTCAAGCTCCACATTATCATGCTGGTTTCTATGTCCATGGTCAGGGATTAGAATTACCTATAAGGCTTCAGATAATTTATTTAACCCCAAAGGGTCTTGTTTTCCTCTTCAATACATTGAAAAGCCCTTTGCCAGTTTAAAAAAATGTGTTAAATTTGTGAAAAGGAGTGGGTTCTTTTGATTAGAAAAAATTTCTTTATGTACATTTTAAAGGCTGGGTTATACAATCATTAACTGATAATAAATTTTATACATGCTTTAAAAGGTTATAACTACTCCTATACTACTTAATTAAAATTTAGGCTGAGGCTAAGGTAAAGTTTTTGGTGAAAATTTCCCCCAACTCTGGATTTGGATGTCATATAATCTTATGTGAAATTTGTTTTCATTACCCCTCACATAAATTTGTGTTCATAAACTCATTTCTGCTGAAAGCAAAAAGGCAGAAAAGCTGCAAGTTTGGGGGCTAGCTAAGAAACATGTGATCAGACACATTCCTATCTCCTCTGAGAGTTTAAATAATTGAGACAGGCTTGTGAACAGGCTTGTGAACTCCAGGCTGTGGTTTAAAGCCTGGTCCATCACCATTAACTACACAAGCTACATAACCATTCCATATCTCCGACATAACTCCCATTATTATCTATAAAAGTTACGTTTCTGTACCAAGGGGGAAAGAAAGGCCACAATAAGGCTTTTAAAAAGCTATTTAATATATCAGCTTTCACAAAGATAGACGGTATCACTAAGAAAAAACAAGAAAAGATGTGCCCAACTTTACAAGCTATTGGCACTGTTAATCATATTTTGAAATATTGCTGGCATATATCTTGGCAAACACGCCACCATTGCCATATTTCCAATGGGAGGTATGACAGTTTTAATGTTGAGATACACTGATAATTCCAAGCCCTCTCCCCCCTGCCACCTCATATGGGAAGTAGACAACCAGGTGTGTTCTAAAAGCTTAAATCCTAAAGTGGAACACTGTAAATTCTACCACATTCTATTACAAAGATAATATAAAATTTTATTAAATAAATAACTACATGTGCATGTGTATACATTCTGTTATAAAATTATCTACATTGTGTATATTTATACAAAATATAAATTCAAGATTAATTTTAGATAGACTTATAAAAAAGTTATTAAAATAATTGTTTGCCTTTATACTTCTCCATGTCAAAATTTTAAGTATGGTGTCACAAATACATAAAATGGACAGATCACTAGATTTCAAAGCATTTCCATATTCATTGTTTTGTCTTCTAAATTCTGTGAAGTAGATAGGACACATACATTTCTGCCCATATTACTAATAAAATATATAAAGTTAATATTTTGTCCATGGTTCCCCAGATTATATGTGGCAAAAACAAGATGTAGTGCTGATCTACTTACAAATTTAATAGTCTTTTCACTACAGCGTTATTATTATTTAGATCTTCAATGTCCCCAAAAGATCTTATGTGTTTAGAAGGTGAATGGATTATGAGGGTTCTTTACTCATCAATGGATTTATCTATTACTGAGTTCAGTAGCTGAATGTGTTGTTAGCAGGAGGACCCTGGTTGGAGGTGGATCACTCTATAGAGGTAGTAGCCAGCATGCAAAACTACAGATGACAGTTACATATTAAGAGAATAGAAAAGTAGAAAAATCTTGAGTCTTTGTGGTATTATGGAGTCACTATATGAGTCCCAAACCATCTACATATAAACATCTTGTTCTGAGAAAAACATAGATTCCAGGTAAGCCATTGTAGCTGCTGTGATTGAACTGAATCCTAGTTGATAGAGTAAAACAAACTAAAAATGGAAAGAATGAAATTGTTAGGTGAAACCAGATGAAAATCCAACATTCGTGTCAGGCAAAGATTTGCATACAGTCAAGCCTCATCAATTCTCCCCCTCCCCCAGAGGCCACTGCCAGGACTGCACTGAGTCAGGGCCTTTGATGGCTCCAGAGAAGGGAGCTGTATGTTAGATTTTTGTAACTTTCCCACTCCATGCCTGTTTCCTTACTTGCAAAATAGGTTTAATAATAAAACCTCCCTTTTAGGATTATTTTAAAGATTTTTTTAATTTATATATTAATTGGTACATTTTAGGTATACAATACGTTTACATTTATCATTGGGTGTTTGTACCTGAACATGATGTATCTTGGTTCTTATTTTTTTCCCCATTACCAATGTGCCCTTCACCCCCACCACCCTTCCCTATTTACATAGACTTTGTTTCCATTTTTTTTCTTTCTCATAATTTTTCCTTTCCTTTCTTCCCTTTCCCCTTCCCCTCCCACTTTTATGAGACAATACATGTGAGGTGTTTAGAATAATACCAGGAACACTGGAAGCACATATGAAAACTACCCATTCATTAGAATTACAATCTGGTAGGAAAGAGGATGACCATTATTGACTTTGCATAGACCACAGAACTAACTCCCAGAGAAACAGTGGTCCCATGGGATACCTCCTTTCATAGGCAGGACTGCCATAAAGAGAGTCACTTCCTTTTCCCCATTCTTTTCCTCACTGAAGACACTGGGAATAAAGATTTCTCCAGAGTGAACATGATGAGAAAATAAACTAAGAATGTATATCAGGTGATTTGGAGGTTACAGTGTATCAAACCTCGCCCTTCTCTTCAAGGAAGTCACAGTCTGTTGGGAGAGGGAGTGAGTAGTAAGGAGTAGTTCATTAATAAATTCAAGCATTGTGATATGTTATTCTGTGAGACGCTGATAATAAGTTGCATGAAATTTTAAAGAAAGATCTAAATATTGCCTAAATCTTCCAGCAAGGCTTATTTGGGGTCTTGAACTAAATATTAAAAATGAGCAAAGAGAATAAAATAGAATGGAGTTAAGTGTACCTTGGAAGAGTTTGATAGAATGTGAATGCCCCCAGGATAAGCATTTGATTTTATTCATTCTAACTCCGGTATAAATACAGTTTCTGGCACATAGAATGAATTTTTCCAGTTAGGTTTTTGATTGCTTTCTGCCTCTGGGATTTTGCTTTTGCAAAACCCACAGTTATTTAACATTTCTTCTGCTCCTAGGAAGTACTTTGTAGCAAACCAATGCTTTCAGTAAGAACAACTAGAAAAGATAGGCAAAATTAAAATAAAAATTGGTTTGAAGGCATGAGGCCGGGAATTGAGAAGAACTGAGAAGCCAAGCCCTCTGAGAAAAGAAAATCCAAAACTGGGTTTCCCTTTCTGTTAATTTTCCCATTCTTAGGTGTGTAAGACAAAAGGGCTGGGGATTTAGCTCAGTGGTTCCACCTCCTGCCTTAAGCAGAAGGTCCTGAGTTCGATCCTTGGTACCAAAGGAAAAAAACACAAAAAAGGATGTATAACACAAAAGGTTAAGAAGGCAAGCAAAAGAAATGCTGCTAAAATGAATAATGGGGTTTTCTGAATATCATAATGCCAGAAAGACAAAAATTAAAGTTCAGAAGGAAAGGCTCTATTAAATATCTCAGGCCATCTTGGGTTCCCTAGAGGGCAACTTCTAAAGCATAAGTAAATCTCAAGTATACCCATGCTGACCAGGATAAAATTATCTCCCTGGTCAGCTGATCCCTTGATTATGTTGCGGTAAGATCTTCCTACTCTAGATATCAAGATTTATCTTCAGAAAAGGTTAAGTCCTCTCTGAAGGAAGACAGCACCATTTGGAGCCTTTATAATTTTTCATACACAATGTCCCTTATGATTCAAAATTTACCAGATATACTAAAAAAAAAATAAGATCAAGAAAAACAGATAATAGAACAGACCCACATATTGCACTTATCCTTAAATGAGTAGTATTTTCAAGAAATAAATGGTAAGGTGAGGAATTTCAGAAAACTGAAATCTATTAAAAAAGAATCAAGTAGAAATCCTAAAACTGAAAAATATGTAAACTAAAATGAAGATCTTATAGATAAGCTTAATAGCAGGTAGGACACAGATAAGGAGTAAAGAATTAATAATGCACTGATAGCCAGGTGTAAGTATTCAGGCTAAAGCCCAAATAGATGTTTAGAAAATGACAAATGCAGAAAAGAACAAAGAGACCTATTGGAAAGTATTAACATACATAGTCAAGTTCCAGGAAGAGAGAAGAAAAAGAATTTAAACTGAAAAGGGCCATAAATTTTCCAAAATTGGTGATAGATATTACTAGGGTTTAACATGTAATTTGAGGGCCAGGGATTTAGCTCAGTGGTTCCACTGGCTGCCTTGCAAGAGCAAGGACCTGAGTTCGATACCTGGTACCAAAAAAAACCCATGTAATTTGATCCCCAAACTCAATAAAACCCAAATACTCAAAGCCAGTTTCATCCAACACTAATGATTTATTCATGGTTTAAAAGCAAAACTATCTGAAACCACTTGTATTTTTTTGAAGTAGAATGGACAACGAGATACTAATGCCTCTAAACCAGAGTACTTTTGCCTTTAAACCAGAGTAAGTCTAACAGATCAGTCTAGCATAAAATTACTCTGACATAATTTTAGAACCAGAACAAAAATGTAAATTTCAGTCTGTGATTTATTTTTTATTTGCTCTGAAGTGACAAGACTACATCCCAAACTATATTACCATACTAATAACTTTTTAAAGCTTTTTTATTAGTTCTGATATTTTCCTGTAAAATCTTGCCTTCTTTGACATTTGAATGCTGGTATTTAGCTCTTATATTTCCAATTCTTTTGTGAAATCAGTCATCATCTTCATTTTTTAAAAAAATGATGCCAAGTTTTACAAGCTATTTCTTTTTTTAAAAAATAAGGGAAAGGAGAGGGAAAGAGAGGGGGAAGAGAAAGAGAGAGGTTTTTCTAAGATCTTATACCTTCTCTCAAGAGGAAAAAGTTTCTCTAATAGCTTTTTACTGGCTGTTTCAGGATTTCTTTTTATTTTTTCCCTGGATATGATCCACCTTTAGTCTTTCAGCAGCTGTTGATAAGGCAAGGAGGAGCCCAATCTTGTACTGTGTAAACCCGCTTTAGAAATTGTCCGTGCTTCAACTGCTTGTCTGTGATTTGAGGAAAGCAGGGAGAAGTGATATTTTTCAACATGTCATTGGATTCTCAGATTGCTTTACACTCTCTTCAGTGGTTTTTGTTACATCACTCTTTCCAGGATACTCTTGTCTCTGATGAGTAGTCTGGCAAAGTTTGGATGGTTTCCTTCCAAATTTACAAGGTGCTAGCTGCTCTCCCTTTAAAATTCCAACAGGGTTAACTTAGCTGGCTTGAAGCATTGTATGGCCAACAGTAACATGCTCTGTGTAGAAAGCTGACTTGCTAATGCTTATCCTCCTTTAACTCCCTGGAGCCACTGTTTTTTCCAAGATATACTACACAGTAGACGAAAAGGAAACCGATGGCTAACTTAGTGTGCATCCCCATTTTTCTGAAGAATAAGATTCTAGGGAATAGAGAAAAATATTCTTTGGGCTAAGGATGTAGCTCGGTGGTAGAATGCTTGACTACTACATGTGAGGCCCTGAGTTTGATTTTTAAAAAATTATCAGCATTCTCTTTTTGTTCTTCACTAGAGAATAAAGAGAATTTGAATAGGTACTCATACATGTTTTGCAAAGTCCCCAGGGGTTGAACTGCTGGTAGGATGGCAGGAAGGGAACTCTGATAAAGATTCAATAATCATCACCTTTGTCTTTTAAGTTTTGGCCACAAAAAGTCTCTCGAAGAAGTAGATCAATTCATGTCTCAGTCATGTGAAACAAGTCATGATTTCAAAGTTTCTGCCCTAGAAGAGTATCCTTTACTCCTCTTATACCTATTGCTTCTCAAAGAATATAATTTGCTTACTACATTTTTTTTTCAGGAATCCAGATGGTCTAGTGCCCAGTTAGCATTTATTCTATATTTTTTTCTATGTATAGAAAAGAAAATTGATTCTGTGGGGACTTGAGAGAGAAAATACCAGGAATGTAATGCTAAACCCTATAACCTAAGGAATCATTCGCCAATCTTAGCAGGTGAACTAGATTTCATTTCTCTGCTTGCTCCCCAGAGACTGAAGCAGAGACCTGACATCTAGTGGAACTCATGAAAGTCACTGAAAGCTTTTATTTATTTATTTATTTTTGAGTCACAAGTTTGGCAAGTAATCTTCTTTATCAAAGATCCAAGAAAAAAATTATAGCCATAATATGTCCACAAACATTTTATAAGCATTTTGACCCACCAGGCACTTGAATTTGCTGAGTGTTGTGTTGAAGGAATACCAATTTGCTTAAAAGAAAATCTCTGTTCTCACCTGGTTTGCTGTAGCTGAAGAATTGAGATGTGTGCAGAAATATCCATCATCTAGGACAGTACAGGATGAGGCCATAAAAATCACACTAGACTTGTACTGCCAAATATGACAGCCCCTAGCCACCTATGGCTATTTAAATTTAAACAAATTTAAAATTTCATTCCTTAGTTGCACTGTTCATTTCAGGCACTCAATTGCTTTCTAATAGGTTTAATGTCATAGAGCACAGATACAGTTCCATCATCACAAAATGTTCATTGGACAGTGCTCCTCTAGAAGTTCTATGAAGTAAGAAAGCACTCCTGTCACTCCTGTTAGGTTGGTCCACAGAGGTTCATACAGCCGCAGCAAAGGAGCTAGCTCTTGGAGGGCAAAGACACTGGTGAGAGAGGGGACAGCCTTCAGTGGGATGCCATAAACCGGGGCACAGTTGAAGCAAGTTTGGTATTAGTGTTAGTTGCAGTAACACCATGCTTACTCTCTTGGGAGTATCCCTCTCCTCCTCCTTTGTCCCCCATCTCCCAACTATAAGAACTGTCCATCTTTTTTCTTATGACTTTTATCATCATGTGATTGCTAGTTCTCCTTTCCCATGATTCTAACCTTTACCAGTATGCTCAGGTATCCATTCCTATCCAAGGGTGGCTGTTTCAGGGCACAGGGCACATAAGTACCTGGTGGAGGTGCTCCAAGTAAGGGATCGCAGTGAACCAGAGGAGTTTTCCTCCTCTGGTGCATGAAGGACACTCACTCTGATGAAGCATACAGCCTTCATCATAGACTGTATTAGTGAGCTCAGACTACCATACCAAAATCTCACACACTAGGTGGCTTAAATGACAGCAATTTACTATCTCAGTTTTAGAGGCTGCAAGTCCAAGATCAAAGTGCCTAATGGCTGGCTTCTCCCAAGGCCTCTCTGACTTGCAGATAGTCACCTTCTCACTGGCCTGTCCTCACATAGTTGAACCTCCGTGCACAGAGAGGTCCCCACCCCCAGCCTCTTCCTCATCTTAAAGGATTTTGGATAAATCACCAGTATTGAGTCAGGACCTTATCCTTTGCCCCATGTTAACTCAGTCACCTCTTTAAAGACCTTACTGTCAAATGCAGTTACATTGTGAGACATCAGGGTTGGGACTTCAACACATGAATATGAGAAACATTATCCAGCCATTAGCACAGCTGATGGTAAACAGGAAGCATACTCTTTGAAGCCAGAGCAGGCTGAGCAATGAGCAGGACGACAGAGACCACAGCTACCACTGTCACACCAGGCCCATGGGTTCAAATATTTTGTATTCCCTCAATTCAGAGTAGTGAAAACTCATCACTCAAAGGAAGTCATCTCAATGACTGCGTATCACCCCACAGATCTCTTGCTGTGATGCTTCAAAGTTATCTTTGCTCTCTCAACATGGAATGTTTTCCAGGTCCTGTAACATATTCTGGAATAAATACTACCTTTCACAACTATCATTGTGTGTGTGTGTATATTTCTACCACCCACATTTTTTCACAATTACCCAAGTAGCTGCTCCTATCAAAGTGTTTTTGGGATATGTTTCCCAGTTTCCTCACATGTCTCTCCAGAATGTCTTCAGTGGATCTCCATTGCCTGTGCTACAATAGCTGAGGTGTTCCTGGTATCTGCTGCAGGCCTACTTGCAGATAACAAGGTGTCGAGTCACTGTGGAAGTCAAAAGAAGAGTCTTGAGAGTAAAACAGGCTTGGATATAAATTCTGGTTTGCTCATTCCTCTCTGGGATTTAAAACATGACAGCTGAAGTTCAATTTCCTCACCTGTAATATCAACATACTAATACTTTGAATATTGCTACAGAAACACTTCATAGTATATATAAGATGACTGCTTGACTATGGTAGGTTCTCAGTGAGAGGCAGAGAAATTATCATCTCTGATTCTGCTTTGGTTATCCTTTTGCTGTACCTTTGAGAATACTGTTCACCTGCTGGCTGTGACCTCTGTCTTTTAAGGTCTTAGTTCCATTCTTCTATGTCCATCTCTTTCTGTATTTTGGCATGTTTGTAAGCAAACACACACACTGTTGTAGGTAACTGTCAGAATTCTGTTCATATCCTTTCACCCTCCTTTCTGTGTGCCAAAGGATACTTACTATGAACACATTCAATTCTGTGCCTTAAAGGTTTTATTCATGGCCATGAGAGCATCCTTGGCCCTCATTCAGTATAAGCTGAGAACATCAGAAAATTAAGGCACCCTGTAAAAGGACAGATGGAAAGCTGGTAGACAAATCCTCAAACTCTCTTGCTTTTATAGGACAATAACTCTCAAAAGCATTCTCTATGTTTCCCAAGATTCCCAGTGATAAGTTCTCCATAGCATATCTGTTATTGGTCTCTGTCCTTTGCTACTCACTTTCCTACCACTGCTCCCAGGAATCCCCCATAATAACTACTTGCATTCAAAACCTCATCTCAGTGTTTGTTTCTGGGGGAACTCAATCTCAGCTATAAATATGACATGTGTCATCTTTCAGCTGCTACACCAAACAGGCTCAGTCTCTCATTTCTTGATTTCTCATTAATACCTAACAGGTATTATTACAGCTGCAAACAGCTGGTGCTCACTCCCTATAGTTGCCATAAAAAAAGATGAAGTTATGATTTGGGAATTATCTCCAATGCCACTGGAAATTCTATTGCCATTAAGAAATTGTTTAAGGAAGACCTGCCTGGCTCCAGGCAGACAGGAAATCAAGCTACAACAGAGTAAGTGGCACTGTGGCATTTAAGATATAACAACAAAAGCTGTTTTGTTATTAAAACCTCAAGTAGGAAAATGTCAGTGTAGCAGGTTCTTTGTGAATCTATCTGATGACCTGTGACTCTCTCATTGCCATGAGTTCATTATGTACTTGATACCACAAATATCTTCCACTGACATAACAAAAAAACATTATTTCACCTATGTTTTCTTGTTGTTTTCCTGAGAGACTATACAACTGACTCTCCTTTTGTCATGGAGCATCTGTTAGCAAAGTCTGGGCTAAGCTTCTCCCTCATCAGATTGCACACCATATGCCATGATCTGCTGGGGTTGCACATTTTCCTGGTTGATAGTCACTGTAAACTTTTTGTGTCTGGAGCACATTCATCATAGACTTAAGACTTTACTCAAAATTTATATTAACTCTATAGGGCCATGTGGTATAAGGACCTTACATGATCGATCTATATTTGGAATTTGTAGAGAATTTGAAATCTCAAAATCTTACCCCTTTTAACATTGATCAAGAGCACCTCTATTGTAGTACTACTCTTAATTTCTGAAGGAGTGAAAGCATTAAAGAGGTATACAGGCTGTAAACTGCAAAATTTTTTCTTTAATACTAAGGACTTTATGTTAACACCCTCTCTAGTAACACGAAGAATTCAGAGTAACCAATAAAATTAAGATCTTTGTGCAAGAAAACTGAGCAACTGCCCAACATCAACTCTCAGAAAATTTCATTGTTCATACCGCCATAGGCACAGACAGCACTGTAATGACTTTTATACAACAGAGTCTTCCTTTCACAACCCACAAATCCTTTACTACTATTCTTTAGCAGAGAATTTCAGAAACAATAGAAATAATGCTAATTTTGTTCCTAAACATACTCTAAATCACAGCAAGTACAGTATTTGCATTAGACAGATTCCCATGGCCATAGATCTTGATTACTTTTTCATGTTTGAACATCACTTATACCAATTTAGACCTTTTTTTTCATCCATTCTCTTAGCCAATAATCCATTCACCATCCTCTCTTGAAGAGATTTTGTACATGGCCAAAACATATCATATGGCTGCCCTATTCCTGAAAACAACTGATAACAGAACAACTGAGTGTGGTTACCCTGTCATTCACAGCAAGTATCCCTTCCTTTGTTAGCAAATACAAGGTGAGTTACAACTAAATAGGCCTTGTCTGACTCTCATCAATTTCCATTGCCTGGTAAATTAAAATGGTACTTTTCCAGTGCTGCCCTTAAATAGTATCACAAATTTGTTTCTGTTGTTTTCTCTCAAGCTGACAGCGCAATAGATGACAGGAACATACTGCACATCACCTACTTCTCATCTGAACATGGCAGTTGTTTTTATTCTGAAATCTCTTTTTAAAAGTTTTTACTAGCATATGTTTGCACCACATAATGATGACATTCATCATGGGGAGTTGATACATATAATAACACATCTTAATTATTTTTATGTTCCCTTCCCCTCCCTCCTCCCTCCATTTCTTGGTCTCCTTCCCATTTGCAAAAGATTTATTGGCCAAAGGTATTCTGGAATCTTGACTGATACCTGCTGACTTAAGCAAGTATTATTTAATTATTTTCTTTATTTTTTTGCCTTCTGGAGCGGTGTTTGAGTCTAGTGCTTTCTGGGTTTTTCATATAAATTTGGGACTTGTTTGTCTTTCCTTAATTTGCTTGATGGTCCCCTGAGCCCTGTTAGAGTGACCTAGAAAAACGTTGGGGCTCTAGGCAGAAATTTGATAACTGATGATTCCTCAGATGCCCTCGCCTGAGTACTGTACATTCCTAAGAGTAATTCTTAGTATCTCTACCCAACTCTATGTGCAGTGATGTCCTGTTGTCTGATTCTTTTCCTCTTTTTTTTTTTTTTTTTTTTGATACCCGGGGTCAAACTCGGGACCTTGCACCTTCGAGGCAGGCGGCGGAAACACTGAGCTAAATCCTCAGCCCCTGTTGTCTGATTCTTTAAATTGGCCATAGTCAGTATTAACACCGTGTAAATCAGCAAACACTGAAAATCAGAGTTTTCCCTTCCTCCCTACCCACCTCTCCAGAGAGCTGTTTGTTAAATATTTACCAACACACCACTGGGCAAAGGTCAGCCTATATTTGGTATAAAACGTCAAGGCCTTACAGAGGCCTGTGAACAATTTTCAGAATTGGAGCTGTTTCTCGTAAGTCAGTACATCCCACCCTTTGTCTAATAAATATTTTCCAGTGTTTCTTCTGTCATTCTGCAATGAAATTCATAAGTAATATGATCTACCTGTGGATAACTTTTTTTAAAAATCAGTATAATATCCCAATGATAATATATTGGAAAAAGGAAAGGAAAGTAATTTCTAGTAAAAGTTTGGTGTTTACTAGCATCACTACACTTCAAGGTAAGGTAGCAAAGCCAGATGTTTATACCTTTATGTGCAACCAGGATAAAAGCAACTGCTACAGGGCAAATGGCAGGTGAGGTTTTGGTAAAGCACAGTATTTTCTGAAATGATAATCAACTCTTGGCAAAGTCAGCACAATACAAAATATACTCTTCCTCTAAGCCACAAGGTAATCAAACCTTGGAAAATCCATTGCATGTTAAAACCACACAAAAAATAATTTCTGTGGGTGTGTAAGAAGGAATTAGTTTCTAGACTCAGATAATGTATTTGCATGAATTACCTACTTTCTAAAGTCATGTGGAACACAGATAGTTCTTCGTTGTGTACAACAGCTAACATCTCTGGCATTACCTACTTAATTCAAGTTATGCCCCCAAAGAAGCAACCCAAAATATCTCCCAAAGTTTTTCAACCTCCCAGGCAATAGTGCTGCCCTTCTTAAAAGCCAGTACTCTATATAAGGACAAGAAACCTGTGCTTTAGGGTCATGGCCTGTATCCTTTTATAGTGAGTTGATATAAAAAAAGGAGAATTGGGCCAGGGATTTAGCTCAGTGGTTCCAGCACCTGCCTCGCAAGTGCAATGTCCTAAGTTTGATCCCCGGTACCAAAAAAAAAAAAAAAAAAAGCATTTACTGGTGGATAGGACCCCTGTATATTCAGAGAGAGGATCCCAAGCTACCCAAACTCTCAGCCCAAAAGATGCAGGATCACTTTGGGAGACAATAGGGACTCCAGAAAAGAGGGGTAGGATAACCAGAGTATGTAGGAGATAGGAGATTAGGTGGGAAGAAAGTAGAAGCAGCTGAAAACTGAGGAACTGGAAGTGGAATCATCCATTCTGCTTTTCAAAGTTTTCTTTCATCCAGGAATTCTGTGAGAAACGGTCATGATGGGGCATTTCAGAGCTGGAGGCTCCCTGGAAATGATTCTGCAAATTATCTAATGGCTTTGGCTTATAATAATACTTTGCAGTCAAAGTAATTCTTGGTGAGGAATTGATAGTAGACCAATTACCTAAAGGAAAATAGTTGTTTTATTTTTCTTTTGTCCTCTGCCTCTCACTTCCTTCTTTTTCCTGCACTTGATTACTCAGATATTTATTTAAAAGATAAAAATTGTATTTTAATAGATTGAGGCTTTGCAGTTTCTTTATTGGATGTTGCTATTAACCAAGGAGACCTAGTAAATGTAGATGCTGACATGAGGTTTCATCAAAATGCCCTTTGCACTTTAGAGTTAAACATTCAAAGCTAGTTCTCTAGAGGTTCCCAGGCTTCTGTCTCCCAACTCCAATATTTGACCTGCTTATGGTGAGAGCTCCTTAACTTCTTAAGATTGCTGACAGAAGTAGTTGTTCTCAAACTTGAGTCCAAGGACCAATTGAGAGTTTTCTTTAAAAATCTTTGAGTCATCAATCTCATCCACTCTTTATTTTTAACTGAACACTTCTATTGAAATATAACATACATAGAAAGAAGTACACAAAAGTACATATATAGTTTGTTAGATTTTTTTTAACAACAGAATAAACATTTAACTAGCACACAGGAAACAGAACATGATCAGAGCCCCTTTGTACCTCCTCCTAATCCTGATCCAAGAGTGACTGGTATAATAACTTCTAATGACATAGATTAAATAGGCCTCTTTTTAAACTTTGTATGAATAGAATCATAGAGTTGTGCTTTTTTATGTATTTCTGGCTTGTTTCACACAACATTGTATCATTCATTCACATTTGCATGTAGATGAAGTTCAGTCATTGTCATTGCTATGTAGCAGTATTCTGTGTGACTTTAGCATTTTATTCATTCTATCAGCGGATGAACATTTGAGTAGTTTTCTGTTTGGCACTATTATAATTCATATTGTTATGACTACACAGATACACAAATGTCTGCATTTTTATTAGGTAAACATGTAGGAACAGAATTACCAAGTTCTTAATTTTGAAGGTATGTCAGATTTCTATAGGTATTAGCAAATGGTTTCCAAGAGTCATACAAATTCCATTCCTACTGGTAGTATAAGAAAATTTATTGTTTTTCACATGCTCGTCAATTCTTAGTATACTGCTTCTTTATTTTAGCCATATTGTTGGATGTGTAGTGCTATTGTATTGCATACCTAAAACTAGTTTCTCAAACAACCAATGAAGTCTGCTTGGTATTTGGCATGGCCATCATTTATTATTAAGGATTAGTGTCTAAAGCATATTGGTTGTTAAATATTATGTTAAAGACTATTTTCTACAATAGCTTTATTGAAGTTTAATTGACATACTATAATGTGCACATTTTTAAAGTGTAAAATCTGTAGGTTTTATGTATAGAGTCCACCAAAAAAATGTGTACACACTTCATGGTACTAATAAATATCTGGGAGCTAATGACCACCACTTTGAGCACCTCTTGTAATTATAGAGACCAAAGAAAACTTATATTAGTCTCATGATGTCTCGTTAAGTTTAGTATTAAAATATTATACAAGCTTTTCTTTTCCTGATGTATACATTTTTTGGCAGGTTTTATATATGAAACCTGAAACCATCCCCACAATCAAGAAAGATATCAACCAGCAGCACCCAGAAGTTTCTGCCTATGCTTTTGTAATTTCATCCCTAACTTTTCCCCAAACCTTGTCCCCAGGCAACTACTGATTTGCTTTCTACTTCTATATATTAAATTGCATTTCTTAGAATTTTCTTATATAAATGGATGCTATTATATATCCATCTTGTAGCCCCTGCATAATTATTGTGAGATTTATCTATTTTGTAGCCTATATCAACAGTCATTTCCTTTTATTGCCAAGAAATTTTCCATTGTATGGCTATACCACAGTATATCAGTATACCTGTTGATAAACAGCTGGGTTGCCTTCAGTTTACAGCTTTTATAAAGTTGTTATGAACATTTGTGTGAATAGGCTTTAATGTTTCAAGTAAATACCTAGGAGAAGAATGGCCAGATTATTTAAGTATATCCTTAACTTTTTAAAAAATTACCAAACTTTTTTTTGACAATGATTGTATGATTTTGTACTTATAACAGCACTGTATGAGGGCTCTAGTTTCTCCATATCCATAGCAATTCTTAGTAGGAGTCTTTTTATTTTGAACAATTCTGGTAGATGTGTAATTGTGTCTCATTGGGGTTTTTACTTGCATTTCCCTAATGATTAATGACGTTCACCTTCTTTTCATGACTTTACTTCCTTTTGTGACATTTCTTTCAAATTATTTACCCATCGCAGGTGAGGAGAAAAGTGCTTACTTCAACTAAATTTTGTAATTTTTTACTCTGGATAAAAATCAATAATTGGGTTCAAGTTTTGCTCAGTGGTTATGCTAGTCTTTGATCTGTCTTTTCATTATTTTTGTAGAGTATTTCAAATACTAGAAAATTTTTAAATATGATAATATTCAAATTCTTGCCTTGGCTTTTTATGTGTTGTTTTAGCATTTTATCCAAGAAATCTTTGTGTAACCCAAGTCCACAAGTTTCTGCCAATTTTAACTTTCAATCAAATTATTCATGGCTCTACTCATCAGTGTCTTCCAAGCAGGACTACTGATTGGTTCATTCATTCATTTATTCATTCATTCACCAAGTATTTATGAAGAGATTACTGTGTTTTATACTGTTCTCACGTTGAGGTCATAGTAGTAGACTATTAGGCTGATATACTTATTAAACATATATAGTAAAGAGTAAATATACGCCAGGTAAGGCCATAAATAAAATGCAGGGTCAAGGAACATACAGTGAAAAATGAAACTTATTGTCTTATTTTAATTAGGGTCATTACTGTCTCATTGAAGGCAATATTTTAAGAAAGAACTGAAGAAAATGATGAAATGACTCAGTTGATATCTGACCAAAGAGTAGAGCAAAAATAAATGCAAAGACATTGAAGAAAGAAATGCATTTGGTGCATTTAAGAAATAGCTACAAGCCTAGTTTGGTGGCATACACCTGAAATACTAGCACATTGGGAGGCTGAGGCAGGAGAATCACAAGTTCAAGCCCAGCCTAGGCAACTTAGACCCTGTCTCAAAACAAAAATAAAAAGGAGTTTGGGATGCAGCCCAATGCAAAGGCTCTGGATTCAACTCCCAGTACTACAAACATAGATTATTGATATATAGATAGTTAGACACACACATAGATAGATAGAAAAAAAGATAGACAGATGGACAGATAAAAGGTAGGTTAGTAGGTAGGGTATTTGAATTGAGAACTTCAGATCTTAAAAAACCCTATATATTAGGATATTACCCAGTTCCAAGATTGCTGATAGACTACAGTCAGCATTTTTTCTTACTAAAGGTACAGATTTTAAATATTTTTAGCTTTGTAGCCCATACAGTTTCTCTTTTAATCATTTGACACTGTCATGCCCAAGCAACCAAATAAAAATAAAATAGATTGTTATCTGAGCTCCAATAAAATTTTATTTTACGACAACAGGTAGTAGGCTGAATTTGGTCTTTGGAGCCCACCAACTGCTGACCTAGAATATGGTGTTGGGCAGCCATACCAGGACCTTTCAGAGGGACACATTGATAAATCTGCAGTAGACGTATGTGGGGCACCTCTGCAATATATTTGGCACTCTTAAGTCACCACAGCTGCTTTATGGTACTGATGAGACCAGAGATATTCTTATAAGTTGTTAATGGGAAGTTAGATTCTGGCTTCCAACTCAATTTTGTTAGATTAGCCTGTCATTAACCCTTTAGGTTTGCCACAAATCAAATATGTGAACATTTGATAATGAGCTTTGGGGGGATGCAGCCCAGATGGCTAGGAGCAACCTAAGCCCTGGAATTGAGACTTTCTGCAGAAGCCATTAGTAATGTTCAGAATCAGGAATGAGAGTTTCTCCAGAGCTTTACTGCATTCTGTTTAAACACACACACACACACACACACACACACACAAACACACACACACACACACAGAAAAACGGAGGAAAATCTCTGCCACTTATGTCTGCATCTGGAGCATGATGGGAATGGAGCTCCTTTATATTCCTTGACATTGACCAGTCTGCAGGAACAGAGAGAATAACCCAGCCCACACAGGGAAAAAGAGTAGGTCTTTCAAAAGGGGGAACTTAAAGAATTTGGGCAGTTGCATGAGAAATACCATAAAATACCAACAACTTTTTTTCAAATTTCAAACAAATAAAAAGAGTGTATGGACTAAACTTGATTTAAAAAGAGACCTCAAAACCTATTAGCACAAATGAATAAAAGTTCACTTCTCTCTCCTGTAATGGTCTAGAGCCAGGCTGGGAGGGCATCTCTGCTCACAAGGACATTCTGGTTCCCAGGTTCATTCTACCTTGTGGCTTTGCCTTTCCCTGGGCGGCTGTCCACATCTATATGCATGTCTAAGCAGTCATGTATGGCTGAGGCCTTCATAACAAGAGAAAAGAACATAAATTTATTTTGTATGAGTTTTACATAATATGGGAGTTTTGAAAATGAAGACTAAATGAAACAGGTAAACTTGTGTGTTTTTGTGCTGTATTTGGTAGAGATATGGACGGTTATAGAAAAGTATGACTAAACAAAGGTGTCTGTTCTAACAGTGATCAACTGAGGGAACTTAGGAAGTCCTGTTTGTTCAGTTTTTTTCTGTGTCCTTATATCATCAGCTTTCAAGTGCCATGGTGCCATATTTTGGGGTAGTGTGCCCTACACTATCAATACCAAGAGTGAGGAATTTTTCCTTAAACTACCTCAGTAAGAAGCATCAAACTGGTGCTAATGGGTATAGCTGAGTGGTAAAGTGCTTTCCTAGTATGCGTGAAGCTCTGGTTCAATCTCCAGTACCACACTAGAAAAATAAAAAAGAATGCTAAAACTGGATTCCACAAAGACAGAGAAGAAAGCTCAAGGTCAGGCCTAGTCAGGCAGAGAACTAGGAGACACCTAACTACACTTCTGGTCAAAAGAGAGAGAGTTCTTTTCCCCTAACCCTCTAAAGCAGTGATTGCAAACCTTTTAGAGCTTTCAGTGACACAAAAAGCTCACTGCAGCATAAGTGCGAAAGATTCACCACCACTGCTCTAAAGGCTCTTCAGTTGGTGTTCACCGAGTAGATGACCCATCAGATCAAAGTGTCACACTGTACTACACGGAGTAAATGCCTGGGTCCTTGATTAAAATGAAAATTACCAGACTCTAACCCTAAACATTTTCATCAAGGGGCTCTGGGTATGAAGCCCTAAAACTACCACACTGGGGTATCCTTACAATGGACCTTACATTTGCACTGCACATTCTGCATGAACAGAGAAAAAGGGACTCATTCCCACCTATTCTTTCCCTTTCTTTCCTTGGTGTGTGTGTGTGTGTGTGTGTTAACCTTAAATTTTGGAACTGTTGCCTTCTGAAATAGCTCTGCTAATCTTTTTTTGAAACATCATTAACTGACAAGCAAACAGTAACAAAATACTGATTTTGGAAGCCTCCACATTGTCTTCTCAAAGAGAAATTTTCAAAGCACTCGGTTGAAGTACATGTTGAGAAGATGACTTTAAACTCTGCAGTTTGAGAGAGCCTATTTTCTCAAAAAAAACCCACAACTTTTATTGTATTCAAATGGCTTGTGACAGCTAATATACACATCATTGTTTCTTCAACAGAAATTTCACAGGGATTTCTATCTTGCTTATTTTTCTGACAACTCCCATTCAATCACATTGGGCTTTTTTTATTTGCTTTTTTCTGTGTCAGAGATCAGGATGAATTTAAACTCCATTCCCTTTCCACTGTCCCTCTGATGTATTTTATACTTTTACATTCCCTTTCCCAGTACAATCTGAAGAAAATTCCTTTGGGCTTTTAGCTTTCCCTCAGTTAGAAACTTTTGTGTTGCTAATAGAATTGGCTTCATTAGCATTTCAAATCCAGGGATGTTCTGAAGGATCTGTGTTAGATCTTAGGGTCTCTGCAGTAAAAAACTGATTTATCAATCCCAATCCCGTTTAACTAAAACTGCTGGTGGACAGTGTCTTTGACCTTATTTCTCCTAGCAGCATATCTTTCAGGAAATCTTTCTAAGGCTTATAGAGGAAGATATATGCATGATCTGAGAAGTTTTGCTTTTGTCCCTCTCCCAACTCTCTAAATTGCCTTTCAAAAGCCATACTAGGGTTCCGCATCTTTGGTGATTAGATCTTTGGTAGCTGATGGCTTAGAGGATGGACAGTCGGACAGATGGACAGACAGACAAGTGAATAGATGGATAATTAGAAAGGTAGATGGCTTGGTGCATAGGTAAATGTATGATAGGTGGATGGGTTAATTAATACCAGGTAAGTGAATGGATAGGTGAGTGAGATGGATGAATGATAGATTAATGAGCACCTAGGTGGCCTAGATGTATGGAAGGATGAATGGTTGGATGAAAAGATAAGAGAGATAAAATAGTACAAGTCTTCCATCATATGCAATATCATTGCCATTTAATTAACTACAATTGGCTTTAAGTTCCTAAGGCTAAATACAGTTTCTGCAGAGAACAGCAAGTCAGGTGATGTTTCCTGCCTCCAATAGGAGTAGCAGGATACAGCTTGTCTAATATTTCATTGCAGTTCTGACTTGGTGTCTGCACTGTAAAACAAAACCAATAAAGCCATCTTCTTTTATATAGTAAAGATGCTCCTCAACTTATGAGGAGGTTGTGTTCCATGAGCCCATTGTCAGTTGAAAATATTGTAAAAAATACATTTAACATGATTAACCTAATAAACAGCAAGCTAAGCAATACAGTACACTTGTTATCAGGTGTTTACCCTCCTGATCACATGGCTGAGTTGGAGCTGTGGCTTGTTGCAGCTGCCCTGTGTGGGGAGAAAGTATCTTACTATATAATATACTGCTAGTCCAGGAAAAGATCAAAATTCCTAATTCCATATAGTTTCTACTGAGTGCTTCCAGCTTTTGCAGCACTGTGAAGCTCAAAAATTGTAAGTAAAACCATTATTGTTAATTCAGGGACTAAATATACAAAACAGTTCTTTGGCACATTGATCGTTAACCAGGCACATATAGAAACTCTATTGGGAAACTTGCTCTAATTGCACATAGGCACCTTGCATCCAGAAATGTTTATCCTGGTTAAAGACAACTGCTCTAACAGGGTTCCCCTGGACCTCATAGCAGTAGTATTGGGACAGCACTGAAAGATGTATTCCTCACTTCATCTTTTCCTTGAAGACATCATACTAACATTTTTAAACTATTTGTTATATCTCAGGCACCATTCTAAGTGCTTTTTACTTGTATTCATTTAATCTTTACCACAACCCTTTGATTAGGTACCATTAATATCTCCATTTTATGAGGGTGAGAAGATGCATTGAGGATGAGTAACTTGCCTGGGGTAGGACATCTGCTGAGAGTGAGGCTGGGGGTTAGACTTGTCCACTGGAGTCCAAGCTCTGTGGTCCCACCCACCCTGTGACACTGCCTCTCTAGTGACTAAACTGACCTTCTAGAGCATCCAGTCCAATAGAACTTCTTGCTATGATGGAAGTATCCTATGTTCGCACTGTCCTGTTAATTTTACAGCCACTGGCCACTTGAACTTTTGAACATTTGAACATTTGAATTCAGACTAATATGACTGAGGAACTGAATTTTTAATTGTTTAATTTTAATTTGAGCAGCACAGATTAAGAGCCAACTCATAGATTCTGTTCATACATATGATCTCAAAAATGAAGGGCCGAACTAGGAATTAAGGAAACATTGCAGTTATACACAGTATTCTTTATTAATGTTAATATGAAATAATTGCAATGCATTCTGTTTTTAATATTTTATTGGTACGTTTTAGGTATACAATATAATGACATTCATTACTGGAAATTTGCACCTTTACATAATCTCTCTTGGTTCTTATTTTTCACCCTTCCCCTGCCATCCCTTCAACCCTTCCATCCCTCCCTATTTACAAAGACTTTGTTTCCAGTTCTTCATTTTCTGATATTAATTCCATTCCCTTCTTTCCTTTCCCCTACCCTTCCTACTTCCCCTTCCCCTTTGCCCCTTTTCTTCCTATTTCACATTATCTATTATACCTTTTAGTCCTTATTTACACTTTCAGTTTCTCACCCTAGAGAAACTATTCGGTATTTACATGTGTGTGTCCTGTTTATTTCACTTAAGAGTATCGCCTCAGTGTGCATCCATTTAGCTATAAATGTCTCTAATTTCTCATTTTGTATGGCTGAGCAGTACTCCATTTTATTTAAAAAAAACCACATTTTCTTTATCCAGTCTCCAGTTGATGGGCAATTGGGCTGTTTCCAAGTTTTAGCTATCACGAATTGTGCTGCTATGAACATGGGTGCACATATATCACTGTGATATGATTCTTTTAATCCTTTGGGGAAGATACCCAGCAGGGGAATAGCTGGGTCAAATGGAACTTCCAGTCCTAGTTCTTTGAGGTATCTGCATACTGATTTCCACAGTGGTTGCACCAGTCTACACACCCACCAGCAGTGGAGCAGGGTTCCTCTTTCCCCACAGCCCCACCAGCATTTGTTATTGGTTGATTTCATGATAGCAGCCATTCTTTCTGGAGTGAAGTGGAATCTCAGCTTTGTTTTCATTTGCATCTCTCCATTGACCAGTGATGTTGAACACTTTTTCATATGTTTATTTGCTATTTCTACTTCTTTGTCTGAGAAATGTCTGTTCATTTCAGATGCCCATTTTTGGATTGGGTCTTTAAATTTGGGAGGTCTGATCTTTTTAAGTTCTTTATAGATTCAAGACAGTAGACTTTTGTCTGAGGAACAGCAGGTGAAGATTTTTCCCCACGTTGTGGGTTGTCTCTTCACACAGTTGGTGGTTTCTCTTGCTGTGCAGAAGCTTTTAATAAGAAGAGATCCCACTTGTTGATTGTTTGTGCTAGTTCACGGGCAACTGAAGTTTTGTTCAAAAAATCTTTTCCTACACCAATGTTTTCAAGAGTTCTGCCTAACCTCTGTTCCAGCTGATTCAGCGTTTCTATTTTAGTGTTTAGATCTTTAATCCATTTCGATTTTAGTTTAGTGCATGGTGAGAGATATAGGTCTAGTTTTAATCTTTGGCAAGTTGAAGCCCAATTTTTCCAGCAACATTTATTAAAGAGGCTATCTTTCCTCCAGTGAGGGTGTTTGGCTCCTTTTTGGAAGAAGAGATGGCTGAGTGTGTCTGGCATTGTTTCTGCATCTTCTAATCTGTTCCACTGGTCCTCAAGTCTGTTTCTTTGCCAGTACCATCCTGTTTTTATCACAGTAGCTTTGTAATATAGTTTCAAATTGGGGATTGTGATACCCTCTGCCATGTCTCTGTTACCTAGAATTGCTTTTGCTATTCTGGGTCTCTTCTTGTTCCAAATGAATTTTTGGATTGTTTTCTCAAGGTCCTTGAAGTATACTTCTGGGATTTCAATTGGGATTGCATTGAATCAATATAGCAGTTTTGGAAGTATGGCCATTTTCACTATATTGATCCTTCCTACCCAGGAACAGGTGATGACTTTCCATTTTCTGATATCATCTTCAATCTCTCTTTTCAGAGTGCTATACTTTTCAGAGAAGAGGTTTTTGATTTCTTTTGTTGGGTTGATTCCTAGATATTTCAGTTTTTTGGATGCTATTGTGAAAGGAATTATGGGCCCTATTTCTCTCTCAGTGAGTCTGTTGTTTGTGTAGAGGAGAGCTATTGATTTTTGTGTGTTGACCTTGTAACCAGCTACTCTACTGAATTTGGTTATTAAGTCTAGAAGACTTTTCATAGCATTCTTGGGATCTTCTATATAGAGTATCATGTCATCTGCAAATAATGACAGTTTGACTTCTTCATTTCCTATCTTTATTCCTTTTATTTCTTTCTCTTGTCTAATTGCCATGGCTAATGTTTCCAAAACTATATTGAACAGGAATGGTGATATTGGACATCCTTGTCTCGTTCCTGATTTTAAGGTGAAGGATTTCAGTTTTTGACCATTTAGTATGATATTGGCTGCTGGTTTTTCATAGATGGCTTTTATCAGATTGAGGTAGAGACCATCTATTCCAATTTTTTATAGGGTTTTTATCATAAATGCATGTTGGATTTTGTCAAATGCTTTTTCTGCATCTATTGAGATAATCGTATGGGTTTTGTCCTTGGCTCTATTGATACAGTATATTACATTGATTGATTTGCATATATTGAACCATCCCTGCATCCCTAGGATGAATCCCACTTGGTCAGGGTGTATGATCTTCTTAATGATCTTCTGCATTCTGTTTGCCAGTATCTTATTAAGGATTTTTGCATCTATGTTCATTAGTGAGATTGGCCTATAATTCTCTTTTTCGGTTGAGTCTTTCTCTGCTTTGGGGATCAAGGTGATGCTTGCTTCCAGGAATGAATTTGGGAGTATTGCTTCCCTTTCCATTTCATTGAAGAGTTTAAACAGTAGTATCAGTAGTTCCTCTCTAAATGTCTTGTAGAATTCAGCAGTGAAGCCATCAGGGCCCAGGCTTTTCTTAGTTGGTAAGTTTTTAATTACATTTTTCAATTTTATTGATTGATATTGGGTCATTTAGAATTTTTAGGTCTTCTTCGTTCAACTTTGGTAATTCAGGAATCTGTCCATTTTTTCTGTGTTTTCCATCTTATTGGCATATAAGTTCTCAAAGTAGGTATTGATGATCCTCTGGATTTCTGCTGGGTCTGTTGTAATTTCACCCTTTTCATTCCTAATTACGTGGATTTGGGCCTTTTCTTTCCTTTTTCTGACAAGGTTAGCTAAGGGTTTGTCAATTTTGTTGAATCTTTCGAAGAACCAACTCTTGGCTTCATTGATTTTTTTGTATTGTTCTCTTAGTCTCCATTGCATTGATTTCTCCTCTGATCTTTATAATTTCCTCCCTTGTATGAGCTTTGGGTTTGTCCTGCTCTTCTTTTCTAGAAGCTGGAGGTTCAGCATCGGGTTGTTTAATTGGCCTCGCTCTGCTTTCCTAATATGTGTATTGACTACAATGAATTTCCCTCATAAGACTGCTTTCATTGTGTCCCATAGATTCCGATATGTTGTATTGTCATTGTCATTTAATTGAAGGAATTGTCTGATTTCTTCTTTAATTTCCTCTGTGACCCATTGGTTATTCAGAAATGTGTTGTTCAGTTTCCATGCATTTATGACATTTTTGCGATTTCTTTTGCTATTGATCTCCAGTTTCATCACACTATGGTCTGATAATATACAGGGGATAACTTCAATTCCTTTGTACTTACTTAAACATGTTCTATGAGCAAGTGTGTGGTCTATTATGGAGAATGACCCCTGTGCAGCTGAAAAGTATGTGTTTTCTGATTTTGTGGGGTGGAACACTCTGTAAACATCTGTTAAGTTCATTTGTTCAAGAGTTCGATTGAGTTCTAGTATTTCATTACTTATTTTTTGTGTAGTTGATCTATCTGTTTGTGACAGTGGAGTATTGAGGTCCTCCACTACTATTGTATTAGTGCATATATGACTTTTCATGTCCGTTAGTATTTGTTTTATATAGTTGGGCACACTAGTGTTTGGTGCATATATATTTATGAGTTTCATCTCTTCCTGTTGGATTGTTCCCTTTACAAGGATGTAGTGTCCCTCTTTGTCTCTCTTAATCAGTGTTGGTTTGAAATCCACTTGATCTGAAAAGAGGATAGCTACTTCTGCTTTTTTTCAAGTTCCTGTCACATGGAGTATTGTTTTCCACCCTTTAACTTTCAATCTATGTGTTTCTTTTTGAATTAAGTGTGTTTCTTGTATGCAGTATATTGTTGGATTTTGCTTCTTGACCTATTCTGCCAGTCTATTTCTTTTGATTGGTGAATTGAGACCATTAACATTGATGGTTATAACTGATACATATTGACTTATCATTGCCATGACTTTTTCTTTTTGTTGGATTCTCCCCCTTTACATTTAATTTCTTGTCATGCCCAATGAATTCATTCTGCTGTGCTTCTTGGGTTGTGATCCTCATTGTCTCTACCTAGGATATTATCTAAAATTTTTTGGAGTGCTGGTTTGGTATTCATGAAGTTCCTAAGGCGCTCTTTGTCATGAAAGTATCTTCTTTCTCTTTCAGTTTTAAAAGATAGTTTTTTCAGGGTACATCAATCTGGGTTGGAGGCTGTTCTCCTTTAGGACTTGGAATACATTACTCCAAGCTCTTCTTGCCTTGAGAAGTCTGCTGTGATTCTGAGGGGCTTTCCTTTGTATGTGATTTGTTTCTTTTCTCTCACTGCTTCTAGATTTTTGTTCTTCTGTTGGTTTTCTGCTATCTTAACAATTATATGCCTATGTGTAGATTTTTTTTTGATCCAGGCTATTTGGAGTCCTATATGCCTCACTTATCTGTATGTCAAGTTCTTTTCCCCTCCTAGGGAAGTTTTCTGCCATCACTTCTGTGAAGGTTTTTTATGTCATCTGCACTCTCTCTTCTTTCTTCATTGACTCCAATCAGTCTTATGTTATTCTTCTTTGCATCGTCTAGCAGGTGCTGGATTGATTTCTCATGTTCCCTTACAATTTTGAAGCAATTTTTCTTTTCCTGGTCACTAATTGCAATCTTATCTTCTATATCTGAAATTCTGTCCTCACATTGGCTCATTCTGCTGTGTAGACTTTCAATGGAGTTTTCAATCTCCTGGAAATCTGTTTGCACCTGTTTTATGGATTCCATTTGTTTCCTATGTTGGGATTCCATCATGTTCCTCAGCTCTTCCATTTCTTTATCTGTGTCCTCGCTAGATCTAGTCATCATGTCTTGCACTATGGGTACAATCTCTGCTGTTATCTGAGAAATTATTTCTGATTTCATTTTTTCCAGATCTTCTTTTGTTGCCAGTTCAGGGAGTCCAGGTGGTTGAGTAGCAGAGTGTTCCATCTCATTTCCCTTTATGGTTGCTGTAGATGATCTGGAAGTCAGGTTTTGAGACTTGTTTACATGTCTTCTCATTTGGGGGGGGGGGGATGCTATTCTCTCACCCACATGGCTCACCTCCTCTGGTCTGGGAGTGGTCGAAAGGCGGCCCAGAAGCCCCTTCCTCTGGGCTGCGAGTGATGGAATGGTGTCCCAAAAGCCCCTTCCTCCTGGCTGGTAGCAATGGAAAGGCTGTCTGGAAGCCCCTTCTTCTGGGCTGGGAGCAGTGGAACACTGCAGAGCATTCTTAATATCTTTTGTACATCTTTCTGTCCTTGAAAAGACTCTGGCTGTTCTACACTGACAACTAGGTGGCACATCTAATCTTAGCTCATTGGAAAATGTATGGAGATGAGATAAAATATGCTCAAGCAGAATAACACAGGGAGGTTGTGAGCAAGTTGTAGCATGGTGGGACCATTGACATTTATTCTCAGGAGTGATCATTGCACTTTTCCATCTCCCATATTCTGTCATCGTATATGAAGGAGGGGGTGATGATGTAAATATTGGGTGTAAAACATGGATTGGTGTGTAGAGAATGTGGCACCCGTGCACATTTTGAAGGCAGAAATGCAGTTTTTACCATTTTTAAAAGAAAGCAAAGAAAGGCAAGTAGGGAGCTGGGAAATTATGAGTCAAGGAAGGAGAGAGAGAGAGAGAGGGAGGGAGGGAGAGAGAGAGGGGACAGAGAGAGAGTGAAAGAAAGAGCGAGCCAGATGTGATAGTGCACACCTGTAATCCCAGCACTCAGAAGGCCAAGACAGGAGGATCATAAGTTTGAGGCTGGACTGGACTACATAACAAAAACAAACAAAACAAAAAAAAGATGATTCTGAATGTAACCTAACCTAACACATTCTCAATGAGTAATGCAATAAAAGATCTGTGAGCTATATGATTCCTTATGTGTTATACAAGTTGGAACTGAGTAAAGCTTTTAAAAGCAAAACAAAAGAAGGATAATTAAAGTGTTAATACCTAAGTTTATATATCTAGATTGTATAAGGCGAGACAAGTTAATGCAGAATTAAATGCAGGTAATGCATTAAATGCAAACTGTGAAATGTTGGTTTAGAACATAGGTGGACCCATGGGCCAAACATAGTCCACTACCAGTTTTTGTAGTTTTATTAAGCACACCGATGCCTGTTCATTTACATGCAGCCTTGTTATATTGGCAGGTGTTCTGGGAGAGGGGCCAGAAGCACAATGTTTATGTGTTTACTGGTATTAGAACTTCTGTCAGCTACCAATACAAGAGCAGCTGAGCTGGTAGGTCAGAAGCTCTAGGAGCAGCTTTACTTCTACCCCTGTGCCTGTAACAACCTGGGTTTGCTTCCCCCACAGCATACATATCACTCAGAACCAGCCATACTTTCTTCTGACAGAACTGTGGTAAGAGGGCTTTTATATGGGTTAACAGGGAAAAAAATTTAAAAAGAAATAAATCAAACCCAAACCACAGAAGAGATAGGACCATCTTTTTAAAACAATCAGTGTCTACTTTCCTCCACTGCACTCCTGCATTTTGCATGCTTCATGGCCTGGTGGATGTGTCTGTACCTGTAAGAATCTTTTTATTTAGGCATCACAAAGTATTTGACCAATTTTGAACACGGCTGCCTGCAGTACTTGTGCACAGAGACGCCTGCTCGCTCTTCAGGAGACTCTCGAGTTCACACATGTTTGTAGAGCGTGATTCATGGTGTTTCTTTCTGGATCGTCCAGTGGGTAATTGCTGTACAAAAACCAGAGAAACAGATGTAGACCCTGAACCTTGGCTATAAATTTTTGTTTTATGATTATGGGTTTCAAATGTGCTGTGTCACACTGACAAATATACAGTTACTCTGAAACAAAATGGATTTTGCTCTCACTTTTGCTTTTTGTTTTTTGCTTTTTGTTTGATTGTTAGTTGGGGAAGCTTTTATTAGATTGTTGATCAAACACAAAGACAGGATGTGACGCGTATCAGAATATTATTTTTTGCCAAACTAAGAGAACCCTTGGGAAAGTTTCTTCCAACTATTTGACTAATGTTTAAAATGGGTATCAATAATTTAAATTGCATTACGAACAATTTAGTCCATTTTTTACTTTCAGTCTTATTCATTAATCTTTATAGCACATGGATATATTTTTAAGGAATTGTGGCTTATTTGCATGTCTTTCCTTAATTTTACATAATACCAAGAATCTAGAGGAAGAGTCACATTTTCAAGGACTGGAAGAATTCAATTTACTGACAAACGTATGGCTACATTGTGAGTCAGCTTTATGAATTAATACTTGAATTAAATAATAGTTCTAATCATTGCTATCAGCATAATTAATTCATGATGAGAAGTGATGAATTGACTAGTGCACACCATTGCATTATAAGAAACCCATAATAGTCTATTCACAAGGATTTAAATAGTGATCATTCATTTCAAGGCTCAAGTTCATTTCCCTATAATTAAAAAAAAAACTTTTGCTTATTATAAATTTTAAGTCTTGTACAAAAAAGAAAATACCAAGTTTTTCAAACTCTACTTCCACACAGATATATGTATTTTGTTGTTGTTGCTGAGCAATAAGGCCGTAACGGGGAAGGAATTTGGGAGCAGATGAAGCTGATTCTCCAGTTTAATAAATGACAATGAACAGAAATTTGGGAGTGTCTAGCCTCATCTTGGCCTCCTATGACCAGTGCATCCTTGCCTGGATGGGCAGAGATGACAACCAAGAAAATATGGCACCACTGCCACCGCTCCCCATATACCCATATAGCATATGCCTAAATACATGTACCTGTCAATGGTGCTGTGTTTTTCTTCGCGAAGTTCCTCATGTTATACTTTAAACATGGCTGTTTCCTGTCCTCTCAATCAACAACTTTTCATCTACCTCATTACTGGATGTAAATGAGCCCAGTTTCCAAGGAACTCTGAGGACCTTGAATAAGCATTTGGAGCTATACCTCTTATGGACCAAGTAGAAATTGGAACATTATGTAGTCCTTTGTATATCTTTACAACTATCTTGATGGCAATGTGTTAGATATTTTGTAAATTCTTTGGGGCTCCTTTGCTTGAAATGTATGTTTTCTTTGTAGTTAAAGATTTCTTATAACCAAGCTCTGTTATAAAATGACGGCCATCTTAAAAAGACAGAGCGGGAAAAATATAGCAAACACATAAATTCAGCAAAATCTCACCCTTTTATCACCCTGAACTTTTCAATGGCAAGAACTGAGCTCGGTGGGCTGAAAATTGTTTTACTGGACCTTCATAAAAGGATCTTTGACTTGATAAATGTGTGCAATGCATACTTTTCATGTTACACCACCAGTGCCACTTAGCAACACCACTAGACAGAGCAGCATTTCACTGTGAGGCGGGGTCCCTCATGTCAGGCTTTTAAAAGGCCTGGATGCCAACACGCATTCCAGCACTATCCACAAGAAGAGGACCTGGGCAGTGTTCTTCCCTGAGAGTCCGAAGGACACACTCCCTGCCCACTTCTTGGCTGCCCTGTTTTGTGGAAGAGTTATTAGTAAATACTAGAGAGGCAGTGGAAGCAGGAGGGTGTGTTCATTCCTCCCCAGAGTTTCCCTTCTTTGATGTACCTGCATCCTTGAAGTAAGCTGTGCAAAATGGCTGTAAGATGAGGGCTGTAAAGCCCTCTGTCTGCCTGAGTTTATTTCCAATTCTTGCCTCTGTGCTTCATGTTTTTAAATCTGGCTGGAAAGCTTCTCTTTCCCCTAGGTTAAAAGGTATTTAAAATTTTTTTTCTTCTCTAAAAATTACTTTAATAAATAACCAAAATTGGGCAAGAGCTGTTAGGGACAAAATCTGGCTTGTAGACATATAAAATCCTCAGATTAACTAGCTTTCAAAATGTGTGCTTAAGGGCTGGGATTTAGCTCTGTGGTTCCGCCACCTGCCTCACAAGAGCAAGGTCCTGAGTTCGATCCCTGGTACCAAAATGGGTGTTTAATTAGGTGGTGGTGTATGTGTGTGATGAGAGGCCACCCACCCACACATTGTTCCCAGTGCATGGCTATGGGAACAGCAAAGTAGTTTTCACATTGGCTTGAGATCCCAGGGAGCTGGGTTTGAGTCTTGGTCTGAACAGTGTGTTGTATCTGTTATCCTGGCTTTTCCAGCACTGGAAAAATATGAGGATGAGTCACAGCCCACTCTTATTCCAGTATATTTACTGAGGACACTACAAGTATTATTTCTGTGTTTTCAGTAACCCAGAGATGGGTGGTATTATATATGTCCATTTAACGGAAGAGGAAGCTGAGGCCAGGGAAATCCACAGATCACACAGCTGGTCCCTGGTAGACCTGGAATGAAAATCTAGTTGTTTGACTCCCAGATCTCTGCTTTCGACCACACTATTATGTTTTCTCGGATCAGTATCTAAAAATCCTGTGAAAGAGAAAGTGAGAGGCAGAGAGAATATGTGCTGTGCTTGTGTTTGGGGTTAAAGCTAACTAGTAATTCCTCACTACGCACATACTGCGTACAGCCTGAGAAAGATTTTTTTAAGTAAATGAATCCAAAAAGGTGAAATTTTTCCTCTCAAGCAAATGCAACCCTTTCATCCACGGCTTGCAAGAGGGTCAAAGAGGGAAGGAAGAGGGGTGGGGGGAGGCTATGGAATGGAATGGAAAGTTTCTCAACCCAAGGCTTCCCCGAGGGGTAGCCTCTCTGTTCTACAGTTTAGGGCTTGCCTGTGCTTTTTCGGGAATGGAAAAATACATAAGTTACAAGGAATTTAACAGACTGAGAGGCGCTCAGAGGAATTTAAAGGGTGGGCCGGGGGCGAGGCCGCGGGTGGGAGCCAGCGGGCAAGGGGGCACCGCTGCCTGCCTTCCAGGCTCGGCCGCCTGCAAATAAAAAGGCGTAAAGGGAAAGAAGTTGGGGCTCAAGGCGCAGCGATCCTCGAGCAGCGTCCTGGCTCCTCCCCTGCTCGTTTTAAAATCACTTCTTGCATTGTTTTTAAGGTGAGAAATAGGAAAGAAAGCGCCAGCTTGCCTGCTCTCTGCCTGCCTCTCTGGCTGTCTGCTTTTGCAGGGCTGCTGGGAGTTTTTAAGCTCTGTGAGAATCCTGGGAGTTGGTGATGTCAGACTAGTTGGGTCATTTGAAGGTTAGCAGCCCGGGAAGGGTTCACGGAAAGTTCACTCGCATATATTAGGCAATTCAATCTTTCATTCTGTGTGACAGAAGTAGTAGGAAGTGAGCTGTTCAGAGGCAGGAGGGTCTATTCTTTGCCAAAGGGGGGACCAGAATTCCCCCACGCGAGCTGTTTGAGGACTGGGATGCTGAGGACGCGAGCGACCCGGGCAGGGCTTGTCTGGGCACCATCCGGGTAGGATCTGGAGCGCATTCGGAAGGCTTTTTGCAACCGTTTCCTTGGAAGGAGAACTTGGGATCTTTCTGGGAACCCCCCGCCCCGGCTGGATTGGCCGAGCAAGCCTGGAAAATGGTAAATGATCATTTGGATCAATTACAGGCTTTTAGCTGGCTTGTCTGTCATAATTCATGATTCGGGGCTGGGAAAAAGACCAACAGCCTACGTGCCAAAAAAGGGGCAGAGTTTGATGGAGTTGGGTGGACTTTTCTATGCCATTTGCCTCCACACCTAGAGGATAAGCACTTTTGCAGACATTCGGTGCAGGGGAGATCATGTTTGACTGTATGGATGTTCTGTCAGTGAGTCCTGGGCAAATCCTGGATTTCTACACTGCGAGCCCGTCTTCCTGCATGCTCCAGGAGAAAGCTCTCAAAGCATGCTTCAGTGGATTGACCCAAAGCGAATGGCAGCATCGGCACACTGCTCAATGTAGGTTTATTTTTCCCTTCTTCTACCAAGAAAAAAAATTGTCTCTTTTGCATGCAATAAAGACATTGGAACTAAACTGCATTGGTAGCAAGACAAAGGATTTAATGATTTCATGCTGAAGGGGTGTGATATGCTGGTGTGACTCCCTCTGCTAAAAATTTGCTGTTAGATGTTTTCTTCCCAAATAGCCCCTCCTTGCATCCATGCTTCTCTCCTTAGCACTCTGATCGTCTCTTGAAAATAATTTTTAAAATATGCACAGAGGGAGGGGGAAAGTAGAGGGTGACCACAGTACTTTGAAACATTCTTCAAGTAGGACAATTTGACATATTGCACTGTTTTTACTAAGATGTATGCAGAGGGAAATTTAATTTTTCTGTTCTTTGGATTAGCTGCTAGTTGTATATATCCCCCTCTTGTGTATTTCAGCAGTCCAAAGTAATTAAAATATGACATTTTTCCTGCGAGGAATTTTACCTACCTAAAGTAGCAACTGCTTCTGAAGTTCATAAACCACCAGTTTAGGCGGCTGCCTCCAATGTTTTCCTTGCTAAGGAAAGCAATATTTCTTAGCATTGACCCTGCTGCCACCTTTCCGAGTCACTTTGTTGGTCTAAGAAGTTGCTGTTTTGCTAGAAAACTACTGGCAATGAACACCCCTTGGGCTGAGCCATCCATTATTTCCATATCTTGCAATTCAGCCGGGAACCTGAACATCAGTTAAATGGAAGGAAATATAAGTGAGGTAGCCCAGTTTTTAAAAAAAATATTGACAGTTTGGTTATCTGATGCTGACACTGTGCTGAGGCACGCATCTGGTCAACAGTAGCTTGGCTGCAGCCTTGAGAAATGACCAGGAGTCTCAGCAAAATCCCACCTTCGGGTGGCTGTAGGGGAAGCCTGCAGGATGCTTCGCTGCCCTGACAGTGATTTAGATAAATGGCTCAGCTATCTATCAAAATGTTTTTAGTACTTTATTTGACAATTCATTGGAGCATTAGCCTGAAAATGACATTTTAAATCTTTGTTTTCAAAGAGGTCAAAGTTTAACTGGGAGAAATTGAGTTTTCCTAATAACATGGTGGCTTATCTAAAGAGAGAGAAGAAAAAGGAGAGAGGGGACAATGACAGGATTTAAATTGCCTTTCTGAAAGTTTTGGTAAGAATAAAGACTTGCTTCTTGGGCCAGGAAATCAACAGGTAGATAGCTGGAAAATCAGTAACCCTTTGATGCCAACAATCTGGCTGTCTGAGTTAACATTTCTTGCAGCCATAAGCAAGGCAAAAAGAATATCATTTTCAGAAGGTGTCTTAATCTTCAGCTGCTCCCTAAATGCCTTTTCTTGCTTGCTGCCAATTTTCTTTCTGGAGAAGAACTCAAACTAAGTGTTACAAAATAATTCTCCAGTGTACTAAAAGCTCTTTTCAACTCAGTCCTCTCCATAGCAGTTAAAACAATATGAGCAGTTTGAGCTGGAATCTCAGGGTACGGGGAACTCGGAAACTTTTTCTTAGAGAAAGTTGTAATGAAATTTTTTTTTTAACAGAAGGAAGGCGGAATACTTGAAATCTTCTTGGAAAGTTATTCAATTTAAGAGAGCTTTTACATGTAGAAACTCCCCCTTTTGTAATTAAGCCTCCAAACATGCCTATTAAGTTGTAAGAGTAGAGGGAAAAGCTTTGTTTGTTCTCCAACAAGTTAAACAAGGGATTTGCTTTATCTGGGGAGAAGAGTGGTGAATGTGTCATTTGCCTAGGGCAAGCCGATAAGCAAGAAGTGTTGATAACAGCAAAGTTTAGCTAATCAAAGAAACTTGCATTAGACAAAGTAAATAAAGACATTTGACAAAGGGATTTCAAAAATTCCAGTGTCTTATTTTTGTAAGGAGTGAGATTAGTGCTTAATGTGGCCAATTTCACAAGGGTTTAATCCCACACCCCAACTTCAGGTTAAATGAATAAAATGTAAATATTGTTTGTGCCCCTGTAGAGTTGCTTTATTCTCTGTAAGCCACTTTATGACTGGTCAGTTTAGTTGTTTAAGCGACTGAGGTTTTAAGCATAAATAAAACTAAAACTTTTTTGAAAACGATTCTGACAAATGCCTGGGACGCAGTGGTGTCTTCAGAGTGGAATAGCTTACTTAGGGCTTTTGAAATAAAAGCCTGTTAGGAGTACGTTTGTTTAAGAATATAACCACAACCTTTTCCATTTTACTTAATGGCTATTTTGATGAGAAGCAGATCTGTTTGTGCTCTGAACACAGAGGAAACAGTGGACAAAGAGGAAAAAAATAGTACTAAATTCTCACTAAAGCTGTTTTCTGCATCAAAATCCTACTTAGTTTTTTTTTTATGGTGTTTGTATGTGTGTAGTAAATAACGTAAAAGCTTTGAATATCGAACACATCAGAAGCTCAAAAAGTGCTGGAGTATTTCCTTTATTTTCTATTTAATTTTAAAGACAGAAAAATGATATGCCAGCCAGCTGCCGGTTGTAGTGGGATCTGTGAATTGCTTGTTACAAACATTCGAAATCAGGATTAGAGGGCTACTAAGGGAGGAATGTGGTATAAATAATAGGAATGAAACCTACCACTGGAAGACTACCATTGCCCCTTGAGTCACCAAGTTTCTATTCAGATACCTCCTGGATTATTTTGGTTTTAGGTTGCTCCAGATGTTTTCTACATTAATTGCTCTGTGGGCATAGGATAAATCTTAATATTTGAGGATCTAAATATAGTTGCTTTTGATGAAATCGCAAGTATGACAACTTCTTGGCCCTTTTCCCTGCCTTCCCCTTACTCAACACATCAAAAGGAAAAAGGAAAAAAATATTTTCTTTTTGAAATAGGATTTTGCCCATTAGTGAGAAGAAATTATTTTTAAAACAAACAGTAGCAATGTGTGATTAAGGAACAAGAAAAGTCCCCTTCTCAGTGGCCCAGGACCCAAATTTAAGTATTAAACAGTATCAAGTCTTCTCCTAGTGAGATATAAATTGGGGTCAAAGTTGCAAAATCAAAGATACCCTCTGAAAGAGAGACTAAATAAAGATTGACAGTCATCATATGAATTGAATGGGGTTTTGAATAAATATTTCGGTGAAAAGGTCCAATTGTTTTTCTAAAGTAGGACATAATTTTCTGCTTTCTCGACCACATGACGGTGGTAACTAATACCATCAGAAAGAAGAGAAGAAAAGGAACTTTTGCTTAAATCTCAAAAAGAGAGCAGGCCAGGGTCATTTTGAAAGCAAGCGGAAGATTAACAGTTTTCCTTCCCTGTATAAAAAAGAAATATTAAAGTATTGAATATTGAAAATAAAAATATTAAAACATCCAGATAAATCAGTATGTTTGGCAGGGAGTATTGATATGCAACTAAGAAGGAAAATAAAAATACGTGAGTTTAAATTTTATCACCAGAAAAGTTCAGGTTTCAAAAACCAAAACAGCGGGAGAGGTAGGTATCTATGTGCTTAAACATAGTTAAGTGATGGAATTGATTTGGAAGCTGTAGTTAGAATTTGATTCACCAGTCAGAGCATGAGGCCCTTATATTGAATCTGACTTGTTTTTTTTAATAAATAAACAGCCCAAATGTCAGTTTCTGTTAGGTTAGCTGGTCTCAATCAGAAGTTTCCTTCTCATTTCTGTAATCCTGATTCTGACAATATATAACTAGTCAGTACTATCAGGGACTTTAATTTTATGCTTTCAAAAAAAAAAATTCCCCTGAATATCAGAGACATAATTTATCTTCAATGTATGTTAAGTCGCAAGATGGCTAAAAAAGAAAGGAAATCTTACTATTTTCTCCTCTTCCACAGACATCATTAAACTCTACCTCAGAAAGGAAATACATGATAAATAATAAAGATTATAAATTATCTCTAGGAATTTATTATACCTTCAATAAAAAATTTGCAGAAAAGGGGTTAGGAAATTTTTAATTTGAAAGGTATTATCTGAGAGGAGAAGGGGATATAAAACCCTGATACAAAATATAAATTGCCTAAGACTTTGTTTAATATTAAATTCAGTGTTAATTTTAGAACCTCTTAGAAAGAATCTTCTGTAGAGTTTGAGTTACATGTAAGTGGCAATAAATCCATGCCTAAATGACATTTTTATATTTTAAATGTCCTAATATAAATTTAGTTAACTATCAATTAAATAGATTATTTCAGAAATGGGAATTTTTGATGAAGGTTAATAAAAAAAAAATCTTGGCTAAAATCCTTTCCAAAGATATTAATGCAAAATTTTGCCTTTCAAATTATAGGGTGGTCATGGCAATCATATATCTCTGCTTTTCTAAAATAACCCACTTTCAAATGTACTGCCACAGTTCCCACATAAATTATTGAAATCTTTCACTATTACAACATCCTGAGCTGCCCCTTGAACCCAAGAGTGGCACAGAAGGTCTTTGTTTGGACTCTATAGTCAACATAACTAGAGCATTGCCCCTTAATTTTTCCATTATGCCTGAAAATCTCCTTGTATTTCTGGGTCATTCTTCTGAACATGAATTCTCTCTGTAGCAAACTGTAGCTCTATAAACAGAAGGCATACTCTGCAGAATGGATCGAACTGTGTTTCTCTAGCACCTGTGCACACGCAGGTGTGTTGGAAATAGGGAGGGGGGGGATGAAATTGGATTGTTATTAACAAATCTGTCCAGCCCTTTGCCAGATTCTTTAAAAGTTGGAGTTGGATGTGATGGAGGAAGGAGGGCAGAGTCAACTCAGGTTTCAGATTTATAGGTATCCTGTCAGAGAGTGGCTTTGCCTAAGTACTTCTTGTTAAATAGGAGATGAGATAACCTGCCCTATCTGTAAGATCTAATAACACCACCTCATCAGTCAATATGTTGCCCTTAATACTCCTTTTTTCATTTCTGGCTTCCTTTTTTTTTTTGGAGATAGGATCTCTCTAAGCAGTTCAGGCTGGCCTTGAACTCACTGGGTATCCCAGGCTGGCCTGGAACTCCCAGAGATAAGTATTGCCTCAGCCTCTCCAGTGCTGGAATTACAGGTGTCTGCCACCATGCCCAGCTCTTTTCTCATTAAGAAGTGTGATTCCTATCCTAGTCCACTTAAAATGAATAAAAAGTACAGTTACAGAAGTTCTCTAGGAAACAGGGTAAGTCTTTGGACTTTTTATTTGTCTTGGGTTCTCTGAACTTCTTAGATGAGAATTCAGGCAAGCAATGGAACTGCTGACTGGGTTTTTCTCTGGCCTTGCAGGGTGGGGAGCTAGAAGGGGGACATTCAGTAAGATAAGACTCTTGGCCCCGCACGAAAAGGCTAGGATAACAGGAACTGACGTCAGCAAAGTGACCCAACTTGGTCAAGCATTTCCTTTAGTCAGGGTACATGGATTCCAGAAGTCTGCAGCCTCCCACAGCCACTAATGAAGTGAACCAGCCGAGGAAAGAGGGAAAGAAGAGAGCAAATTTTAACAGGGTGACAGGTGGATGATTGTGTCACTGATTCTCAAGAGCAGATTTCTCTAAACAAAGCAAAGAATAACTTGGGGGGAGATGATTTAATAAAAATGAATTCTCAGATTATAATTGTAATTGTACATTGTCATATAATAGGTATTTTTTCCCAGCTGTTAACAGTTTCTCATCATTGTCTCATGGGGCAGTCTATCAAGCAATCACCAAATATCACCCACCCACAAACCTTGCCAACACTCTGCATAGAACAAAATGTGAGGGAATTCACATTGTCAGGGTTAATCCGGAGACTTCTATTTACTTTTGTAAGTACAAAGTTCCCACCCCCATCCGCATCATATGACAACATTGCTAAAGCCATTTCATTTGCCACCAACCCTGAAATCACAGCAGTTTTCCTCCCTTTCTGTCTTCCTTTTCTCTTAAATTCAGAATTTTTTTTTTTCTCTTCAGAACTGACTCTGAAGCTTAAAGAAGGGGAAATTCAGATGAAATGGTCCTATTTTTAAAAAACCACAGGTTCTCCCTGATCCACTATTGTCTGAAAGATAGTGCCTTAAGTTTTAATATTGAATGAGGATTTATTCTCCTGTTTCGACCCAGAATTAGTGAAATGTTTGTTCATGGACATTGCTCAATTACTGTTTTGCTGATTAAAATTTTACCAAATCAGAAAAAATACCCAACCCAGATGAATTCAAAATATTCCAAATTAATACCAAATAAGAGAAATGTAACAAGTGAGAAAAAAAGATTTGGATTACACCTATCCCAATTTTTCTTCAGTTTCCAGACCAAATGAAGATATCATACAATCTCTTTTCTTAAAAATATTAAAGCTTTCAACAGCTAGGGTACCTTTGTTATGTCATCAAAGTCCTTAATTACGAAAAGGCTGATGGTCTGAATGCCATTTCAGCTTCAAAAGATTTTTTAGGGTCTGGTCTATTGGAAAGCTTGGGGGTATAATTAACTAAAATGGAAATGGAGGCAGCAAAATTTAGTTCCTGATGTTTTAATTTAGCTCACTACTACCATGTGTTATTGAAGAGAATTCTTAAAGGCAAACATAATTATTTCATTATGGTCTTCAAAATGCTTTCATTCACTTTAATGACAAGAAGCTGTATAAAAAGGCATACATTTTAATTAGTCCTTATATTTACATCAGATAAATAACAAATAATTGATGAAAAATGAGTCTTTGGAATGGATGATTTCACATAGTACTCTGGTTACAGTTTAATGATGAAACACTTCTCCGTTGCTTTGCATTTTAATTATCTAGACATTACAGTAGTGGTACCATGGAGCTAAAATACTGTTGTTGCTATTTTACTACAAAAAAAAAATCACGATTAATGCCTACAAATTGAAAGCTGAAAGAGGTGGCAAGGCATGCATCTCCAAAGAAGTACGTGCCAGTTCCATTAATTTTACTACATTTGTTAGCACTCGCTTTGATCACTTTTATCTCTTATGCTTCATCTTTTTGGATTAAGACCATCAAGGGTTTCACATGCAGTTTTAATGGCCATGTCTCCTGAACACCTTTCTCTCTCCCTAGCTGCCTGTTTTGAAGGCTCCGGAGAAAGTGCCTTGCCAAACGTGCACTGGAAATTCAGAAACCCATTCTCCATGTTATAGGCCTGCTTCCTGTTTGATTTTTACATGAAAACCCATTTCACATGATTCATCCGTTTTGGTGTACAGAACACTAATTGTTATTATTGATTTTAAATTCCATGACCATTACAAGTAACCCAGATGACTGGCAGATAAAGGGTAATAATCCATGGAGTTCTGGAACTGTTTCATGTTTGTCTGGAGTACTTTATGTGATCAATATTAACTGCCCCATTGAAACTAACTGCTGTATCAAATAACAGTCAATCAAATGAATGTGCTTAGAGATTATTTATTGAAAGCTTTAATTGTTCACTGGGGCCCTCCTTATCAGAGGAAACAATAAGAACTAGAGATAGAATGAACAGGTTTGGATTTGCAAGGAAATTCGGAAGATGCTGTTGAACTGTGTATCTCTGCCATTCAGCAAGTCTCCAGAAACCCACTGGGCTCGTAGCAGGCACAGCTTACAAATGCTCTTCAGTGTTATCCCATCACCTGTTCATTGAAGGCTCTCTCCAGAAGATTGTATAACAATTTTCTTTCGCTGCGCAGAGACTGAAAAGTTGTCACACCCCGAGAGTTTGACTGCTTTTCCTCCCCGCTCCTTCTCGCCTACTCACCTTCTCATTCCCCTCCCATGTATCTTTCCACCTCTGCTCCCCAGCATTGCCTGATGGTCTGAGATAATGAAAACAGGATCGATTTCTACCTTTATGAAGTGGGAATAATAATGTCTACATAGCAGGATTTTGGGAAGGATTAGAAAGCATGGAAGTTAAGATTCTATTCTCAAAAATATATACAAGTAAGTAACTGGGTAGACTTTCTGCTCTGATTTTGGCATGACACCTGTTGCTTATGTGCCTTTGCTCATAGTGAACAGTATGTTTTAGTGATACTTAAAGTATGTATCACTCTTCCTTAGGTAGTGGTTCCTGTGTCTGCCGCTCATAACCTTAATGGCAGTCCTTCCTGTTTGTCACAGTTTGGGTAGCTCCATGGTCCTTATTCAAGGGCATCCATCTACCAAACCTCTAGATTGTATATAGATGATTAACATTTGCAAGTGGGCATTTTTACCTTCAAAGTTGCCACAATCCATTCAGCCCAAACACTGTCAGCGGCCTGTACATTTTTATTGCTCACAGATGAATTAGATCTTGCAGTGTTCTGTCCAGCAAAGGGCTCTTGGGTATCTGCTATGTGCCAAGCTTCTGGATATGATCTGTGGGGACACCAGGGTGAATCAGACACTATCCTTCTGAACTCACAATGTAATTGGAGAAACTAGTCCACACAAGTCATTGTGAAACACTCCCTTGTAAAAACAGACTTTACCTCAGGACCTTGAACCTGAGAATGATGATAGAAACAACTAAAAACCACTGAGAACCACAGCTGGTATATAAGGTCAATAATCAAATGGGTTATCCACTTTTGTCACAGTGGAGCAGGTGTGTAGTTTTGCTGTATATAGGCCCTCTAGGTAATCTCTAAATGTAGTTCACAAAGAGTGGCTTTAAACCTATCATGAGAGCCAGGTGTAGTATCACACACCAGTAATCCTAGCACTCTGGGAGGCTGAGACAAGAAGGTGGCAAATTTGAGCCTAACCTGAGCAATTTCACAATAGCAAGACCCTGTCCCAAAATAAAAAATAAAAAGGGGCTAGGGATGTAGCTCAGTGCAAAGGCCCTATGTTCATCCCCAGTACCACAAAAAAAGTAAACCTGTCATGAACAATCATTAGTGCCTACCTTCCAAACTTGTCTCTTGAAAATTTAGCCAGTTGTGGTGATGCATCCTTGTAATCCCAGGACTCAAGAGCCTAAGGCAGTGCAAGTTCAAGGCCAGCCTGGGCTACGTAGTGAACCCTAAACACAGTAAGACCCTGTCTCAAAAAACAAAAACAAAACAAAACAAAAAACCTAAAAAGCAAAAAACCCCAACCTCTCATATAGATGTTTCTTGAGTCTTAAATAATTATGTTCTTTGAGGATTGTGTTTGAGTAGATTTTTTAAAACCTCTTATTCTTTACAATTCATTCTGCAATTTATTGCTGTGTAACCATCCCCAAATTTAGCAGCCTAACAATTTATTATTTCATTATTCTTTGGATTGACTGGGCTCAGCTGGGCAGATCTTCTACTCCACATGATGTCAGCTGGGGCTGCATCAGCCAGGGCTACATGGGCTAGAAGTTCAGGAAGGCTCCCTCACACAGTTGGCGTGGATGTCAGCTGCCATCGCAGAGCTCGGCTGGGCTGTGGGGTGGAGTATCAGCCTGTGGCTCAGCTTCTCACAGCTCGGCAGCCATTTTCTGAGAGAGTATGACCAAGAGGGAGCCTGCCAAGGAGGAGGGAGCGGAAGCCCTCAGTTGCCTTCCAGATGCAGCCCTGGCATAGACTCTCTTCCACTATATTCTGCTGGTTAATCAGTCACAGGGCTAGCCCAGATTCAATAAATCTGCCTCTCAGTGGGGGAGTGGCAAGGAACGTCCAGTGATTTTTAGCCCACCATAGCAATCATAGCCTGTGTGCCCTGTAAGAAGGAAATACTGCCTCCTGAAAGAGTATAAATTGAAGAATGAATGTAGGAATTTTTTTTTTTGTTAGTTTGGTTTTAGGCTGGTTAAATATTTAACAAAATTCTATTCTAATGACTGTGTGTATACTGTCAGTTAATCCCCATAACCCTATGAGAAAGTTACTGTTATCCTCAATTTATTGATGAGGACACTGAGGCTCAGGGAAGGTGAGTAGCATGACTGAGGTCATGGAAATAGGAAGCTGTCCGGATGTGTTTCCATTCCTGGTTGATCTATTCTCCAACTTCCACATGGGATGATGTACTTTGGGTTTCTCACCTCAGCAGTTTCATGGTCACCTCTGTCAGCCAAGTAAAAAATTCTTGAAAAAAATTTTATGCCCTAACAATGTGAAATAAAGGACCACAGAGTGTTTTGACTTGGGGAGAAGGTAGACTAGAGCCATAAAAAACTGTTGTTCACGTAATTTCCTCTGATTACATTATTTTCTCTAATAAAACCACTGGCTTTTAAATTGTGGAGGAAACTCTGCCCAAACTATGAGGTGATTTTACACTTCTGCCCTTTTGTTTTTGCATCCTGTGTGTTGTTTGAGTCTGTGCTGGCCTAGTCGCTGCTGCTGTGGCTCACGGCAGGGAGTAGCTACGAAGGATTTAACAGGAAGATGAGAGATGGGAAATGCAGCTTTTCGTGTTTGTCGAAAGATGGATACTAGTGTTATATATAAGACTTTAATTAAAGTACTGCTGTGTCTTTTATTACCAAAAAAAATGAAAAGTTTCTGAGAGATAGTGAAACTTAATGAATATTTAGGTATTTGTTACATGTTTTAAGTACCTGTTGTGTTTAGAAGATCCCAAACCTAACTTAATACTCTTTAGTGAACTTCCATGAATCATAATGATTATTATTGCTTTTCAAATAATGCTCTTGAATAAATAATTTCAAATATGTTTCAAGTATGTGGTTAATACTTTGGATTTTATACACTATATTCTGTTTATTTTGTGTGAAATCTAATTGTACTATTTTGTGAAAATAGAGATGGATGAATTGAAGTGTCTTGCTGGAAGTCGTGTAGTGGGTTTTGGTCAAAAGCAAATGTAACTAAGATGTTGATGTGTGACAGTGAAGCGATGTCACGTACAGGGCCTGGAATGCAGCCACAGAGGGCAGACACTCTTCACCCATTGCCTCTGCTATGGGGTCTTGGGCCGGCTCCATGTTTGCTCACTTTCTTCATCTGTAAGGTGGACCCATAATGCTTCCGTACGAGCTTAAGAGCAAAATTTTAATCAAAGACTTAAATAAGGGAGCATATTTGACATATTACTCTCAGGTAAATATGCTATTTTCCTCAATATTTTATTTAGAAAAAAATTTAAATATAGAAAAGTTGGTTGAATTTACAATGAACAACTGGTCACCATATCTGCCCTTACAATTACCAAGTTTGTTTTTTGTGTTCCTACCCATTCCTCCCTTTGTATGTGTTTTGCTGACGGTTTTTTGGTTTGTTTATTTTGTTTTGTTTGTTTATTTTGTACCAGGGATCAAACTCAGGACCTTGCACTTTTGAGGCAGGTGGGGGCACCACTGAGTTAAATCCCCAGCCCAGTTATTTTTATTTTGTTGACCAGGTTTCTTCACTGTACTGGGGAATCTTTGAGGTCAGGTAGTATGTGCTTTAACTCTATTTCCCCAGTCAGTGCTACTGTCGTTCTTGGTCCATGAAGATGTTCACATGCACACTACTTTTGGTATACTCAGTATCCGTGTTGTCCACAAGAACTTTGTTCAGTGATGAAAATGCTCTGTAATTCTGCATTGTCTAAGATAGTAGTCTCTAGCCATGTGTGCCTAAGGAGTACTTGAAATGTAGCTAACATATCTAAGAAAGTGAATTTTAAATTTTATTTCATTTTAATTAATTTAACTTTCACTAGCCACATGTGACTAGAGTATACTATATTGAACAACACAGTTCTATTATTATTATTTGTTCATTCTGTTTATTTCCTTTTTCCCTTTTGGCTGTACTCTCTTCTATTGCTATTAGCAAGCTCTAATTATCTCTTTATATAGATGGTAAATACACTGCAGGAGAATGTAAACAGAATACTGTAGGGTGGTGATTTCAGTCATTGTTTAACTACTGTTCCTTCTGGGTAGAACTATTTCCCTGGGGCCTGTCTGGCAAATATTTCTCACTTATTTTATTAACATTTATTTTTCAGAACTAAACCAAAATTTTTACTAGTGGACTGGACTTAAATTATATTCCCTATAGCAATCATATCACAGCAGCATATAATATCTATTCCTGTATTCCACATCTGCTTGGTTTTCAAATAAACACAAGATATCTATTAAAATTTTCAAGCTACTTCCAAGTCAACACGGCTATCTCAGCCAATTTCAAGGAAGCAGAGAGGAATAAGCTATGTTGTGTGGAAGCCTCAGTGTACCTTCTAGAAAGCTCCATGCCCTATTTTCCATAAAGGCCTCCTCTTGCTCATATCTGTGTGCCTTGCTTTGTAACCCAGTGCCTGGCACACAGTAGGTGTTCGGAAAACATGCTGAATGTAGTCTGGTGGAAATGAACTTGAAATTCAGAACATTTCAAGTAGTTTCTGTCTTATGTTTGCTTGAATATATTTTGTTTACTCAAAATACCAGAAGTCATCTGGAGGAGGCTGTCAAAACTGTGGGAGGTTCAAGTGAACTTATATGACAAGCCTTCATGAATATGCTTCCTGGGAAACAACCTCCTAAAAATAAGAGATCGGTTTTTGGGGGGTGCTTTTGGCACCCACTGTGGTATTATGAGAATAGACTTAGTGATGGGATTTCTTGTCTAAGGCATTACCATACCCTGCCCCACCCACATCCATCTCTAGAAATGATATAAAGAGAATAAATGAAACCTAAAACAACGAACAAGAGAAACTTTTTCTTTTTTTTTTTAGTAGTGGCACTGAGGATTGACCCTGGGCTGTGCACATTCCAAGTGCAAACTCTACCAGTCATCTACAAGCCCAGCCCCGTTTAATTTTATTTACGGTTACAGTCTCACCAAATTACTCACGCTGGCTTTGAACCTTGTGAGTTCAGCCTTTGGAGTAGCTGGGATTACAGGCATGTGCTAGTATGTCTAGCCCTAAGAGAAACTCTTGAACCAAGGTTTGCTTCCTCCCCTATGGATGGTGCCGGTTGTAATTTTTATTAAAATGAAACAATCACTGTCACACAATTAATATTTATTGAGTGCTTATTTTGTGCCAGGTGCTTAAATAAACTATGTCAACTAACCCAGCAGTCTGAAGAGGAAAGCACTGTTATTCGTCTCATTTTACAGTTGACAGTTCCTAGGCACTGAGAAGTTGAGGTACCTACCTCAAACTTCCTGCATAGGAGAAGGAAGCTAGATGTTCCCCACTCAGCTTTGTGTGATGTAGGGGTCCTTCTCTGTGCAAACTAAATCAAATATATTCCCATTTTCTTTGTGAGGAGTTAGGGGCAGGGAACCTTGGAAGCCTCAGAACCTACGGAATAATTAAAGGGTCCCCAAGTGAAAGCTGAAAACAATATATTTTTAACAAAATGGGCAGTTACTCTAATTGCTGTGCCCCTACTGTTCAGTTCCTTTTTATGTCCTAATTCATTAAATTATGTGCACACACAGGCTTATTATTTACAGATGTATGCACTTTTAACTGGCTCATATGAAACAGATGTTTCATGAAAGGTAACAGAGAGCAAGTGATCTAAACCCTCCGTTAGTGGGTATCAAGTGAATATTATGGCCCATTACCTGCAGGTCTTTTGCTATTATTCTGAATTGCAATGTCCAGTGTATGGACGTGAATTCAATTTGTCCCCTGGAGGAACAAATAAAAATAAAACAGCCTTATAAGGGGACATCTGCATCTCAAAATAAGAGTGTATGCAGGTGATCAGCAGGTGGCATTCTCATGTGGGCTGAGGTGGAATTGTAAGGGAAATGTATAAGCAATTTGAGAAAAAACAGACTCCCTGCATGATGGGATGTGTGACTCATGAAGAAGTTCATCTTATGAGACCAGTGCTTCCTTGCCAGCTAGCTGTGGAAATGCTGTCTATCTCTTTTTCAAAGCAAAATGACATGGCCTAATAAAAAACATCACAACCTGCCTCATTGCCATACACTGGGTAATATATGTCAGTGGACAATTATTTTAAGACTTTGGCTACTAAGGTACAATAATAATTACCCCTCAAAGTCCACAGTGAGACTAATTGTTCATAAATTAACCAGCATTCTCTAAACAAACAAAAAATTAGAGCAAGAGAATGGCTGAAATTGTGTCATTTTGCACATTGAAAGCTGGAAACAGCCAAAGCTGAAATATAAAATGGAACATGAAATATTAAGTGACATATCAGGTTTATTGCATATATGACCATGAGAGTGCATTTTATTTTGTCTTATGGAGCTCTAAAAAGTCCATGTAATGGATTAAAGGTATTAAAACTCCCATATTCTGCCTGGCTCTAGGCCAGGGAACAAGGCATGATAAATAATCCCAACAGACAGAAAATGTAGGAAGGAATTTTAAAATGTATTTATAGTAGACATGTTGACCTCCCTAACTAATGAAAACACATACATGAGGTTGGTTTTGAAGAAAATATGTAACCCCTTACAACACACTATAGTGTTAGTATCTTTAAAATATCGCCCACATTTCTGTGACATATGGCTGCCATACTCTGTCTTCACCCTGAAAGTAAAGAAAAGCATACATTTTATAGTACAGTACCATGTGCTGTTACTGTAAGAAGATATGGCTTTATTTTCTTTTATCTTGAAGCACAAATCAGCAGTTTGAGCCAAGTCTGATGTGTAGCCTGGTTTTGTAAATAAAGTTTTATTGGAGCACACTACACATACTCATTCACATCCCAACTATGGCTGTTGTCACCCACAGTGACAGAGGTAAGTGTCTGTGGCATAGATTAGCTCACAAAGCATGAAATATTTACTTTCTGGCTCTGTGTTACAAAGTTTTCTGAAAACATTATAGGGCTTTGAGAAACAGAAGTGCTGGCTTTGTTCTTCATTTACAGTTATCTTATGAGTGGATTGAAGAGGCCAGTTCTGGCTCAAGCTGTTTGCTAACTATGTGACCTTGGCCAAGTCATTCAGCTTCTCTAAGCTTCATTTTCCTCGTGTGAAAAAGGGAAATTAAAACAACTGATCAAGATAGTAGTTCCTGCCCTATCACACTTGTCACAAGGGAGCAAGTGAGTGAAAACACAGCTAGGTCATCTGCCACCATAGGACATGTGGTGTTGGCAGATTTTCTGATTTGGCAGAAACTGTCTGTCACCTATTAGTTGATGTCTCATGTAAGAATTTCTATGCAGATTTCATTGCTTTTATTCATTTTTGAGATTAAAATTTATAGAGCCTCAGCTATGCAGTGGACTCTTTTTTAAGCCCTGGGTATTGAAAGGCAGGACAGCCAAAGCCTTTGTGTGTTCCCTATCAGGGCAGCCTGGGCATCCCTCAGATCCTGCCCCTCACTTGGGGCACCTAATATTTTTCACTTGTCTGTTGCCATGGTCAGGGAGCAGTATCTTCCAATTGCTGCAACCCAGCATTTATCCCAGACTCTGGCCTCTGCCAGGGGCTCCCTGTTTAGCAGCTGCATGGTACTGACTGATCATCAATGCCTTGTGTTCCCCTCCCTGCCCCAACTGGTTTGTCCAAAGGTTTGGGACTTGGGTTTGGAGCAGCTGTCTTGAATGAGAGGTCCTGGGTTAAAGAGATGTGTGAAGAAGCTTTTTCTAGGTTTCTTGGCAGGCAGCAGGACTGGGGACTGGGCAGGGATCCTATGAGGAGAAGGCTTTGGCCACACTTTGCATACATGCCTATGAGCCTGGGAAGGAAGGGCCAGACAGGACTGGAAGAAAGGAAGGCCAACATATCTTGCTTTTTTCATGTCAGCTTGTAGAGTGTCTTTTAGGCACATCAGAAAGGGAAACCATTTTGAGAGGAAAACTGGAAGTGAAGTTCAAAAACTTGAAAGGTGAAGACTAACAGGAAAAATACACAGCACTGAGATTCTTCAGCACAAGCCTGGTGCCATTCTGAAAGTGAGTCTGCTGTGGAACACTGCAGTGTGGGAGGCACTTTGCCTGGTGTTCTACATGATGTCATGTTTAATCCTCACAATGATCCTCTGAGCGACATGCTATTATTTCATACAAGCAGAAATCAAGGCTCAGAGATGTTAAGTAACTTGCTCAGAATCTCACAGCTAGTAAAACAGTGGCTTTCAGTCCAGGGAGGCTGGTTCCAGAGTTTATACTTCCAACCACATGCCTCAAACAGTTGTCTGTAGAGATGGACAAACTCCAGGAATATCCAAAGAAGACTCAAGTCTCAAGAATTGTTCACAGAGTATTGGTGAAAATTCCTTTTAATTATTTTTTCAAGTTTTCCGTAGCAGTTTTTTGTTTTTTAAGAAATAAAACTGAAGGACTTTGAAACTTTTTCCTATCAAGAGATCAGTTAGAAAAAACAAAAAAATTAACCGGCAGTGTCACAGCAGATTGACAGTGACATGGGATTAAACAACTCCATGGAAACTTGAGAATCTTTTAAATGAAAGATCAGCTAGTACATCCTTTCTATTATCCTACCCTATTATCCCGAGGTCCAGCAAAAACTGTTTTTATATTAGTCATCTAGAAAGCAAAGTGGAAATGTTCACCATTTTTCTATTTCTAGACACTCTTCCCACTCCATTCCTCTTGGGAAGAAAATAATTCCGCCCTTATTTGGGGCTTTTCTTGTCTTTTTTCTTTTCTCTGTGTGTGTATTTGTATGAGTGGTACTAGGGAATGAACTCAGAGCCTTCACACTGAACTACACCTTCAGTCATTTTAAAACTTTTTATTTTGAGACAGATTCTTGCTAAGTCAGTAAGGGGCCCAGGCTGGGCTCAAATTTGCAGTCCTTCAGCCTCAGCCTCTCAGAGTGCTGGGATTATAGGTATGTGCCACCATCCCAGCTTCTAATGTTGACAATGACAGAGAACACAGTTTTAAACTTCTGGATATCGTTTTCCTTCTTGTGCTGAATGAACTTTGGCTAAGGCCGTACATGTGGCCTTGAGGTAAGTGAGGACACTTCAGTCCACACAGAGCCTGGCAGTTGTGCAGGCTCCATTGGCCTTAGTGCTCCTCACAGTGCTCAGCCCCACGCCCTTGGAGCAGTGCCAGAGGCCTTTGGACCTAGGTCTAAGCCGATGCCCTGTCCCTGCTGGGGGCTGGTTTCTTGACAGGGAAGATGTAGGAGGGATGAGTGGGTGTGTTGTATGTGCCTTCTAATTCCTGTGTTTGCTTCTGGGGGACTTTCCTGCTTTATTGCCCTGACTGGAAAAAAAGGGGGGCACTATTTCTGTCTCCTTAATGTCTTTCTTTTGAGTGTTTCAGTTTTCCTTTTAGTCCTCATGTTGGTGTAATTATGTGCCTGTCTGTCTGACTTGGACATAATTCTCTATGTTCTGAAGCTTGCCGCCCAGAACAGCTGCTTGTGAAAGCTCTGGGCACTTGTGAGACAGATGCCATTGTCCTCTCTGCACTCTGGAATCTAAGAACAGTTAAGTTCAAATCCAAGCTCATCATTTACTAATGATGTAGCCTCAAGTAGGTTCCCTAGTCACCCTGTGTCTGTGGTTTCTTGCCTGTAAAAGAGGAATACATACTCAAAAATAGTTGTTTCATAGGGTCACTGTGGGAATCAAAGTAATGACTATATGTAAAATTCTGAGAGTGGAATGGGAGGTAATGAGCCCATAACAGATGCTTAAGTATTACCTGTGACTGTTGGGTGTGATGTTATTATTGGACTAAACTGTAGACATCTGTCCTTTTCTATGGTGATAATATTTGTCATATTGTTAAGATAGGGACTTACCCATTCTCCCCCAATACTCTAATACTAAAGTGTTATTCTTTTTTATGTCTTAAATTTTTTTTTTTTTTATAATTTGCAAAGTGTAAACCCTGCAGTGTGATATACCATGCTTGGCATCTAGCTTCCAGGTTAGAAGCTGGAGGATCAGGAAAGTTAAGTGACTGCTCCAAAGAGGCAGAACCAGGAACTGCATCTCTGCCTTCTGTCCTCTGGGATTGTGCAGGTTCTGCTTCCCCAGAGCTTCTGCGGGAGATTGTTTTCTGATGGCCCCTAACCTTTGTCTCAGTCTCCCTCGATCAGGAAGGCTGGTATCCTTACCCTAGATGAGGGTTTTTCAGCTTCAGCACTGTTTGTAATTTGGCACTGTTTGTTTATTGTGAGATGTTTTGTAGCATCCTGGCCTCTACCTACTTCATGACAGTAGCAGCCTTTACTTGTGACACGCAGAAATTTCTCCAGGTAGTACAAAGTAAGCATCCCTAAGGGGCAGAGTTGGTCCTAGCTAAGAAACCCTTCCCTAGATGAGGGAAGATGAAATTGTTTTTGAGGGGAAGGAGCAGAGAAGAGGGGAGAAAGGATGGTTAGTATCATTTATTGAGCACTTATTTTATGCAGGGAAAGTAGCAATCATTGTCTCCTCCTTGCTAACAATTTTAGTGTTACCTGAATAGGCAGGAAACACTAGGGCTCAACGAAGTAAAGAAAACTCTGTAGCCATTAAATCCATATGCAGCAGAACAGGGATTAAATCCAGATTCACCTGGCAGCAAAGTCCACAAACTTCCCATCACTTCCACAGAAAGCTTTTTCCAGTTCATGGTGTTTTCTTTCCTTGTAGGAACCAAAGAAGATTATCAACTCACTGTGTGAGGATTAAATTAGTTCCACAATTATTGTAGCCTGTTGATGTGGTGTACACCTATAAACAACAAAACAGAAAAGCCTCTTTGCAGCAAATTTATCAAACAAATCAGAGGATTACTTTTTAAATTTTTTTGGCATTATGTATTTGGTTTTGAGAAAGAGGGGTTTGGCTAAATTCTGGTGAAATCAGTTGTACTTGAACTTTCTTAGAACTCAGAGATGGGTCAAGGCATCTGATAAAGCATAATTTTCTTGTTGCCTTCCTTAAATATTTCTAAGTGGAATAATCTCTCCATTACTTTTCTATAAGGCTGATAACAGCCTCATTTTCAAATATATTTACAGTATATAAAGAATGTGTATTTGCAGTGATACAGGTTTTACTGCTCTTAATCCACTTTCCAAATGCAGGAAATTTGAACAGATAGAATAATGTCATTTATTAGTACCATATTGCTTTTTGAAAATTATGGGAATCTTGGTTAGAAGTGGGTTATGGAACTAAATCATTAGGTATTGAGATAAATTCTTCATGGGGGGACCTTAAATTCTGGTGCAATTAGCTTCATCTACACATGACTCCTGAGACCTATTCCCCCATTTGTTCCCTTAATGCAGTTCCCTTTCTGATGCCTCACAGTTCAGATCATTAATAAGCAGTTAGATGTGTTGTCCTGTTAAGTGATTTTAAGAGAGAATTTATTTCAACCCTGTCATAAGCTATCTTACTATGTCCTAGAAAACAGTGATATAAAACATCACACAAGACACCCTATGAGATGATTTTCAAATATGCTTCTTGAAGCAAGAACAAATATTATGAAAATTAAATGTAGGTGCTGAATGTATCATGGTCCATTGTGAAAATATGACAGCACTTCTCATGCTGAGCATCAGTGTTGAGAAGAGTACCTGTGGCAGGCAGGTGTAGCCACAAACCAGACTGATGAGTGGGCCCTGAGCTTCACTCCCTTTCTGAGGTCCAAACTATCTTATCAAATTTAACCACTACCTTGAATCAAATCAGTGTTTGGAAAAATCATAACCATAGATTAATAGAGAGTCATACAGTTCTACAGTTCTCAAACGAGCAAATAGTCCTAAGCAGACCAAATATGGTGACCTTTCTGGCCTAAAAAATAAATGAGAAGCCTGCCTTGCAAGTGCAAGGACCTGAGTTCGATCCCCGGTACCAAAAAAAAAAAAAAGAGAAACTGGGCATGGTGGCACATGCCTGCAATCCCAGCACTTGGGAGGCAAAGGCAGTAGTTTAAGGCCAACCTGGGCTACACAGTGAGTTCAAGGTCAGCCTGAAGAACAGACCAAGACCCTGTCTCAAAAAAAAAAAAGTCAGGCATGGTGGCACATGCCTGTAGTCCCGGAACTCTGGAAGGCTCGGCCTGGGCAATTTAGCAACTTAGCAAGACCTTGTGTCAAAATAAAGGGCCAGGGATCCTGGGAATATTGCTCAGTGTGTGAAGGCCCTGGGTTCAGTCTTTACGAATGAAAAAACGTGGGGGTGGATAGAAAATTAAAGTTAAAAAGCTTAAGTCTTAGTGAAATAATAGTAATATATATATATATATATATATGGGCCATTTGTGTTTTTGAATTTCCTTCTTCCAAAGGGTGGATGGAGTTGCTGTTCCCTCTTGTCCCGGGTTTTGAGGAGGAGCAAATGAGTTAATCTGCATTAAGCACTTAGCTGAACCTATGACGCATAGTAAGCACTCAGTAAATAGTACTTACTACTAGTTCAGGCTCTTCCTGTGCAGCTTTGAACACACTGCCAAGACAAAGCCACTGCCAAAATTCCGTGGGAGAGAAGGAAGCTTCTGGTTTATGGTGAACATAAACACAGCCTGAAGACCTTAATGTAGAAAGCACTTAACAAGGTGGAGTACATATTTAGTGAGGACCTGTGCAAAGGGAAGCTGAAGGAGTTCCCATGCCAAATCAACTCAGCAAAATGTTTGGGATTATAAGGTGGTTAGGCAATGAAAAGACATTTTCACGTTAGACTGTCTCAGACATCAATGTGTATAGGAATTTTGTTAAGAGGGGATTTTGTTAAGATGCCTGTTCTGATTCGGCATTTCTGGGGTGGGGCTGAGATTCTGCATTTTAACAATTTCCCAGAAGATGCTGACTCTCTTGGTCCAAGACCACACTTTGAAAAGCAAGGCTTTCTTTAAAGACTCCAAAATCAAAGTCTTCCTTCCAGCCCCTCCTTTCGTCCCCTGCCTGTGTTCAGCACCTGTTACATGTGTGGTCAGAATAGCAGGGATTCTCATAACCCAGCTCCAGCCCTCGGCCAGGAATCGTGGTGACCTGGGCAAACAAACACTTCTTCAGGGTCACGGCCAGGTTACGGAGTCAAGACTGCCAAGAGCCCCACAGTGATGTTTTTCTTCACTCTTGCTGGCTCCCTCCCTTTCTTGCCTGCCCCAAACCCGGGACTAATCTTGGAGGTGCTTAATAATAACAAAGCCAGCCACAGAGGCAGGACTGTTTCAAAGCAAAGCTTTTCTTGCATGGCAATTCCCTAATTTCAGAATGCGTTCACAGATTTACAAAGCCCATGTGTGTGAAGACAAACCTGCTGAAAGATGATTCAAAGCAGAGCCCCTTTCGAAGAGGTGACATAAAAATTAAATGAGCGAGTCTCCCTCCCCTTCCTTGAACGTTCGGAGGCATGTAAATGTCATTTTAATAAAATGTCTACACGCACACTCTTGCACGCATGCGCACACACAAGTAGCAGTGGAGAATCTGGTTCTAATTACTTGTACTTTAGTTGAACTTTGGCGCTTCCTTTGACTTTCTCCCTAATGTATATGAGCTGTGGGCTTTGCAGTCCTGCAGTGAGTCCACAGAAAAAAGGGGGGTGGCGAGAGCCCAGACCTGTTCGCTTTGGTGCCAACAAAAATGAAGCCCAACTGAACGTTTTGGCTAAACCCAACACTTTGCCATTCTCCATTAATTAGCTAAAATTACTCCCGCCCACTGGGATCCCAGAGCTCCAGGCTCAGAATTCCCCTGGGGCCATGCAGGAAATGCCTTTTGCTTTACAACTCCTTTTTCTTTTAAGGCTCAGCTGCTGGAGAGTGCATTAAAATGCTGTTTTAATCATGGAAGGTTCTAGTAAAAAGGCAGACTTTCATAATGCACAATGCCTGTCTGCCTGCCTGCCTGCCTCTAATCAGGCCCAACAAAAAATCCTGCAATCTGTCAACATGGGTTAGTCAGCTGTAAATTAGCTCTTACAAAGAAAAAAATATATATACTGAACTCTCCTAAAAATCTTATCTACTACTTAATCTAACCTTTACAAAAATCCCAAACATGTAAGGAATTGTGAAGGGGAGCTATTGTTGGAAATTTCTCTGTGTATTTAAATGACACTCAGGTGTGTTATAACAACAAGGCCATTTATACAGTGTTTTCTCAGGTGAGTTGAGTTCTTAGGTGCCAAGTTTTCTTATCAATGCTAATTTGGTGAGTTTTTTCTTTTCTTTGGGAAGGAAATCAACCCCTGAGTTGTGGCAGAGTTTACCAAAGCTGCATCCCTAGGAAGGCTGCTGTTCTGCTTTTCTAAGGTCCCAATCTGTGCAGATTTGGTTGGGCTTTGTTTTTGTTTTGTCTGCAAACAACCTCTGGGTGTTAAGTCCTTTCACAGCAGAGCTTTTCAAGGTTTGGTCCATGAATGGTACAGGTTCCTGAACTGCCTGTTGCCCATCTACAGATGAAGTACAGAAATGGAGAGCAAGTGTTTGGAAACTTCTATAGCAATCTGATAATTTTGTCAAATCTACTTTTAAAAAGTTGAAACTTGACCTTTGGACATCTTTGGTTTCCCCTAATTCTTTTTTTTCTTGAGTTTCATTTTTATTGGATTTCATCAATCTGTGAGGTGGTGAGGGGAAAAAAAATTATGAAATGACCTCTCGCCTTTGATAGTCTGAAAATCACTAATGTAAAGCCAATGCCCATCTCTCCTAGTAAGAATTCTGAGACTAGTCTTGACCACACTTTGAGGAGCACTGATTTAAAGGGGAGCAATTCTCATGACTAATTCTGCAAGAAAGATTATTGTATCCATGTTTTCCTCAGTGGCAGTCACTGAAAGTTGTGGGAGAGGAGAGGTTTAAAACATGGGCTGGAAGCTTCTGCCGGTGCAGTTTTGTTTCGTCCCAGGTTTCCTCTGGGCTGCGTCTCCCTGAGTCTCCCGGGCCTGTGCAGTATAGAGGAGCCCTCTCAGCATCTCCACTGCTGACTCTGCTCCGGTCAGGGACTCACAGAGCCACACAGCCATCTCAGCTGAGAAACAGAAGTCCCTTTGCCTTGGCTGTTCCCTGACAAAGCAGGGCAGCCCATCTGGTAGCAGTTTAGATGCCACGTTGGAGGCTGCTGCTTGTTGGGGGGGGGGGGTGGTAAACAAAAGTCAATAAGTAAGCAAGGAAATAAATAAAAACAGGAAGCAAAAAGTAGATCCCAATTATTCCTTAAAGACTGTTTCCCCAAACTGAAATCGCATCAGGATGGCTGGGGTGCAGTTGTTTTATTGAATGACACAAGCCTTTTCTCCCCCTGGGAAGTCTAAAAACCGCTTTTTTGGCCTGCCTGAGATCGCTGAATGCGCTAATACAGAACACATTGTCTGCTGAGCCGGCAGAGTTTGCTAGCAAAAATTTTATCATTCCATAGACTGATTGTGCTTGCCTGGAATAGGGAACAAAATGTTTGAGGCCTCTCAAGGGCATTTGATGAATCTAACTCTAATTTAAAGGGACTAATAGATTATTGATTTAGCAGGATGACAGTGAACAGATCAATGGCCAAGCGCTCTGTATCTACCTTAAATAACAAAAATGCTCATTGAAAGGGGAGCCACAGGGTGCCTCCCCCACCTTGTTTCCCACTCTCTATTGGGGTAGGAGAGGACAGCAGGGAAGAGGAGCTCTAATAAACTTGACCGAAAATTTTTTTTGCAATATTACCTAAGAGGCAAGAGATTGCATTGAAGTACAGATCTTTGATCTTAATCCTATAGCCTGATTGTAATTCTAGAACTTGTCTTGGCATGTTTGCCTAAGGCCAGCCTTGGTGATCTGACTGTACCACGGAAATTTTCCTTTCTTTGTATTTTTTTGGTCTTCTGTTGTTCTCAACATTATAAAGGTTCATTTACCAAGTTGCAGAGTGAAACTGCACCTAAATATATGTGGCTAAATATTTAATTCTTTCCCACCAGTGGGAAAATTGTTCTGTAGGTCACTATTTCTTGTCCTATGTAAATTTTTTTCTGTTTCTGGGTGTGCTGCATTCACTGATAGAATTTATAGGATTCCAATCACAAAACACAATAGAAAGAACCAACTCATTCTTCGGAGCACAGCCGCAACACTTCCTCTTGAAGTCTTCCTGGACTTCTCCTGAGCTGAATAAGGTCTGTCCTTCTCTCTGTCCTCATATCAGTGGTTGACAAGCTTCTTCAGTTTGGATTGACCTGGGAATATTTTTTAGAAGCAGAATTCTTGGCTCCCATTCTCAGACATTGAGCAGTAGGCCTAAAAAGTTCCCCAAGTGGTTCTAATGTGCAGCCACATTTGGAAACCGCTGTATTATGTCCTAATTGTTGGTTTAATTCGACCAAACTTGTCAAGGATAAAAAAAAAGTACCATGCGTTTTCCATATGCATTTCCAGAGTATAAGCTCTGGACAAGTTAGTCACTTGGTGAAATCAGCAATCAAGACATTAACAGTCTGAGAATTTATTGGACTGACTGAAGGAAATCCATAGCTTTACTGATGAACTCACCATAGGGCAGGCTGGTTTGTTTTCTCTCTCTCTCTCTCTCTCTCTCTCTCTCTCTCTCTCTCTCTTTCTCTTTCTTTCTTTCTTTCTCTTTCTCTCTGCTATACAGTACAGGGTGGCCTTGAACTCCCTATGTAGCCCAGGCTGGCCTTGAATTTTTGTGATCCTCCTGCCTCAGCCTCTGCTTATAACAGAATATTTTCATTCCTCAGCCTCTGATTATAAGAGAATATTTTCATTCATGACATCTCCCTTCTGGATTCATTGATTTGTTACAAATGATTCTCATCCATAGAAAACGATTTTTACAAACCTTTGTAAAATATTCTGGGATTTTTGACATCCCATAGGCTTCTGCCTTTTTGTTTGTTTTACACCAAATTTCTTGAGTATTAAATTGCCTACAATTCTGTTTCCTCTCTTTGGGAGGATGAAATGCTGGACTTTTTTCAGCGCCTGTATTTGAAGTGGCATATTTATGGAAATTACCACCCACTTTTGAAATTCAGGGCATAGTTCTGACAGCTGAATCCAGCCCTACCAAAATTCTATTTACAACTTTCCTAGACAAGCCAGATTAGCTGCTCTATACAAGTGAATAGAACATTAAAACACACTTTTACACACACACACACACACACACCTGCTCTGTGAAGAATACACTGTAGGACTGGTGACAGTGATAGCAGCATGGCTCTGTCAGAACTGTTGACCTACACAAATCAAACCAATTCAAAAGATCTGGGGGGCACATAGGGAACAGAGGAGTGTAACCTGACAGCCTTTCCAGAAGCCAGTTTATCAACATGAATTAAAAACTAACAAAGTATCTTTGAAATAACATTGCTTTTCAAATAATAATTCCACTTCTTAGTATTTATACTAAGGAAATAGTTGGAGATGTGCTGAGATTGGCCGCACAAATGTTCATCACAATGGAATGTTTTGCAGGCAGGATACTTATTGACAAGGAAATAAATCCATGACTTTGTTAACTGGACAGCATCCTGATCTCAGTATAATTCCACCTTTGTAAACAAAAACATTTATAACCAGAGAAAAAATCCTGGCAGGACATATACGGAGATGATCACAGTGTGTTTCTCTGAATGAAAGGATTGTAGGTGATTTTTGTTATCTTGGATTTTAACAAAGACTGATAACACCGTTTTGTAATTTTAACAAGTAATGTTTGCTTGTTAATGTCATTATTCCTCGTTCCCTTTCAGTGAAGCTGATTAGTTCAGTGTGAGGGGTGCTTTTTGAATTTACAACTCAGTAGCTGTAGCTGATAAACTTCAGTAACATGTCAGAAGCCAAACCTTGTGTACAACCCTTGGCACTGCTGTGCGACATAGCACACTTGCCATGATATCTAGAGTCAGGCCTTCTGTTTACTGCAAGAAATATACAGTCCAGGTTGATGTCTTTATCACAAAGCCTTGGATCTCACCAGTAAAGATCATCACAGATTTATCTGCTAGGACCTGCACTGTACTAACGAATTCATTCCAAGATTCTCCTGAATTATGAAAATACTATAATTATAGTTGATTCTGTTCCAAAGGACTAATTAATTGCTTTTTAAAGAAGGTGAATGAGTATAAGAGAGCTATTTGATTTCTAATTTTATCACTTAACTACTTACAGGAGCACTTAGTGCTTGAAATAAGGAAGGAATATGAAAAAGTTCATGAATCAATTCAACAAATATTTACTGGTTACCTGCTGTATGTCAGGACGTCTTCTAGTCCTGGAACACACTTGTAAACAGTGCAGGTAGGTTTCTTGGGCTCATGAAATCCACAGAGTGTGGACAGTGACAGATATAAAACCTCAACTTGCATGCAGATCAACTTTATAGGACAAGTCACTGCCCTCAGAGTTTTTCTCTTAAGAGTAAATTGGTGATAAAAAGCATCACCTTCACTGTGCTGTGGTGAACTTCAAATTAGTGAGATGTGTGAGATTGCTTTGTAAACCATACAGCACCATGTGGATGTCAATATTGTCGCCGCTGTGCTCACAATGACAACTGTTTCTATGGGCATATCCCTGCTAGTGTTACTGCTGAAATTGGAGCAAAGGCATATGAAATCAATGATTGGAAAATAAAGGAACTGAAATACATTTTCTCCCCTTTCCCAATCTCCATTGCAGCGATTGAAACACAGAGCACCAGCTCTGAGGAGCTCGTGCCAAGCCCACCGTCTCCACTGCCTCCCCCACGAGTGTACAAGCCCTGCTTCGTGTGCCAGGACAAATCATCAGGATACCACTATGGGGTCAGTGCCTGTGAGGGATGTAAGGTGAGTACCACACTGCTGTGCCTCAGTAGCTCATCGTCCATGTGTTCACAAGAGGTCGTCTAGCCAGCTCCACAAGTGGGCAGCTTTGACATCTGTCATATCACCCCCAGTGGTGGACAGAATCCTTATATTATTTTACTTTAAAATTTTGCATGGTCTACAAGTGACTGATTGGAGCCAATGATTCTAGGACCATTGAAATACCCCCACATCGCAGTTCATTTTAGATAATAAGGACCTTTTGAAAGAATCCTGAAAAACATCATCCTGTTTCTCTTTAGAACATGCCATCTGGTGTCTTTCTAGTTTTATTTTATTTTTAAACATGACTGACAGTTCACCGAATCAACTAGCAGACAATCCAAGGTTGAAATTGGGATTTATCTCCTGGCTGCTTCCTTAGCCGTGTGGCCTTTGAATTAGCGTTTGATTTTCAGCCTCTGGGGACTTGCTACTGTATGTGTGTCATAATTTCAGGGAAGTTGGATTTAAAGTTTCTGCCAGCTGAGTACTGGAGGCTAAATATGTGTCAGAGAGGATATGGCTGCTTTGAATCAAGCTAGACAATTGTTACCAAGTCTAACAGGCCTAATTGAGTCAAAGAGCTTCTTGTGTTTTTTAAGAAAGGGGGAAAAAACCCACCAAAGAATGACTCATAGGCAAATTCATCTCATCCATAAAAAATTTCTCAGAGGAACTATGGCTGTCTTGAGGTAGCCCTTCCCTAGATATGTATAACTTCTTTTAAGTTCTCTCTGGATGGTTCTTCAGCCCTGTTGTTTGTACATCAGAATTGTATGATTCACATGTAATTTTGAACAGGTCGGAATAAGCATGTGCTTTATGGCATGTTTGTATTTGCTTTATCAGGACTAGCACTTTCTGTATGTATTGACTAGGAATTGTTTGATTGTTTAAGACAGTAGTCCTTTATTTAACTTCCAGTTCCCTGGGTCTTTAGTTTTGACCAGACTCATCTGTATAGTTTGTCTGGTCCTACCTGTGCTCTACTGTGTGTCTTTGGTCTGCTACATGTTAGCAAATCAGTGAGTTAAAAGTTGCCGAACACTTTTTTCATGTATTTGTGAGGTATTGTTCTTCTTCTGAGAAGTGTCTATTCATTTCAATTGCCTATTTTTTGATTGGGTCTTTTATTTGGGGGGGGGTCTATTTTTTTTCAAGTTCTTTATATATTCCTAGATATTAGTTCTCTGTCTGGTGAATAGCTGTCAAAATTTTTTTCCATTCTGTAAGTTGTCTCTTAATTCTGCTGGTTGTTTCCTTTGCTGTGCAGAAGCTTTTTAATTTGATATGATCTCATTTATAGATTCTTGATGTTATTTCTTGTGCATTTGGGTTTCTGTTCAGAAAGTCTTTGCCTACACCTATGTCTTCAATAGTTTTACCTATTTTATCTTCTAGCACTTTGTTTCTGTTTTAACATTTGGATATTTGATCCATTTTCATTTTAGTTTAGTATACAGTGAGAGATATGGGTCTAGTCATTCTTCTGCAGGTAGATAGCCAGTTTTCTCAGCATCATTTTTTAAAGAACCTATCTTTCCTTTCCTGTGTATTTTTGGTTCCTTTGTCAAAGATCAGATAGCGGAATGTGCCTGGACTTGTTTCTGCATCTTTATTCTGTTTCATTGATCTACATGTTTGTTTTTATGCCAGGAACATGCTATTTTTATCACTGTAGCTTTGGAATATAATTTGAAATCCAGGATTGTGATACCTCCTGTTGTATTCTTATTGCCCAGGTTTGCTTTTGCTATTCTGAGTCCCTTCTGGTTCCATATGAACTTTAGGATTGTTTTCTCTAGTTCTGTGAGGAATGCTATTGGTATTTTTATTGGAATTTCATTAAACAGGGGATATCTTTCCATTTTCAGATGTCCTCTTTGATCTTTTTCAAAGTACTATAGTTTTCCTTGCAGGGGTCTTTCACTTCCATGGTTAGGTTATATTGGCCAAAGCAAGTCTTAAGGTTAGTCTAGGAAGAAATCTTAGTGGGAAGAGCTCTACAGTCATATTATCAAGGGAATTAACTTAAGAGAAGGAAAATGCAGGTCATTTTTACATTTAGTCTATGACCGTGCACATCTAAGGCTTATAACTCAAGTGGGTGGGGACTCTAGCTCTATTGCCCAGCCCCTTGTACAGCCTGGCATGCAATGGATGCTTAACAATGTAGGTATAAGGTAAGGCTAGTTTGGAGAAATTTATTGAAGACTTAGGAACACTTCTCTTCCTCTGGGATTGTGAGGGTTATTTTAAAGCAATTCTTTTTCCTCCAGTAACTTTTGACATGGTAATTAGGAGAGTTATACGGGAAACCAATTTGCACTGGCTAAAAAGTAAAATATTTATAGATTTAATTATTATTTTATTAATGGTAACCATTAGCTGAGTGTAGTTACATTTCTCCTGAAATTTGGGAAGGCTTCAGTAGAATACTAGTTCATTTTGTCTGTTTGTTGTGTAACATATACATAAATCATTGGCTGATGTTCATTTGAAAGCTGACTGAAAAGATATTCCTTTATTTGTAAAAATTTTTAAGTAGTCTCATTTACAGAAATCTGGATGCGGTATGTTATAATTCAGCTTACCTGCTCCCATGATCTCTTTGGGAAAGAAATTAGCACCTTTTTTGTAGTGGCAGATTCTAGGCCCTTACATATTGTACTGTCTGTTCAGTACAAACTGTTCTAATCAGCCTGCAGTCAGCTAATTCTCTGACTTCTTGTTTTAATTTTGGATTCTGACTCTTTTTAGGAAAAACCCCAACAAAAACAAGACTCATACCAGCACAAACTTTGATAAACTTGGTTAAAACTGTTTAGAGTCATAGGATGGTGTGTCTTTTTAATGGAACATAACCCAGCCAGGTCAGATGAGTTCTCCAGCCAGATGCTGAATTTGATCATTTGTATGTTGTGTGTGGGCCTATGGCTACACAGACTGCTTTTCCTCCTGGTGGTGGACAAAAACTTGGTCCACATCTTAATTTGCTGGAAAAATAGAAAAAACTCACAGAACTAAAAAACATGGAAAGGGCAACAGGTAAAAAGAAATACAACTTTTGAAAAATAAAATGTAATTTTATTAGTTTGTCTTTTTTTTTTGTAGTGGGGATCGAACTCGGGCCCTTGCGCTTGCGCAGCAGGCAGCAAAACCACTGAGCTAAATCCCCGGCCCTTATTAGTTATTTTTTAAATTACCAATACAGTGAGGATTTTAATATATACAAATAGAAAATGAAAACAATCCTGGTTTGTTCCTTAGTAAAGAACCCATGCTAAAACTCAACTCTTAACATGATTTTTAAATGTAATAATATTGTATGAATAAAATTTTTAAATAGCTACATAGTTTTTATTAATGTAAGTAATAGTTTTACTTAATATAATATAATTTATTCATCTAATTTCTATTGTTATACAATTAGGATGTTTAGTATAGCCTTTAAGTCTATTGTAGATAGTTTTCTTAGGATAAGTTAGCTGAACTGGACTCTCTAAGTCAATGGCTTTGTACATTTTTTTATGCAAATTTTTTTTGATACAAATAGCTACAATGACTTTGTAAAAATATGCATCAGTTTATGCTCTGTTAGTCTGTAAAAAGTTGATTCTATTAGAGAGTACCTATTTGGAATCTCACCTTTATGATAGTAAGGTCATGGATTGAGAAGGGACTTCTCTTTAGGAATTCTACTTATATTTAATTTAATGTTTACAATGGGCCACATGTATGATATCATTTTGTGGTACCAGCAAATCCATAACGGTTCCTGGTTGTCAAATAGATGCTGGCTCAACCTTTGTCTGAAAATCCATGGTCAGTCCTCTGGGGTAACAGCCTCTGCTCCAAAGTAAGACTGCTAAACAGAACCTAGAATATAACTTGGAGAAGTAATGCCTGTCCTAGCCAGGATAGCTTTATTGACCATTATTTGGGAATGAGAACCTTCCATCTTCCTAGGGACCAGATGGCAGTCTGAGCCACTGCTACCAACATGAGATGATCAGAATTTAACGGGTGGGTTGTGGTTCACCTCTGGGGATGGTCAGTGGCTGCAGTATTGACACAACATCACCATGGCAACCTAACCACTAGACACACCCTCGGGATGTCCCATTTAGGGGATTTCCAGTTCATTGATGGCAGTTCTTTGTAGGGCACAAAGAGTATATAAAGTGAATATGTGGTGTGTCAGCCAAGATGGTTTTGCAATATAAAATCATAAAACAATATTAAATGTAAAATCATAGAATGATATAAAATAATGTTTCTTTAGGAAACTTTCTCATCTCTCATAACCAAAATTTATGCACAATATTTGGCCTTAGTCATACTTTATAATTCCTTTTTTTAAAAGTTTTCAAAGAATGTAGAGTCTAGAGTGAGAATATTAGGAATTCAATCCTGTCTAGGCTACTTCCTAGCTTGATGAACTTGAACGAGCATTTAAAATTTTCTTTCTTTTCTCATCTGATAAAATGGAGATTATGCCATGTATATCCTCATATTGTTGTGAGCATAATTTGAATCACTATGTTAAAATCACTCTGTGTAGAATCATGTCTGGCATTAGTGGTATACATGCTTATTGTTTGTATTGTCACTAACTGATAAGTGAGGTAACATCATTTCTAATCTTAGTACTCATCTCCTAATGTTTCTTCAGCATTTCCTCATTCCTTAGATCCAAAATAAACACTACCTCTTTCCTTCAAGACTCAGTTTAAGACCCAACCAAACCTCCCAGATTACTGGAGAGCAGAGGTTGGTAAATTGTTTCTGGAAAGAATCATATGGTAAATTATTTTAGGTTGTAAGAGTCATATGTCCTCTGCCATAAAACCTGTGCTATGGTAGCATGAAAGGAGTCATGGATAACATGTAAAAAATGAGTATGGCTGTGTTACACAAAACTTTATTTATAAAAATAAGAACTCCACCAGATTTAACCCTCAGGCCATAGTTCCCTTACCCTTGCCATAGTGCATGGTGATATATTCCTTCTCACAGTTTTTAAGCATTCATTCCAAAGTTAGCAGGCCGGGTGGTTTTAACAGGCTGTAGACTTGTGATAGCTTCACTCCCTGCCATATACATATAAACACATTGAAAAAATAGTTGATGTCCATATGTCATGGATCTAAGACTAGATAGCTTCAAGTCTACTCTCCTCGTGTGATCATTCCCTCATTTATATTCAATTTCTGCTTCTTCATCATCCAAAGTAAGAGAAATTAATAATCTTGTTGTGACAGCTACTTCTAGAAACACTTGGCATCCTGCTTTGACAAAATTTTTAGAATGAACCCTTTAAGCTGCTGTATCAGCTTTTTCTGCTTAACATATAACCTAAATGTTTATTGACTTCTAACAGTGGACATCTATTACTCATTACAATTCTGGACAGGTCTTCTTGCTTTCACCAGCTGGACTTGGATAGATGTGATCAGATGGCCTCACTCACATCACTTGATGTGATGCCTGAATCTTCTTCCCAAGCTGTTGCTCACCATCGTCCTTGCCTGGGCTTGTCTACATGGTGGGAGACATGTTCCCATCAGAGAGAGGGCAACCATACTAATGATTTCCACCTTCTGCTTGCAGCACATTTGCTAATGTCCTATTAACCAATCCAATTACACACATAAGCCTAGATTCAATAGATGGAAAAATAAACTGCCTATCTTACCTACTAAAAGGAGAAGTAGCAAAGCCATCTTGCAGAAAGGTGAGCCTACCAGAGCTGTCATGTGCTTATAAACTGTCTTCTGTTGTTCCCTAGGTTCACAGGAAAGTATTTTTTGATAGCTCTTTGGCATTGAGTTATTCTTTAGTTCAGGTTACATGGCATATGCCTGGTGCTAGAGATATAGCAATAAACAACATAAAGTTCCTGGTGGAACTTTCTGTTTCACACAAAGGACAGATGGTAATACAAAGTTGGAAGAAAATAAAGTTGTCTGATAAAGAATAATTGAAGGATACTTAATTTGATAGGAGTCAAATGGGATCTTATAGCCAAGAAGGAAGCAGCTAGGTAGATAACAGAAGGAAGCATTTTAGGTCACACTTAGAATTTTGGGCTATTCCTGCCTCTCCTGATTATGACCATTGATTTTTTTGGAGGCCTTAGCATATCTGTAAAGTGAATACAAACCCCCAAGTGGGATCCCAGCCCTATGCCAAATGAATGCAAACAGAGCAGCCAGTAGTTACACTGATTTCTTGTTAGGAATGGCTTATGTGGCATTATAGTCCTCTGTGTTTCCAGGCCAAGGCCATGGAGTAGGGGGAAGAAGAAAACTGCACTTGTTGAATATTTTCTGTACCCCAGGTAGTGGGCATCTTACAGCCATAGCTCATTTAATTCCAATAGCAGCTCTACAGGGTAGGCTTTCAGTCCCACATTTTATAAAGTAAGAAGCCGAGGTTCAGAAAGGGTAAGGAACTTGGTCAAGGGCACATGACTAGTCTGTGCTAGAGCTGGGATTGAAATCTGTACCTGTTATAAAACACCTCACTGCTTTAGTTGCACTAAAACAGAAAGTAGGAAGCCATAGTATGTTGTTGTCAAGACTGAGGATTTCATGAGACATTAAATTAAAAGACAAAATAGGTAGGGCATTCTTAAAATACCCTATCGTATTGATCATTTCATAAAATAAATTATATTTTTTCCAATAAAAAAGAGCTTACAAGACATTCTTTCCCTAGAAAATATAGTTAGCCGGCAGGACCCACATACAGGTACACTCACTACCAAATGATGCTTTGTTCCATTTTCTTCACTTTGCCATTGATTAGTGGAAACTTTCCATCTGTAAGCCAGCCTTGGAGAGCCACGATTAACCCATGCTGCAGAAGCCCCAGGCAAGGCCCCAGCACCACAGTGGTACATCTTCTGCAGGAGGGAACAGAGAAAAATGCTTGCTGAAGGTCTTATTGGTAGCCATCTATTTAAAGCAGCCTTGAAGGATTCAAACTCCACTAACCTCCTTGGTCCCTCGGGCTAATTCTGTTCATTTTCTCATCTGCCTTTGTTTTCCTGTCCTCTGAAGAGAGCACTGCCCTCATCTCCATGGTAGTGTACAGCTTCTGGGCTGGGTTTTCCTGGCAGACAGCAAGTAGAATGTTAGTTACAAAAAGTTTTGCAATCAGGCAGATGAATGTTTGCACTTAATTTTAAAACTTCTATTAAATGCTATAAATGTGCTTAGGGATTTTGTTTGACCAAAGCCATTTAATACTGTATTTTTAATTGGCATGGTAATAAGCACATGAACATTATGTTCTATTTGAGAATAGTTTTAGCTTTCCTCACCCTGATAGCTGCTTCTGTTTAGGAGTTTGATACAGCATTGTGCCTCAAGAATATAACTTTGTTAGAGACAATAACAAAAGCAGGGCAATGTCTGTATGTTAAACTTGATTATGAAGTCTGCCCTTATCTTCATTATTATAGTACTTGAATCACACTGAGGAGGTCCCCCATAAATCCTCAAGTTGGCCATCAATGGAGAATGGATTTAGTCTCACATTTATCAGATATATATTAAGTACCTTCTGTGAGGCAGGCTCTAAGATATAGAAATTTAAAGTTTTGGGGTATTTTGCTCCCAGTGTTATGTCTCAGTGACAAAAAGTACAAAAAACAGTGCCTATCAAGAATAGATTCATAGTAAACACTTGCTGATGGAATGGATGAAAGAATAAATGAATGAGCAAGAAACAAGCAATAACGTATGACCCAGGCTGTGAAGTTGGTGGACACTGAGAAGGAACCTTGGGGTTGCTTTGACATATTTGGGAAGTGTTTTGTAGAGAAGATAATTTTCTTACTGTGTAAGCATTTTCTAGATGAGGAAGTGAGGAGAAGGCAAAAATTGAAGGCAGAGGTAGAAGGTAAGAGAAATAGCCTATGAAAAAATTATGTGACAGGATGGGAAGTCCCCTCTGTTAATATTAATTTGTATAACCCTATATATCCCAGTAGGGAGATACACTAAAGACATTCAAAAGGACCCATTGTCATCTCAAAGAAGTCTTTTTCTGGAACCCCAGGGTAGGTCCCTTTCTCTATTTTTTTTTGTTATTATTAACCTTTTTTGTGTGTATGTATCAGCTTTCCCATTGCTGGTACAAAATACCTGACATACACAATTTAAAGGAGAAAAGGTTTATTTTGGCTCAGGTTTCAGAGGGTTCAGTTCATAGTCAGTTAGCTCCCAGTCAGAAACATCTTACTTGAGGAGCCTGGCAGAAAAAAGCTGCTCACCTGATGGTGGCTCGGAGTAGAGAAGAGAGCAAGAAGAGCTAGAGAGAGACACAGAGACATCCTTCAAAGACCCATCTCCAGTGTCTTAATTATTTTTCTCATTGCTAAGGCAAAATACCCAGTACCCCAAATTAAGTGAGAAAAGGTTTATTGTAGCTCATAGTTTGTAAAGGTTTTAGTTCATAGTTGGCTGGCTCCAAGGCAGGATGGCGTGGTAGAGAGAAATAGTTCACAGTGGGCACAAGGCAGCAAAGCAACAGAGTAGTGAAGAAGCAGCAAGTGACAAGCAGCAACACCAACAGCCCTATTTCTGTCCCTTATATCCTATCCAGGCTACCTTCCCCTAGAGTGAGTAGCACTCACACCCAGGGTGGGGCGCCCTTAATTCTAGCATCACACCATGAATCAATCCCAACATCACATACTTAATCCCAGCATCACATCCTCTAGATCCAGCCACCTCCAACAAGTTCCACCTATGACAGCATGAAGGTTTGGGGGTACATCTAGATATAAGCCATAATACACAGTGACTTCAACTAGACCCCATCTCCTAACAGCACTCTGAACTCATGAGTGGATTAATCCATTGATGAATAATACATCTCCAAAATTCAATCACCCTCAATAGCTCCAACCCTCAACATGAGACTTTAGGGACATTTTAGATTTAAATTATAACACCTTTCTAGCATTTATCGTAATTGAAATTAAGTTGTTTTCAAATTGTTTGTTTAATATCAGCCTCCAACAGATTGTAAACTCCATGTGGGCTGTGACTGTTTCTTCTTTTCACAACTTGATTAAAAATGAGTAGCACAGTGTTAGTGACACATAGTAGGGCCTCAATGAATATTTTTAAATCATAAATTACATTTAATTATATAGTAATATAGTTATAAAATAAGTGTAATAAATCAAATATAATTATATGATACATACAAAAATATAACTGCATGCATTTTATCCAACTAGATAATGAATTATACCTAATTATATAAGCTTGCAATGATATGTTCATGTAAACTTTTGTGAAATTTTATAAACAGGACAAGGCCTTTGGTGGCCCAAATCCAGCACATTTTCTTAATAATTTCTGTCTTCCAACTCAGAGTTAACTCTTCACTGTGAAAAATGTGTTCTCTTTGATAATCTTCAAACAAACCCTTAAGAACCAACAGCTAGAATAAGAGCACTATGGACTCTTAGTGTTTTAAATAATAGAAAAATCTCAACATATAGTATCTACCTCCTTATCCAGGAACATCAAGACAGCTGGAATAACAGTAGCTCTTCTAGTGGTAGTTCCTATAGAGAGAAAATGCTTTTTATTTTAAATTGAGAATTCACTTTGGGTTGAAAAAGCAAAGCAATCTATCTTTTTCCTCCTCCTAGTATATGAATAAACAGGAATTAAAGGGTAAATTCTGAATTAGTCTGCAACATTGTATTTTTTTTCATATTGGCTGGGTAAAGTTTATTTAATTTGGCGATTTTAAGTGGTTTATAATTGTTTTAATAGTTAAGTGTTCAGGAATGCTAGTTTAAATGTATACTTGTTTGTTATTTGAAAATATCCAGATCACTTTCAGTTGGTGTTTTTGTCATATAAAACAAACTAAAGATTTACAGTTTTAGTGAATGTTTTTGCCTTTGTCATCTAGTAGAGGAAGAATTCCCAACATTCTAGTTAACCCATCAGTCTGAAAATGCCTTGCTTTTCAATGAAGTCTTTACTGTCTGCTTTGTAAAGATTTTGGTCAATTAAAAAAAATCACCAAAACTCAGTACTTCATCTAAAACTGCACAATAATCATATATTAAAAATGCACCTACCTAAAAAAAAATAAACTTTTTAGATTATTTTTGTTACAGAAATGAAACTTTATTGTTGAGCTTTCCCGAGAGTGATATAAATTCTGATTAAAAATCATTTGTTTCAACAAAATTTATATTTTTATAGACAATAATTTAGTCATTTGGGGAAGAAAAATGTTCCTTTTCTTTCTGACCCTTTTACTAGGGCGGTAAATAGAGTTTTCCATTCCATTTTCCTTTCTCCTAAGTGGATTTGTAAAGAGATAATAGGAAATGCAATCATCTGGGAAGGTCTTCCTGTTTAATTAGTCCCTGGCACCTTTTCATCAGGGCAGAGCTGTAAGTCCTTGGTCTTCGCAGTCTCCACAGTTGCCTCTGCTCCCATCTGTCACCAGTATAAAAACCACAGAGTCAATGAAAATATCTTACATTTCTATAGTATTTCTATAGCACTGTCACGTATAGAATAAAATTTGGGTAGGCTTAGCTGAAAAAAAAAATATATACTCCAGAGAATTTCTTTCTTATGAAACAGTTTAAGGCACATGTTCCTGGTTAGAAGCCTTCTTTCTTCCATACGGTGACATGAAACTCAGGCCCCATCCATTGTGATAGCTTAGCATCAGCTCTTTCCTTAGTATCATCTAGTTACTGTCATGGGTAAGAGAGCCTGGAGGAGGGAGCTTATCTGCTTCTTAAAAGTTGGCCCTGGAATGCCACACATCATTGGCTATAACTGTTTACATGACCAAAACACCTGCAAGGGGACTGGGAGATGCTGTCTAGCCATGAACCTAGGTGTGGACCTCTTATGGACAGAAATAATGAGATGTGCTTGAGAGCTAACAGTTTCTGCCATAGGTTGGTTGGTTTTAAAAATTCTCATCATATTAGATAGGTGGAATAAGTTATTTTCTACTTTCATTTCATAGATGAGAAATTAATAGCTAATAAGACAAAGTTTTACCATCTGTGACCTTGATTTCTCATCTGATTTTGTTACTGAAATAGTTACCGCAAAAAACTTGGTTATATTTCGGTGCTTACTTTTTGCCTGAAACTCATCAAATTCTCTCATTGTAAGTATCTCCATATTCCTAGTATATTCTACTTTGCCATTTTTTAGAGACTATGAAAGCCTTAGAGTTAAACCTTTATCAAGGGTTAGATTCCAATCTAAAGCCACCAAGCAAAAATCACATATAGACAAAATGATCCCAGGAAATCCTTTTGGAGAGTAAAGTTGAAAACTGTCATTTCTGTCATGGGACCTAGAAAGCCAGTTCTTCTGCTAGCCTTAGAAACAGCTTGCTGTTCTTTCCACAAAGCACCAGATGAACTAGTTATTTTCTTTCTGTCCTTATGTTATGACAAATGTGTCCTTCACACAAATTGTACTACCACAACACAACAGTCATGTCATGAAAAATCTCACATCCTTCTAGATGCTTCTTTGTTACTGAGTTTAGCCTAACAAAATTGTGTCTTTGGGCTCAGAATTTCTCTTACACTTTTTTGAATTGTGTCTTTCATTGTTCAGTATTTTTCCACTTCAGAAAAAAAGACTAGATGTGTTATGTGGATAAGAAACACAAAATTGGAAAAAATTTTGTCCTGTGCACCATAGAGCTCACGGGAAAAATCTAGAGAGGAATAATAATCTGTGTGTATCTCCTGCCTGTACAATGCTTGCATTGTCTGGGGTGAAAAGGAAAAGCTGGGGTTCTGGCAGGCCTGCCCCATTAGAGTGTTGTTCCTTGTTCCATATTGAAAAGATGACATTCCTTTGCTTGCATCGTCCTGCCTGGATTGCTGGCACCAGTTCTGTGGCCAGCACTGTTGCCTGGGGCATTTTTGTTTGGGTTGGTTTTGTTTTATTTCAAAAGCAGCAAAGTGAGGACTGCGTAAATGTACAAGGTAGAACTGTTTTTACAAAGCTTGTCATCAAAGTTGTCAGTACAGTCAAGGTGGCCTGTCTGCCAGGGTGTCTACTTCCTGTTCACTAGTGTCAAAATGCAAGAAAGCAAATATAGTAAATTTAACTTCTTAACTTGTTCTCAAGTGTTCCTGAGACAGCCCTTGTGTTTTATCACACATACCCTTCTCTCTCTCAGGATTTCATGTAATGCTTCATTTGTAACAGAGATTGGTGGATTTGCAAAGTAAATATTCGAATAAGAAAAAAAAATCTTCAGTGACCCTCTCAGTTCTGTTCCTATGGAGGCTTCTTGTATGTCTGGGGGAAAAAAATCTTTATACTGGCTGCAATTGAACTGGAGCATGTAAAATGTACTTCTTGGGTTCCGTGAGCTCTAAAGTAATGAGCAATAGAAAGCTCTGAAGCAGGTCAGCAACAGGGAGAATACTTTGGTTTTACAAAGAATTTTCATAGTTAAACAAATGTGGAGGATCTAGAATGAACAAGCAATGTTAAATCTCCTCTGTGCTTTTGTATCTGAAAGTAGCAGCATTCTAAATACACAACACCACCATTCATGTGGGCCTGGAAAGTCCCCCAAATCATGAAAATTATTTTTATTACTCTAACCCAGCAGGAGTCATATGACTGTTGCTTGGGGAAATGGGAGTTTTAGTTTGGGTCTCATTTCTCTATGTTGTACTCCAGTTGTTGATAAGCTATCCTATTCCCTAGGATTTGGGGAATGTGGAGATATTTTTTGCCAAGATGCATTTTCGAAAGCTGTTTCCCCAACTTATATGTAGTATTCCTCATTAACATAAAGAATGAGTTAGAGAATAATGGCATTTTGAGGGGAGGGATGGTCTTTAATGTTTATCAGTTTCCACAGGCTTGTCCTGCCACAAGTAATGTTCTTGAAACTGACCCTAAGCCAATTTATAGTCCCACTGCTCCTTAAGCTATATTTTGATGGCATCTATTTCATTTGAATTCACAATATGTCTTGTTTGCGATTTCATCAAAATCATTATGCTAAAGTGCTTGAAAAGCTTTCAGTATGTTTACTGTATTGAAGTGTGATAGAAAAAGTATGAAAAGTTCCAGTTCAAAGCCAGAAATTTTGAGATAGAGTATCAGAAATTAAGTGAGTCTGTTAATTTGGGTTATTTCTCTGAAGTAGAATTAAGTGTACACTTTCTCACCCCATTGCACTTTAGTCTTCAATTATCATTTTCTGCTTTAAGAGTTAGGTGAAAATATTGTATGTCTTTTAAAAGTGCATATTGGTGCTAATTCTTACAAAATTTGAGTCTCATATTGTATATAATAAATAGAAAATGGATTTATTTCTGCTATATTTGTGGCAGGTAGGATCTGCACGCAATTATCAATTATATAATAAAGCCTAAATGAGCCTTACTGACATTATTGAATATATTTGGTTTTAAATGCAAACCCATGATGAAATCATTTATTTTCCTATACCTATGTACAAGATATTTGCTGTTGGAGAACCCCCCGAACTAATAACATGGACCCTGCAATTTAAGAAACCTAGAAGATTTTTTTTGTTGTTTTTTTTGGTAGTATGTCTACATTAGGTATTCCTTTGTTATTTGATTCTTTTCATCCATTTTATTTTTATAAGCCTTGGGTCATGGACAGAATATTCTTGTCCTCCACTGTGCACACTATTAAAATGTGTGCACATTGGATGAGGGATAATAATAGTGCCATTCAAGGAATGAAATTCTGTAAATTCAGGCTGGGTAGACTGTTATGTCGATATAACAGAATGAGAACTCAGCAAAATTACCAAAGCAAAAAAATGTTTAAGTATATTGGTAGTAAGTATTTAGTATTTTAGAAACCTATTTTAAATAATAAAGCTCATATTCCTATAAAGACATATAAAACAACTTTAGTAGGAAACAAAAATGATTTAGATCAATTTTTGGAACCCTCTGATACCTATTTCTTCAAACCATTTGAGGAGCACAGTGAAATAAGTGTGGCTAATCCTTAGTTCCTAACTGTCGCTGGAACAGAAGTCACCACTGTTCTCCCCAGCATAAATGTTCTTTGCCTTAAAGGCCTTACCATGTACACGTTGACCCATGAAGTTCTAAAGTCGCCTTCATTATCAGTGACTTTCTTTCTGCTATTCTCTGTGCTATGATGCTATGCTCCTGCTGGATGTGAAGCTGGGACCCATTGCCCTCACAGTGATATCCTTCCTTCCATCACAGTTGAGGCCTATTGCTTCCCATTTTAGTGATGATGAGGCTGTGTTCCAGGAACAAACTCAAAATGGCAATGGCTTAAAACAGCAGTCATTTATTTTGCAAAGGCAGAGTCCTACCTTGTGTCACCCTCACTGACAAGAGGCACCAACATTCAGAAATCACCAGCCCTCACATCAAGGGAAGAAGATGGAGGATTGCCCACTGCTCTTCTGTTCTAGGGAGCCCCCTACTTCCATTGTCCATTCCATTCACAATTCATTGACTAAAGTAATTCTCAATTACTTTATCCAAATCACTTTATTCTCAATTACTTTTCCAAATGGAATAAAGAAATGCATTTCTCCCATGTGTCTAAAAGAAGAATGGACAGTCACAAATATTAACCTCCTCCCTCTGCTCGAATTACCACACTTGTTCCTTCTCCCATAATCATGCAGCTCTCAGTGCAGTGGAAAGAGGGTCCTCTCCGCACCACTGCCAGCTCTACTGGGCATTTAGGTAAAACCCTCAGACTAACAACATTCTTTTCTGTCTCACCCTATATTTTTATACTGTTTTTCTCTTCAGATATTTCTACAAGTTCCTTCAGCATAGTTAAGATAAATTTAGGGGGGAAAACAAGTCACACACAAAATTATGATCATAACATATCTGTCGTTTTATTTTTCAATAATCTCCACCCCTCTAGGGAAACTACATGTTAGATTGCTTTTTATTTTTTTGGTACCGGGGATTGAACTCGGGTCCTTGCGCTTGCGCAGTAGGCAGCAAAACCACTGAGCTAAATCCCCGGCCCGGGATACTACATGTTGAAGGAAAGCTACTGTCCCTGTATTGATATGAGAATCCTCGTTCCAGGCCTACTGCTGTCCTGTTCTGTGCTATTACCATTTCTTCAATGGGGCGTATTGAGTCTTCATTGAACAGAAGAGCTGGGAGCTGTCTTGGTGAACCAGAGCTCCTGTAGTGAGACTTCTGTTGTAGCACTTACTGTTGTTTGAAATTGTTTATTTACTTGAACTTATTTGCTGTTTTTCTCTCCCACTGGTACATAAATACTATAAGAAGAGGAACTTTGTAAGTCTTGTTCACTTCTGTATTCTAATCAGCTACAACAAAGTGTGGCATGATTGTAGGCTCTCCATAAATGTTTGTTAAATGAATCAATAATAAATTATCTACACGGGCTGGGGATTTAGCTCAGTGGTTCCGGCGCCTGCCTCGCAAGCACAAGGTCCTGAGTTCGATCCCCGGTACCAAAAAAATAAAAAAATAAATTATCTAGAGAGGAGGCAGGGAAGGGAGAGAAACAGCAAGATCAGAGCATATTTGTTCTAGGTTCAAGTTATTGCTGGACAGAGACTAAGGGGTAGATAGAGGAGATGCTAAGGAAAATGTTGGCCAACAATATTCTTACAGAAAAGAAAGGAGGGATGACAGTTTCACTAGGCCTCCTTCTTCATTTGATGTATTTTTTCAGTGATGGGTTGAATCGGGGGCCTTGAGCTTGCTCTCTTAATGAGCTACATTCCTACCCCTTTTGTATGACAATTTTTTTGTATGGGTCTTCTTATGTTGCTCAGGCTGGTCTCAAGCACATGAGCCCAAGTTATCTTCCTTTTTCAACACTCCCTTCTCCCCCGAGTAACTGGACTACAGGCATTCACAACCATCCCCAGCATGATTTTTATTTTTGGAAGGATGCTCCTCTGAACACTGAGAGGTATGCAGGGCTCCCTCTCCATATATCCTATTGTCTCTTCCCAGTTACCCGTTGTACACTGCTCTGGGTATGGGATAGATGATGTAAGAACATTTGGGTTCGGTTTGCCACCTGATGAGATGGTTTGTTGTCTGTCAAGAATGACTAATTCTCTTTACATAATGGTTGAACTTAGCAATTATTAAGGTTAGTTTTTAAGCCCTCGTTGAACTGGTTTTGAATTTCAAATGTTGGTAATTCCCCATTTATCATATACATCAGAGAAATAACAGCTGCCTTCTTTTCATTTTGAAATAATAAATCCTGAAAGTACAGAGTATACAGCAGTTTACCAAGAGTTTACACATGCAGTATCTCCTTTTTCTTTATATAGCAGTTCTATTATAGCAGAGAGAGTGGAATTTCTTCTTTCTTAGGATTTAACTTCTAAAATAAGAGTATGAGATAAAAATAGTGTATAGTTGAAGTGACCCTTAAATCTCCCAATGTGTCCCAGTTACCACTCACTGCTACTGTGTAACAAACCATTCCAAATATTAATGGCAGGAAATAGCCTTTTTTTTCCTTCTTAGATTTTTTGGGTCACCAATTCAGGGTGAGGATAGCTTGTTTTTGCTCTGAGCTCTTGGGGGGTCTCATAATGCAGCCCAGCGCCTTGGAGGCACTCAGGGTCTCAAAGGTAGTCATTTGGAGATGTTTTTATGTGTAGGTCTGGTAATGGTTGTTTCCCGTGGACTAAGTTCTCGGCTAGAGCTGTCTAGCAGAGCACCTATGCATGCTTCATGTGATTTGGGCTTCCTTCCAAAAGGGCAGCTCCAGAGTCATCAGACTTATTACATGGTAGCTCTGGGGTCCAAAAGCTACACTTGCAGAGAACAAGGTAGAAGCCACATGGTCTTTTATTTTCTAGCCCAGGGATCCCCTTAGTGTTTCTTCTCTGCAATTCTGTTGATTAGAGCAGTCACAAGCCTACCCAGATTCAAGGGGAGGGAACACAGACTTTCCTCTGGGATGGTACCTGGGTCACTCTGAAAAACCACCTGGGATGGCAAATAGTACCATGGCCATGTTTGGAAAATCCAGGCTGCTGCAAAATGGGTTTTGTTTTGAACACAAGCTCATTCTTCAGTTAGATGCCAAATCAAGTCGGCAACTTATTCTTCAGAGTCTCCTGTAGGAATAAGATGCATCATTATGCTCTAGGAAGACTTGTGGCTCAATGTGAAAGGCAGGTGGGAACTGATACAGGACCAGGGAAGCATAGGCTCCCACCACTCAGCCTGCCCCACTTCAGGGTACACCCTCCCTGGGTTAAGTGGCAAGTGGACATTTGGCCACCACCCACGTTGAAGCTCTCAGGAGTGTATTCTGGCTTCATAGGTATCTGAAATAGGAAACACATTTAGGATGTACATAATGTGGCCACAGAGAGGGGGAAGAGTCAATCGGAAGACCCAAGTGCATCCCAGCTCTATCAGTGCATTGTGAGTTCAGGCCCCTGCTTTCAGTGGCTTGTGTCAGATCAAACCATTATTGCCGTATTGATTGTAGGTCACTGAGTAAATTTCTGCCTTTTATTTCTTTTATTTTTATTATTTAAAAATATCTTTTGGTGATTCTGGGGATCGAACCAAGGGCCTCACTCATACTAGGCAAGTGCTCTACCATAGAGCTACATTTCCAGCCCGTTTAAAATTTTGAGACAGAATCTCACTAAGTTCCCTGGAACTTGCAATGCTTCTGCCTCATACCTCCCAAGTATCTGGGATTATAGTTGTGTTCTACCATGCCTAGGAAATTTTTATTTTTACTAAATGTAGCTTCTGTTGTGAGACATTCTACTCCATGTTTCCAGTGTGTTCCCTGCCAAGAGCATTATTTATTCCTTTCTGAGTGAGCTATTCTTGTGCTTGGTCAGGGTGGTGAACTCCCATGGACTTCAACTAAAATTCTGTTTGGCCCCGATTTGGAACTGTCTATGGGCTTTTAATTATACTCTTTGGCAAGGGAGAAAGAACACTTCAAGTATTCATAAATTCTGTATGTATTTCCAAGGCTGGGCTGCTTAAAAAATGCTGTATGTGTGTCTTTCTTTTTTCCTTCTCTTTGAACTTGGACATGAATTTTTGTGTAGTGCAGCACGTCAAGGGAAGAGCAATGAGAAAATATGCAATGCTATTTACTTAAAATTTATGCAGTGAGTCCATCATACTGTGTTCATGGGGTTTAATCTGGTATACCATATTATAAAACGAGAGGTGTTTCACTTTAGCTTGAATTGCTGATTTTAAAGATTTCATTGTTGCTGTATATGATGTTATGCAATCCCTGTCTGTCTTTGAACATGAATTTTCTTTCTCCACATTCCAAATTAGATTTAAACCTCAAAAGCTATTTACAGTTTGTTCTTGCCTTACTTTTTTCATTGCTGAGACAGAATACCTGACACCCAAAGTTAAAGGAGGAAAGGTCTATTGTAGCTCACAGTTTGTGGAGGTTTTAGTTCATAGCCAGCTGGCTCCAAGGCAGGGTAGCATGGCAGAGGGGCCTTGTGGAGGAGAAACAGTCCACGGCAAAGCAAGACAGGCAGAAGGCAGCAAAGAAGCAAAGTAGTGAAGAAGCGCAGCCACAGGCAATGACAAATGATAACTCTCTTTCTGTCCCTTACATTTGATATTTACCCCTAAGGGCTACTAGCATTCACACCCAGAGAAGGCCTTCCCATTTTCCACTCCCAGAACTATGCCAGACCAATCGGTGGACTAATTTAGCAATCATACCCCATTGGTTCTAGCATCACACACTTAATCCCAGCATCACATTCTCTAGATTTAGCCACCTCTGAAAAGCCCCACCTAGTACCATATGAAGCTTTAGGGGGACATCTAGATATAAGCTATAATGGTTCCTATTTAAAATTTTAACATAAAACCAATGAAATGTTCTGAATTTTATTTAAGCCCTTCTAAATAAGATATATGCAATGAATTTTCAAAGCATTAAATGTCATAGATTTTAAGATCTATAAAATGATAGAATTATTTTGGTGGCTTTTGTTATTTGGTTAAGGCAGTCCTGAGATCTTGGGAGCCTTGAAATCTCTTACTTGGTCAAACATCTCATTGAGTTACCACCTACTAAGGCTACATTATGTTTTTTAGTTTTTGGTTTTTGGTTTTTGTACCAGGGATCAAACTCAGGACCTCACTCTTGGCAGGCGGGTACTCTGCCACTGAGCTACATCCCTGGACCTCCATTATGTATTGTAAAGGAGGCTGGATTAGTACTGGTCACAGAATCTACAGATCACCTTGGTCACACAGTGTGACTGAGCCCCTCCCCTCCTGGATGTTTTTAAAAAGAACCACAAAGGAGTGAAAAAGACTGACTTTCTCCCCTTCTGCTCCTCACTCTCACTCTCTTGCATTCATTATCAATGGTGCAGTGACCAGGAATCTGGAAAAGAACTTGAATGACCCACAAAATGACTATTACCCTTATGTAACAAAGGGTTGGTTGTATTTGATTGGAAGAGAGGAGTTTGTATACTTCACAGCAGGCCTGATTTTGATAAGATAGAATATTGTGGTGGTATAGTTCCTGCTTTTCCTGTTGTTGATGTGCATCCCTTTAGCCTGGGCTAGTGACTTTCCTTAGACTTGGAATCCCGTAGCCCAAGTTCAAGTCCTGGATTCAGCACTTTCTTGGACAAGCCACTGACACCAAGTTTCATCTTTTGTAGAATGAAGTTAATAACATCTGGGCACTGGAATTATTTTTTAAAATGCATGATGTATACACAAGAGCTGCTTTAGTAATAAAAATACACGTGTACTATGTGCCACATAATTTAACTCATTTAATTTTCACAACTGCTCTGTAAAATAGGTACTGTTATCGCCATGTATCTAGGTGGGCATATTGCCTGGGCCATGTTGGTGGGCTTCCTTCCAGGTTGACTCTCTTTTCCTTTTCCTGTGATGTAGGCTCTTAGGTAACTAAGGTAATGATCTTTCATCCTTGCACTCTCCAGTTTTATGACTCCTTAAAAGCATGGCAAGGATGCCTCTATTTCATAAAATTTTGAATTTAAGAGTCACAGCTGGGTGTGGTGGTACAGGCCTGTAATTTAGTACCGGGGGAGGTTGAGGCAGGAGGATTGCATGTTTGAAGTTCCTCTTGGGCAATTTAAAATAATAATAAAAAAAAGGAAATAAGAGTCACTACATTTACTCACATTTAGCATAAAAGGATTTTTGATCATTTGTTGCAGAAATCAGCCCATTAAGAAGTCACTTTTACTTTTTCTTGGAGTTAATTTTACAGAGAAATTAATTGCAGTTGAGAATTCAGGTACCTTTTGGGAGGGCAAGGCAGGAGGTGAATGTTTAGGCTTATTCAGCACGACATACAGTAGTGAGGTAGGTGGCAAAGCCTCTGCTATCTTCTAATTCTTTGCTACCCTGTGTCTGTGGAGTTCCAGCTTTAGCATGGGTCAGAATCATGCAGATGGCTTGTTAAATGACACATTATTGGGTCTCACTACCAGAATTTCAGATTCAGAAGGTCTGAATGTGCCTTTCTACCAGTTCTCCAGGCACTGTGGAGGGTTGATCCGGGGACCACATTTTGAGAGAGCCACTGCCCTATGGGAATGTGAAACTAGCACTGATAAGTTTTTCACTATTTCAAGAGAATCCCTTTATCACTTGAGGCACTTTCTGGTTCTCCAAATATTTATTTTTAAATTTTTTAATTTATCGGTATATGTGTGCAATGCATTATAATTACTCTCATCTTGGGCAATTGGTACATATACCTACTACATCTTAATCATTTTACTTCCCTTCCCCCTCCCACCCTCCTCTCTTTCCCCTCATCCTTGGATACCCTTCCCATCTCCACAAAGTCTACCTCCCTGTTTGCTGTCATCTTTTATTTTTCTCCTTAAATTATTTATATTTTGGGTTTCTCATATAAAAGAAACCATGTGATATTTAACTTTCTTATCTGATTTACTTCACTTAGCATTGTGGTCTCATTTCACTACTGAAAAATATTCAAATCATGCAGTGATTAGCCAAGCAAATATTAGGAAAGAATACAAAATCAATCTCTTTGTCATTGAAATCTCCTACTTTTAAAATGTTGGCAATGAATTTAAAAGTTTTTAAAAGACTGTGCCGGACACTTCTGTCTGAGCCAAAATAAACAAGTCTGTTAGCTCAGTTCAGCTTGCAGATTAGCAGTTTGCAACCTCTTTAGATGCTACAAAGATAAAATTACTGAGAATAAAAAAATTGCTTTTGCAGTTTCTACAATTAAAAATATTATGAAAGACATTCGCAGGACTCAAAAACAGCTCATCCTAAACTGACAGCTTGGGCTTACCTTTTATAACTGGAAAAAGAAATCCATAAGCTATCAGTCAGTAGACTGTTCCCTTGGTAAGCTGTGCGCAGCCCATGAGTCCTGGCCACTGAGTAAGCAGATCAGCTCATGGGGGTGTGGTTTGTGTGCAAGATCCTACCAGCACAGTGTTTGTTTTATAAAGAAAAGTGACCTTCCAGACACTCTTGGGCTTCTCTGCATCTACATCCAATTTGCTTTCTTTCCTGGTCTCTTCTTACTCTTCTTTCAGCTTTCCTTATACCTCTTATCACTTTTATTTCCTTTATGAAAGTTTCCATCTACTTTTTTTTTTTTTTTTTGGTACTGGAGATCGAACTCGGGTCCTTGCGCTTGCGCAGCAGGCAGTGAAACCACTGAGCTAAATCCCCGGCCCTCCATCTACTTTTTGAGCCCTTATGCTGCCAGGTACTGTTTTAGGCTCTTTACACCTACTACCTATTAGCTCATTTAATCTTCCTAGCAACCTATGAGATAGAAAATAACACTAACCCCAATTAAAAGATAAAAACAAGGCCCAGACAGGTTATGTGGCTTGAGATCACACAGTAATAGGTAGAGATAAGACTTGAACCCATGCTATCCAGTCAAAAGACCCAAGCCTGCACTTGTTAAACTGCCTCTGCAGTATGCCTTCCAGCTCCTCATTGTTCCTGCAGGGCCTGGTGAATGGAAGGCTGAGCACATGACAGTCCACAGAACCATTCCCATTTGCCTTATGTCTCTCTGTGGACATCTGGCTCAGAAAACCCTTATCTCAATAAAAATATGACTGTGGACTGCGTGTAGGCTGAGACCAGAGGTACTACTCTTTGAAAAGACTACAGTTGCCTAATGAGACTCGTAGAGAATTTCTTTTATCTAAAATTTGCTCAATTTGGCCTTTTAATAATAATCACTTTTGGTTAACAGTAGAGCATATATTCCACAAATAGTTTCAGGCATTCCTGCATTTAGGTCCATAAGACCAATGCTGTCCAATAGCACTATAAATCTAGCCACAATTTTAAGTTACTTCTGGTTTTGTTTGTGTGTGTGTGTGTGTGTGTGTGTGTGTGTATGTATGTATTTGTTGGTTTGTTTGAGACTTCAAGGTCTCACTGTGTAGTTCAGGCTGGCCTTGAACTCATCATAATCCTACCTCAGTCTCTTGAGTGCTGGGATTATATGCATGTGCCACCGCACCTGGCAGACTTATGTATTTTTAGATTGTGTAATAGCTACATTTTTATAAAAGTCAACAGAAACGAGAATTTAATTTCAATAATAGATATTAATTCAATATCTAAAGTATTGTAACTTTATAATTCATAAAAAACATCTGAGATATTTAATTTTTTCACATTTAGTCTTCAGAACTGGAAGGAACTTTCACACTTAGGCACATCTCCACTTGTATGACCACATTTCCTGTGCTCAGTGGCCATGCATGCCTGGTGGCTGCACTACCTGACAGAAGAGCACCGAATCACAGAGATGCAGGAGTTAGCACAAAGTTGGAAAACCCTAAAAGGTCAAATGTAAATAAGAATGGAACACAAAATAGAAGAGTCAAGAAAGCATTTTGGATACAGTTACTTTAAGGAAGTGGTTTTAGAGGGAGATAATGGGAAATCTTGGGGAAATTTTGCTAATTGATGGAAAATTTGGTTGAAACAATGTATATATTTACTCATTATTTATGTAGTTGAATTAATTTTTAGTTGAGCTTGAAAAAGAATTGTACATTCTATGGTTGAGGATGGCAAATCAAAACAAAAGAGAACTTTGGAAAGAATTATTTGAGGACCAGAGTTATTCCATTTGAGTGAGTTAAGCTTCTTTACTGTTAGGCCTCTCTCAGTTTTCTAGATCAAAAGAACATAATAAAATCTAAAATCATATTTCTTTTTTCTTCCTGCTGGTAAAAGAATGTGTAGAGCTCCTGTAAAGCTTCAGGTTTGGATGGTGCAAATCAAGTGTTAACTTTCTGGGCCTGATTTGGTAGGGAGGAAAAAATCAAAATCCAAAGGATAAGAAATGATGGAGACTGGAGGCTGTGATGAGTGAAATTTCTCTGGACGAACAATGTCAGCATTCCAAACTCTACATTCTCTATGTTAGTTAATGGCTAATCTAGAGATTGTATTGCCATTTGCTGATAGAGCACAGTTTAAAATATTTTATCATTAATGTGACAGGGAGTTGGATAAAGAAAATGAAGCGTGATTATAAAATGCTAATTATCATTCTCAAGTGCATATTGGGCACTCATGAATATTTGCAGCGTAATTTGCTTTATTTATTATTTCAGTTTGGTTATAAATGTTAATTCACTTGCAGATGGTATGTTGGCAATTTGCAGAGCTATAAAGTTATTTTGAAATCCTAATATTTTCTACCAAAATGTTCTATTAAGTGATGAATGAGCAAAATTTAAAAGCTCCTGCTCTTTAGCATTAAATACATTAATTGGCAGGTAGGCTACAGAGATTTCAAGATCTTCCCTGGGTACATGAACTCCTCAAAAAAGGGGAAGACAAAATTTCTAATTTAGAGTGAGAGTTTCCTTGGTGAGAAAGGGAAAGAAAGAAAGAGGTCTGTTTCCTACCGTACTCCTGATGTTTCTTCAGAGCTGAGGTCTTCACATACTGCGTAATGAAGAGACATGGTTGAAGCCACTTTTTTTCTGTGCCAGTTTCAGAGACCATGATGTTGATAATTAGAGTGTATGTACGTGTGAAAGGGGGAGGGCAGATCGTGTTTCCTCAAACCTCACTGATTCCTTGAAAATACATAGATGTTTCAGACCAGAGGTTGCCAAACTGGGGCCCATAGGCTAAATTTTGTTTCCCATCCTTTTTTGTATGGCCAGGAATTAAGAAAAGTTTTTCAAATTTAAATTCTTGAAAAAAAAAAACTTACAAGTAAAATGACATATGAAAATTGTATAAAATTCAAATCTCATTGTTCACAAATAAGGTTTTCCTAAGGACACAGCTATGCTCACTCATGTGTATGTGCTTTCTACGGCTACTTTTACACCCATGTCGGCAAAGTTGAGTGTCTGCAGCAGACTGTATGGTCCATAGCCTAAAAAGTCTGTTTTGGGCTCTTATAGAAGGCTGTCAGTCCCTAGGTTAGACTAAGGTGAAATTTACAAAATAGAAGCTTTTACCTCATTTTTTACCTCAATTATAAAATTTATGGAAGCATAAGAATTTGGCTAACAAATAGGCTTAAAATACAACTTTTTGATTTTGAAAGCTGGGAAAATTATAAATGAGTCCTAGCTTCCTTCTTTGAGCTGGTGTTTGTAATTGAAAAAGTAGTCTTTTACTAATGTAAATAATTTTGTTTCACTATATAGATACAGAAAAAGATATAGATATAGATATACTCAAAACGGTCTCTGCCCCCTAAATAAGAATGAAAGTAAAAATCGTTTTCTTTTATTGTCAAATTAAAAACATAAACTAAACTGTGTTCTTGGACTGTTCTGTTTGTGTTAACAATTAGGAATCATGCATGGGAGCACCGTAATATCAGGAAACATGGCTACCTTGTATAACTCCTTTGGAAAAATGTCATTCCTTACTAAGAAATACTGTGCTTAATTAATTCTTGCTCCTAGGAGGTCAACTTGGGGCACTCATTATGGCCTTAATTGGTAGTATAAATCCTGCGACCCTGGAGGAAAAACACATTGAGCAGTTAGTGGTCTCTGGCCTTTTGGGTAAGTGTGCACTGGTGCCAGCTCCGCCTCAGACAGTGACAGCTTCTGGTTTTGATGGCTTTGGGTCTGGCTGCACCAACATTAGGTTTAAAGGCCAATGTGCAATAAGAAAAGAAATGCAGTGACTTGTCCCGGTGTTCTGCATTAAACAGTGTGAGACGACCTACTACCTTCTGACTTGGAAAAATGTGTTTCTGTGAACTCCAGTTCTCCGTATTAAATTATATTCATTATACGGCCCATCTGGAGTCTCCTGCCAGGCCAAAAATCATCTTACAGACATTAGCAAAAGGAAGTTAAATGTAATTTTTTTAATTGTATACTTTTCATTTCTATTTATCTTTTTTTCCTTCTTTTATTGGAGAAACCAGATGGAAAGGAAAGCAGGATCCTCTCCCTCGCTCTGGTCCCCTTTGGGAACAGAGGAAGAGCATTCCTGGCTGCTGCCCCTGTAACATGCTGGCTTAAGGTGACGATGGGGCTGTCTGGATGCCGAGGATAATTGTTAGAAAGGTCAAGAGTTCAGTATAGAGCTCACCCTGGTTGGGGCAGCAGGGTTTGAGTGTAAGAACAGCGCAGTGGCTAACATTAGACTTTCTCTCAAAGTGGGTCAACATAAATTACATTGGACAGTGTGGAAATGAAACTCATAAATACTACATATGATGCAGTTTATTTTTGTGTCCTGTTGTCGACTTGAACATTTTCCTGGGGGTTGTCTTTTCGCTGGGTTTTGACTCTGCAAAAAAGACTCATCTTTGTGAGACTTTGGGCTTTCTTCATTTTTTTGCATCTTACCAAACCATCCATGTTGCACAAAAGGTGTAGAACTGAGGCTTGTCTTGGGGACATGATAAATGTGTGCTTCCTTGTTCAGATACGTGGAAATCTCAAATCTCAATGCTAGACAGCACACAGAGATACAGACCTGTAAAATGGAAATAGAGGAGTGGTTCAACACTTTGCCCAGACTCCCAAAGCCAAGTAAAGGCAAGGGGTGAGATAGCCCACAGCGCTTTGGACTTGCACTTGGGTATTTTTGTTCTTCCACCACCCAGTGGGTCTCGTAGATAGTTGGCAAATCTAGTCATTCCCCCATGCAACTTTCCACCTGTCCATATGAGCAAATCCCTACTGAAAGCAAGGCAGAGTACTGGATTGCTTCTGATAATACAAAAAGCTAAAGAGTTATGACAAGTCTTTTACCTAATAAACTACATCAGAACAGTTCCATAAACATGGTCTGTGTATTCCCTGCCACTTAACTGTCAGTTCACCCAAATGAGTTCCTGGGTTTGGAAAAAGTATTCAAAATTCAATAATGATTAGTTACTTTGGGTCAGCTTACTGACATACCTAGCACATGACTGTGTTTCTTGGTGATGGGCTTGGAGGTTGTAGGAAGAAAAAGGGTTAGGGCTCACTTTGAATTTCTAAGTAATGAATTCTTTGTTTTGGTACTGGGGATTGAACTTGGGTCCTTGCACTTTCGAGACAGGCAACATAACCACTAAGCTAAATCCCCAGCCCATAGTAATGAATTCTTATATCCTATGTGCGATTTTATTTCAGTCAGGTTCCAATCGTATTAACATTTCATTCAAATACATATTTTACTCCTCTAAGTATGTTCTGTGGATTTGGACAAGGTGGAGATTAGATGAAGCATGGTTAGTGATGATTCCCTCTGATTAATGTTCCCTTTTGAGACAACTGAGATTTGGAAGGGAGAGAAAGGCTAGGCAAATCCCCTTTTCGTTTACATTTACATTTACATTTCGTGGCTGTTGTTGTGCTTGGATGGTGATGAGGAGTTTTGGGTGTCACTGATTCAGTTGGTGAAGAGTTTGTTTTGAAGAACCCAGCCCTGTCCTACCCTTAGTCATGTGGACACAGTAATAGAGACATACATTACAAGCGGAAATAGCAGCTCCATGTACCTCTTTCCTTAGTGTGTTAAAGTCACGTTCACTAAAAGGGTTACTTTGGCTTTAAATAATAGGCTCCATCACTTCAGCATTCCTCAGTGTGTGATGTAGTTTTACCCATCACTCTCCACTTTCAGCAAAGCAGATAAGATATCAACACAATTAAATGTGAAAAATAATCTGTCTACTTTGCTGGTAGTGAATGCTTACAGAACATACACTGATAAAATAGATTTTAAATAATTTATGTCTGGCACTTTTTTTTCCCAATCTGTAAATGAGGACACCTAATGCGGAATGGCCAGCCTGACACTCTATCCGTCCCCCATTAAGATAACAAGATGAGGGGTGATGATTCAGATCTGTGTATTTTTGGAGTACTGTGTGGATAAAAAATTAAAAATTAAAAGAGAGGTTGTTCAGAGATACTTTGGGTAAGCAAGCTCATAAAAGCCAGTTGGAAACTTGAAATTACAATTTAATTCAGATTCTCCTTCTGAGGGGCTCTTAAGAGCACTGTACATTTTCCTGGCAGGATGAAAGATACTTTTGTGTCACCATTTGGCATCTTCACAGGGTCTGTTCTGGTGCTCAGGATACAAGTAAACCTCAGGTGATGTCGAAAACAAATAGGAATTAATATACGATACATTACGTCTCCCATCTATGGATACATCAGATCTCCAATTACCAGGATAATGTGATGCAGGGCTTATTTTCAACTTGTGAGAGAGTAGCTGTCCAACTCTGAGGGATTTATCTAGCTGCTGGAACTCCCATTGACAGTGAGGGGAATTGCCCCTGAAAGCCCCCAAGCTTAGGGATCCTCAAAAACAAAACTGCTAAACTGTTTAGAGACACTCCTTTTGGTTCTTTGGTAGTTAAATTTTGATGGTGGAGGGGGAGATCTTTTTTCTTACACCTGCCTGTGGACATATCTTAATTATTCATTTGAGACAACTCTGGATACAAAATGTCCATCCTGAAAACATGTGTGTTCCAAGGAAGAAGGTCAACCATGTCCAAGGAAATTTTCAGTCTTGTTTGATCTAAGGAAAATAATCCCCAAATTCCACATTCAGGCAGATGCTTCAGAGAGGCTGAAGTGCTTTTGGAAGAGTTCAAAATAAACACACCCTCCAAAGTTATATTCTTTGTCCTTCTGGGGATAATTAGATGGGTGAATGAAGTTCCATGGGGCGATCATCTGAAGCAAGCAAAAGTGGGATGAGACACCCCTAAAGCTCCCAGATGAGCCTTCCTGGCCTGGGGCAGGGGGCAGGATCTGACATTGTCTCTGGAGCAGCCTCTAACATCAGGGACCACCATCCGTTAGCAAGCAAGCCCGTGCTGAGCAGCAGAGTGCTTTGTGGAGCCAGATGGGAAGTAGCTACTGAGGAGAAAAATGTAATTTTGATGCAGGAAATGGAAGAACAACAGTACAGCTTTTCACTCAAGATATATGTTTCTTCTGTCTAAAGCCAGCAATTTTGGAAAATGAAGCTAAGAACTTAAAAATAAGAGTTCTATCAGGGAAAATAAAACAGGTCCCCCTACGTCCATTAGGCTGCCTTTAATTGAAAACTAGAGAACAATCTAACTAATTGGCAGGTACCTCTTTTATTACTGGAGCTGTTTTTGCCCTTTTCTCCAGTGTATTGGGAAGGCTGCTACTCTTTTTCTATTTTTCTTTTTATCAATGATAGATACGAAATGGAAAAGCAGAGAAGTACATCTAAAATTAATTTTATGTATTCTGCTAAATTTTCTCTTACAAAATAAGATCAGAACATATAAAAGTTAAGGTCTGGAAACAGCAGTAGCTCTGGGAGTGTACTTTTATACAGCATAGCACCTAGGTGGAAGCTATAGTGTGCTAATTGCAGGCAAATTCATGTTGTTTAAAAGAACTTTACCTTTTGCTTTGGGGACCTATTTGATTTCAGATCTTGGTGTTGTGTTGACATGATATAGTTGTTTTAATTTTAAAGATCAAAGAGGATTTTGCAGGTGAAATTTGAGCCTATCTTTTGCTAATTTGGTATAAGAAAGGAGAGAGGTTGTAATAAATCATTAACATTGCTGCCTAAATTTATGATATTAGGTTTACAATCGAAAATATAGCTTCCTTTTTTTCTTTTTCTTACATTTAAAGAATTTTGGTGGTGGTTTTATTTATTGAATTTAGATGACTTTGCTGACCTTTCCTTTCTTCCCTTTCCTTCTGCTTGGAGTATCCATACAATAGAGCTTATTTTTATTTTTTAGATTATTTTATTTTTTATTATAAGAGTTGCATGGATTATATGTATTACTCATGTGATTGAGATACCTGCCTGAGTGCGAAGGTCTTTTGTCTTGAGGAAGGAAAAGACACACCAGTCAATCACTGCAAAGTTGTAGATGAGTATTACAAATGGATGTGCAAGTAGCATCAGCTTCTCTGGAACCCCCGTCCTGGGGGCTGTATGTTGAAGAATGACCAGACAAGAAGAGGAAAGGGCTTTGGCACCAAAGGGCTTAGCATATGCAAAGGCACAGAGCAGAGAGAGAATGTTCTCGATTCTAGACTCATTGTTGTAATTTGGGGTGATGCCCTTAATATTATCAGACTTTAGCCTGGAGTCACCATGGCTTTTCCATACAAGGACAGAATCCATTTTGAGAGCTGGAGTTTAAGCAATATTTTCTCAATAAATGTAGAGAGATTTTCCTCTGTCAGGATAGTGGCTGTGGTGAGGAGAAGCAGAAGGCTTCATCCCATAAATCCTGTTATTTTCCAGTTGTTACATTTTGGAAGATTTAAGTGTAAATGGCTGCCTGGCTTCCCTCCTGTTGCCCTTACACCCTCTGGTTTCTTCCTTTTTACTTCAGGCTCCGGATAGAACCATGTATAAAATGAAAGAGAACAATTCCAGCAGGAAAATTCCAAACTGGCCCCGAAAATTAAATGAACTCAAAAAAAATATAGACCAAATTGTGGACAAGCATTGTTTTCTGTACTGATGTAGGTCCTTAATGTCATAAAACAATACAAGTACATCATAATTATTGGTATCTGTGAAAGACCTTTGAATTATGTGCTGTGCAGAGTTGCCATGGTGATGTGCATTGTCATCAACCAGCAAGATATGATAGAGCTAAGTCTGGCTTTGTTGATGGCAAGTGTTGCATACCAGACTTCTAAAAGAGACTTTACAGTTTGTGCTCTTTGGCAAAGAGTTTAAGTATACTGGAGCATGTTTTGACTCTCTCTTTCCTTCTACTTACCTTTTTTATCTTTTTAGTAGAGATGTGAATCTTTAATTTGGGTCCAAATGAGATTTAGTAATTAATGTGCAAAGCAACTGGGACCTGTTAACTCCTGGACTGTAGCTCAGGAACTATTTTGGTGTACTTTCTCAGTAAAATAATTGAGAATTTAAAAACTTCAAATCCATTGGCTTCTTGCCCTGTTATATTTAGAGCAATCCTGGTAATAAATCGGTAACTATGGGTTTCACTGTGGAAGGGCACAAAATAACTGACCCAAGTAATCTAGAAAACAGATGTCTTCAGTTGGTTTAAAGTAAATTCTCAAGACCAGATTGAAAGAAGGCTTTGTAAAGCCACTGAAATCTTCTATTTGAAAGGGCTTTTTCCCTTCTGTAATGCAGTTTTTCTTCTATCTCATCTTTATCTAAACTCTTGAGAAGAGCTCAAAGTGTCACCAGATAGCATCTTTATAATATTTACCCTGCTGCACAGAAATTTTTTGGATAAACAACCCCTCAACTTCATATTCTTTATCTTCTTCTTTTTTTTATTCTTAAGTTCTTTTCTTGATACATTTTATGTATACAATACATTTGCACTTATCATTGGATGCTTGTACCTGAACATGATGTATCTTGGTTCTTATTTTTTTCCCCATTACCTGTGCGCCCTTCACCCCCTCCACCCTTCCCTATTTACATAGACTTCGTTTCCATTTTTTTTTCTTTTCTCATAATTTTTCCTTTCCTTTCTTTCCTTTCCCCTTCCCCTCCCTTCACCCCTACCCCTTTGGACCTTTTTTCCTATTTCAAATTATCAATTATTCATTTTAATTATTTTAACCCTTATTTACACTTTCAGTTTCTCACAGTAGAGAAAAACTACTTGGTATTTACACATGTGTGTCCTATTTATTTCACTTAAGAGTATGACCTTCTTTTTAATTCATTTTTCATTTTGGTGACACCCAAGTAGGAGACAGGGACACCTACGAGGCCTATGAATGAACTCCTGGACATCCTCTTGAAATTGTGCCTAGAAGTGTGTGTGTTTGGGGTGGAAATTTTATCCTATTTTGAAAAAGTTCTTTGTGTTCTTCTTGCTCCTCCCACTCCTCCAGCCTCTCACAATCCCTAACTCAGGAAATAAAGCCCAGTAGTAAAACATAAAATACCTCCCAAAAGGTTTTCCTTTTGGGCTCTTGCTGAGGTAGTGGAATTTCTCAGAGGCATCCCAAAGGAATCTGGGAAGAATAAGTGTGACTGTCATGACTACTTAATTCCATCTGTGCCAGTCTTTAACCAGTCTTAAGGTCAACAGAGGAGGTGAGAGACTACCCAAGACTTCCATGTCCTTGTGAAGGAAAAAGGTTACAAACTCTTGCTATAGAAGGTATTCTAGAGCAAGAACCAGCTATGTAATTTGCTATATCCTCTGTAAAAAGAAAATGATTGTCTTTGCTTTCAAAAATTATTTAGAGTTTCAAGAGAGGACACCAGAGCAATCAGCTAAGCACAGGCCTGTGAGACTACACAGGTCACATGCCCATGAATGTGGCCCTGCCCATAAAACTTCTTCACCTTTTGAAAACAGCCAGTTTAACTAGCAGCATTTACTTACCTTGTAAGACTGTCTCCTTGAAATTTGTTTTAAAATTTTTTTCAGATGTCTTATCTTTAATGAACTATGTTTAACATTTTACAAATCTTTAGACTGTTACAGTTTTCAGCAGTAAATACAGAAAGAATGGCAATAAATACACTAAAATATGAGATTTCTCCGAAGAAAGAATACAAAGGATAGTAACACTTGGAAACAAGAGGGCAAAATGTAAACTCTAGATCTGAAATGGAAATTAATACAGTCAAATTCCTTTATGATGTCAATGCACAGAGAAATGAGTAACTCATACTTTATAAATGAGAAAATTTTGTTTTGAGATGATTGGCCATAAAACCTGGTGGAGTGAATTTGCTGCCTACCAGTTAGAATGGGATTATGATACTTAGACTTTTATGATACCTGGTCATTTAAAAAATTATTTTATCCTAGCTCATGCTTTGGAAATATAAAAAGATATTTTTCCCTTAAATTAAAAGATATTTTATCCAATTGAGTAATCTTTCTTTACTGTTGGTTTCCAGTTTATATTACCTAAGAGCATTTCTTCCTGGGATCATGTTCCTCTAAAATAAAGAACATTGTGAACAGAATGCATTGGCTCTGTGCCTTTTCTGGGACATCAGACTTTGGAAATTTAGACCTTGATCTCTGATGATGTGAGTTCAGGGTTTTGGTTAAGAACATGGGCCACCTTTTCATTAGTATTCCAGGGAGTTTTAATTAATTGGGGATTAAAAGGATTGAGAGCTATGGCCTATGGGTCTAACAGAGGTTGAACTCTTAGGGGTTCACCTGACAAAGTCCAGGAAAATGCCGTAATCATCCTCTTTCGAAAAGATTAGTTCCCACAGAGGCAGTGTTTTCGCTAAATCTATAATCACTGCCTTCTTTAGAACCATCTTTCTAGGCGTCTCGAAAAATATGCGGTTCCTTTTCAAACAGAGGCAAGAGTAGGTATGCTGAGGAAGCTTCTGGCCAATGGGTATATACAGGGTCAGGTTCAAAGAGAAAGGATAGCAGAAATACTTTCCAAGTCATCACTGAGAGCTGCCACGAAATAGCAGATCTTACAGAAACCAGGGCTTTTATAGGCAGAGCACTTCAGTCTTCACTGTTGTCACTCATTCATCTGTACTAAATCCCCAACACTGGGATGATGTCCTAGTATGGATTTACTTACTTTTTTCTTCTTCTTTTTTCTCTTTTTAACAAAAAGTAAGCATCTCTGAATCCATACCCCTTGGGACAACTCTGTTTTTTTATTTGGAATATGAATTTTGTGTTGTTTTCCTTTTCTGGCTCAGAGTTGTGCCCCTCCCTAACTTGACTCTTAGCATTCTTTGCCTTAGGTTCATGCTCATCCTCCTTGCTTTGGCAGAAACTCTGTATCTTCAAAATAGTAGGCTGTTTTTCTACTTTCTCCCTGCCTCTCACCCATTGTCTTTTCATGGGGTGAAAAGGTCTTCACTTTTCTCTGTCTCCTCCAAATCTTGCTATTAATAACTTTTCTGACATTGTCACGCATAGACTTCCCTCACTCCAGAGGGTGGTTTTTTTTGTTTTTTTGTTTAAGGCAACGTGTTTCCTGTTCTCAACATCATGCTTCCCAAAATGGCTGTGATGGGATTATTCCACACTCCCCTCCTGGGGGCAGCAGCTTGGCTTCAGCCTGAAAATGGGAACTAATTCCCTGTTCTGCTGGGGACTTGCACTGCCCAGCCTCCAGTCCTGCTTGTTGGGTAGGTGAGGTAGTCACCTGGTTAATTTTTTATTTTTGGTACTGGGGATCGAACTTAAGACCTTGGGCTTTCGAGGCAGACACGATGCCACTTAGCTAAATACTCCTCTGGTTTAATTTTTTATTCAAATGGAATCTTTTCATTTTAATGACTGTATTACAAAGAACTAAGTAAGGCTCCTTGCTTTCTTTCTTTTACTCTGGAAGGAAAAATTACTGTTTTGAATTTTGCATGGGATAAAAATTAACACAGCAGTAATTTGGTTCAAATAGATGTACTTGCCACATTGTTGGGTTCCTTTTGGGGGGGGGCTGAATTTATCCTGACTCGATGATTTTTATGACTAAATGTGATGCCAAATATCTTTTCTAAAAAAAATTTTTTTTTAATTTAGTGCCTTTCTCTAAATGATCATAGTCCATTCCACACGTTAAGCCTTATGCAAATGGTTGTAAGGCAGCTAAAAAATAACTTCCATTAAGAACAGCACAGCATGACTCCTCACAGGCAACTGTATGTTGAATAAGTTAGCAATTCTACTATTATCTTAGAGCAAGGATTCTTGGGCTACATTCTTGCCCAGACTCTAGGGCCATCTTGGAGTATTAGATGTTTGTGTTGGTACCAAGATCTCAATATCTGCTTTGATATGTGTTAAATGAGTGTGATGAAGCCAATGACTCATGGCTCCCTGAGCCATCTTGGAAGAATATAATTGTAGCCATGCTTTCTCTTGGGCATGTAATGCCTGGCACGCCTTCCAGATTGTCCTCAATTTGAACATGAACCCCCTCTTCCTCTTGTGTCTTAGACATGTACACTCCCAGCATTCACATCTCTGCCCACTTGGAGTACTGGCCATTCCTTTGCCTCCTTAATTCTGCCCTCTGTCACACACCTATAACATTCCTCTTGAGGAAAAACTTGCCATCTAAATTCTGCCCCTTCATTAGAGCTGGGATCAAGTGTCAATTTCCCTCTAGCTTATTGAATTCCTATGGCTTTCATTTACTTAATCAGTATTTTCTGTGTACCTACTATGCACCAGACAGTGCAGTGGGCACTCTTCCAGTTTCTGTGTCCCTTATACTTCTTACAATACTGTTCAGTGGCATCTGCTACATTGTGTTTACTTGTCTTCATTTCTTATAGATTGAGAAAGGGTATGCCTTACACATCTTTATATTCCCCAGAGAAATCCCACCTTACTTCATCTATAGTTAGCATTGAGTGAATGAGTCCAAAAGCAAATGAGAACATATGGAGATAGCATTTGGAATCATGAGGTTGTCCACCCACAAGAACCTATGCTGCTTAGAGACTCATTATTCTATTCTGTTTGGGAATCTTTATTCTAAACACAGAATACATATTGGAATTTTCCCAGAAGAAAACTTTGAGAAAAGAGGTTTTACCAATAATAATAACTACAGTTCATGGGTACTTATTAAGTGCCAGGCATTATGCTAGTACTTTGCATGCATTCTCTCATTGGATACACACAGTAATCCCTGGAAGAGTACTTTTACAATCCTTTTTTTACAGATAAGAAAACTGAGGCCTTAGCGTAACTCACTCAAGGTCACATAGGTAGTAAGTGGCAGAGTCAGAATTCAGATCCACATGTGCCTGATCTAAAGCCTTATTCTTAGTGTTTGGGCCAGTATCTAACCTAACAGAGATCACCCTTTGTGGGAGCTGATAGAGAATACTATGCTTAATAACATCTGAAAACCAGTAGGTGACACAAGGCCCATGCATAGAAAAAAAAATCTAGAGCAATGATTTGAGAGTATTAGAGATAAAAAGTGACCCAATGTTATAATTCCACATCAAAATGTGAAGATGGGAAGGAAATGATCCACTTTCCCCCATATCCTTTATTGATTTGGGGTTTAAGGGTGATTTATCAAGGGAATCAGGAATTTTAGGTATTTTGGTAGAGCAGAATATTTAGGTATAAAAGTTATCTTCTTTTTTTCCCCCGTTACTGGGGATAGAACTCAGGACCTTGCGTTTGCCAGGCAGATGCAGCACCACTGAGCTACATCCCTGGCCCTCTTTCCTTTTGATTTAGGGATGTTTCTATACTGTACGTAGTAAGGAATGAGTTGGAACAATGGTACTTTATACTCCTAGGTTGAGATAGAAGCAATCTGCGTAGGATATGAGCACTCCATAATTATTGTTAATACATGAATCAAATGGCTCTAATATGCATATGTGGCTTTCTGCACCATTTGAGCCCCCGTTTATTGGTTGGACCCCAGTTCTCTGATAACAAGATTAGAAGAGCATGAGTTAAGAAAGTTTGAAAAATATGTGGTTAAAAATTTTTGATTCAGTTTGTGATATACATCTATCTTCTTGATCTAGATAATTGGTATTAATTGTATTACCAGCTTTGACTGTCACAAACAACAGAAGTCATGGTTAGTCAAATAGTGAGTAATCAAAAGAAGTCCTGATTAATCACTAGAAGGCATAGTCAACAGAAGTCATGAAAAGCTAGTAGAAGCTATGATTGAAAGCAACAGTCATAGCCCCCCCAAAACATGGTTAACCAACAGAAGTCCTAACTGATAACTCTGATAACAACTCAAATTAGTGTATCTTCCTCTAATTTCAGAGAAACCCTGTGGTTCAGTTTAAGTACAGATAATATCATCCTAAGGAATACTGTACATTTAATATTGAGGAATATTTTAAAGAACTAAGTTATAATAAACCCAGGACTATAACACTGGGTCTAGTTATAGCTAGGACTTCATCAATTAACACTTACTTCTTGAATACTATGTACCAGGTTCTGTGCCCACTAAAGGATACTCAGTTGGTACGCACCAATACATTTTTATTGAATTGAAATACTTTTCTGCCGGTTCTTGAGTAGCCATTTCCTTGAGTCTTGCCCTTGCTTCATTCACATCCACTGTCTTCACTCCAGAGAAGCCCATTGGATGCAGCCTGGAGGCTATCATGGGGGCCCACCAACTTGTCTGCCATAGCTCAAGGGAGCTGGCATCTATACCTAGCCTTGTCCCTTGGCAGGGAGGCATAGATACCAGCAAGGAAGGTAGCGTGCTTCATGCTGGTACTGTGATACCTTAAAGGAGAAATGGACAATGTCCATTGGACTCTGAGTCTGTGACCATTGAGTAGATAGTATTTCCTTGTGTCACCCCTGTAACCTCTGATGCAGATGGTAATGTGGCTGAATACTTTAAGTATCATCCTTGGATAGGTGTGACACAGAAGGAAAAGAAAAACATCGAGCTTATCTAGAAAAGGTAACATTCATGTATGCTCAGATCAATCAGAGAAGGCTTCCTTGATGAGGGCATCTCACAGAAGTTTCCTGGGTTTGCAGGAAGGAAAAAAGTACTTAGGATACTATTAAAGCATTCCAACACCAATCCAGCCACAGGTACCCACCTGAGGCCCCTCACTGAGGTGTTGTGATGACTCAAATCTGAAATCCCTCTTGTAGGTCTCCTTTCAAGCCCTACCCTGATCAAAACCGATGACCAATCTTGAACAGTGGTACATGCCTGTCATCCCCACCCTCTGGGAAACTGAGGCAGGTGGGTTGCAATGTAGCAACTTAGTGAGACCCTGTCTCAAAATAAAGAATAAAAAAGACCTAGGGATATAGCTCAGTGCAAAGGCCCTGAGTTCAATCCATAGTTCTACAACAACAAAAAAACAAAATGACCATTCTTGTAGCAGGAAAGTCTTCAAACACCACCACCTCCTTGGCCATTTTCTTTCCCCATAGGAACTCCCTCATCTCACTCTCAAGTAATTCCAAGTCACCTGTCCCTGGTGTGGTGACACACGTGGAATCCTAGAAACTTACAGCTGGATAGGACCTTGTAAATAAACCGTCCAGCCCCTTATTTAGGAGATGAGAGAGCTTAGCTTCACGAAGCTGTGACTTGCTGAAAGCCTCTCACTGATGATGGGTAGGCCACAGCCACAGGGCTCAACTTCCAGTAAATCCAAGGTCCTTTACTGTGTCCCGTCCCCCTTCCCTCAGCTTGCCCTCCAAATGGAACCAAATCCTTTCTCTTTACATGCTTACTTTTTTGGCCTTTTCTCCTCTAGATGTATCTACTCTTCCATTCACTTCAAGTGTGTTGAACTTAGAATGTAATTCTAACCTGTTTTTATGTCTGATGAGTTTTGGATTATGGTTTTGTTTTCCAGTATACATGGCTTCTAATTTTAGGTCTTACAGGTCCATGGCTCTAAATCACATTGATTCACATAGTGAGAAATTTGTTTATTTTCTCAGAATTCATCAGAGTCTCAAGCCAGTGCTGGTTTGTCTGGTACTTGCTTAGCTCCTGTTTCAGCAAAGGTGAGATGGCCTGGGGCTCCATGCCTTGAGTAGATCCAATATCCAGTAAGAATGAAATAACATCTGAATATTGTATTATTTTACTTTCATTTATTTAATTTATGAGTGCCTTCTAATGTTGACACTGGATGCTTCTTTTCCAATTAAGCCACAGATTAAGGGTTTCCACTTTAATGTTAAACATAAAGTGGAGAATAAGTTTATATATAATATTGCAGAATATTTAGTGGCACACACACAGAGTAGGTCCTCAGAGCAGTGTTCTAGAGAGGAGCAAGGTAACATATAACAATTCATAATGGTGACTGAGGAAGAAGAAGGTTTGTATGATGCAAACCTTCCTGTGGCTGAGAGGGCATTTCTGTTTGCACAAACCATGTTTAAAAATACCTCACAGCATGTATTTTAGTCAGCAAGTATTCCACCATAGTGGAAATGATTTAATGAAACTTAGACCTCCTCCTGAAATCCAGCCAAAACACTGATTTGGAAAACTAAGAAGTCCTATTTAGTTTCTGCTGTCATTGTTACTGAACCAAACTGACTGGCTAATTAGTGATATATAAAGTTCTTTAATTCTCCCTTCTTTCATTTGAGCATCATGAGATTGTTTTTCTCTGCTTCACAGTCACTCCTGCAGAATTTTCTGAACTGAATATTTAGTTTTTAATGAACAGAGAAGGTTACTTTTGTCTATACCTCAATTTTTTCACACACGCAGAAATGACTGTATCTTTCATCGGCCCCATGCTTCTTGCCAGAGGAGCTATGGAAGTTTCTATAAATTGAGCTTGTACATTTGGAAGCCAAAAGTGGCCCATAGGTATTTTTTGCAGGGAAAGATATGCCTTGAGGTGACCATTCTGCACAGAATTTTTTTTAGATTTTTACAGTATTTGTAACCTGTTATTTTAGATTCTGAGCATATTTGTAGCTCCGGAGGTATAAAAATAAACTTTGTTTTCTTGTAAAATGTGCATGTCTGGAATATGTGACTGGAGTTGCAACCATAAACCAGATTTCTAGGTACTTACATTGAACCTTGCTAGTAAAAATAAGTTTATTTAGACACTAGAATCCTGGGGTGCCCACATAAATATGCTAAACAATATGTGTTACATGAGCTTTCTTTGCTAATGTGCTTTAGCTTTGAATGTTGTTATTTCTGGCTCCTGCAGTGTTAATGTACTACAGGGAAAGTTGCACTCAGATGGAGAGACTTATTTTCTGCTCAACACATTTGGTGGTGTGTTTTCTACATTCAAAAGAATCATTTCTTGTGTGGATATAAGTCACATCACAACTGACAAGGTGAAATTCCTTGCTTTTAATATTTAGGGCAACTAGAGGTTTCTGGTGAACAATTAGAAGAGAGAAAGACAACAGATATGTCCTTTATCACTCACTGTTTATCCATTTGTGATTTCAACAAGCATCTCTCAATTATCGATTGTTTGCAGTGATGTAAGGTAGAAATTAAGGGGGTGAACAAAGAACTTTGGGGACCCTTGGTTGTAGAGTCTATTGTCTGCTGTATTTCATCAATGTTTCACCAAAATCAGGATAAATTGTTTCTTTTATCAAAATAATTTTCAGAAAGTCAAACAAAACCTCAGTATTCAGTAAGCATATGTCAAAAATTCATTCAACTCATTTATGAGGGGAATACTGTAGTATAACAAAGACAGTTCAAAAAATACATAGATAAGTAGGGAGGTAGATATTATGAAAGGCAAAAAGAATACTGGAATAAGGTTGCAAAGTCCAAATATAGTTAATGTCCTACAAGGCAGTAAAACAGTAATCTTTAGGATTATTTTTTGTCTAGGTAGAAATCCTTTGCACCCTCACTAGACAAAATTTATTTTTAATTTACCAATCTTCCATAATCTTTATGGAGCCTGTATTCAGTGGATAGTAAATAAGTCAACCAAGTTACGCTTCCAAAGATCGTTAGATGACCCATAAGTGGGCCTGTCAGTCAATGCTGTAGAACATTGTCGCCTAATAGAACTTTCTGCAGTGATGAAAATATTCTCCATATGGCTGTCCAGGATGGTAGCCACTGGTCATATGTATTTACTAAGCATCTGAACTGTGGCTAGCACAGCTGGAGAAGTGAAATGCTAATTTTATGTAATTTTCATTAATTTTGATTTAAATTGCCACATGTGACTAACAGCTACCATATTGGACAGCACAACTCTGAGGTGATGCCGTTCAATAGGCAGATATTCATTTTTCTGCCTTGTTTCCAATTTTGGATGATTTTTTCATTCAGAAAACTTGGTAGATTAAATTGTGTTTTAAATGTTATGATAAAAGCTAAATATATAAAGGAATTTGGAGAAGACTCCTTAAAAAGACCTAATTCTTGCATGAAGCAATTTCCTATGCAAATGCAATTCCTTTTGTATTGGCTTTCTCAGTGATGGGCTTACCTGAAATTGTTCTGGCCAGTAAGGAAGTTAGTTAAATTAAGCCTGTTTGGAGGGATCCCAACTCTGCCTGATGTTTTTCATGTGAACCAGATTCGTATTCTTTTCTTTTTGCAAGATAATAATGGTCTAGTTTTGATTAAAAGAGGCTTTTGAGTCTGCAACAGAGTGAGCTATTAATGTTTCACAAGAGTTTTAAGGGTTATAATAAGTTAACTTTTCTGCTACCCTCACTTTTTTACTCAAGAAGAACAGTAAATTCATTGGGAAGTTTGGTTTTGATTTTTCATGAAGCTTGAATATTTTACTTAGTTTGTTCATCTTGCCTACTTACAGGGCTTTTTCCGCAGAAGTATTCAGAAGAACATGATTTATACTTGTCATCGAGATAAGAATTGTGTTATTAATAAAGTCACCAGGAATCGATGCCAGTACTGTCGACTCCAGAAGTGCTTTGAAGTGGGAATGTCCAAAGAATGTAAGTGGAATCTCAAAAAAATTTTTCCCTGTTTGCCTTATCTGTAAATATATTTGCTCAGCTTCTCAAGTCAAATCATGAAGGATGTCAGCATGAGAAAAATCAGTCATGGCACTAAAGATATATTGCCAAGAGTAGGTATAAACAGATGACATGAAAATGGAATAACTATGGAGATTTTCAGATAAAACTTGAGTGGTAGTTGGTGGAAGGGCAGGAGTTGGGTGTTGTGGATGGCATATTTGTATTTCAGAGCAGTTACTGACCCAGTGTATCCCAGTGTATCTGCATAGCCCTCTGGACAGTGGGAATAAGGATCTTTATAACAAGGAGAGAAAATGAACCAAGAAGCATGAATGTTAACAGAAAGACTAATTTCCCCTTTTTTGCCTGGGAGGGATCATATAACTTTCACTTCAAAAGAAACATTTTGAAACTTGGGACATTGGCTTTTTTTGGTTCCAGGGATCGAACTTGGGACCTTGCGTGCTTGCGAGGCAGGCGCTGGAACCACTGAGCTAAATCCCCGGCCCGAATTGGCATTTTTTACAACTTTATTTAGCTTCTCTCTTCTAAGCCATTTCTTCTAAATGATACCTTTTACTAATGCACAAGAGAACATTTTAATAAATTAAAAATTGGTTATTCATAAACATCTGTTTTTGGGTACTTGAAATGTACATGCTTTAAAATAGAATATATATACTGCAAAATTTTTCATCTTTGATACTTTCAAACATAGGGAATAAGACACTGGTACAAAGCTTGGCTAGACTGGCTGCACGAAGTGACTGGGGTGTGTGTCAGGTGAAGCACTTATGGGATGGCTACCTTTTCACGTATCGCATCGGTTGAGGATTTGGTGAAAGCCACTATGTGTATGAGTCATTGAATGAGGTGCTATGGAAGGATCCTAGAGATGCCAATGTCCTCCTAGAGCATGGAATGAAAATCCAGGTGCCCTATCCATGCTCTTAGAGTGGGTTAAGGAATTAGGTTATGAATCAAGGGCTCTTGGATTTTAGACAAGAGAATGTGACCCTGGCAAAAAGACTGACAGAAGAAAGACATCCCCTAGAGCGGAACAGCATTATCTTGAGAGTATTTAGCTGAAAGACTGCTTCTGTTGGGAGCTGCTACTGAGGGATTGTAGTGGATGCTTCCTGGTAGCCCCTGTAGCTGCCTTTCCTACCTGTACTCCTATCCCTTCACCTTTCATAATGGCACTCAAATTTTAGTTTGTTTTTATACCTTTGGGTTTCTGCACTTCGGGGTTAGAATTGACTCAGTCAACACAAGCCAATCAACATCTTTTCAGTTTCATCCACAGTCATCAGTTCATTGTGTGAACACGTAACCAAGGGCAGTCCAATATGAGCTAATTCAAGACTCCAGCTTAGAACATTTGGACACAAAACATGTGAACATGGAGGCAAGTATCCATGAGCACCCTGGTAGTCATCTTCTGACCCCAGGGGAAGTCAGTTGTTGGACAAATCAGGTACTGTGGTTGGAAAAAAAGAAAGATAGAAATCAGAGCTTTAATGACATCACTGAATTACTCAACAAACCCTGTGAAATCTCTGCCTCCAGGTCATTTGGTTATATTTGCCAAGAAGTACCCACTGAGGCCTTTGGAGTTGGGGTCCTGTTTGTGTTTTACAGTTCCCATGAACAAGAACGGACAAGGTCATCACTCAGAGAAGTGTCTTACGGACTGTTTCCTTCTGGGCAGTTCTATCTGCAGATGATGTGTCACTTGACCACACTTCACCTAGTTCCCTTTGATCCCCCCAAACTTTAGAGATATTGAATTACTTGAAATCAGTGAATGCGGAGACATGTAGCTAATGTTCAGTCATTCAGTACTCATATCCTACCCCTGAAGGAAAAGTCATGATGACCTGAAATAGCCAGATTATTTATTTGTGTGAAACACTCAGGGTGATCACCTCATGGTCCATTTTTAGTTTGATGTTCTGCAGACATGGATGTCACACTGGATTTCTGTGGTACAATTTTAGTTCATACTGAAATTATAAATTAGTAAGCCAGATGTGAACTCAGGAAAAATCAGTCCTTTTGCATTTATTTTGTGTGGGCTGGAGACCCATTTCCTGCTTACATTATTTAAAACCCATATCCTGCTGCTCTGTAAAAACTGGCAGCTTGGTTGGCAATTTAAAAAAATATAATGTTTACACCCACAGGAAAACCCTAGCTTCAACTCTCAAGGAACTTGTCACCTTAATTAGATTTTAAAATATAGAAAGGGAAGAAAATCTAGTCATTATGTCCAAGTACGCAAAAATAAATGTTTTTCTTAGAAGGAAATTGAAGGGGAAATAAACACTTGAAGTATAGGAATTAAGAATCTAATAGAATATTTTTAAAGTTGAAACAGGAGGAAGCAGGCAAATATGAGAATCAGTAAGCAATTATACCACAGAATACGCCACTGAAATGAACCCAAGAATAATACATCCTTGTAGAATGTTAGACCTGAAAAGGGATCTTAGAGATTGATTTTCACTCACATCTCTCATCTGACATAGAAGTACACCAGGACTCGGAAAGGTGAAATGGTTTTCCCAGCAATCCCTGACTGGGTGAAGACAGAACCAAGTCTACAGTTCAGGTCTGCCACCTATCCTCACCTTGCCTTCTTTCTCTAGAGTAGCAAGATTAGCAAGATTCACATTCAATTCCAGCCATAGGACATGTCAGTTCATTGTGTGTCAGAACCCTTTGGTTGCCAGTGAGAGAAAACCCAGTGCGAACTGGTTTAAGCTAAAAAAATCTGGCACATGTAACTGAAAAGTCTAAAGGAACACTGGATCCAAAGACACATGTTTATTTTTAGGATATTGTTTCTTTTCATCTTTTACAGTTATTTTTTTACAGTATTGGTTTTCTTCTTAGGAAGATTTTCCCTATGGCTAGCAAAGATGGCCACTGGCAGCTTCAGGCTTCCTTTGCCCAAAGGACAGAATATTGTCATTGGCCAAGTGTGGATCTTGAGTCAATCCCTCAAGCCTAGGATTAAGATTGAGTCCACCCAATCCATGTGGGCCAGGAGTATGGGGGGGGAAAGTATACCTCAGTAGGGAATCAGAAATATAGGAGGCAGGGCTGGGGTGTGCCTCAGTGGTACAGCGTGCACCTAGCATGGGTCAGGCCTAGAGTTCATCCCCAGCAGTGCTGAAAGATTAAAAATAGAAAGGAGGCAAAAATGACCTCATATCCTTTATGATAAATCAAGGCCCATGTGATGTTCCCAGTTCATTCTCCTTAGATGGGATGTTCTATGTGTGTATATGCCTTATTTTAATGCATCAGACCTCACAACAGCCCTAACTTACCATCCCCCACCTCCCTTTTTGTTGGAGGTTCTGGAACCTGAGGCATAGAGAAGTTAATTACCTTACTTAAGGTAACACAGTAAGGGACAGGGCTAGGTTTTAGAACAAGGTAGTGTGATTCTAAAGTCTGCATTCAAAGTGAAATGTGTACTACATGCCATAAAAAGTAGCCTTTAAAACCCTGAATTACTTTTTCTACTCTCTTTTATTGCCAGTGGTTAATAAAATAACCACACTCTTTGCTCTATATTAGAGATGTATTCCCTAGAAAATCATGTGCAAATTTAATTCTTATAGATCAAATTTGATTTTAAATGTGTAAAGGGATGCACTAGTAAGAGAAATTCTATAATGTTGTCTACTAGAAAACCATGATTATTTCTGCATTTTTCTGTTTCATAAAGGCTGATGGGGATACCTTCTGTTTTCTATGGGCTTTCCAGAATCAAGGAAGTAACTATCTGTCAGAGTGTAGAATTTGAGAGTGGTAATGGGAAGTGAAAAAAATCAATTTTCAGCAACATTCTAAAAGTGGTACACAAATTTACAAAGAACTGGAGGAGCCAAAGGAAACAAAACATCTCTAAGTTAAGTGATGAGCTACTGTGGGGTGAGATGCTTGTAAAAACAGCAGTAAAGAAAAGCTTGTGGCAAACCCCTAAATTAAAACAAGAAATAAAAAAAGAGAAATCATAAATGACACTCTGACACTCAGGATTGTGAAAGAGATGTCCAGATAAGCTTCTGATATAAACAACTAATCGTCCATTTTGTAGAAGAAGATTTAAGGTATTCCTTAGAACCTGTAGGGATAAGGCCCTCAGAAAGCTCGACCATATGGAGCCAGTTACAGAAATTCAAATAAATAGTTTAAATTGTTAAGACAGAAGTCATCACACTTTTTTTTTTTTTTCTTTGGTACTGGGGATGGAACTCGGGACCTTATGCTTGCTAGGCAGGCAACAGAACCACTAAGCTAAATCCCTGGCCCCGTCACACTATTTTTTAAGAGCTGACCTTTAAAAAAAAAATGTTTTGAGGGCTGGGGATTTAGCTCAGTGGTTCTGCCACCTGCCTCCCAAGCACAAGGTCCCAAGTTTGATCCCTGGTACCAAAAAAATGTTTTGAGATTTTTAGAAAATACTTTTGGCTTCCTGGGCCATTTGATTTCTGCCATCATAACACAAGAACAGCCCCGGGAAATATATAAACAGGTATGGTTATGGTTCATAAAACTTTATTTACAAAAATAGGTGAAAGACTGGAAGTGGCCCATGGCCAGCATATACCAGATTCTCCTGGAAAGTGGCCTACCCAGAGTCCACATATGCCATCATGGCTGATCTGTCTTCTCATCCTGGCCTCCCCTCCATGCAGCAGACACCAGGCTTCTAGCCATATTGAACCACACTGGCCATAAGTCTTATACCTTCATTGACTGTACCACCTCCTCCTGCTTCACTTGAACCCCAGGTACCTGGAGAAAAGTCATTCCTTTCTGAAGTTTTCCTGAGCTCCATCACACACCTTAGCCAGAGATACCCTTTCTTCTACTGTGTTCCCATAGTGCTTTGAACATACTGCCACAAACCGCAAACTTATTATACTAGAGTATATTTCACACACCAGTGAGTCTCCTGGCTTGTTTATAAACTATCAGAGTATCCCTCCTCAGCCTTTTGGCTAAGATCAAGTGCATTTTAAATTCCTAAAAGACAAGTATCATCTTTCTCACCTTGTATTCTTAAATGCTTGGCTTAATGAATTTAGATTGGTCAAGTGGTTAAATATGGCCATTTTTAAAAGAAAACCAAACCCAGTCTCTCTGTGGCTTTACTTTTTGAAAAGTTGTCAGATCCTAAACAATTCTGGGTGTGTATCTATTCCAGTAGTTCTCATTCACATATCTGAGAGGGGCCCAGAACAAGTTATTCAACTTCTCTGGGCTTGTGTTTTCTGCCTGGATAAGAGGAACATTAGTATTGACTCATATTCCAGGCATGACATGAGAACTGATGCTTTTAATCCTGTTTGGACAACAGGTTTCCACAAACTGCTTTCTCTTTGCAGTACCCTTCCTCCAAGACATTTGATCCTCTAGTGAAAGAAGTTGGGCTGAGCAGGGTTTGTTTGTTTTGTTTTGGTTTTTTCCCCTACTTTTCTTGTATAATATACAAAGCCAAGAGCCCAGCTGGGATGGACAAGGGGAGGGATTTGGAGCTCAGCTTCAGCCAACATTTGCTATCAAGTTGTTTACTAACAAAAGAAGAGGACCCTGATATAGGCTAAACATTGGGCTAAGAAGACCACAAGGAAAATGGGAGACAGTGATTAGGCCAGAATCGTGACTTGGTGCTGTGATGAAGGTTCAGTAGTAGATCCTGGCTGCCTGGAACCTTTGACTGTGTATGCATGGGCCTGAGGCCTCCCAGGTTGGATCCCTTCAGCTTATGTCTGTAACAGAAACACTAATTGAGGGTGCCAACCCTTGTTCTATTTCTGCTTTTCTTTCTGAAAACCACCAGCCAGGGATGCACAAAGGGAACCTCTTTTCATTGTTTTATGAGGTTATATTTCTGAAGCCTATGCTCTTGGGTGGTGGGTAAAATATATCTTTGACTTTGTTTGAAAATGCTGTTAGATATGTATTTCACAACATTCTTTGTTCAATGACTGTTTCATAAGTGTATTTGTAGAATAGAACAGTGAATAATCTCTGAATTTAAAGAGTCTCCAAGCACTCATTGACACCTTCTCATTTGGGACACACTGACCTTAAAAACAGATTTTTATAAAGTGTCTGCATTCTGGTAACTATTTTCGATCTGCACATCCCTGTAGGTCAATTGGATGGAATGCATGTGCTTTGGACAGACACTTACTTAGCTACTTCTACCAGATAATTTTGCCTCATGCTTCTCTAATTTCCCCCTTTAGTGTTAAACTTACATTAAAACAAACCTTTTGGACTAAAGGCACTTGACCTCAGTGAAAAAATCACCTTTGCTGGTGTACATATTATATTGTGCTCATTGGTTTTGCTGGACTTTACTGGCTTAATAACAAGGAAATGCATATTGTAAGTTGCCCTGTGTACCCAAGAAATTACATAAAAATCATCATCAGGACACTTAATGTCTTTCTAATTTTAGTTTATTTCTTCATTTGTTCCCACGTTACATTCCAGCTTGTTACTACCTCTTCCAGGTTCATTGCGATCATTTTGTTCTGTTCAGCAGACAGGTACCATTAACCACCACCCCCTCTCCTTTTGCTTCGTGGTGCACAAATCCCCAAAGAGCCCCAAGAAGTCAGTGTAAGGCCCATACTTTGTATTTTGATATTTTAAAACTGTCCTGGAAGTTGGAAAATAAAAACCGACCACCCCTTTCTACTTGCCAAGTGTTAATGTTTTCCTGCATCTCTGCAGGATATTGAAAAAGCAAATTCCATTTGGGTGCCAGCAGTCTAGTGATGTCAGTGCCACTGTGGGACTTGAAGCCCATTAACACTCAGACTGTAAAGGAAGTATTAAAATTCCTTCAGCTTTACTAATACATTTCTCCCTGCTGGCTGTCTCCTGAAGAGGGGACACTCTCAGTACAGTCCCACCTTAGAAAAATGAGAAATTTCCATTATACAACAGAACAGAAAAAGAGAAAGAGCAGAGGGCTTTTAAGTTAGCTTTCCCTGGGTTCTGATCTCACCCTAGCCTCTAGCTATCTCAAAGTGAGCCTATTGCATAATTTTTCTTCACATGGAGTGAGCTAACCCACACCTGGGGATTATCCCAGCAACTCTGCAGTATCGTTGTGTGAATTGGACCTCATAATAGCAATGCATTTAACACTGTGCTTGGCACACAGTAGATGTGAAACGAGGGACAGCTGTTGTCTTGGGTTCTTCAGTGGTGACACACAGCATGCCTCTGTTGCTACTGGCACAGATGTTTATTAGCAAAATTAGTACAGCCTTGATCGTACCTTAGGAGAATAGTGAAGGAAAGGGTCTCTCTTCTTTTTTGAATTGTTTATAGTCCTCTAGTATACCTGGACAACCCCAAATATTATGTCCAAACATTAAAAATAAAGTTTTCAAGCATGGTTTCTGAAACAAATAACTGCCTGCCTTGGCTACTATAAACTGTAAACTGGGAGACAGGTGGCTCATTTGCCTGGAGATGCCAGAACATGTGTAATCAGAGAATGAGAAAGTATCCTGGTATCATGGAACCCAACTCCAGGGAGAAAACTGACCTGGGGTGTTGGAAAGGACGCCTGGCTCCCTTCCTGTATCAGTCAGCTCGAGGTGAGGTCACTAGGGTCTCCCAGCCAATGCTGAATTACAGTGGATGCAGTCTTCCTCCCAGCATCCTCCTTTCTGGGCTCACTGAGCTCCTTCCATCCCTCCTTGTGCTTTTTGGGGGGCTTTTGTGGCCTACCTCTTCTCTGGATCTGTCATCTCCCTTCTCCCAACCAAATCCTATCCTCCGTTGGCCACTTCAGCAGGACCACCTTGCAGGCAGCCATCTCAGAAGAAAGCTGAGAAATATATCAATGCTGCCGTAATAGTTGATTGTCACTCAGTGCTTTACCTGAAGCACACTCTCTCTGTTAGCTTTTTGTGACTGTGAGAGATACCTGAGATAAATAGCTTAAAAGGAGAAAAAGGTTTATTTTAGCTTGAGATTTTGGTTCTGGGTCAGTTGGCTGTGTTGTTTTGGGGCCTGGGTTAAGGTGGAATATTAGTGGGAAGTATGTGCTGGAGCAAAGCTGCTCAGCTCGTGGCATCAGGAAGCAAAGACAAGGCTGAATGGAATCAGATTATCCCCTTCAAGGACACATCCCTGTCACCTAGCTGCCTTCTGTAGTCCCCACCTCTGAAAAGGTCCACCACTTGCCAGTGGTGCCATACTGGGGACCGAGGCTCCATGCAACACTTTGGACCTTTGGAGAACATTTGAGATCCAAACTACAGAAGTCTCTCAAGACTTCAGGCCACAAGTAGAACAGGAAGAATATGGACCCTGTTTTTTGAGATTCAGAGCAATCAAGAGACTGCCTAAAGTCACACTGCTGGCTTACATCCATGGGACTTAATTTCAATCACTAAGATCCTTTAACAGCACTTTAATTCCCTAACAATGAAGTTCTTGCACATGTTTAATGCTATATCCAAGTTTCCAGTATCTTTAGCTATATCTGCTCCCATATCAAGTCTTCTATCATTTACACATGTGATTTGATTTGATATATATACTAGTTTAATGCAGTATTTCTCTGACTGTAAACTGTGTACACAGTAATATGAAACATAATTTTAGAAAATATTGAACTTTGTGTGGAATAGCATCAAATTATATAATGATAAAGCTTTTCAGTGTTTATTCAGTCTTTTCATTACCAATGAGAAAAATCTCAGATTGATGCCAGTAGATCCCTAATTAATACTTCTCAAAGCTTTACTAATATCTTTTTTTTTTAAACAGAGAGAGAACAGGCAACAATACCTAGCTAGGACTGGATTGTATTTATTTCAGAGATCTGTAGACTTTTTCTTAAATGAACAGATAATAAACATTTTAGGCTTTGCAAGCCCATCCAATGCCAGTTGCAACTACTCTACATTTGTAGGGTGAGAGCATCATAATTGAGCATGGCTTTGTTCTAATAAAACTTTACAAAAACAGACCTATGGCCTAAAAATGCTTTATTTTTTAAATTTGCCTTCTGCTTATAGCAAATGAAGCTATTTTCCCTTTATAATAATAATGTAAAAATTTCTTCTAAGTTTACTGAAGCAAAATAAATAAAATCAATTGAGACTGAAGTCATAAGAGCTTGGTAGCCTGTCATTATGTGAAAAATAATGATGGTAGTACTGGAAAGACTGAGGCTTGAGAAACCCTGGTTTTCCATGTGAGCTGGCCATGCTCAAATATAACATTAACAGGAAGAGAAAGAGAGGTAGAGTCTTGGCCCCTCCAGAGTCTATGTAGTGCTTCGGTCATTATCCCACAAGGGCTGCCTCAGGCTTGCCCTTCCTCACCTCTAAGGTTGTGCACAGTTTGAGGATGGGAAAGAGGGTCTTGCTTTCCTGGGATCTCAGCGCTGAAGCACATGATCAGTGAGTAGGTGCATCTGTCATAGTTGGGTTTCAGACATCTAGGGAAACTGATGGAGGGAAGATGAGAAACATGGGAGCTCTCAAGTTGCATTGCCTGCACCGTATCCTGAAGAACAGCAGGGCAGTGATGTGGCTTAAAGCATGGACTCAGGGCCTGCCCAGATTTTGATCTCAGCCCACCACTTAGCTCTGTGTGCTCTGGAGCAGGTTACTTACCATCAGTGCGCCTGCGGTTCTTTGTCCATGACATGAAGATAATAATAGCACCTACTTCATCCAGCTATTGTGAGGAGTACATGAATTAGTATGTGGCAGGGGCTAAAAACAATATTTAGCTAACTGTTAGCTCCTGTTACTCATCCTCCTCCCCTCATACTGATCCGCCTATGCTGCCACAGAATAGGATATGCTCTCATAAGTGATCCTTAGTGACTACAGAACAGCTAATGCTCCTTCTAGCCCAGTGGTCTCTTTACTGAAAGCAAGAGGTACTCTCAAATTTGATTTGCTTTTAGAGGCTCAGATCTACACCCACACAGGAAAGTGATAGGTAGATGGAACCATGGGCAGTTTCAGCTGTGAGCCTGATGATCTACTGGGATTCATGGCTCTGTGTTGCTTACAAAATTGGCTCGAAATGTCTCAGCATGGGTGGAGCTAACCCAGCTCCCCGACCTGCCCAGATGGTGAACTCTGATTGTGCTCCTCCAACCCAACATGGATGGGCGCCTTAGACCACCAATGTGCCCCTCATGTGATGCAGCCTCAGGTGGGCTTGTTGCTCTATCTGCCTGATACCTTTCTTCTCCTGTCCTCTTCTGGTCTCCTCCATGGCACTTCTGTCTAAAGAGCATGTGTGTACACCTGCACAAGGTGGCACACACAACACACTTTGCCAGCAGCAGGGAACATGTGTAGGTCACTTTTATCTGTCCACAGTATGATATATTAGTGGCACTGCTGCTGAGGTAACTTTCAGAGTAAAACTTGTCCTTGACTCTAAGGAATCAGGTGTGTCTGTGTGTGCGTGTGTGTATCTGTGTGTGTCTTGAGAAAGAAGACCCACAGGAGCTCCATGAACTGGCTAGAAGCACCTTCAGGGTAGGAATGGGGTCTGACTCTTACTTAGCTCCTCACCTGTGAACCTAATGCCTTGTTCATAAAAGATATTTCTAGAGTGGTTTGGGGGGAGGGTAAAAAAGTACCCGAGAGCTAGAAATTCTGAATCAGGAGCTTTTGTATAGTTTTTCTCAGAGGTAGAGATTTGAATCAGATGGACTTAAAGTTAAATGTTAGTTCAAAAAAACTTTAGGTCCCATTATCTATTGAGCCCATTTTTATCTTTCCCATTTTACCTTTTACTTTCATTAGATGAGTAATAGCATGTTACTCTTTCGTTATATGATGTCCCATCCTTGTATGTTCTCTGGTGGATGTAACCAGATAAAGCGCATAGATAGGTCCTAACAGAGAAGGTTTACTTTCTCAAAACCACACATACACATAACACATGAATATACAAATGTTTCTTCAAATCTATAATTTGTCAAAGTGTGCTGTTATTTTATGTACCTCTAAAAAGAAATCAGCACCAATGAAACTTAGACACCAAAGACAGTAAAACAGGTGGCAGTTTCAGCGATGGAGAAACCAGATATCAACCCTATAAGAAAAAAGGAAACGCTTCACATTCTAAGCTAGAAATATTCTGTTTTCATCTTGAGCTATTTTTCATTCTGCTTTAAATAGACACTGATAAAACCTTAGTGCCCAGAGACAATCCCCAGCACAGAGAGTTGGCTGTATAAATATGTAAGTGCTTCTAAAATAGCTGGCAGAGAGCCCTTTGTTTGGAAACAAATGCCTCCGTGGAAATAGCAACCTGAAATTCTCCTGCAGTTCCTGTGTTCTAGGGCAATGAACATGGCCCTTTAAGTACCTTCTCCCAGTGACAGCAATTCTCTGGAGGGTGGCTACCTAAATTGCTCAATAAATCCATGCGTAGAATGCAGTCTGGATTTGCTCTTCCTGGAGTGGTATCGAGCTCTTAACCCCTGTCTCTTCTCTCTCTGCCATCACAAAATATTAACTATCTCAGTTAGATTGTTTCTCTCATTCTTCTCTCTTTACAGCTCAACAGAGCTAAGCAATTATGTGATGAACTAGATTAATGGAGACAGGCGTCTTTTAGTACTGGAATCAAGGGAAGCCAACAGCCCATTTCCTCAGGAGAACTGTTTTTGTCCCAAATGCACACTCGAAATCACTCCAACACTTTATTTTGCCAGTGTAAAATATCTGATTTTTTTTTAAAGTTCCAATTGTTTTATTTTCTAAATGATTTTAGGACAGAAATGTATTGGAGTTGGAAATTACAAATCTCCCATTACCATCACTTGGTCTGATATCTCAATAATTTTTTTGATGCAGAAACATCGTTTAAGTCTTAAAATAGAACTAAGCAATTTCACTGCCATTTCAAAATGGACCATTTAGCAGCCATACATCCTTTCTAAAAGAAAAGATAAAACTTGCTTCGAGTAAACTGTAATGACTCAGGAGGTTTAATGACTATAGAATTAAGTGCAAAATGTAATGAGCGAAGGATTCCCACTCTGTGTCCTGGAAGTGTGGGACAGGGCTCTTGGTCAGTTTAAACTGTATGAAGGAAGAACTTGCTGTGGTGACACTGGACTTTGAACTTTCAGAAATCTCACAATATGCAGGCTCAATGTAGTCTTGCCCCATCCAAAGCCTGCTACTCAGTAGGTTATTTCAGAAAAAGGCATGTCAGAGCTTCCTCCTGGCCCCTGGGCTGAGCACTCTAAGATGGCCTTCCACATGTTTCTTGGGATGATAATGGTGTCCAGGACTATAGATTGTAAAGGACTATGTTGTTTTTATAAATAGTATCTTCTATGTGGCTTTGTGTTCCTTAATAATGGAATTATGTCCATCAAATTGCAATGTGGTGCTTCATTCCAGCAGAATTAACATTAGGAGGACTGGTAGTGGCAAATGTTGGTGAGAAGTGAGGCAACTGGAACTCCCAGACATGGCCAGTGGAAGTATAAATCAAGACAAAGTTTGGAAAACTGTTTGGCAGTGTCTTCCAAAGCTAAATATGCCACGTATGCAGTAATTCTGCTCCTGGATCATACTCAAGAGAAGTAAGGGTATAGACCCACAAAAAGTATAAGAATGTTTATAGCAGCCTTATTAATAACAGCCCAAACCTGGAGAACAGTCATATGTCCTTCAACAGTCGAATATCTAAGTATATTTTGAGAGAGTCAAACAGTGAAACATACAGAGCAACACACAAAAAAACAAACACCATAGGTAAACCTTACAGACGTAATTACTGAATGAAAGAGTTTAGAAGAAAAGAGAATGCTCTATATAATTGCTTTTGTTTAAGGATTACAAAGAGCAAAGCCAGTCTGTGTGAGAGAGGTGAAAATGGTGGTTAATTCACAGCCAAGGTATACATGTACAGCTACTGTGTTTGGAAATCCATTTTAGCCATCACATCATAAACAGCTTATAAAAGATTTATTTTTAAATATTGTCCAATTATCCATAGTAACAGTAAGTCCGTCTCAGAAATTTGGTATTATCAAAATGTGATTTATGAAACTTTATGGATTTTAGACTAACAGTTATTTGACTATCTCTTCTCTATTAAAAAAAAATACAACAAGATGTCTTTTCAACTTTCATTAGAGGCAACTAGGCATTGAAATTTGTGAGGAAATGGAGGCTGGCTCAGAGAAGTTAACAGAAAGGTTTGCTGGTAAAAGAGATAACCTACATTTTCCACTGGTGTCAGAGTAATTTCTTTATGAGACTGTTTAAAGAAGTTCTTGATTCATACAAAAGTCTGTCTTCATTTCCTCATCTTTTTATTTTTAAGTGCTTACCAAAAATAAAGTGCTCAATATATATGTAAGACAAAACAACAAAAGTGGCAAATTCTTGCCTGTTGCCAGTTGCCAAAGTATAAACAATCACTGCTGCATTTGAAATTTAGACATAAAGATATAATACTTGTACTTTTTCTAGAATGATGTATGAACAAGTTGGTTTAAAATACATAGCATCATTTTTAAAATAACAAAACTAGTGCAATCAGTTATCTCTACAAAAAAAGTGAATATAAGCAAACTAAACTTTTCTTTATATACAGTAGTTCTCCTTTATCTGTGGTTTTTTAAATTCCAAAGTTTCTGTTACCTGTGGTAAGCCACAGTCCAAAATTATTAAATAGAAAATTCTATAAATAAACTACTCATGTTTTAAATTGCATGTTGTTCTGAGTAGTATTATGAAATCCCACACTGTCCCACTTGGCCCTGCCTTGGATGGGAAGTGTTCCTTCATTAAATGAGTCCACCCTGTATTTGCTACCCACCCATTTTCACGTAATACCTCTGTCAGTTGTCACGTCAACAACTATCAAGGTATCATAGTGCGGTCAGATATTTTGAGAGCAAGAAAGACTATATTCATATAACTTATTAGACTGTATAGTTATAACTGTTCTATTACTAGTTATTATTAATCTCTTAATTTCTCTAACTTATAAAGTAAACATTTTCATAGATATATATCAACAGGAAAACATGCAGTAGATTTTGGTACTATCCATGATTTTGACACCCGCCTGGGGGACTTGGAATGTATCTCTTGCAGGTAAAGGCAGACTACTCTAGTTGGATTTATTTTTTGATGCTATCTTTAAAGAATGCAATTGCAACATACAAAAGAATTGTTTAAAAAGATTACAACTCAATAATAAAAAGACAAACAGACCAATTTAAAAATGGGTAATGAATTTGAATACATTCTACCAAAGAAAATATACAAGTAACTAATAAACACATGAAAAGATGCCCAACATCTTTGGATATCAGGGAAATCCAAACCACAGTGAGATACTTCTTCACTTTGTCCAGATATTTGTAATCCAAAGGCAGACAAACATCAGCAAAGTTGGGCACAAATCTAAACCCTCATACAGTGTTGGTGGGAACATAAATGGTAAAGCCACTATGGAAAATAGGCTGTTAATTCTTCAGGGAGTTAACGTAGAGTTACTTTATGATCCAACAGAAAAAATAAATGCCCACTCAAACACTTGACAGGATATTCAAATTCGCATATTCATAGTAGTAAGAGTAGAAATGTCTGTTAACTGATAGATAAATATAATGTAGTATATCCATACAATGGAGTATTATTCAGCCATCAAAGGGAATGAAATACTGATCTATACTACAACATAGATGATACTTGAAAATATTATTCTGAGTGGAAGAAGCCAGACACAAAAGGCCACATATTATATGAATTTATCTATATGGAATATCGAGATTGGGAAAACCCATAGAAGTATGAAGTAGACTAATAGTTGCTAGGGGTCAGAGAGGAGCAGAGAATGGAGCATACTAATCAGTTCCTTTTTGTGATAATGAAATTACCACAAACCATCATGGTGATGGTTTCATAACTGTGAATATATTAAGAATCACCAAATATTAAAAGAATGAATTTTCTAGCATGTGGATTATATCCCAAAATTAAAAAAAAACAAAGGGTGCTAGAGGTGTATCTTAGTAGTCGAACGCATGTGTTAGATCCCTAGCACCAAAATCAAAACAACCAAAGCTAATTGATTTAAATATAGGAAAATAAATCTAGACTTCAGATTAGTATGTAAGGTGCATAAATGTTAGAAGAAGGCTTTTATTTGTTTCCTGTGTTTCTGGCCATTAGAGCAAAAAGGAAATAAAGTGAGTGTCAAGATCCTTGGTGCAGTCACCATGGAAGATGAAAATAACCTCATTTTCCATAAGAATTGTGGGTTTTTCAGATACTGATGTTCGGGAAGAATGTTTCCCATGTTCCCTTATAAAGAGAGTATGGAAGATGTCATTTAGGATCTCCTTGACATTTCTCATTGCTCTTTATTTAGGACTTCCTTTCATGTACTTAAAATCTCATCTGTTTTCCAAATTGGAATAAAAAGGACATAGAAAAGCAAGGCGATCTTTAAGGCATAGACCCAAAAGAAACAATGATGGACATAAAATTGAAGAGGACAACCAAGATGGCCTCTTCAAAACAAGAGCAGACTGTCCTCATTCCATTTCATTTTTTTTTTTTTTTTTTTTTTTTTTGGTGCCAGGGATCAAACTCGGGTCCTTGTGCCTGCAAGGCAAGCAACGGAACCACTGAGCTAAATTCCTGGCCCTCCATTTCATATTTTGAAATTAAAAGCTTTCTCCTAACATTGCCTTTATTGGTATCATCTCGATTTCTATTTACTTCACTTTCTTTTTTTAAAGTAAAAAAATCACCTGCGTATTTTAGAGAGTTTTTCTCTTGCTAACATTTTTTCTTTACCATAGTGTAATGGCATAGATGCACAATAATACATTATTTTCATAAATGCATCCTTTGAACCATTTCACATGTCAAAATATTAGAAAAAGGCATATGGGAACTTCCTGAGATTAAAATATTCCATTTATCTTGATTTGGGTAGTAGTTTTATTTAAGTTGAATTATTCTACGTCTATTACCATATGTTATTTTTGCTTATTTAACTTCATATACATGTGGCTATACAATTTGTGCTATTTTGAGTTTGGCTTCTTTTATTCACCATAATGTCTGCAGGCTTTTTCCATATTGCTGCAAGTATCAGTGGAAGTCCATGTTATAGTATGTAGTTCTCACTTGAATGGACATATAGTTTGTTTTCAGTTATTATGAATGAAGTTGCCATGAACATCTTTGTACCTCCTTTTTGGGGGACATGGACACTTATTATACACCTGTGAGAAGTACTCAATAGTAGAGACACACATTTAATTTTAATAAAAATAGTTTTCCAAGATGTTGTTCTCCTTACAATCTAAGAATTCCACTTGTTCCATGTTCTTGCTAAACCTTGATATTTCAGTCTTTTTAATTTTAGACAATTCACTGGGTATAAAGTGCCTTCTCATTGTGGTTTTAATTTGTACTTTCCTCATGACTAGTGATAATAAATTTCTTTTTAGTATAATAAAAGCTATTGTTGGAAAATCTGAAACAAAGTTATGCACACTTTTATCTTATATTTTAAAAACACATATGGGGCCGGGGATTTAGCTCAGCGGTTCCACCGCCTACCTCACAAGCAGGAGGTCCCAAGTTTGAGCCCTGGTACCCCCCCCCAATTAAAAAAAATAAAAACACATAAACCTTGAAAAATACAGCTCAGAATATTAAAAGCTATTGGTATATTTTTCTGAGCTTTTCCACATTTTATTTTATTGTTTAACCATCAAGCGTATTTGTTAGTTATATGATAAGAAGAGAAACAGTCTTTTAAAAAGGGTTAACACTGATTAATCTGAGGTAGAACTTCAGTTTTCTTGATTTTCCAACATTTTAAATAACATTAATTCTTGATTGCTTTAGATGAAAACGGCTGAGAATTTTTTACCAGTACTGTTTTTACATTTGATGATGATCAAACCCATCTGTATTAGTCTAATACATCTGTATTAGCCTGTTTTGTTAAAATGAAATATTTGATTCTGGATACTTTATAAAGAGGTTTACTTAGCTCATAGTTCTAGAGCAGACCACCTCTATTGACCCAGCTCTAGTGCAAATCTCATGGAAGATGGCATGATAGCACTGCATATGAGAGAGAAAGAGCTCATGGCAAGAAAGGAAGCCAGCACAAAGGGAGGGAACAGTCTCCTTTATAACAGTCCTCTCCAGAACTAACCAGAGCCCCATAAGAACTCTACTAATTCATCCTTTGAGGGCCGCACTCCTCGTGTCCTAACTCCCAGTAGGTCCTACCACCTTTCACATCACCACACCAGGGACCAAGCTCCAGTATATGCGCCCTTGGAGGATACTTTCAAAGCATATCCAAGCCATGGCAATATGCATATTTACTCCAGTGTAAAAAGACTAAAACCAAGCAGCAGCAAACTTCAGCCTGTGTGCCAAATCTGGCCCACTGCATGCTTTACCGATAAAACTTTATTAGAACACAACCACTTAGATTCATTTATAGGTTATATAGTGGTGCTTTCCTGCTCTAACAACAGAGTTGAGTAGTTGTGCTATAGTGATATAGCCTGTGAAACCTAAAATATTTGCTGCCTGGCCCTTTCCAGAAAAAAGTTTGCCAATCTCCACCATAATCTATTCAGTGTAGTTAAATTTTCTATTTTAATTCAAACAGTGGGTGATGAGAATTTAGTTCCACGCTAAACATGTGTACAATGTAACCACAGCTTTCCTTTCTATCCAGTTCGTAAAAGCTGCTCAGTGGTTGTGTGCCTTACATTTATATCTTGATAACTCAATAGAGATTTTCTCATTTCAACTTTGGAATGAAAATTTATAAATTAATCCTCTCCCAGACCCACTCCAAAATCCAGCCATTTTGAGTGCAGGAAAAAAAGTTCTGAATACAGTGCAGCTAATTATAAAATCATGTCACTTTTAAAAACATAGACAGATGAGAATTTAGACATCCAAGGAGGATAACTCTCTTTTAGAGAAAATAAGTAATGGCTGTGAATAGATGAGCTTGATTTTCTCATCTAGAAATTGACTCTGAAGGAAGTTCTAGAAGAGAAAAATGTTGCAAGCAGTGGCACTGGAGGTGGAATAGATAATTCTCAGGATGAATTTTCTTTGTGTAAATGTCTAAAATGTCACCCATTTATGGCCAGACATTATACATCGTGAAATGCTTTAGCAGTTACATTTAGCTGGTGGCAAACTTACTACCCTTCATTGATGCCTTTGACAAATGATCAGAGGGCATTTAGAACAGACACTCTTAAGTATACTAGCAGAGCGTGCTGGCCCATTTTAGAGATAGGTTCTAAGACAGAAGAATGGTCCTTGCTTCTGTTTTGTCACCTGTAATACCAAGGTGTGATTGTTGTCCTTCCCATATCTAAGGAAGTTTGTGCGAGCAAGTACAGGTGTAACCACACACCTGTGAAAGGGCTTTAACAGAGCAAAATCCTTTAGAAACAGAAGATAATTGTAGTATGTGCTTTATGGGTCCAAAGACTGCAGAGAAACCTTTGTCTTGTTCTCTACACTCAGAATAAAAGAACAGGGCATGGCTTTTCTCCTGGGGTTCACAGCACCTGGGGTTCCCCTTCTGGGTGGTAGAGTCCATCTCTGGTACAGGAATAAATTCTGTGCTTATTCTTATCACAGTAAAACTTCCCTGGCCTACTTAACATTCTGACTTTGCTAATCTGAAAGATCCAACCATCCTTCTTAGACTTCTTTGCTAGATCTAATTATATGGAAGCAGGGGGTGCACCTGGCATCGCCTCCCAGCCAAACTGGGAGGTTCCTGTATCAAAGATGTGTTGACATGCAAACTGCTGCTGCAGAGAGCTGCTAGCTGCCTCTGAGCTATTCCTGGTGCTCTGACAGTTTGGGGATATATGGAAAAAAATAAATGAGAATGTTAGGGTTTTATTTCTGCTGTACAGTAATTCATTAATAAACGGGGGAGAAGAGATCTGCACCATAGGCATAAATACACCTACCTTATCCTAATATCATTGCAGTCTTTTATAAAGCCCTACACTGTAAGTCCGTAATGTGGGACCCAGGGGCTACATGTGCCTCCAGCCAACAGGGTGACTATGGGCAAGTCATTGAACCTTTCTGCTTGCTACACAGCTACAAAACAAGCTCGTTAAGGCAGTGATAGGTAAGATCCCTTCCAGACACCGAACGGAGACAATAGACTATAACATCCCTTTAATTAGAGTCAGTAAAACCTCTTCATTGAAAACCATGTTTGCTTCCAGGACATACTTACAGTGAAACTTCATTCATACTGTGCTGTGCTCCTAATAAAGGAGACAGGGAGTTGTTAAGTGGTTTTTGAACATAATGATGTACCTTTTTTTTGTTTGTCTCTGCTATCTTCTCATGTGTTACCTTTTCAAGTGGGAATCTCATGGCAGGCTATAAAGGAGTATCCCTGGATTAGAGATGAAATACTGGAGACACAACCAAGCTAATTACTTGGCCCAAGGGGTTAAAAAATACGTGAAGTAAAAATGATTGAGAGGAATATCTGCATGCTTGGCGTGGGAGATAATTAATGTTATAATTATGTACTTTGTTTTCTAGCATTAGGGGTTCTAGCATTAACATGTAGGTTTCAAAATCCATCAGAAGATATCTACTTCGTATGTTCCTGACTAGTTGACTGTAGTTAGGAAGGGAGAAGCTAAGAGAATGGGTCTAAACAGCCTCTCCACAGGACAGAGAGAAGGGCACGTTTTATGACCGGGTGACAATATACACCCATCAGCACTTCCCCAAGCCCCAGGTAAAGGCCACTTGTCAGTGGCTGCTCATCTTCAACGTTAAAGATTTCTTCATTTGGGCTGGAGATTTAGCTCAGCAGCACAGCACCTGCCTTGCAAGCGCAAGGTCCTGAGTTCAATCCTTGATACAAAAAAAAAAAAAAAGATTTCTTCATTTAGTGGTAGTTTATTTAAAATCCCATGAAAACAGAAGTTGACCTGATTAGATAGCAGTTTAAACCACTTCTTGACATGAAAATATGTTGACTGCTTTTTCAAGAGCATGTTTGAAGGAGGGAGAAAAGGAAAGGAGGGAGGAGCAAAGATGGAGAATGTTGGAGAGATCTGGCTCAGAATCAACTGTGGCACAGAATTGCAGCTTGGAAGCCAGCCTGGGGTAAGGGTCCTCAGTGCCTACAGGTATCTGCACTCCTGAGATGTCCTTGTCCCGGCATCACGAAGCACATCTGGGGCATACCGGGGGATATATTGGGTGCTACAGGATTCTTCACTTCAGATTCTGTCCACAGAACAGGAGATTCGGGCTGGCTGGTTGCTCCCTGTAGACACTGGATGAGAAACTGATGAACAGGTGATGAGAATCCAGTTTAAATGTTCTCCAGTTTTGTGATGTTGTCTAGAAAGGTCTGTTAATCGCTAGGGCTCCTACTTTACACGTGGAAATGTTTGACTTGGTCACAGCTTTTCATCAAAAACTCAGTGGGATCAGAATAAACATGTGCCTGGGTTGTATCAAAAATATCACTGATTTCCAGTAAATTCTGCCAACGTAATCGGAGGTATCACCTCTCTGTAGAAGAGTGGCAGGGTGTCAGCCCAGGGAAGTGGTTTTTTGCCCTTGCGTCTATTTGATTTCTGGCTTATTGGGGTGTGAACCAAATCTTCATAAATAAGTAGACTTTTTCCCCCTCTAGGGGGTGATCAGTGTTTCAAGGAGGTATGGGGTTAATTTTTTTACAAAGTGAGTGAGTGATCCATTTATGAAATGGTAACTCTCTCCTGGAAGTTTGGTCTTGGCAGATATCCTGTGAGACAAACAAGGGAGATACTGAAATCCCTATTGAAAACTCAGGAATACAAGATTTATAGATCTAAAATGACTTGGCCAACAATAATGGCTTCTCAGTGGTTATGCCATAAATAGTGCCTGGCTATCCTGATTCTAAAGGGAGTTCCTTTATTGCCTCAGCATCTATCTTCTCTATTCCTCAGAGCACATTTTCACCAACTGAATTTAAAAATATTCTATAGTGGGCCGGGGATTTAGCTCAGTGGTTTCACCACCTGCTGCTCAAGCGCAAGGACCCAAGTTCAATCCCCAGTACCAAAAAAAAAAAAAAAAAATTCTATAGTTTAGGAGCCTGTAGTAGTAAGGGACCCTGTCTACTCCTTACAGTTTTGTGGTTCTTTCAGAAAAAGCTTCATGAATGCTTTAAAAAAAAAGAAAGAACCCTGGCCCAGTGGTGCACACCTGTGATCCTAGCTACTTGAGAGGCTGAGGCAGGAAGACCACAAGTTTGAGCCCATCTTGGGCAATTTAACAAGACCCTGTCTCAAAAGAAAAAATAAAAAAGACTGAGGATACAGCTCAGTGGAGAGCACTTGCCTAGCATGTGCAAGGCACTGGATCTATCTAATCCCCAATACTGTGGAGGGGCGGGGAGAGGGATAATGCTTTACTGTCATTTCCTCATATAAATAATTGGGCCTTACCAACACTTTCAGAATTAAAAGACAGGGTAGGGGGAGTCGCCATAAAACTTCTGCAATGATTTTTGCAAATTCTTTTTTTCTCCTGCACAGGACCTATTAGTAACATTTCCTACTTTAAAAAAAAAAAAAAAAAAGGTCGCTTTTAGCAGTAGAGAGGGGAAAAAAACCCACTCTCATTGCCATTCCTATATAAATCACAACTTGAAAACAGCCTCTTAAAAGGTTGTAGCGTCACACCCTATGGGCAGTGCCTAAGGCTGATCCACATAGAATTTTCTGTGGACTTCATTGTTGTGCCCTGAATACAGAGTGAATCTCTCATTGCAGCTAGGAAGAAATTTATTTAAAAAGCGAAAGCAGTTCTTGAAGTATCTGAAATGCATTTTGAAATTAGAAATAAATGGAACACAGCCTTTCCCTCCGCACAGTGTGGGGCTGATACACACACACCTTGTGAGGAGTCTGAGTGGGTCGCCAGCCACCTGACAGCTCTGATGCACTCAGAGTGATGTGCAACCAAATCATGGTGACCTACTTTGGTTACCACGGCACCCAGCATAAATGTTAATTTTAAACTACTTAAAAAATCAGATTGAACAAAAAGTACTTTTTAAAGTCAAGGTCAAGGTGTTGGCCAGAAAAATAAGATCTAAAGGATAATTTAATCGGAGTCCTTTTCCAGCAGGACTCTGGGTTAGATTTGAAAAGCACCAGCAGCTCTGCTGTTCCATCTTCTCCATCTTGTTTGGAATAGAGATGAGGCTTCTAAGTAATTTAGTACAGCCCTTTTTTCATCTTATAAAGGCTTAAGTACTTAAACCACAGGCTAACAAACACCTTCAAAGAAAGTCAGCCCTCTTGTCCTCCCTTCTTTCCCTCTTCTGCTTCTTTCTTTCTCTATTTCTCTGCATATTTTCTTTTATGACTTTTGGGAATCAAATCGGAAATTATACTTTATGTGGAAATTTTTAATTTTCAGTTTCTTTCAAAACATCATAAAGTATTCTAATTAAGTTATTCCAAAAGTCCATGGACTTGTAGTGTTAAATGAATTGGGGAGAAAAATAGGACATTCCCAGATCTTTCTGTCATGGAAGGAAAAGTCCCAGGATGCTGGGTTATCCTATCTTGTAGGCAAAAGCTAAGTAAGCAAAAATGAAGCCTGGTGTCACTCCAGAGGAAAAGGCAGGGAATGGAAGGGACCAAAGAAGCTGGTATGGAAGAGTGGGGAGAGAATGCAGGTAAGACTAAGGATAGACACTTAGCTGTCACCTGTCTCTTGTCCTCGATAACGAACTCTTTGACATCTGAAAATGTACCTTCATTGTCTTCCTAGACTCCTCACCATACAGTTTCTGGCTCAGGCCTTCATGAATTCACTCATTTATTTACATATTGCTTTTGTACTTTTCAATTATTCTTTCAACAACAATATGTATTGTATGTCTACCATATACCAGATGCTGTTTTAGCTGGTAATTAATGTTGAAGAAAGAATTTGTGAAGTCATGGAGCTCATAGTCAGGGCAGGGGAGAGGACAAACCAATGTTAAGTGAAAAGCAATTTTGTATATAAGGTAGTCATTGCTGCTTAGAAGTGTGTTGTACATTACAGTAGCCCCATGAAATATAAAGCAGATCACTATGGGGCTGACGGATCAGAGTGGTCATGGAAAGCTTTTTAGGTAGATTACCATTTGGACAGAGACCTAAAGGAAGTGAGGGAGTGAGCCAGGTAGATTTTAGAAAAGTGTGTTCTGGGCAGAGAAAGTTGCAAGTGTCCTATGTGCTCGGGGTAGAATGGTAAATCAGACACAGTCATGGCTTATGCTCTTGGCATTTTGATCCAATGGGAAAGACAGACACTAAATCAGAAAAAGAAATACAGATGTAGTTGAAGGTCAAGCTATAGTAGAAAGTAAATAGAAGAGACTTGTGTTGGCTTATAGAAGAAGGCCTCCATGAGGAAGGGCAACATCTGAGAGGGACCAGACCACTGCAGGCCATGGAATGGCATGAGAGAAGGTCCCAATGCTGGAGTGAGTCTGGATTCTTCTGCAAACCTAAATAACAGAAGATACTAGCACTAGGACTGGTGATGGATGGGAGAAGGGAGAGGAAGCCAGAGGCCAGTGCTCTTGTAGTCCGCTTGAATGACTCTGATTTTATTCTCACTGTAGTGTAATCCCACTGATCATTGCCCAATGCTGAACATGATCACATTTGAAGAGTGAAAATATTGATTGCTCAGTCTACTGTGTGAAGAGCAGACTGGAGAATGGGTTGGGGATGAAAACAGGTTGAAAGAGATCAGGCAAGAGCTGATGATGGCTTAGACCAAGGCAGTAGCCATGGAGATAAAAGGATATGAAAAGTTAGTTTAAAAGTAAAGACACCTTAATGGATTTTGATAAACTGGAGCTAGAACCAACATGATGGAACATGTGAGGTATCTGGGTGGACGGGGAAGATGAATGAGTAGATAGGTAGAAGATGGGTGACTACCCCTTCTGGGGTCCTTGGTATAATTTCGGCAGTCTAGTGTCAAAATGTGATGAGAATAAGGTGATATCTAAGATGATATTTAGAGGTACTACCTTCCTCCGTGGGTCCTTAGTTTCCATGGTACCTTAATCATAATGCTATTGATAGAGGTCAGCTGGTGAAGGTATTCATCGTTTACTAGTGCTTCTGCCAGAAAACCCTATTTGTGGTTAAGCATACAATCAGGAGGGGTGTGTGTGTGTGTGTGTGTGTGTGTGTGTGTGTGATTTTCATATTATTCATGGAGCCAGTGGTCGGAATAATTGTTGCTTAGAGCAGTGCTTTTCAAATGGATGATGTGCATCACTCATCTGGGAATCTTGATAAAATGCAGATTCTGCTTTAGAAAGTCTGGAATGAGGCTCAAAATTCTGGATTTTTGACAAGCTCCTACATCATGTTGATGCTTCTGATCCTTAAACTTCTCTTTGGGAAGCAAGGCCTTAGAGTAGTGATCCGCAAATGGTTAGATTGCAAATATTTTCACCTTCACAGACACAACCACTCAACTCTTTCACTGTAGCATAAAAACAGCCAGAGACACTACCTAAAGGAATGGACATGGCTGTGTTCCAATAAAACTTTATCATAAAATCAGGCAGTGAGCCAGTGCATAGAGCTGACCCCTTCTTTAGAGAGTAGAGGTCAAAGACGAGAGAAAACATTAAAAGTAGACTTAGGTAAAGATGAAGATAGGAGCGAACAATGAGAGTAAGAAAATGAGAAAAGATGGAAGACGGAGAAGAGACACTTATGAAGAAAAATGGAAAGGCAGAAAGAGGTGAGCCCTAGACAAGAAAAAGAAACCTTTAAAGTGCAATGAATCAGGCCACCCAGGAGGATGCAATATGTGCCAACCTGCAGGGAGTGGGTATAAGTGGACTGGTGAGCACCTTGCACCTCATGGATCCTATGAAGGGAGCCTCTGGGGGTCACCAGATAACAGAATGAGGCAGCAGCCTTAGGTGGGCAGTGCCTGTCTGCCATGAGCTGCAGTGACAGGCAGCAAGAATCAACCTTCCTCACCCACGTACCTGCTCACTCCCCTGCCCTGGTAGAACTGGCAATAAGGGCAAAAAGCAGTCTGCAGAAGGCTAAGAAGCTCTCTGTCCAGTACAAACTGATGTTCCCTTTCCCCATTCATTTCTTTCCCATCCAGTTATCATGTATCTAGTGATAGGAATTTTGTCTTTAAGGAAAAGTTACATGACAAAACTTGACTGGAGTTTTAGCACAGAAAAATATATCTTCCTACAAAGCAGAGGATAATGGATGCGCACGCACACACACACACACACACACACACACACGCGCTTGCCTAAATGTGCTCCTTTCCTTTTTGGCTCAATCTGCTCATCACAGTGCTTTTGCCATTTCTCCATATCAGCAATTTCAGGATCCTAGCCACTCCTGGGCACCTCAGTTCCATGTTTTTGTATCCACAGTCCTCAAGTCATGGGAAGGAAATGGAGAGCCAACTTTGGCAGAGGCCTGTGTCTGGCCAGGCCCCATGCCAGTTGCTTTTCATGGGCTACCTCACTTCTTCCCTAGGACTGTCCTATGAGGGTAATACCACCCAGCCTCTTATAAAGCAGAGGATCCTAAAGCTTAGAGACAACAGGTATTGCTGGTTAGTGGCAGAAATGATTCCCTCCAAGACACAGATGTCCAGTCAAGAGCCTCCATTTTCTCCTCTGGCTAGCCAGCCCTCCATGTTCTTGTTTCTGTGGTATTCTCAGTAACCAAAATCTTGCCTCTCAGCCCTAAAATAAAACTGTTCCAGCATTATTCCTTTGTGAGACAAAGGCACCTGTGAGCCAATAGCTGATGTAAACCTACTGGTAGGCCTTGTCTGTGACTTGATTTGCACCGAGAACAGTAGGGAGAGGCCATTACATTTTTCAAGTAAACCAGTTCTCATCAAGATAGAGGTCAGTAAAGCTGGTGTTTGAAATTGGTCAGTTGTAGGTTCAACTCCAAACTGTGAACTGGAGTTTCCTCAAGTACAAAACAGGCCAAGGTGAGCTCAGTAGTGTTAGGAGAGGATTAGCTTGTACCTGAAGTCTTTAGTCCAGAACCTTCCAAATGCAAGATAAGTAGGACTCAAGAGGAATATGATACCCTTATGTGTTAAGACAATTCAGGGTAAATAGATGTTCTTAGCTTTCTGTTGAAAAACCTAAATATGATTATTCTCCTGGAAGGAGTGAAAAGTAATAGTAAGTGATTTTCTTTGCCTCTTCAGAACTTAGAAAAAAACAAACAACTCACTCTGTAAACCTCAAAAGAGAAGCCTTTCTCCTTGGATTTCTTGCTGTTTGTTTCTTTACCTCAGCCTCTTCTACTGAAAATAAAATGAGCACTGTTTTTGCTTCAGCAATGAGGTCTTCACAAAGCCAGGCGGAAGGCCTGTGATGAGGAGCCACACAAGCTGAGCCAGAGCCTTCAAATATGCTTGCCAAACACTGATGTTTGACTAATTGGTAATGTCTGGGGAGTTGGCATCAGGAGAAAGGAAAGGAAAAAGGCTGGTGGATGTTGAGGAAGGAAGACAGACAGACTTAAAGCCAAGTGTGGAGATCCTGGACGAAGGGCCTGGCCAACATGAGCCCAAGGAAGTTTGTCAAACTGCTATGAAATGGCCAATTAAGCCCCTGAAGGGCAGTGGGCCAGAGTCCCAGCATCCACTTCAGTTGTGCTGGACTGAGGAGACTCGAGGCAGGCATTCGGGCACAGTCCTTGGTATACTTTCTTGAGATCAGACAGCTCCCTGCAGTAGTGACTCTAGACCCAATTGCAGCAGGCTAGCGGCACAAACCCAGATGTTGAGCTAGTAGAGAATCAGCCCTCCTCTGATTGTTGAGCTGCAATAACTCTTCTACCAAATGTTTCCCTCTCACGTGTTTCATTTTCTCTGGAGAGAGAATGGGGGGGTGGGTCCATCCTGCCTTGTGGTTTAGTGTTGGCCCCGCCCCCATCAGATATCAAAGTGATCCCTTCCTTCCTCTGGAGGGGGTCTAGTTGAATCTGAACTGAGCAGTTTCCTCTCCAGGGGGCTTTCTCCTTCCCCACACAACGAGGGTCAGAGGTGGGCAGTGTTAGGAGAAAGACTCCAACATTTGCCTATTTTCTATGCAACACTGTACATAGACTGACTTAATGTGTCCACTTGCCAAAAAAGGCAATAGTCCTTAAAATGGAAGCTGAAAGACCTCTCATTAGGAATCTTCCTATGAATTTGATCTAATCTTTTCAAGTTAGAATTTTTTGTCTTTCACATTATTCTTTTAGATTTTCTCTTGGTCAGAATGGTCTTCCTGAACCCCTCAAAAAATCCAGTTGTGGCTCTCTCCTGCCTGAGTGTGATCAGTGAGAAATGAGAAGTAATTGGAATATTATTTACAGGTAGTTGTGATATAGGGGGAAGAGATGTAACTCCCAAACCTGCTAGGTATCTGAAACTCGAGTTTGTGTTCTCTAAAACCAAAGAATGAATTCTAGAAGTAACGGAGGTTAAGAGTAGGAAAAATTTATTGGGAGAAAGAAAGCGTCTCCCTAAGAGAGACAGAAGGGGGACCAGAAAGTGGGTTGCCCCCCCCACACACTTTTCAAAGATGTTTTATACAGCAAAGCCATGTGATGAGGCAGGTACAAAGTGAGACAAAACTCTAAGACCCAATGGAAATTTACAAGGTGGGCATGAGGTGGGACAAAACCATGACCAACCAATAAGATTACAAGTACAGTCACCCAGGTAATATTGATTAAATGGGGATCAAATGGGAAGACAAATCACATACAAGGAATTTCCCATTTAGAATATCAATCAATCTGTGGGGGAAGTAGTGCCTCTTCTTTTTATAATGCTAACCAGTGAATGTGCCTCAATCGTTCTCCATGTTGGTCCCTTGCTGTGTTGGCTCCTGGAGGCCTGGCACCTTGAGGGAGGCCCTGTCTAATTCCCTACAAGATATCTAATTAACTTACTTGTCTACAATAGTTGGAAAGTAAATGGATATGACAGCTTTGCAAAACAATTTAGCATTATTTGGTACATTAAAAGATGCCTCGGGTTGGGGATTTAGCTCAGTGGTTCCTCTGCCTACCTCCTTGAAAGCTCAAGGTCCAGAGTTCGATCCCTGGTACCAAAAAAAAAAAAGATGCCTCTACCTAGCAACCCCCAAAAAGTGTCAATAAATATAGATCTTGTAAGTGTGTATGTGTGTTTTGTGTATATATATCCTTGAAAAATGTGTATAAGAATATTCCAAGCAATTTGCACTATTCAAAAGCTGCAAAGGCTAGAACCAACTCAAATTTCAACAGGAGTAGGATGTGTCCTGCACAACAATGAAATACAACAAAGACATTGTGTAGGAAAGGACCTGGATGAATCCTAAGCTCATCTTCACATCAGTTAGCTCACAGAAAAATGTCTATGTTTTCATTATATAAATTTGAAAAAACAGCCTTTCCTTTCTGGGTGAAAATGTGGTAGAATTTAAAAAAGAAACCAAGGAAATGATAAGCACAGAATTTAGAATAGCATGACTCCTGAAGGATGAGGAAACAGGAGGGGAATTAGGCAATACCAAGAGAATATCAAGGAAAGCATGATGTACTCTTGTGTTCACAGTACTGGAAGTACTCTGTGTCTGATTGTGGTGGTGTTTCCATGACTGTATGCATTTGTCAAAACTCATAGACAAAATGCCCAGAGAGTGAATCTCATCTGTAAATTATAGCTCTATGGAAAAAATTCTTTATTAAAGTAAATGGTAGACATACAGGTATGTTCATTATATTGTGATTTTTAAATACATTATATATAATTTTTATTCTCTACTCACATTACTAAAAAGTGTTATTTGAAAACCTCAGTGGTTTCCCATTTTCTTCAGGTTAGAATCAGACTTGATATGGCTGATGGAGCCGTTTGTGTTGTCCTCTGTTGGTCTTCCTCACCCTGAGCCACCCAGTGTACCCTCAGCTGCCTCTGCTTTTACTGCCGTAGGCTGGCCTTGCTGTGTCTGATTATCTGTGATCCTCTCTGCATCTCACTGGTCTGGAAATCACCTGAGTGTTATCAACCATGTTATCCAGCACGCAGTTGACACATAATAGCAGCTTAGCAAAGATCTGTGCAGTTTTGTTGAGATATACAGGCATCCCTGTTTAATTCTGTAGGAGAAAAAATAATGGAAAGAAATGGGTGAGAAGTGAAGAGTATACATGATGCTGATTACCTCAAACGTGCTAGTTTTGCAGTTTATATGGTTTATTAGATTCCTATTGCTATGGTAACAAATTACCACAAATTTAGTGATTTGAACCAACACAAGCTTATTATTTTATAGATCTGGAGGTCTGAAATTGAAAATGGGGCTCACTGAGTTAAATAAGTTGGCAGGGCTGCAATTCCTTTCTGGAGGCTCTATCGGAGAATCCATTTCTTAGAGGTTTTAGCCCCAGATGCTGCAGTATTCACTGATGTCATACTCTTATCACTCAGATTCAAATTCTGCTTCCCTCTTCCACATTTCAAGCACTCTTGATTTCACTGAGCCTACCTGAATTATCCAGGATACTCTTATTACAGCTAATTACAACCTCATTCCATCTGCAACCTTAATTCTCCCTTTCCAGGTAACATAACTTAATCACATATACAAGGGTTGGGATGTGGACATCTCTGAGTTTACTTACCATGTTTGGTAAAAAACTAATAAAATTACCCATGGAAATTTAAGAGATTGAGAACATGTAGCAAATGGTTTTAGGCTCACAATGGACTTATGTCTTAGTTTGTTCTCCCCAGAAGAGACTCTTAAGACAAGGATTTGAGTGCATATAGCTTTTGTTCCATTTGTTTAGTGTAATCTCTGGAAGCACTGGTGTGGAAGAGGAAGATAAGGTGATGAAGACAGCTAATAAAGACTGTGTTTTGGGGGGTAGTCCCCCTGTGCAGGCGGGGCTTAACCTGGAGACCTGTGAGAGGCAAGGAAAACACCAGCCTCAACATGGTCCCCCAGCAGGCCCCAAGTGCTGCTCGAAGGCTTTTCAAGGAAGAACTTAATTCCAGGACCTGTGGACCCATAGGGCTCCAGAGATGAAGAAACCTCGCAGGAAAAGAGATACAGACCCAGCATTGGCAGCTGGAAGTCAGGTCAGAATATACTGAAAAAGCAAAGGCTGAGGAGAGAAAGAAATAGATAGATGGCTATACAGACGGACAGATAGATGGACAGGATGTGTGGCACCAACATTTGTTACAACTTGTATTAGAATTTGGAAATCCCAGTGTAGGAAATGAATGGTCCCTTAATGATAGTCCAGGAATGTTCCAGCAGTTTTCTGAGCATTCTATAGAGGCGTCTGGAGGCTCTTTGTGAAATAGTCCCCACCCCATCCCCATGTCAACCAGGAGTGCTCAGTTTTCTGTTTTATATGGTGATAGATTTTGTCTGAGAAAAAAGGAAGAAGCAGACACTTTTTTAAAAAGTGAAAACCACTTTCTTGGCCTACAAATTATAAAAATTGTGTGTCAGAAATCTTTTCCTCCAGGTAGGAACGGGGAGTGGGTGGGATGAGCTCAATTAATTTCCCTCAAGCTCTTTGCTGAAGGTACAAAAACAGAAATCTGGATTTAGTTTTGTTGGTAAAAATAATATTTCCACTGGAAAAAAATATAAAAAGCTACATTGTTTAGGATCCTTGAACCTATTTGTTTCAATACAGGCTGAAAGGTGAGGGTGGGGAGGAGAGATTTTGAACTGTTTAGTGTTAATGAAATGTTTAAGGCTGAAATAATGGTGCTATACAGCTCCAGACATGATTTATTCTATTTTGTGTCAATTTGCCTGAAGTGTGTGGTGTTGTGCCATTGCACAGAGGGAGGGCTGCAAAGGGCTTTTACCGACACATGGATTATAATTTACATCCAGAAAGTCTACACATTCCGTAATTATGGTGTGCTGTGAATTAGTAGAGTAATATTGAATATCCCTAAACCCCTTATTATGGCTTCTCACTTGAAATATGTTTTCAATATACATTTATTCAGCAGTGCTTAAACATGGCAAGTCATAAACACATGCTTTCTAAATCTTGTGGCTACATTTTCTTCCTGCTTAAATGTAAGATCAGATGTTATTAACAGTGGGGGGGGGTGTGGAAATGAAGGAGTGGAGTGGTTAAAAAACAAATAGTATTTTTTATTTTAAAAGAAATGTTTCCTATTTATGATAGTGTATCTTCAAAGCAAAAGGGAGAAGTGTATTTTAGAGGCCTCTAGTAGTTTCTCTAGTCATTTATTTTATTTTTGTAGCACTTTGCCTCCCAAGAGCCATGTATGTTTGAAAGCTGCCATATATTATGTGAAAATACTTGACCAACTGATTTGGTTAGCAAATAGTCCCTGGCTAACATTCAGGAAGAAGAGCTGCAGATCCAGTTTTCAGATTATTAAGAAGCTGGTCCAAATGGCTGGAACCCCAAAGAGGCTTTTTGTAACTATCTCTAAGGTGAGAATTTAACTTCACTCTGTGTGGAGAGTGGCCCAGACACTTAGCCATAAATAAAGGAAATCCTCCCAAGGAATGTAAATTTGGCGTTTTGCAAAGAAAGGTGTCACTCTGCAGGATATTTAACATTCTTTAGCGTCTAGCCTCTGTGTATTTAGCACTCCTGAACCATCTCACCAGTCCTGTGCTTGCAATTTTAGCACACCAACGCCAGGTGGCAGTCCTGAGGCCATGCCAAACTTCCTATTCTGTATAGCTACAGTTTCCTTTGGTGTAGCTAGTAAATCAAAAAGCGTTAAAGAGTTAAAAGAGAATTCTTCATAAAAGAATAATACTTTCTAAAAAATACTGTAGAGGCTGCCTCAACTTTTAAAACTAGTACATTCATTGCAAAGCCCATGTCACTGCAGACTAACAAAAAACCTCTGGTTTTATAAATATATTGAAAATAATTAAAATGAGATTTTCTAAGGGAACCTATTATTTTCCTTATATAAGTATAATGTTATACTTTATTCCAAAGTTTAAGATGCAACAAGTTCTAGATATGTGGGTATGTTTTATTAACCCTGAAAAAAATGTCAACCCCCAACAATAAATATATTACTTTCGAGAAATACTGGAATATAGAAGGATTATAATAGTACTAAAGTCAATATAAAGCATTAAGTTAATGAGCCAAACTTAATACCTGATGAGTTCCCTGGCTTGTGGCTTGTTACCTCAGAAGAGAAATAGCACTGTTTACTATTTTACATCCAGGCGTATAGTTTTCCAGGGTAGCACCAGCGTATGGAATGCAGGATAACTGTTGGAAATGTTTAAGTGACTGGGAGGAGAGGTCAGCCTCTTTTCTTCTAATAGATGAAGTAAGTGCTTACTGTGCAAATGATATACTAGGTTTTGCTTGTTTGCTTTCATTCTGCCCAGTCATTCACAGAACTTATAAAATGATCTAGTGGAAGAAACAAAAAGCAACACATAGGACTCTATAAGACACTGCCAAATGAATGAAGAAAACTACCTACAAAGTTTAAGCTAAAGGCAGGGACTATCTGTATAAATAAGTTACATAACTAAGAGCATGAGTTAAAGGAATGTGAACTGCTGGGCAAAACTAAATGTCTTACTTCCTAACATTTAAAACTCTGATGAATTAATTTTTAATTAAACCTTGGCTTTCTGTCATGTGATAGTGATACTGACATCCACAGAAGTCCTCAGAGCTGTTTTGAGACTTCTCAGACCCTCCATGGGAGCAAAGTCCTTCCATGTATTCCAGTTTAAGGAATGATTTTATCATGTGGCCCCCAGAAACCACTCCAGATCATGTTTCACTCAACCCAGCTGTAATTTACTACAGAATCATGAGCCCAGTGTATTCCTTCATAACCAATCATAAGAAAATTGCGAATATTGAGTGTAGACTGGAATCAGTCCACATGAGTTGGAAACCTAGCCTCACTGTTCGCTGACCATAAAACCTTCAGCAAGAAATGAAGAACATTTGTAAAATGTGAATGATAGTGCTTATTTTAAAGACAGAAGGTTCAATGGACAGCTATGTACAATGTTTAGGTGCTATGTACCATACATAGTAAATGCTCAATTCAATAAATGTTAATTTTTATTATTATTAATAGGTTTTAATTTACTGTAGTTGAATCTGAGTTGTTTTTAACGTTCCTGGGCTTTCTTTTTTTCTTCTTTTCTTTTTTCAGTGGTGGGCTGAAAGCCAGGACTTCCTGCATGCTAGGCAAGCACTCTATCACTGAGCTACATTCCCATCCCATTTTTAAAAAATATACCATAAGTAAAAACAGAGAAAGATCACTACACAAATTCTGTGGGAATACCACCTGTGTTTTTCCAACTCTCTGCTTTTCCTTCTTTCATCAAATATCTGAGTATAGTCATTTCCTCTATCCATGGTTTTACTGTCCTCTTGCATAGTGTTTGCTGAACATATCTGTTAGGATGCAGACTTATTGTTGACAAAGTTCATGTTTCTTTTCAGAGAAAACTTTTAAAAGCACATCTAACCTCATTTCAAGTTATATTTTCTTCATGTCTTTTCACCACCTAATAGCTGATTATCTTTAACTAAAAAGACATATTAATACTAAAGACTTCAAGACAACTCACAGCCACTTGGTTTGAAAACTCGAAGTTTCTGTTCCTGCTCATGGGGTGTCCATTAGCTCCTTAGAGTCTTCCTACAGGAGGACCCAGTGGTGCCATGCAGAAATGTAAGACTTGTTTGTGTTGTGTTTGCCAGTAAAGTGAGAATGATCAAAATACTAGTATGTCAGTGGGCGAAACAAAATAAGGCAGATGGGATTTATTGTATTAATACATAGAGGGATGGAGGGAGAGAAGTCAGATTTAGGTTTCCCAGACCTTGGAGAAGCAAGAACAGAAGCTGGGTTTCAATTCAGTTGTCAGCTAGACCACTTGAATGTCTGCTGGTTACTTAACTTCTTGAGACTTTGTGTCAATAGAGAACCTGTTCCACTAGTTTAGTTTCTTTATCAATGCATGCTGATGGGTTCTGAATTAGACATCTTTTGGTTGTAGTCACTTGCCTGGTGTGATGTCCAAGAGGACAATATCATCTGTTTACAACACAACCTACCTTTAGCTCCTGGCTCCAGCACTTGAGCGTGATACAAATGGCTGGGACCCCAGATGGCTATGAGACATTGGGCAAGTGACATTTGTGTGCCTCAGTGTCCCTGTCTCACAATTGGAGAAAAGATGGATTTTTTTCTTCATTAGAGTGCTGTGCTGGTACAGAAGTACTGGTACACAGAAGCACATATGAGGGTGCTGAACACAGAGCTAGCCATCTTATAAATGTTAGTCAAGGTGAGGGGGCCTTTAAAGATGGTAACAGTGACATCAGGGTCCCTGTCCACCCTCACACAGCACTATGCTGAATGTTTTTTTCCACCCACTCTTTCACCATTTAAAATATCTTCAATAGAGTCCCAAGGGTTAGAGTTGATGAGTACACAAAAAAGCTTCTTATCTCACCCTAAGGACAAGAGCTGAAGGTAAGACTAGTTAAGTGACAGAAGTCGCAGAGCTGGTTAGAGACAAAGCCAGGCCTAGAAACCACAGTCTGCAGAGTTCTGGCCTAGTGCTAATAACATCTGCCATGCTAACTTCTCACTGTGATTTTAGGAATTTTGGGAGGGAGTGGGTACCGGAGATCGAACTTAGGACCTTGCGTTTGTGAGGCAGGTGCTGTGCCACTGAGCTAAATCCCCGGCCCTGTCATAAGGAATTTTGAAGTGAAAATGCCTGAGAAGATTTAGTAGGTTCAGTTTCTTCAGTGCTTAAACAGAAATTAGATAATACCAATTCATTGCAATCCCAGAAGCTAGCATATTGCAAAAACAAAATGGTATTGAGACATTTGGAGGGGGGAAAATGCTCTAAGTCAATCCATTCTCCAGAAAGCGGAGTACAAAACTAGATAAGATTCATGGCTTCAAAACACAATCAAAGGTGCATTGGGCTCTGGTAGATAGGGGATAATAAGTTTGTTACAGCTGATAAAGTTAAAACCATAGTGAAAACCAAAATGCAGATGTGTTGCTTCTCTGAGCAAAATGTGACTAGATTTTTCTAGAAGAAATAATCTCTCAGAAATTCAGTTCTGGGGGATAAGGGCTGAGATTTGTGAGGTAAGTGGTGTAGAGTTCTTTATGGGAGGTTTATGAGCTGCTGAAAGGGAAAGAGTGTTACTATGAATTTTAGAAAGCCTAGGAAAAGCAGCTTCGGGAGTTTTCCAGTGAAATTTTGGATTGAGAAAGAAAAGAAACTCACTTTGTGCTAAACAAGATGGCGAATCCTGTTCAGAGAAATTGAGTAAGAGACAAAATTCCCAGAATCATGAGAAAAACTAGTCAAAGTCTTCCTCTGGAGAGCACCCAGATCAAAAGGCTGACTCAAGGGTCTCCCTGAAAGAAGCTAAGGAGGGGCCTGCTTCAGTTGGAGGCTGGAGAGGGTGGTTTGGAACTGAGTCAACAGAAGACCCCAAACCCACAGGGACAGAGGGAGTTGAAAGAGAGGTTTGGCCTAGTGGAAGGGAAGGGAGATTGGTTAGGAGAGGCCTGCTGACAGGAAAGCAGCTGAAAACAAGAAGCATCTGGCAAGGGCCATTTAATGCTTTAAACTCATGCCAAGCTAATTGAGTAATGTGAGCTTATGTTCTTGTAAATTATTTCAACTGTATATAGTTCTTCCCCTGAGGCTGCCTGACCCTGAAGTTCAAGATTGGGTGTATGTTTGAATAGGCCCTGAGTGAGCTGTACCACATAAGTATGTTCACACAGGTGCCATTTATTAATTATCCTCTACATTCCCAAGACTATGCACCAATGCCTTAGGTTTTCACAATTGATTATGTAACACAGGAAGTAGTATTATAATTCCCATGTTTTGCATGTAGTCCTGAGGCTCCTGCAGGGCTGTTTGACTGTGGCCTCTTAATTTCTAACCCTACTTTGCCATGTCATAAAATGCATATGGACGGAGGGAAATGCATGGATGAGTGCCCATTTTTTGCCTCTTCTTTGTTTAGTGGTACTAGGGATAGAATCCAAGACCTTGTGCGTGCTAGGCAATACTCAACCACTGAGCTACTGTATGTCTTCAGTCTTAAAAAAAATTATTTTGAGATAGGGTCTCACTAAGTTGCCCAGGCTGGCCTCAGATTGGTAAGCCTCCTGCTTCAGCTTCTCAAATAGCTGGGATTATAGGTGTGCACCCCTACTCCCATCTCTGCACTGTCTTTTAAGAAGGAAGCCTCTGAGATCAGGGATTTAGCTCAGTGGTTCCAGTGCCTGCCTCAGGAGCACAAGGTCCCGAGTTCGATCCCTGGTACCAAAACAAAAAAAAAAGTCCCCTTTTGTAGGCCCACCTCTGAGTCGTGATACCATTTGACTTCTGAAGCCATTCTCGAATAGCTGGAGCAGACTGCAGTTCACAGAGCCAAACATAGAAGTTGTAACTGTAACAGAATGAAGACTTTTGTTGTTCCACCACCCAGGTTCCCTCACCCTCATCTGTCACCCCTCTACTCTCCTCATAGAAAGTTCCCAAGATCTCAGCCTGCCTGTTTTGTTTCAGCTTTTAAGTCAGAAAATCTAGGTCAGTTTTTCCAAGTAGGAAGTGTTATTTTATTGAGTTAACTCTGTACAAACACTGCCTCTATGCTTCATAGAAACGAAGTCTCTTGTGTCCAGGGCTTTGCATTGTCTGTGGAAGTTTTCATAAGCCTCCGAGTAGTCACTTAGATTTAATATCAATGATAAAAGCCCTTCTTCTCCCCCCCCACCAAGAAATGGTGTTTCCCAGCAACCAGTATCTATAGTCTTCATTGTTTTATCAGATACTAAGTCAATTCAACCATTTTGAAAAGGTTGGTGAAAAGATTTCAAGTAAGATTGATTTCCAGTGCTGTGTCTAGAAAGATTGGAATCCACTTGATAGAATGAGAAACGTAGAATCATTTCCTAATTGTGGAACTTCCTTACTATTCCTATAATTTGAGCCTGTAAACATCGTTAAACCCATTTGCTTTTCTCAAAAGAGAAAGGGAGACTTTGGGGTACTAAACATCATTTTGAATTCTGCCATCTTTTCATTGGGGTTTTAGCTGTCTTATAATTGTGATTTTTATTTTCATGTGTATTTTTTTTTTGGTACGGGGATAGAACTCGGGACCTTGCACTTGCAAGGCAGGTGGTGGCAGCACTGAGCTAAATCCCCGGCATAATTGTGAGTTTTTAAACACTATTTTAACTTTATAGAGGTGCTATTTATGAAACTTTTCAGTGTTTTAGAGTAGAGCTACTCAAAGTATGGCCCATGAGCCAGAGTTGTTACCAAAACAAATGAGATACGGGCAAAAGTTGAGAGTAGACATTTAAAAAATTTTAGCAATTTAACATCACTGCAACATTTTGTTTTTCTAATAATTCATGTTTACTGTATTTTATAAAGTATTCGTTCATGATAAGAGAAATTTTAAAAAACTGCTGCTTCATCACAGTAGTTTGAAAACCTGTTGTACAGTATCTGTTACCTCATTTGCCATCACCTAGTTTTGAAAGAGGCAAAATGATTGTGTTTTTACCCCCAATTTACTGATAAATAAACTCAGGCTCAGAGATTTAAAGGCAGCTCTTATGCTTTAGTTGTCACTCAAAGTCAGCACTTTTCTAAGATAGCACTCTGCTAGTCCCAGACAAGTTAAAGCAAACTCATCTGCAAATGCTCTTGCCTGAGTGCCTTTTTAAAGTGGAGAAGTCTGTGTACAGCTAACTTTGAGTGATCTGCGAACAGATGACTTTGGATGATGTTTGAGTTACCCCAATTTATAAAACCATTTACACCTCACTGGACTGGCCAATTCCCTGTACTTTCTAAAGCAGTTCAGAGATCCTAACTGTATCGAAGCTTAAGGTTTGAATGAGTCCACAGAGGGACCACACGGCTCCCTGGCACTGACCCTTCCAGTGAACACCCCAGGTACATTGGGAAGAAAGTACCTCAGTGGGGATGATTAGGACATCCCTCTTCATGTCACACCCATCTCTTCCTCTCTAAATCCTATCTGTTGGCCCTAGATCTAACTTCTCAAGATACTGAGAATTGGTGCCAGTGTTTGATCATAGGCACCATGCCCGTCCTATATCTTCTTTCTTTGCTATACCAAATATCCCTAGTTTTTAGATAGTTCCTGTATTGTATCACTTCAAGAATGCCCCAGCCCCTATTTGACCTCCTGGTCACTCACTACATTCTTTTTAATCATTATTCATCCTAGAATTAAGAAATTTCATTCCCTGAACCAGGCATTCCAGAGGTGGTGTGTCCAGAATAAAAGAAAATAGTCATCCCCTCAGTCCTCATGCTATATTTCTTGTAAAGCATAAGAAGCTAAGATTGCATTACCCAGTTTGCATCCTCATCACTTTGATGTCTTATAGTAAAAGGACTGTCTTTTTAATATAAATTTCTTCATTTGGTTAGATATTTTATTTATTGGCCCAGTAGTTCAGTAATGAATTGATTCCTTCTTCGCCCACCAAACACCCAGCCAGCCAAGCAGTGGAATTCTGTAATCTCCCATTCATGATTTTAATCCTGTAAGATATTTTGAGACAAAATCATGTTAGGGGGAGGAAAGTGGTTTAGGCCTTTTAACCTCCCCAGTTGGTTTGATTTGGAGCCTCACAGTCTGTTAGACACCTGATCTTTGGTCCACACATCAGGACATGGTTAATTCATTAACTAAATCCCAACTAGCTGAGCTCCTCAGAGTCAGGGCCCATCAGTGAGCTCCCTAGGCAGACACTGTATTGTTTTTAACTGACACCCCCATCCTCTGTCTCTTCTATAATCACTAATCAAAGAGGTCTCTTGGTGGGGAATTTTGCAAAATCTGTTTCCTTAGCATCAGTTGCACCTCTAGTTCTACCCTATAGTCCAGCCTCTGGTGGCATCATCCTTACATCTTAGAACCACACCAGACATTATTCATAGATTGCCTCCAGGGGCTGGGGACAGAGGAGGAGTGGGAGGGAGATCATTAACATTGTTGTTTCACATTCTAAAATGGGCATATATGATTTTAATAATCAAGAAAAGTAATATAAAAGAAAAGATTAAAGGCAGAAGAAGGAAATCACCCCTCCTACCTTTTTGGCTATAGTCCGTTTAGTGCATAGTGGGTCCTTCCTCCTTATTGATTGCCTGACTTGCTCACGACCCATTCATTTCTTAACTTTTTGCATTCTGGCTTCTATCCCAAACACTCTCCAGAGAGGATAAAATACTTCTTAAAGCTCACTAATGACCTAAATCAGAGGCCTGTAAACTGTGGACTGTATCCTGCAGGCCAAATCCAACCAATCGCTTATTTTTGTTAATAATGCTTTATTAGTACACAGACACTCCTACACACTTATACTAATTACCTATGACTGCTCCAGTACAGATACAGAATGGAGTATAGTTATCCATCCTTCATTATATTCTGAAGATTGGTTCCAGGACCCCCTCATGCTCAAGTCCCTTATATGAAATTTTGTAGGATGTGCACACCACCTACACACTCTGTATCCTTTAAATCATCTCATATAATATCTAATTCAATCTAGATGCTGTGTAAATGGTTGTTATACTGCATTGCCTAGGAAATAATGACAAGCAGAAAAAAGTTTGTTACAGAAACCACCTTTTTATTTTATTTTGGTACTGAGGTTCAAACTCGTGACCTCCTGCTTACAAGGCAGGCAGTGGCACCACTGAGCTAAATCCCCAGCCCCACAACCTTTTTATTTTTAAATCCGTAGTTGCTTGAATCTGTGGGTATGGAAACTACAGATACTTAGGGTCAACTGTAGTTGGCATACAGGCTGTATAGTCCACAAAGCTTGACATATTGACTGTCCAGCTCTTTACAAAAATCATTTTACTGACCTTTGCTCTATATCAATAAACTAATTGATTTAGCTAGTTCAATGGCCCTGAGACCCTTCCCATGCTCATTGGACTCTGTTGCTTTTGGATTTGGCTTGAAAAACATCTTCCCTCACCCACTGTACCCGAATTTCATTATTTTCTCCTCTCTTTAACTACTCCTTTATTCTGCCTTCTGTCTTTCACTCTGACCTTCACTTACCTATAAACACATGCGGAGACCTAGGTTTTTGTGTTTTGCTGACGTTTGCCTCTCTAGAGTCCAGAACAGTACTTGGGCAAGTTTGCTTGTTAAGTGGATGAATGAGTGGAGCTCCATCTGGAGTGGAGTTTGACCAGAGCTCTTCTCTTGCGTCACTGTTCAGAAAGACATTAGGATTTCTTAAAGGTGGGTGAGTCCCATTAGCAGTCAAAGCAGGAGTATACCACAGAGTCATGAACATTTCCTCATGCGTGGCCAGGACGCTGGGCATTTAGGGACCTGTTTCCATTTTATTAGCCTCATACTTGCCTTGGTATTGTGACATTATAGATCCATGTATGGTGCAGCAGGTATTGGTGCTTCTGAAAAATCTGCTTCTATGCACCCACTAATTTTGTCCAGTCTCTTAGGACTTTACAAATTGATTCTCTAGTCCTTTCCTCTGTAGGCTTCTGGGACCCTCTTTGGCCAGCACCGTAGCATTAGATAAGGACTCCACTGTGCACTTTGTAGAAGGTACCTTTTTCCCACCAGCTATGTCCTAACACATAGCTGACTTAGATCATGTGTGTTGAGTGAAGAAGGAAGGAAAAAGAAAAGCCAAGTATAACTGAGGCCTTCTTTTTTTAAACAAAAGTAGGGTTGACAAAGAGGAAGTTTCCCCTTGTGTGGTTTGTGTTCAGATCAATTAGCAGTGGTTGCTAGTCTCTGTTTGGATCTTGTTTTGTGAAGGATTTTGAGGCCATATTCAAGTTTAGTGAGAAAAAGAGTTTCGATCATCTAGTAATGTCTGCTGTGGAAATTGAAAGAAGGGCACTTGTGGCTAGCAGGCCATGTTTTCTTATTCCACTTTTGGGATGCTAAGATCTACCAAAAAGAAACCCTTAAAAAGGATTCTGTGAGTAAAATCCTATATTAGGCTGCCTGCCTTTGCTGCCACCACCTTCCTTTTTGCTGCATTTTTGAAGCCTTCTTCCTTGATATTTCAATCTTTTGACATGTTACAAAAAAGCATTTTTGCCAGAGGAACTATGGATTTTTATAAAGGTTAAAGATACATGTATGGTCTCTGACTATTTACATATATCTTTAATATTTAAACTCCATTCCCCAAACATGTAGGAATCAATTGCCAACATGAGAGGCCCCGTATTGGGGTCAGTGACATACAAAGCATGTCTCTAGAGAGTATTGGCCAGTGCAGCAGGGTGAACGTTGGTGCTTCCAAGCCAGACCTTCTACTTTTTTTTGGTACCGGGGATCGAACTCGGGTCCTTGCACTTGTGCTGCAGGCGATGAAGACCTTCTACTTTTAATGTGAGCTGAACCTAAAGGTGTATCTGTAAAGTCAAAATAAGGCTTTTTGTAATCATAGCTTTTACATCTCTACAAGGTGACACAAAAGAAAAACTTTCATCCACATTCAGCCAGGTAGGTTGATTGATTGAATGATTGATTGATTGATCCATTCATTCATTCATTCATCTCACAGCATTTGTGTGTGTGATGGGTAATGTCTTAGTCATTGGGCATACAGCCTCAGAACTAGGAACCAAACAGATAGCAATCTTTGAAGGCCACAAATCCATTCCTTCTGGGTGGGTGGCTGTTTTCAAAGCAAGCCAGAGGTTGGCCAAAGAGGTCACGGTTGTCCTACAATCAGATTATGTTCCTGCGTAGCCCATTGGCCATCTGTAGTCCAGTGGGGAACTATGAAGCCAGCAGCAGCACTGACCTAAGTGAGATAGATGGTAGTAATGTTAGTTGCAATGATAGGTTGACCAGAGGGATAGTGTAATACTCCTGCTAGTGGGGCTTAGCAGATGGGCTGCTCTATCAGGAGTGGAGCTGTCTGCTCCTCTGCAAAGATGTGTGAGATTGGAAAAACCAAAGTAACCTCCCTCCATAGAATGCATCCCATGATCTGCAGAGAAAGGCAAGCACCAAGCCTACAGCAGACAGATCCAAGCCCAACACTTGGAACTGTCTATGACCTTGCCATGCATTTCAACAGCCTTTTGCCATTTAATGACATGGGGAAATACCCACAGTGTTAAATTGCTGAAAATTTGGATATTATATGACTTATGTGGACAAAAACTGGGAAAAAAGTAGAATACAATAACTCATAATATTAACAGAGCATATTTCTACAACTTAAATTAACCACTTATTTTTGGAACATGAATTAATCCATGTTTATATTTTCTTTTGCAAGCTTCTTTTGTTTTTCAGTGTAATACTTTCTTTTCTATTGTATTAAACAAAAGCCAAGAAAATATCAAGTTAGTTTAAAAGGTAAATCAGTAAAAGAGACATGAGAAGGATTATTACAGATAGAGATATAGGACACACTGAAGAGTGAAGTGTGCTACTCAGAGGAATGAGGCAGCACAAACTTCTGTACTTTCCAAACTGTCTTCAGTGAGCCTATGTTGCAATTTTCTTAAACAGTATTTTTTTTTTTTTGGTACCAGGGATCGCGTTCACGACCTTGCCCTTGCAAGGCAGGCGCAGTGCCACTGAGCTAAATCCCTGCCCCTTAAACAGTATTTTCTTATTCTTTCAAAAGAAAGTAGCTTTTCCCAGGCACTGATAAGATTCTCATACTGCTTGGGAACTCTGGGAAACTAGCTGCTGAACACCTGCTTTAGGAGCTATCCTGTCCATAAAGCAAATACAGTTCAAGCATCCCAATTCCAAAGAATGCTCCAAAATTGGACACTTTTTGAGCATTGATGTGACAACTGAAAATTTTATACCTGACTTCATGTGAAAGGTTGCAGTCAAATGTACAAAATTATTAAAAATACTATATAAAATTACCTGCAGGCTATGTGTAAAAGGTATGTATAAAACATAAATTAATTTCTCATTTAGATTTGGGTCCACTCCCAAGGTAGCACATGATGTATGCACAAATATTCAAAAGAAAAATTTAAATACAAAATCTAAAACTCTTGAAAGTCTCTGATGTTTCATATAAAGAATACTCAACCTGTACCTCCTGGAAGATTGCTTAAATTAGCTCATCTTGTGACTTGTGTCCTTTGTCACATTCACACCAGTATTTACTTGAACATCAGAGAACCCTTCTCCTCTTCTGCTGGTAAGTTGCATAACTACCCACCTGGAGTTTGGAAAACAGGTGAAGCTACTGTCTCACCTGTTCAACACGGTCATTCCTCACGTTTCCCCCAAAGTGCTGTCCCTGGAAATCACATTGCAGGCACTATCTCCAAAGGGTCACTGTTGTCCCTGAGCATTGTCAGCTGCCTCTCTTCCCCCTCAGTCTCTCTGGGATATATAGACTTTTGTCCTAAATTATGGTCAACTTTCTAAATAGGAGCCTGTGACAGAACCGGTAGTTGCCATAGTTGCATTAATTTTACCTGGACTGTTGGTTTTAAGAAATAGAAGAAATTGAGGGGTTTTTTCCTATTCTCTACACATTTCCTGCTTGGCATACTTTGTACTTTTAAGGAAGATAGCAGTGATGGACCCTACTAAATCACAAGAAATCTCTTTGTCTTCTTATACCCTCTCTCTCAGAGGTGTTCCATGTGGCTCAGGCATCTGCCTGGATCAGACCTTGTGGTTTGCTACCACGTCTTCCCCTCCTGAGCCCTGAGCTTCAGGAGAAGCTGGTGGAGACTATTTAACCGTGTGATGTGAAGTGACTGTTCTCCAAAGGCCCAGGCCACCATGAGATGATCACACATTCTTCCCCTCACACCTTCAGACCCAGCTGTGAAATAAATAGCTGCAGGAAACCAGATGGAAAGAAAATTCCAGCCACTCATTTCTGAGAGTTGCCATCTAGTCTGACAATCTTATTAACGTCACAGAAAAGCGACTTTCTTTTGAGTGAAAAACAAACAAAAATCTACCTCTAACGATAATTGAAGCAACATAGGGTCACCAAAGGCTATTTGGAAAGTCCTGAAATTTATAGAGAAGAAAATATAAATCACAGTTAAGCCCATATCCTAGAAATAAGCTTTGTTATTATTTTGATTTATTTTATTCTTTGTCTGTGTGCACACACACGCAAATTTTTCTGACCTCATTTTTTAGCTTAGCTTAACGTTGTGATTATTTCCCTAGGTCATTAAATAGTCTTTTAAAAGATTGTTTTAATGGCAGTGTAACGTTCCTCCTAGTGGTATGAAAGAATTTACATAGCCATATGCTTATTACAGGATGGGGTTACAAGTTAAAAATACCATAAGCTTGTCTGCCTGGTTACAGGCAGGGTTGATGTCTGAAGGCCTCCTTCCAGGGCAGAGTCTGTTTCTCAGAGCTTCTGCATCCTGGAGAACAGATCCATGTGTCCTTCCTGCAGACTAACAGGCATTGAGAAGGCCTAGAAGAGCTTGGACTCAGAATGCTAAGTGCCTTTCCTAAGACTCCCCAAGGTAGGTCTCTCCTCTGAAAAACTGAAAGGGAGAGGTGGGGAGAAGAGCCAAGGGCATCACCCTAGTGAAAGACCTCTGTATACAAGGAGCACAGGGGAAGCAGAGGTACCCTCCTGATACTGGGAACCCAGTAAACTGATGGGTATCGAGTATGTGGTACCAGCAAATGCTATCAATAAATTCTAAGTACTTGGTCCTGGCAAATGTCTCTTTCCCTCCCATTGCTGGGAAGATACCAAAATTTTATAATGTGAATATGCTCATGTACCAATCTAATGGACCAAGATGAATTATTGGGCAGTCATTCCTATTTGTGTCAACTTAGTGAACCCCATATAGAATATAGAATCAGTTCAACATTTTTACTTTGTGTGTATTTGAACATACTCAAGAGAAAAAAGCATGGATTCCCCCAAGCTGCCCAGTCTCTTGGTGACCTCCCCTGCAGTTCAATGACTGTGGGTGGATGGCTGGTTGAGTAGGTGGTTGAATGGATGGATGGTTGGATGGTGAAATGGAAAGATAAAAAGAAAGAAGAGTACCAGATGAGTGGCTGGAAGGGTAAATTAAGATAAAGTTATTATATCGGTTTTTTTCTCTGAAAAAATGTGAGAGGAGTAGTGATTTTACATAAGCCAGTATAGTTTTATCTTTTTCCCCAGGTGAAATGGAACCCAGTATGAAAATCCCTTACTTCTGTTAGCAGAAAGTAAAGAGCCACGTATGGTCTTAGTGACATGTTTTACCTGTTTGAGCCCAGGAGAGGAAGAAGAGGGTGACTTTCTAGCTTGAGTGATGTAAATCTGTGGCCCCTATAAAATATATTGTTATTATTGTGATTCATTGGGCTTTTCTTTGAAATGGACTATGGTTTGTGTGCAGTGGATAAAGTAATTGGAGTGAGTGCTTTTCCCTAGAGACAGAATCAATCACTGTTTCAGAAGATGGTGACGTTTTAGAAAGAAACTCTGAGGAAAATGTCATGCTTAAAAAATTAGATTTAAACACACTGGCTCCAGATTGATTTTTATTACACTCAAATGGATACTCTGATTGATTATCAGTCTTACAAATGTTTAGCACATTTCTCACTTCTCTAATAATCAGAATAATCTAATTTTCAATGTCATTTAATGTACTCCATTCAAGGTTATAATAGATCATATTTCTCATGAAACACAGCAATTATGTAATGAATAATACAGAAGGACCAGCATTCACATTCCCTTGATTTTAAGGCAGTGCTGAGGGAAGGTCTTGGGTAAACTCGTTCCTTTAAATGTGATGTACATTCTAAGTCTTTGCCTGTATCTTATACATTATTTTTTCTTTCTGGTGATCCTTTGCCAGGAAACATCATCTCCCCAAAATAATTCTTAGGAGAAAACAGCAAGTTTCAAATCCTTTTAATGTATGTTATCAATGCACCTAGAGAAAAGTGACAGCTTGCCAAGTTCTTTCTTGAGTTTCTCTAGTAATTGCTGCTTTCTCCCCCATTTTTCAAATACATTCCCAAGAAAAATACCATATTTTGCTTCTAAATATTTTCCAGTATCCATTATAGCAGCAGCTGATATTAAGGATGTTTTAGGGTATGACACAAGATATCTCATATGGAGAAGGCATGACTATATTTAGAGCCTAATACATAGCTGATTATGTTTACAATATTTTTTTTTCCAAAAAAACTGACTTGCTTTGGGAAGTAAGTTGTGCTTTTTTATATATGTGGCTTAGAACGAATTCCAGTTAAGTGCATATCTAGGTTAGTAATTATGAATTCTTCTATTATGGTATGCAGCTCACTTTGATGATCTGGCAGGTATGAAATGCTGTCACAACCTGGTGGCCCCACAAGCAAGAGCACTGAAGGAGCTTCTCCTTTCATGCTGTGCTCTTGGTGAAGAATATTTGGGGGCAGTGGGGAGAACAAAGGGGACTGAAGAGGCTTAGGCCTGAGGGAAGGGAAAAGTTCAGGCGGAATTCCACTGGAAAACGGGTCCTAGGTAAGACCTTGGCATATTCAAGCTGCAGAAGATCTGGTTTCCTGAGGATCTAAGCAAAAGTAAATGATGGATTAGCACAAACAAGATACCATTTACCATAGATAAATACCGGTTCTGCCTCCGATTCAGCTAAATCACTGGACATACAGGCTGAGGAGGACCAGATGAAGATCTGATGACCACACACTTGTCCAGACCAACTCTGGATAATAACATGTCTTCCTTCTTAAAGTCTTTGACCAATCACATCATGAAAAACCACAAGAATGACCTCTGTAGTTGGCCCTGATCAGAACATACCATGAAGCATTATTGAGTTTTTTTTTTTACCAGAGCATCACATTTTAAGAGCGAAGTTACATAGAACTGAACATTATCCAAAGAAGATTGGCCAGGACAGCATGCAGTCATGAGGCTGTGTGCTATGAGATGCTTTGGATACCTTGGAAAGTCATAGAGAAAAATCAGATGAAAGGGGAAGATATTTGCTCTGAACTACTTCAGGGACCTTGTGAAAAAAGAAACTTATAAAGTTGGCTGCCATTCGTTGAGTGCCACATCTTTTTGACACCTCTGTGAGATCATTACCATTCTTTATGGTCATGGCAAGTGACACAGATAGTCCAGGTAAATTGCCCAAATTTACACAACTACTGAAGCCACAGAACTGAGATTTAAGCCCATCTCTTTCTCTTACTGTGATCTCACCATAATAGATTCTTTGTAGACTGATTCTGTATGTACACTACAGAAAAATTCCACACATCTCTAGGCAGTGTATTCAGAATCGTTACTGATAAGTGAAGCATTCCAAGCACAAGTACTTTCTTATAGTGTTCAAAATAAGAGGAGTTAAATTGTTGCTTAAATAAGTTGAGGAAATGAAGATCCCATTGTAGTTAAGATTCTTGGCAGTAAAATCTGTCCACACTGTTTGAAAATAGCAAATCCTAGGACATCACGTACCTTCCTAGAGCCCTGAGGAAAGGGTGTGTCTATCTGTCTGTGTATCTGCTGTCTGTCTGCCTGCCAGCCTGCTTGCCTACCTTTCTTAGTCCATCTGGGCTCCTATAACAAAAATTCTGTAGATGAAGTGGCTTACAAACAACTGAAATTTATTTCTTCCTGTTCTGGAGGCTGTGAAGTCTAAGATCAAGGATCTAGAGATGTCTGGTGAGGGCTTGCTTTCTGATTTATAGGCATCATCTTGCTGCAACTTCATATGGTAGCAGTGGGAAGTGAGAGATGTTGGATACAGAAGAGAGGGATGGGCCTACCTCTCTCATTTGAGACTTGCAGCCCTGCGTGAATCATGCTGGCAGTCAGTGAAATGGCCACACGGGAGGAGAAGGAATCCTAAAGGGGCAGTCAAAGTCCCTTTTAGAGGAGGGTCAGTGTGAGGTGTTATAGATGTCCAGTGGCAATCAGATTGTCACGTCCAATGCTTTGAGAAAAATCTGCCTGCAGAGGGAGATTAGAGACTTCTGGTTATATATGCTCAATAGTGGAGGGCTTGAGCACATGACAAGTGAGAAGAGGGCTAGGGACGCTCCGAAGTTGGGGAATTCTTCAGATGAGCTGCAAGATAGGCTTTGCAGGGACCCCAGGATGGAGCTAGAACTAAGATGCTAAGAACCATTCAACTTGAGATGTCTTCCACCTCTTCCTCATAAATGCATGAATCAGTAGTATTCCAAGGGGGCAGGGGTTCTCAGCCCACACCCACTGCTTTCCTCCTTTTGAAGACAGCTCGAGGCACTTTTTAATAACCGTGTTTTGTAATTATGGGCTACTTTTTAAAGTCAGGAGTCATCCTAAAAGGTTCCCTTTGCCTACGGACTGTTCTCTGTTTTTAAATGTGGATGTCAGCAAGAGCCCTGGGATAAGACAGCAAAGCTAATAATCATAGTTGACCACGAGTCCCTCTGCAGTTAGCATACAGGGCAGAAAAAAAATAGCCTGTGTGATAGAAAATGACAGTTCCTAGAGATGACCAACCATTGTGCAATTTCCTGAATTTCGTCAAAAGATTATGGGGTAAGTAGGGAAACAGGCTGGGCAGGGGAGAGAAAGTCTAGAAAAATTAATGAGAAAAATATTATTTTAGAGTCCAGCATTCCTTTCCAGCTTAAGGTCTGGCCAGGCTTAAGTACATGAATAGTTAGGTCAAGTTTCTCAGAATAGTAAAAATGGCTGGGGTGGGGGAAAGGGCTGCCCGCTCTTGTTGAAAGTGACCCTGTTGTTAAGTGGAATGGACGTGGGAAAGGGGAAGGAGGACATCCTCACAGCTTGGCCTTGGCACATGTGTCCCATGTGTTACCAGGACAAGACAGCCCGCTCTACTCTGAATCCACCAAGGTCAGGGGGCACCCCACCATCTCTTTCAGGCTCACTCCCCGTCTCGGGTTTCTAGAAGTTCAGTCCTTTTAACCTCTCCTACTACTAAAATCTCCATGAAGGAGGGATTACTTCATGCCTCTAAAATGAAGCAAGGGTGTTATGAAAGAAAGAATTTTGAAATACTTGTGGATGAAAGCGCTCAGTTCCTGGGGTTCACTTCAAAATAATCTGGAGAGAGTGGGGAGGAAATAATATTGACTGTGAGTTCTCCATTGAAGCTGGAGTTGAATGAATGGGAACTCGTTATTTAGTGACCTCTAGGTATGTTTGAGATTTCCATAACTGATATCTTTAACTACAAATATTCCAGTTTTCAGGAGTCGATAAGCTAGCATACGTGATAAGGTGTGATTCTATGATTTGAAGCTTTAGAATGAAAAATAGAAACCCTGTAAAGGAAGATAGGCAAACTGAAACTCACTTGGTGAATATTATGAAATACCTGAAAAGTCAAAGTGCTCAAATATTTAAAATTTTAGTTCCAGGAAGATTTTTTTTCTGCTATATTTTTGCATTTTTTTCAAAGAAAGATTTGAGCAAATAAAACAGAACTATATTGGTTGCTGCCTGTGGAATGTGCTGACTCTAAACTCTTACTGACTTTCATTGGATGGAAGGCTCCATGTCAGAGGGTGGTCATTGTCCCTGGCACTCACGCATTCTTCAGTGTCACTTGGAGAATGATGGACGGGGTAGAAAACAACATTTTAAGGGAATACCAGGTTTTTCTGCACCTTTCCTCTTCACCTCTGCATGAATTAGACTTATTTGTGCGGGTCCCTTTTTCACTAGGTTACTTTCCAAAGGAACAATCATGTAGTCATTTTGGAGACTGAATGTTTATAAAGGAGGAATTTCAGAAGAACACCACCTCTGACCCCGAAAGTGCTACTCCCCAACAATTTAGAGCAGTGCATAAACCTTGCGCTTCAAATCTTCTGTTCCAATATCCCCTCAACCTTGGCATCTTCTGCTCCCCAAAGGTGCTCAGCATCCGTACACATTTGAATGCATTTATAAGAATGGTTATTGGGTCCTCCCTACAGCTGACAGGTTGGAGGCTCAGCCTTCTTACCCAGTCTTGTGAGGCTGAAACATCCCTCACGGCTCTCCTGTACCTCTCACCATGATCTCAGGTCCCTGACCCTCTCTTATTTGTTATCAAGGTCTTTCCTTATCCTTTTCCCTCAGCCTAGAGAGTCCTTTGCCCTGTTGATTGCTACCCATCTCAAATCTTCTCTGTGAAGATTTTCTCTGGCCATGCCCCCCCCCTTCTCCAATTGGGCAGAAGCCCCAGCCACAGGTGGGTGGGGCCCTGCTCCGCATGCTTGTCCTCAGACCATTGCAGAGCATTAATCTGTGTGGTTAGCTAAGGAGCATCTGCATCCACCTCTAGACCAGGGGTCTGGAGATACTGCAGACCACTGTTGGGGGGAAAATGAGGTTTCCTGAAAGTGAGTGTAGGGGTGCGGCCTCACTGCACTGTGGAAAAAATAATGGGTATCTACTAATAATTGAAACAAAATGAAAAACATATGAGTAGTAGTACGTGTTATCTTTTTTGTTAAATTTACTCTCTTCCTTAACTTAGATTTATTGCACAATTAACTTATCAATCGAAGACTTTTTTTTAAAGCACACAAGTTGGCAAATTGCAGCCTGTGGGTCATATCAGTCCCCCAGTTTGCATTGGTAAAGAAAATTCTCTTGAAACATAGCACATACGGTGACTAGTAGTCCCGGCTCCCGAGAACAGAGTTGAGTCCTTGTGACAGAGGCCATGGAGGCCTACAAAGCCTAAAATATTTCCTCGTGGCCAAAATTTTATGGGAATAGTTTGGCCCAACCCCACCCAAGTCTAGATGTGACCTCAAGAAGAACCGCATCTGCCTTTTGTACCATGGAGATCGGCCGTCCCTGCAGCGCCCACAGCAATGTGGCGTAGGCTCCCTGTAAAGATTCAGATAGCATTGCATGAATGACAAATAGCTGCTCCCACTTATATGTTTAATTTATGGAAAACTATTTTCCCAAATATAAGCAATGCGTTCTGCTACCCGGTAGCTACGATATAGCCATCCCTCAATGTCCCGGACACCTACAGATACCAAAATCTGAGCATGCTTCAGTCCTTTATATAAGATGGTATATTATTGGGGCCGGGGATTTGGCTCAGTGGTTTCGCCACCTGCTGTACAAGTGCAAGGACCCGAGTTCGATCCCCAGTACCAAAAAAAAAAAGTTGGTATATTATTTGCACATAATCTATGCACACCCTCCTGTGTACTTTAAAACATCTCTGGGTTACTTGTACTACGTAATACAAGTGTGAATGGTATTTAAATAATTACCAGACCATTTAAGAAATAATAATGACCAAAAAACATGTCTGTACATGCTCGGTGCAGATGCAGTTTTTAAATCTTTCCTTCTATGGTTGGTTGAATTTGCACACATGGACTCCTAGAAAAAGAAGCCAACTGTGCTTGATTCCTCACCCTATCAGTGCTGCTTTCTTTTAACTTTTAATATTCATTCATTCATTTGTTCATTTTGTGATACTAGAGATCCTGAGCTCAGGGTTTTCACACTGAGCTATGTTCCCAACCCCCTTTGTTTTTCTTTCCTCTTCTTTTCTCTTTTTTTCTTTTCCTTTCTTTTCTTTTTGAGACAGAGTCTCACTAAACTGCCCAGCCTGGCCAGCACCCCCTGCTGCCCAAGTGCCATAGCACAGCACCCCTACCAGTCTCTCTCCTGTACAGTGCTTCTTCGAGACACCATTATAGGAAGGTATACTAGACATGGACTTGGGTACTGTCTGCCTTTCACTGGAAGGAAAGAAACTGCCAAAGACTGAGAATGTTGTTTTATTCGCTGCCACATCTGCAGCATCTAGAACACTGCCGGAAGCATAGTGGTACTTTAGTAAGTGTCGCTGGATGAAAGGTCTCCTCTAGAATGGATGCTGGAGCCCAGGAGTTCTTGCTACATGTTTCTGGAAGTGAACTGTTGTCCCACGTGGCCTAAATGCTTCTGATACTCTTTTTCCACCCCCAGGAAGGAACTGTGAAGTGGGTGGCTGGGGAATGCCCGCATTCTTCTCTACTACTTGGGTTTTAGATGGTGTCTTTTCTCTCTGCAAGCCCTGGAGGCTTCTCTCTCCCTTAGAAGGCAGCAGCAGATGTCCTTTTGATTAAAAGGGGGGAAAGCCTGTTCTGCGTGGGGTGTGGGTATTAGAGGAAGTGAATTATGATGCTCTGGAAGGAACATTTTGTGTGTTATTTTTTGGACTTCTTGCATTTTTTGACCCCTTAGCAGAAGCATTCCTGGGAATAGAAACTGGATTCTCTGTTAATGTCAGACAGCTCAGTGTGTGGCTCTAAGCTATGCAGAGAAAGGTAACGATGGCTGGCTTCCTTCTCCAAATGCTTCTCCGGAGAAATAAATACCTGAGAATTAAAGTTATATAGGGTGGTAAGAGGATTTTTGTGAATTACATAGGATTCAGCAATCCTTTACAGGGGATGATCTATTTATATTGAGAAACTGCTAAGTTTACTCCAGGGAAAGCTAAGTTGACAACAATTTGGGCTCACACTTCAGGTACCCTGTCTGACTTGGGGGCTGTGGCCTACTTCCGCTGTTTCATTTTTTAACATTTTCTTTTAGTAACATGTGTGGCCTGAGAGTGACCCCTCAGTGGCATTCAGGGCAGCCAAGGCCAAGTAGAAAAATTCCTTAGTTACAGTCTGCATTACATTCCTGCTGTGAACACTAATCTTTCATAAAAGGGAAACATTTTAAAGAATTATTTTATGAACAGTATATCACTTTGGAATTAGACACATGTTCAAATCCTGGCCCCATAGATTGGTGGCTTTGTGGCCTTTGACGTCCCTTAGCTTCAGTTTCTTCATGTGTAACTGAAGGAGTAATAATATCACCTCCTGCGTGGAGTTGCTATAGAAGTGAAAGAGAAAATAGATGATGAGCACTTGGCACGGCACAGGGAGCGAGAGTGAGAGAGAGGGAGACCGCCTGTTATGCTAGATGGCACTTGGAGCTGAGGAAGGTATGAGAGAAGTCTGGCTCATATATCAAACCGATGGTTTGAGAAATCAGTCTATAGCAGGGAGATTTGGACCTTGAGTTTCCACAGTGGGCTGGAACTTCTCCCATCTTAGCATTTCAAAGACAAGAGCAAGGAATGGTCAATATTTTCTCGTAGGTAAATTTCTCTTCTCTGTTCTTTGCTTCCACATGGCATTGTATTCTCCTTCCAGTGCACACATGTGTGCACACACGCCCGCATGCACACACACGACTTCCATGAAAGCAGAGAGTTTTGCTTTGATTTCCGTACCCCAAGTGTACATCAGCACCTGACACACAGTAGTGTCTTAAATGTCAAGTTCCAGATGCTGAGTCTCTTTCGCATTTAGTTCCTAGAAGTCAAGAGGCAAGAGCTGGAAGATACAAAATGCAGAGATTAAGGAACATCCTTTCACTTTCCACTGCTACCATTCCCTTTATCAGTGGACTTCTCCCAAAGCTGAGTGCAGCCGGTCACTTCCAACCCCAAGACCCCGACTGACACCTGTGCATGGCACACACTGTGCATGGGTGGCACATGGCACTTGGAGCCCCAGACACCTTTTCCTCCCACTTTGTTCCCTCACCATGTCCCTCCCTAGTTCAGACAACCTCTTCTTTCACCTGGAGCTTCTAACAGCCACCTCCTTGGGTCACTCTACCCCAGTCATCTCTTTATCGTGAATGGACTGACTTATCTAATATTACTACCAACAACCACCCCAGTGAACTGAAAACCCAAGTCTCATTGCAAGGTTCACAAGATCATATGTGAAACACTAGCTGAGGTCCGGCCTCCAGCCTGATCTGCAAGCCCCACTCTATTCCTTGTGGAGCTTCCAGGCTGCCCTGCTGTTTTCCCCAAGGCCTGCAGACCTGCTATATCTTCACCCTGGAAAGCACTCCCACCTTCCAGCCTCTGGATGGTCAGAGCCGCCTCCTGGTTTGGATATCTGCATAGACAGTGCTTAAGGGGATGCATCTTCCAATATCTCACTGCTCCATGGTGGCCGTTGCAGTTTCAAACTCTCTGGGATTCATGTAGCCTTTCCATGTTAGTAAACGTGGGTTATTTTCCTGAGCTCTTTTACAGGCTTGATTACATGTTTTCAATGCTTTGATCAAGCTTGTTTCCTAGGTTGATTTTTGAAGGACTTTCTCTGACCCCCTTTTAACCTTCCCCACCCCACCTCCCACAGCCCATGTGGCTTTCATCCTCAGTGCTCTGGTAGAAATGTTTTCTTGAAAGTCATTACTTTCTCCATTGCCAAAACCAATGAACTTTGCTCCCTCCTCATTCTTTCTGACTGGCGGCTACGGTCAACACTTGGCCAGGTTGCTGCTTCTGCTGCAGCTGCTGCTGCCACCGCTGCCACTGCTTCAAATTCTTTTCTCCATTGCTTTCTGTGGTTCTTTATGATTCTGATTGCTGCCCCCTGTCCATCTGCTTCCGTCATTTTCATCCTCTTTCCTTGCCCACTGAGTACTGGCCACTCCCAAGGATCAGCTCCAGGACCTCTTGTCCTTTCTTCTTTCTCAGACGTTAATCTCCTCTCATGACTTCAAAAGTCATCTCTAAGGTTTGACCCCTAAATAATCTACATTAAGAGCTGATCTCTGAGCAAATCATAGTACCATCTCTTTAAAGACTTCTGGAATTTCAGCCTGGATTCTGATTCATTTCTCCTCAAACTGAATTCATTGTTTTCTTGGCCCCAAATGGACTCGCTACTCCCCATTGGATATCCTCTGTGTGGTACCTTAAGTAGCCCTAGACTGGGATTAAAACCCACTGTTACTTCTGAGTCTTATTTTTCGCTCCACACTTAGTCTGTCTCCAAAACCCACATATTTTTCCTTGTTGTACTTTCTTCCATACCCCTCCTCCTTTCCTTCCTTATTTTGCCAACCCAGTCTTTCCTCCTCCCCGTCTTTCACCTTCACTTTTTCAATATGATGTAGTCATTCCCATACATGAGTATTTTCTCATCTCTCTCACATCTAGGATATTCTTACCTCACCTTTTGCCTCTTCAGTAAGACCCCATCCTCTGAGGCCATTCCAGGGCTAACTTGGATCATGTGGCTGTGTGGTTTCTAAGCCCTAAGCATTTGCATACCCTGTTCCCTTCCTCCAGAATGACTCCAATTCCTCCAGGCCCCACTTATTTAAGAAATATAATTGATACCAGGCATGGTACCACACACCTATAATCCCAGCACTCAGGAGGCTGAGGCAGGAGGATCACCTCAATGCTATCCTAGACTACATAGTGAGTTCAATGTCAGCATAAACTACATAGTGAGACACTGTCTCAAAAACAAAAAAATGAAAAGAAATATAGTTGGGTCTCCCTCATGAGGATAGGCACTGAGGATATTGAGTGAATAAAGCCTATTGTACTTCTTAAAGGGTGCTCAGCTCAAGACTCCTCTTTCCTGTGATGTTTTCATGACCACAGAGGCTAAACCATCAGCTTCCTCATCTGTGAGTCTCATGACTTACTCCTTGGGTTTTGTATTCATATTACTTCAATAATAAATTAATATCTTCTTTCTGGCATCCACCTTAGTTCATGGTAATGATTTGTTTAGATGACTATTATTTACTGGAATGCAAATCTCTTGAAATAACACTCTCTATTGTTTCCTTAACACTGGTCAGTGCCAGATACAGTGCTCAATACTCAATAGCTATTTTGACTGAAGAAAAAATAAGTGGAGCGATGGATGGATTAATGGACAAATAGATAGATGGATATATGGATGAATAGACAGGTACATACAGTAATCGGTGGATGAAGAAATAGTACAGATGGATGGTTTTATACAAGGATGAAGAGTTCTATGGCTGGGTGAATGAGAGGCTGGCAGAAGAACTGGATAAATAGACAAATGGATGAGTGGATATGTGGATAAATGAACGGGTGGCCAGATGGATTAACAGAATAGAAAATCCCAGTTAAAAGACACTTCAAATCCATAATTATTAGAGGGAGAAAGGCTGTGGTTAATTGACTGATTATACCAAATAGTGGGCTACCATATATTTCATACATGAATTGTCAACTCTTTAAAAAGTAAAATTAGGGCCGGGGATTTAGCTCAGTGGTTTTGCCGCCTGCAGCGTAAGCACAAGGTCCCGAGTTCGATCCCGGATACCAAAAAAAAAAAAGGTAAAATTAGAAGAGTGTATTTAGAACAAAAGTCATACTGAACAAGAATTACATTGGTGATTCTGAAGACCTTAGAAAAATCTTTTTACTTGAAGAACCTCACTGAGAATCACTTAGGGTATACAGACTGGTATAAACCACTTGAAATGCTATAAAATGAGGGGTTTTCTTTTTTTGGGGGGTGGGATTATAAGTGATTATTTTATTGTTTTAGGAAAGTATTCTAAAAATAGCCAAGTTAAAAACCAAAGAGTACTATCATCATCAGTGAAACTGTTTTTTCCTGTTTTCACATTATAAATGTTTAAAGCTACCAACCAACTTGAATTTGTCAGAGTGGCTACCCATATTCTGATATACTCATAAGGAAGATCTCTTGAAAGATGGAGAAATAAGATTATGGTCATAAAAATGACTTTCTCTGAACACTACAAACTGATAAGCAACTTTATCACTAGGATTCCTATAGCTATATAATTTTATAGAAAAATTAGTCTCTAATATCTCATCTTTAAAAGTTTTTCTCAAAAAAAAAAAGTTTTTCTCCATTATCTTGTTTGTTGTTTTTTACATCCTGTCCCAACAACAGTTTTAACTGAGTATTATTGTTTCCATTCACAAACATTTCTCTGCACTAGTGACAGCACTGCTAATTCAAAGTTACATATAAGCCATTTAAGACTCAGCTTTAGGTACACTGCCAATTATCTGGCAAAAATAAAAGAACCCAGAGTTCCAGGTTAGCAGTAAATTAACTAAATTTAAGGGTCTTGATTTTTTGGAAGCCTTTGGAAGCTTGCATGTTAAACACTGGTGATTTTTAAATTCTCAATGGAAATGGTGATGGCATTCACTGAATCACGCCAGCTCAAGTTACAGTTCAATGAAGACATGACACAAAATCAAAATGTCAAAAAACTGCTCCTTTGCAAACATCACCAAAATACCTTCTTATAAATCAAAATACTGTCAGACGCCAGGATAATTTTCATACACTTATTGTGAATATACACATACTTCACACTTCATCTTATACATTATTCACATTTAAAAGTCACATGGAGAACTTGTAAACTTGAAACATTAAATCCAGTTACATTAACGGTTTGCTTTACTATTAAAACATTTGAACAAGCTATACTTTCTCTTTATTACCTTACAATGCTGTTGAAAGGATATGCCTCAGTGTTTTAAGTTTCCAAGTATATCTGAAATAATATTAAGTACACAAGGTCCTTTAGACTATTCTGAAATTTCACTTTTTATATGGCACAAGTCACAAGAAACAGATGAAGCTTCTCATATGTTGATGGTAGAGCATAAAATTATGAAGAAAGGAAAAGCCATAAAATTGAAATCTGAAGTATCAAATCCATTTGGGGGAGTTATCTCCAGACATTTGGCTTAATAATATAATATGAACAGTTCTCCAAGAATCTTGAACCTTGTCAGGAGTAAAATGCTATTATTTCATGTGCCTGAACTATTAAGTGGTGATTAAAGCTTGAAAAGTGTTTCTCTTACACATGAGTAGACAGATACTCTACTCCTAAGCGAAGACCTTGTGTTTATAAGAAGCCCACTGGCTCTGAAGGACAGCAGGAGGGTGGGAGGGAACCTTAGAGAAAACATAATCCTATTTGGCTGCCCATTACTTAAAATTCCAATAGATTTATGCAAATTTAAATTATAAATACTCATTTAATAAAACACCCACACAATGACAAGAATGAGACTTTTAATCAGTTTTAAGTGGGGTTTATAACACTAAGAGATAAAGGGTTGTTAACAGAGTAACAAATGGACATCTGATTGGTATGAGGCATTATCCTGTACACATCATTTTGTGTGTATGTGTATCCTCAGTGCATAGCTTTTACACACAGAGCCACTGCACAAAATTATCTGAAGAGGCTGGATCAGAATAAGGCTGTTTAACAGACTGAAACTTTTCAGTATATAGATTCTATATGAAAACAAGTTGAACTTTTCTTCAATTGGCAGGTAGAAGGCAACTCTGCCAAATACTACAGTTAAAGCCCAACTTGAGTGCACAGTCCCACCCCTTCCATCTGCATGCACGACACATTAACAGTATTTAAAGGTAAACGAGGCACTTTGTGGCAACCACAGCCATTGTTATGAACATATTGGACAAATTTTCTAGAACTAAACATGTAACTTGTACCCTACTTTTATTTTTTAAAGCTGAAACATTTGATGCTGCCAGTGAACTCCACTTAAGTTGATAACCTGTGCCACAGCAAAGAATGGTGATGCTATTTGTTCCACTATCCTTTTATAATTATGGCAAAAATATCCAAGAGGAGTTACAAAGGATTTGGGATGGTACAGCGCCCAATTGTAAGCTTTCTTAAAAGTGGTGCCTTCAAGTAACTTCAGACATGTAAGCTGCTGCACATCCAAAAGTCTAAAAAAAAAATTCCAGAAACTTGGGAGAAATTACTATAGAATGCAGTTCAGGCTAATTATATACTGTCATAAATATAGTTTTAATTAGGACTTGAAAATCTTTCAGTCATAGCAATTTTTGTCAAATTCTATGGAGATGGTAACTGAAATAAAGGAGAGTGTGTATAATATATATTTATATATATATATATATATATAATATATAATGCCATTTTTCCATTTCCAATGACTACACCATAAAATGTAAGCAAGGCTTCTCAAAAACACTGAAACATTCAAAATCAAAACCCTAAAATGAGGGTTTTTCATGGTTTGTTTTCCATTTAGAGTAAATAGGTATTATGAATACTCAAATATCCACATGTATACTGTTTCTGTAATGATTCATTTCCAAAATGTACTTAGAAATATGCAGGAGCTTCTCCATATGACTATCCTAGATAGGGTCTTTGGCAAACATCTGGAAAACTTGCCAGCCATTTGTCTGACTCTCTGCCTATCGACACACGCACGGATAGCTCATGCAGAGATTCATCAGGTGGGTCAGGCAGTATCTAAGAAGTTCAATCCTAAAGAAGGTGAACATAGTCACATCTGTTTATTAATCCAAGCTCAGAGGTAAAGTCCTGCTATAGGAGAACCCATTGAAAAATTTTAGCTATTTAGTTTACCTACATTCTGTCTCTCCCTTAATCTCCAGTTTAAAGGCATCAGGCTGGTGCACTGGTCTTGCCGTGGATAAAAATTCTTTCCTCTTTACGGTCATCATTTTCTCCCTCCTTGCTTTCCCTTCCTTTTCTTTCTTTTATCCTCCTCTTTCTTTTCCCCTTCCTTCTTCCACTGCTACCTTAGCGTTTTCACATTTCAGTGAATTCCATGTATTAAACTCATATTCTATATTATGCAAAGTGTGATAAAAACCTCAGTGAATGTTTAATTCGTAATTGCATTACAGTAAAATATCTGTTGCTATTAATCTCCCTCAAAATACTCCCCCTCCCTTGGAACACACCTATCCCAGTGTCCTCGCCTCCTTCTGAAGCAGTTCTAGAATTCTGCTTTCATCAGTGTATTTTAGTTGCACTGCTGTGGCAGTCTCAATGTTCTGAATCTCATCAAAACAGTCACCGTTGGGGAAGAGCTAGAAGGTGGATGGTGCCAGATGCAGTGAATAAGGTAGATGATTTTACAGCCCTGATTTCCCATCAGATGACACTTGGCATCAGTATTCAGTGAATCCTTTTTAATCATACCTTGTAAAGATACTCGTGAAACAGGACTTCAGAACTGCTTTAAAAGTGACAAGAACAATAAGTGTGTTCAAGGCGAGGGGAAGGATGTTGAGGGGGAATAATGGCAGTGTGTCTTTTTTTTTTGTACCAGGGATAGAGCTCAGGTCCTTGCACTTGCAAGGCAGGTGGTGGAACCACTGAGCTAAATCTGGCCCTGTCTTTACTGTAATACATTTTTTGTTTAAACATTTACTGTAAATTTAGATCACACCTTCTATGGCAAGAGCACTTCATTTGTTGTGGGAAAACACAATCTTTATTTAACTCAGTATCTTCATTAGCTCCAGGATGCAGTAAATATTTGTTGAGTAGATGAATTGGTGTTGGACTCTTAACTATTTTTATATATGTCACATTGCTTTACAATCATTTATATATCTAAATGTACAAAAAAGATCTATGTGATATGAGCAAAAAGTAATCCCTTCATTTTTTAGATAAGAAAACAAAAGCTCAGAGACAACAGGAGACTATTATGAGTAGTCTCTCAGTAGTCAGTTAGTAGATGACAAACTAAAATACAAGCCTTTGGAATTTTAGACCAGTGCCCTTCCCACTTGCTCAGTGTTCCCTTCACCTTGTTTAAGACTCACAGTGTACAGTTCCATCATTTCTGGGGGTTGTAATAGATGTCAGCAGGATCTGGAACTTGGACTTGCATAAATGACAAATTGTTTTCTTTCTTGCCTTCACTGCTGAACAAAGCCACTATTGATTCAAATATGCTTTGGGGTAAAAAGGCCAATGAGTATTGCTACTGTTATATAAAAGCATTCTTTTCATAAACTGTATCAGTTAGCTATGGCTGCATAACAGGTTACTGTGAAACTCAATAGCTTAAAACAATAAGCACTTGCTGTTACGCACAAGACCACAGATCAAACGAGTTCTACTTCAAGGTTCATCAGCTCTCTCCTGAGCCTGTGGTCAGCTGTGGTTTCGATAGGTAACTCTGCTGGTCCAGCCTGGACTCTTCCAGGTGCAGTGGTGGGCTGGCTCAAGGTTGATCCGGAATAGTCTCGGCTGGAACAGCTGGGCCCTCCTCCTCTTGGTGTCTCAAAACTGCTACTTCTCAAAAATTTTCCCATCTGAGAAAAATCACATTTCTATTTTTAAAAGATTTTAAAGGGAAATATATGATGAGAATATCAAGGAAAACTTCAGTTCCTTTGTAGAAAATTAAGTGGGTTTAGAGGACAATAGGAAATGAAAAATTTGGCTGATAGAACTTATCACAATAGAAACTATTGCTTAATATTTGAAAGCCCATAACTCGCTATCCAGAATACATATGACACAGAACAAGACACAAGCTGATCTGGAACCATCTGTTGCCAAGAAATTTCTTTTTGCCTTCAACCCCAATCATATAATGCTTTTGAAAGGCATTCTGGGCCCACTCCATGAAAGAAATGTAAAGGGACGAGCATGTGTCCATGCTGAGCTTCTTCACACTGTACATATGTGATCCTATTTTAAGACTTTTGATTCATGAATCAGAGACTGCCTGTCTTTTTTCAAAACATTAAGTGATCCACTAAACAACCTTTCAGATACATGAGGACAGGCAGGGCTGCAGCAGAAGTGAGCTTTAATTTGATAAAGCAAAGAATTTCCTGTCTGTAAAAATGGATTATGAGATTGGGTACTGAACTCTTCTAGACTGGAGGTTTTAAAAAATAAGATGAATTGATCATACAGTCTGAGTTTGCTCCTAATTAAAAAGCAATAGGCCAGCCTCATTTTCCATTTTGTAAATATTCAATTGCATTCTATCAGCAGAGGGCTTCCTCTCAGTTCTCATTCAGGCTGGATAACCCTGTCACAAACAGAAAGCCGAGGACACATTCACCTTCTACTGGCAAGATTTAGGCAAAGCCGTCATCAGTAGCAGTGAGTTGCTGCCAGAGGCCACCACTGATGGGGAGGTGTCTGCAGTCGCCACTCAGCCATGCAGTGTCCAGCTCCTGCCTTTACTCACCATGCTACGTGATCTTGTCCCTTGTCTCTGGAGATGAACTTTAGATATTTCCTGTAGTTCATATATCCCAAGAAAAGAATCTGTCAATGAAAAGGCCTTTAAACTCCAAATCCCCTGCCTTGCAAGGATGTTCACCACACCGGCCTCGCCAACAGTGAGTGCAGCCATGGTTAGGCTGCCCACACCAGCCCAGATACAGGAGGAGAAGATTCGAAACACTGTCCACTTGAGCAGGGTAGAATCTCCGTATCTTAAACATACCAGTGCAGGAGAATGTATTGAGAATTGTTTTGAAAGTTTCATTAGCCTAACATACCGCTTCAGCTAAAAGAAAGCATTTTGTATCTGTACATCCTGTTATTTCAGGGATTTTTCTATAACTGTTTTCAATAACGTTAAGCTAAAAGACCCTTATTAAGCTCTCAAAATACTACGTCCAGACAATGTCTTCTGCCAAGACTTGAATATGGAAGTAATATTCTATAAAAATTTGAAGTATGCTCCCTGCTTGCTCACACTGGTCTTCCCTCCCCTCCGCAGTGGTATGGCCATGGTATCACTTTTGGAAGTCCTTACACACATGTCACCACTTTGGGGGCTGGGAGTTGTCCCTGGGAATACATCCATTTCACAAATCCTGAAATCAAGGTCCCAAGGAATGAAAGGACTTTGTCCATTCAACAGGCACTCTTAGGTGTTCTGCCCTTCAGCTGGTCCAAAAGGCGCCTGTCTCATTAGAGGGGACAGAGGGCTCTCTTTTCTCACTCCAGCTAGCATGTGTGTGGAGGGAGTGTTCACTCAGCTCAGTTCTCCCCTTTGTAGGGAGACCTGCAGTGTTAAATGCTTGAGCACCAATCCCCAAATCCTTCAATTTGGGCAAATCTAACATTAGTAATGGATCCACCTGCCTTCATATCTATATGGTAGTTCATTTACATAATTAGTTCATAAAATGGTTTTCAAACTAAAATTATACTCTGTGTGTTTTCTCTTGAGTATATGAGTATGTTAGTTACAGGCCCTCCCCCACTCGCCACAACGAGATAGCTTCAATCACCAACTGAGACCCATTATTCTTGCAGTTGGCAAGGAGCTGAGGAGTCAAGATGTGCGTGTTTCAGGGTTTAATTTTCAAGCAAGAATAAATAGACCATTATGTTCCCTTTGCTAAACTGAATGTAAAAAACTTTATGGACAAAAAAATGCCACTGATTTTTTTTGACACAAGGAATTTTTAGTGAAGCATTGTTTTTATCTCTTCCTGAGTCCAAGTGGAGATTCACATGTTTTGCATGTTTCTTGCATTAAATTTTTATTGTGTGCATGGAAATCAATATTCCAGATACATGCACAAGTGCACACATTAAAATGAACATGACTTCATTTATTTCCATGATTAGACATTCAAATAAAAGTGCTTGGGTGTCTGTTTTCATATTCATAGGTCGAGATCCGTACATCAGAGGTATTTGTATAAGTGACACTTTTATTACATTCATTTCATTTGCAATATGATAGTGGATCATAAATATGTTACTTTTATGCCACCAAATCTGATTTGTAGCACTTAGCCCCTCACAAGGAGAATACTTGATATTTTATGGAGCACCTTTAGTCCAAGAAATGCTTTGCAAACATCGGGCCAGGTTCTATCAGGTGTATAAATCACATTCATGACCCTTCGGCTTCCCCCCTTCCCCTGCTACTTCATCAACCTCCTGGCTACTACTGCAGGGGTAGAAAGCAGTTAGTGATTCCTCAGCAGGCTCTGAGGTGAGAGAGAGAACTTTAATTTGTAGAAGCAAGAAGCTCAGATGAGCTCTGTCTTGTGGCGCACAGGCCTTGACAGCGGGTGGAACTCCACATTCATCACATGGCATCCTTTTCATTCACAAAACAGGTGCTATATTAAGCTCTGGGAACATGGAGGGTCATAAAATATGCCCTGTGCCTGCCAGTTACAGCCTAGGAGGGGAGTGGGAAGCAGCTGAGAGGCAGGTGCAGCAGTGTGTGCCTCCCAGCCTGTCTCCCCACTCACGCCCAGGGCATGTTGGAAAGCAGCTTGGCAGACCCCTAGGCCCATCATGGATATGCAGGGCCCAGTCGGGTACTGTTGGACCGAAAGGGGCAGAGGCCATTGGACTGCATGCCTGCTCACCCCAGGTCCCCGGAGGAGAGTCATGGGCTCTCTGCTGGTCTCCCCTTCACTCACCCTCCCCTATCCAGGGCGGGGACCTGCGAGCACGGGAGCCCACGGCAAGGTGTGTGCAGCTTCCCTGTAGCGTCCCTGATAACTCGACACCACTGTGTATATGTGACAGGCACAGCAGGGCACACTAGTGACAAGCAGGGGCCCTGGAGCCATTTCCTGAGTCCAGAACCTGGCTACATCGCTTACAGGATGCACAGCCTTGGGGAGGTCACCTGCCTTCCTGGTTCTCCACTTTCCCATCTGCGTAGAGGACAGAATGATGACACTATGCTTTCAGGTTTTTGTGAGGAACAAATGACTTTCTGTGACTACAGGATCCCAATAAGTGCCTGGTATCCATTACAAGTAATTTTAACTTACACTGTCAACACTGTAATAAATAATCCTCCAGTTTACGCCTCACAATACATGTAATAATGGTGATGCTGGTATTTTTCTCACTATTGTTACTGACACTGTTATTATGTGATTAATGCCCATCTCCCACCATACATAAGCTCCATGGCAGCAGGAACTGTCCCGTCATTTCACCGTGTCACCCCCACAGCTGACAGCACATGGTAGATGCCCAATAAATTTGAGTTGCATGAACGGACAGAACACTGAAGGAACAAATGAGTAAGCCTCCTCATTTGGTGCTTCTCCAAAAGTATCATTTTTTAAGAACACATTTCCTCTACCACTGACAGCCGTGCACCCCACAGTGATGCCCACACTTTCTGGGGATTCAGGTCCACCCATTTCTACAGGGAAGAGCCTTGAATTCTTCATTCTTCGTAAAGAAACCACAGAAGTCCTTGCAGTAGACTTCCCCACCCAGGCCCCCTCCACACGTGTGTCAGTCCAGGAAGAGGGGCTTGAGACAAGCGGACGCCTTGGGGCTTGGCTCCAGGCAGTGAGCAGCAGAGCAAGCACTCAGTGCAGGTCCTCTGCCTCCCCTGCAGCACCTGTGTCACCCGCAGCCCCTCACTGTGCCCTGCGAAAGATGAGCCCCTGCCCTGCCCCAGGAGCTGCCAGCCACAAGACCTCAGCGGGGCCAGCCGTCCCCAGGAGCTGGGCAGGGCCACCATTCCCAAGCCTCTGTGGCTTTCTGTGCACTGTGCACTCAGGTAGAATGGCCGCTTTCACCAAAGATAGTGTCTAAGTCAGTAAGTACCAATAATGTTTCCAGGGTTCCTCCATGTTGTAAAATCTATCTGTACTTCATTTGGAAGACAGTTAATTTCCGTTGTGTGGATAAGTCACATTTTGTTTATCCCTTCATCAGTGGATGGACATTTAGGCCATTATGAGTAACACTGTCATGAGCGTTCATTTCATGTTTTGCATGCACATCCACTTTCAGTTGTCTGGGGCAAATTACCCAAGGGAGGAACGGCTGGATCATGTGCTAACTCTATGAGTCAACTCTTAAAAGAACTGTCCTCTGCGTCTTCAGGGCTGTGTTTGGGAAAGACCCTGGTTGCTTAGATTTGACTTTGGCATTGGAGGAAGAGGGCAGAGGCAGAGGCAGGCAGAAGGGGGGTCTAGACTGTTGGCGGCACCCAGAGCCTGTGGTGCTCACAAGAGCCCCAGGCTGCAGCCTCCCCTCCCAGCTCCATCTTAGGGCTGCCGCAGAGCAGGCATCCTGCTCCTTGGACTCTCCCTGCTGCAAAACTGCACACCCCTTCCACATGCCTCCTGCACCTACTGGAAGGGGTCTGATCCCAGAGGCCCTGAGGGACCACTCTGCTGGAAAAGGGTACCGTTGAGGCCGAGTCGTATACTCATTTCTCCAGTGACTAGAACAGTGCCATTTCAGGGTCCCGGCGGGAAGGAAAGCATCACGAGAGAGATTCTCAAATATGTCCTCTCCCTTGGGAATATGTGGGTGCAAGTGAGGAAGGAACGCGCATAAACTTGGGCCCTCCTTAGCTGCACTGAGGCTTCGTTTCTACATCTGTAAAGTGGGTCTAAAATTGCTTGCTTGTTAAGGGGACCAAATGAGATTCTACGGGCATAGCTTCCAGGAGAATGTTCCAGACACCCACAGACATTTCCCCTGTTCCCTGCTGCTCATCCTCATGAGCAGGTGAGTGGGTTCTAGCTGTGGTTTCTTAGTACCATTCTCCTGCTGTCCTTTTTATCCTTTCCTCGCTCCTGCCCACCCCGCCCCCTCTCTCCTTTCAGCCCTTCTCCCCTCCTCTCGTTCCTTTAATTGTCCCTCAGCTCCTGCCCCAGACAGGGTCTGGGAACTCTCCCAGTGAGGACCCGGGGAGCTGCCGGTTCTCAGCTGCTGTGCCCTTTCGAGCCAACGCAGGCCAAATCCGCTTAGGGCAGATCAGATTATGCCTGGGTCATTTTATACCACAGATTCCCAGGTCACAGTGGTGGCATACATAGCCAGGCAGTGTCCAGCCCAGCACCCCTGGGTCACCAGGAAACATGGACTCCCTGGAGGTGGGTCACCGGGTCGGGTTTCACCTGTCCACCTCTCCGCGTTTCAGTTTCCTCCCCAGGAGATCCTAGCCAGAGGCTAGAGCATTAAATTACACTCGATTTGTGGTCATCTGAGATGCTGTGCCACGGGAGGACACTGCACCTGTGTGTGCCGCGCTCCACACAGTGGCAGACGACACACACCTGCTAAGATTCAGCAGGCCAGATGGGACCTGGAACTGGGTGGCAGTGAATGGATGGGTGGCTTTCCAGGCCTAAGAGTTTCATACTGTTTTCAAATAATATTGTAAATAACAAGAGACAATATGGTTAATACAGAAAGTTTAGCAAGCAGAAAAACAGGAAGGGACAAAAACTATAATCCTATCATCCCTAAGATAAATCTCTTCAACTGTTTTCTTAATTCAGAAAACTGAAGTGGAAAGAAATGAAAATGCTTAACTAGGAAATGCTATTATTGGTACGTAGTCATAGGGGCTGTGTTCAAGGACCTGTCTCCCAGGCAGAAAGAGTTTGCTCACAATGTCTCTCAGGACTTCCTCTGTAGAATTGGGAATGATACTCTTGGAAAAGTTCTCCTCCCTTCAAAGAATCTAGCCACACAGGAAGTTCTCTGACACACGCTAGGCTCGGCCTCCTGGTGCACCTGAGGTCTCCCTGCCAGTTGACTGGCTTGTATGGACCCAGAGAGACAGGCTTAACACTCAGCCTGCTCTGCTACTACCCAGTCCCTTCCCAAGTGGCATCTGTTTATCCCATGTTTCCTTGGTGTTCCTGTTCCAAGTGTCAAGTGATTCCAAGGCAGCACTAAGAGGGGGAACCTTCTGGTGCAGGCAGCCCAGGCCCAGCAATTATGGCCTCTGATTTGCCTTCTCTCTCATTTCCAGCTGTCAGGAATGACAGGAACAAGAAAAAGAAGGAGCCTTCGAAGCAGGAATGCACAGAGAGCTATGAGATGACAGCTGAGCTGGACGATCTCACAGAGAAGATCCGGAAGGCTCACCAGGAAACCTTCCCCTCACTCTGCCAGCTGGGTAAATACACCACGGTAAGAGGCACTGGGTTGTGGGCACAGGCCCTTGCTCGTGTATACACATATACACACCACACTCACATACACACACACACACACACACACACACATACATACACGTGCACATACCTTGTCCTGGGTCTGGCAGGGATGTCCTCCCAAATTTAGCCTAGAACATGTGTGTCAGCCACATGGGATGACACAGTAGCCACTTTCTTCCATATGGTAGGCCTTGGACAGTCACTGTGTAGGATGAATTCTTCCCTGATTCAGTCACACATGTGCATTTGCTCAAGAGGCACTAACTGAGCACTTCCTGTATCCCAGGATGTCTGCCAGGTACTGGCAACGGGAACCATTCGTTGTTGCTCCCCAAAATTTTGGTCTAGTAGAGATAAATCAAGCCAATGAAGTACTGTATTATATGAGTTGTGACAGACACTTACCTATACAGAGCCCAGATGGGACCCCAAGGGGGTATGGGGTCAATCTTTTTAAAATAGCAATCTGGCCCTTGAATCCAGTCAAGATTAAGGGGCCAGGTTCTGGCTTCACTCAGGTATGTGTAAAAATCCCAACCAGCACGTGGAAGAACACAGGGTGACCTGTCCCTCTTGGATGGGTGGCCCCCTCCGCTCCCCACTGTGCTGTAAAGAATGGCTTTCACTATGGCTAGAAACCAAGCTGAAGGAGCGAGAGAGGTGAGGTAGCAGTGGGATGGATGCATGGCTGTTCCAGAATGTGCAGTGGCGATGTCTCGAGGTTCTTCCTTGTTCCCAGTGGTTCTGCATGTATTATATTCACTGATGACATTCCTAGTTCGTGGCACAGAGTAGGCTCTCAATAGATATTTGACAAAGGAATGACTGGATGGAACTGTGGTGTTGCTCTGGCCTCATTAAATGGCTTACAGTGCTTACTTAAGACCCAGGAAATGTATTTTTTTAAAAAACTGCAAATGTTGCAGCATTTGGTAGATTGTACTGGATGTGCTAGAAAAATAATAGTATGAAAGGTCCCACGGATTAAAAAATGAGGGCCGGGGATTTAGCTCGGTGGTTCTGCCGCCTGCCTTGAAAGCTCAAGGTCCCGAGTTCAATCCCTGGTACCAAAGCCCAGGGGGGAAAAGAGAGGAACAGTGAGGGGAGATGCTCTGAAGGCATTTGTGAGGAGTGGGCCACGTGCCCTGGATGTCGTGCCACAGCCACATCTGTGAAGTGGGAGTGGCGGCAGGGCCGGCGCGGAGGGGTCTATGGAATGTGGCACTGGAACACACCCAGCAGCTTCCCCGGTTGCTGGACATGCAGGGCCCCAAAGGCGGTGGCATCGAAGATAGGCAAGTCGCCTGACCAAACAGGACTTTTGCACATTTGGAAGCACAGGGGCCTCCCAGCGCTCCATGTGCACCAGCAGCAGCTGGCCATCCTGTTAACCCACAGTGTCTGCTCAGCAGGTCTGGGCTGGGTGTTACACACAGACTCCCAGTGATGCTGCTGCTGCTGCTGCCTGCAGACCCCACTGAGCAGCAGGGGCTGTGACCGGCACTTAGAGGAGCAAGACCAAGATGACCCTCTGGGGCCATGCAGGCTCCTGTCAGGGAGGAGCAGACATGGGCTTGCCTGATGGGCTGAGGGAGGCTTGGCTTGGAGACCAGCCCCTGCTGAGCTCAGGTGCTCTGTTCTCATCCAGAGCAGGACACAGAGCAAGACAAGCCTAGATGCCTTTAAGAGAGTTGTCATTTGAACCTGGGAGGGAAGCAGAGGGTGTGGAAAGTGAGGCCTTGTATCAAAGCAAGGGCCTGGAGCCATATACCTGTAGGTCAGATCCTGCTCAGCCATCACCAGCTTTGTGGCTGTGAGCAGCTTTCTTAACTTCTCTCACCCTCACTTGTCCCACCTGTAAGTGGGGAAAGTATGCAGTGATGGGAAGGATGAAATGATGGGAGCTGTGACATGATGGAGATGCCATCCACTGCACATCCATCATCTGTGTGTGAACAGACCCCAGGGACTGGCCCATGCCAGGTGCTCTGATGACACGGAGGAGTCAAGTGATTAATAACCGATGCCGAGGGGCATGCTATTTATGCCTCTTGGAAATTCATTCTTCTGGTACCAGGGATCGAACTCAGAACCTTGTACTTGTGAGGCAGGCGCAGCACCACTGAGCTACATCCCCAGCCCTGCCTTTTAGAAATTCTTATTATCACCAGCCATGCTTTAGGCACTAAATTGGGGTACGTGTCCGGCTGAGCCAATGACTCCTGACTGAGGAGATGGGGAAATGTCTTGCACAGAGAAAGTAGGAAATCTCTAAAGGAGAAGCAAAGAGAAAATAGGAGCCACAGAATTGAGAGTACGGAGAAGGCAAAAAGCCCTGCAAAAACGCCAGCTGAGGAGAATTTCCATCTATAAATAATGGAGAGTAACTGACAGTTTATGATAAGTCTTCATCATTTTTATCATGATTATTACAGCTAATATTTGTTAAGCATTAACCATGTACCAAGGACCATGTTAATTGCTCTAGACATATTCTTTCCTTGTTCTGAGAACTCTGCAAGTAGATATTATTACCCCACATGCAGATGAGTCCACTGAGGATGGAAGGGCTATGTAATTTTCCCTTTTCCTCCTGCTCAACAAGGGATGGAGGAGGGACTTGAACTGGAACAGTCTGACTCCAGGAGCTGATCTTTTAACCATTAGATCAAGAGCACAGAGGATGAGGTAGACTGGGGAGCAGACAACATTGGAGACGAGTTAGAAGGAAGTATCTACTTTCCAGGAATGATCAAACGTTTACCTCCAGAAAAGAAAAAGAGGTCAGAGCATGGAATCTTCCTGGAAGAGGAGACTTTTGAGTCATGCAGGAGCGAGACACAATGTCTGGCCGTACCTGGGCTCGTGCGCTCCCAGATCAGGGCCCCTCCTTCCAAGGTGAAGGCCCTAGCATGGCCTAGTCAGCCCCCAGCCTGACTCACGTGGTAACCAGGAGAAGCAGCCCCATTCTAATCTTCAGGGGCACAGGACAAACTGAGTTCGTGGCACTTGCTCCCTCCTGAAGCACACACCCTCAGGTGGCCTGGGTCTGCTGGGTGGGTGGCTCATGTGTGGGATACCCACGTGCCTGCACCCTCCTTGCCACTCGGACAGGATGGTTTTCAGGTGTTCCCTAAGATGCCTCCCAGAGCTCCGGGCACGCCCAAGCCCTGGAGGCCCCTATGATGATCAACACTGACCACCTGCCTCCCCAGCCCTAGCCCCTCCTCTTCCCGGCTCCCTGTGGGGTCCTCCTAGCTACCTGCATTCAAGTCCTACTTTTAGGATCTGCTTCTGGCCCCAGGGAAGGGGCCTTCCCCCAGACTTCCCAGGCCCTTCCCCATCCAGCCTGCTTTGGGGACACCACCACCACCAGTCGGCGGGGACCTATCATCCTAAGTGCTTCACGGGGACTTTCCTGTACCTCACTCAGTCAAGCAGGGAAATACAAATGCAAGCTCACCTCAAGGTTGGCACCTACCCACAGGGCACCCTGGCCTCCTCCAGCTGCACGCCACCCACTCACTGCACTGAAATGCCTCCCATTGCCTCTTGGTTGCCTATTTCCACTATCGCTATGCTTTGTTTTCATCGTAAGCTGCTTCAAATCCTTTCTGGAAGTAGGTGGGAATATAAATAAATAAGAGCAGCCATAATACATTCTGTGAAAGCTCTCAGTTCCAAGCTGAGCATTTTTTAAGAGAGCTTTTTTTAGATAGACAGTTGCTTGCACGGCAAGAAGCTTCCTGCCACATTCCCTGGAGTGGCATCCCTGTCACATGCCTTCAGAACAAGTGGGCAGAGAGGGAGAAAAAGGCAGGCAGCCAGCCGCCCACCTCCAGATCTTTCAGAGAGGCCCTCCTTTCCTTCCCTAATTAGGGTCAATTTGGGACAAATGATCACTCTAAGACGGGAGGCGACAGGAAAGGATGGGGCCGAGTGAGACTTATGTCCCTGCCCTTCACCCCAGGCTGCGCAGGTTGCCCACCTACAGGCCTTGGAGCCAATGTCCTTGGGAAGGTTTCTAGCTCTGACCCCTCTCCACACAAAGAAGGGGTGGACTCCACGAGGAAGGGAGAGAACGGGCAGTGCTAAGCAGAGCAAGGAGGGAACCAGAGGAGACGTCTTCACTCTGAGGATGTGGACTCCGCTTCCTTAGGCCGATCCAAGCAACTCAGCCACTGGGCTTTGGGACTTCATTGTGCCAAGTTCAAACCTTGCCTGGACTCCTTAGGAGGTGCATGACCTTGGAAGCTTTAACCATTACTGGAGTCACCTTTGTCATCTTATAGTAGGAATTGTAATGGTGGCTACTTTGTGGGGTGGCCTGAGAGGTTCAGTGAAAAAAATGTGTCAGAGGACCTCACACAGTTCCTGGCAGAGAGGCGCTGAGCAGGAAGGGCGCATTTTCTCCTCTCCGTCCTGTGGGAAGCATCTTATTATAGCCACAGGCTCAGGTGCTGAACAAGGAAGATGGGTGTGACAAGAGTGTCGGGGCAGCACGACCCCAGCCCAGGCCATCTGCTCCCCGTGTCCTGCCGCTCTGCCTCCTCACGGGGTTTGGAGGGACACAAGCTGCACCCCAAGGGGGTTCCTGAATTTTAACTGTGAAGATTTAAGAAGCTCTTAATCTTCTGAGAAAATGACCACAAACAGAATCTGTAACCCACCAACAAACTTTCTAGGAGTCGTGCTTTGGCAAACGAAGGCTATTGTGAGTGTTTCCAACCATTGGCAGACTCACCTTTCGCTTTAGAAAGTTAACATGCCATGGGCTACTGAAAACCTGAGCTCTGGTCCCCACTCTGTCACCTCAGAGCACTCATTTTGAACCAGCCATAATGCCACGAGCCTCAGCCCTTTGCCAGTGAACACACGTGCCTGCCCACATTGCCTAGACCACTCTGAGTTCCCAACACTTACAACATTTACTATCCACCCACGATGCTCCTGTCTTACGCCTGTCGTAACAAAGTAATGAAAACACTGGGAGACTTGAAGCAAAATTAACTTATTCTCCCATGGTGCTGGAGGCTCCAGACAGAACTTGAAAGGACACCCATCTGTTAGGATGCGTGGAAAGGAGGCAGCAGCCTCAATGGATGCCCTCGACATTCCTATAGAACTATAACTCTTTATACTTCTAAAGCAATTCTTCATTTTCTCCTTAGCCAAATAAGCCCTGAATAAAATGCAGAAAATGCCACCTAGAATCTGTCATAAATCGTGCTTTAACAACTACGGTGATTCAGCCTCTATGTACAGGTCTTGTTCCAAAGGTAACGCCCATCAGAAAAGCACCATGCATTACAGCACAAAACCAAACCAGCAGAAGAAAGGGATCCATTTGTGTGGTGGAAATTGCCATTTAATTGGATTTTATCGTGGGTTTGAGCTTTTCTGTAGCTTAAGGTGGCCCTGGGGGGCCGTAGGGTGCTTTCCTCCATATGGGCAGCCCCACACTGCATTCTGGGAAGGTACCCTGGAGCTCCTATCTGAGAGGCTACCCATGGACGCCCCAGACCCGACTTTCCCTCCGCAGCTGAGGCAGGAAAGCCGCATACTGGTCAGCCTCTGCTCTTCTGCTTCTCCTATGGCTATTCTTGCCGTCAAGCAGGGCCTCTGCTCCCTACCATGTCTCCCCTCTCCTTCCCCTGCATCCTAGTTTCCCTCCCTGCACATTTTAAAAATGCCCCTGAAAATCCTGGCTTCCTCCATGCTCCCTGTAACATGGTCATTACCAACCCAGACAGGCCAGGGCTCTCCATTTGTCGCAGCTGGAAGATAATATATAAGCCATTTTAAACCTCATGCCTATGAATCCAGCAACCAGTATAATAAAACACCAGGTTATTTTGTGTTTTATTAACTGCCTCATCCCTTCAGTTTGCATAATAGTGAATCAGATTTACATGCCGTTACCACAGCTGTGCATTATTTTTAATAGAAGGTGCGACAGGCTTCTCTCTCTCCACCCAGCACATGATGAAGTAACCTTCATCCGAGGCTGATGAAGATTTCGTTCACACTTGCTGGGTCGGGCAATGTCCTTTTTCCAGATGGATACTCTATTGTAAAATGATTTCCCATCGTGAGCTTGCCTCTCTGTCCCTCTCTTCCATGTCATCTTCCCACGAACCAGATAAATTGCCTATTAAATTTAATTACAGCCCGAGTAGCCGCACATTTTGATCTTCTGTTCCCCTGAGTGTACTGTATTCCACCAAGGTCCTTGAAGAAGGAATAAAATAAATCCAGAGGATGCATGCTTACTGTCTGCATGGAGTGTTGGGGAAGGCAGTGAAGACCTCCCTTTTTTAGGGTGTCTGGCCTTCCTTATGCAAACTCTTGAATTTTCTTGCAGACATTAAAAGCAACAGCTAGTTTTATTGACTCCTGCGGACTGATTTTAACTGATGTGGAGAACTAAATATATTAGTTTGTGGTGCAGAGTACCCTTTATTGAGCTTGGTACATTTGTCAGAAGGCCAAGCACCAGCCCTAGGGAGCCTTGCCTCTTATGGGAGGGTTCAGTCCTGCCTCTGAAGGTGGCAGAGTTCAAGCCCTCATGAGCAGTTCTAGGCCACTTCCTGGGAGAAGCAGCGGCTCTGAACCTTGGCCTCAGAATGAGTTATTTTGAGACATTTGAAACAAGCAAGGACTTTTGGGAACTTCACTCATTGAGTCATTCAACAAACTTTCTTGAGTCCCTGCTCTGTGCTCACTGGATCATCAGTGTTCTGATGATAAAAACAGATGAGATCGTGTACATTAGGAGACAAGGGCTGTAAGCATGGGTGGGATGGAGTGTGTAGTGCCAGGGATGCCAGGGTACTGCAGTCTTCCTAGAGGGGCCAGGGGAAAGTTTGAGAGAAGGTGGCATTTGATCAAAGGCTGGAAGGAATGAGGGGGTACCTTCTGCAGCAGTCTGGGGAGGAATCCAGGTTGGGGAAGCAGCCAGTGCCAGAACTGTAGCAGGAGCTTGCCTGGCTTCCTCGGGTGGCAAGAAGACCTGTGTGGGTGGGGCTGGGGGACATAAGGGTCAGTCAGAGGAGGGGCCTGATATGGTAGGGTCCGAAGCCCTCCAAAAGGACTTTGGCTTTCAGCTTGAGGGAGATGAGAGAGCAGTGGAGATTCTGAGCAGTGGCTTGTGTGTTTTAAGGAGCCCCTTGTCGTTTTGATGAGCATAGACTTGGTTTGCTGAGGCCAGGGTGGGAAGAGGGAGAGCAGTGAGCAGCCTGTTGCACTAGCCCAGGCAAGCATGGGTGGGTGGTGGGGAGGTGGAACCTCTTTCCTAAGTCCTGACAGTTCCCAAATGCATTAGTCAGAATTCTTGCTGATGGCAGGTGATGGAAACTAAAATCAACTTAGATTTAAAAATACAAAAATCCATGTGTAAACGAGGCATGGCTTTATCCAGCAGCTCCTTGTCTTCAGGACGAGCCACTCTTCTCTTTCATCTAAGCTTTTCTCTAAGTTGGCTTCATTTTTATAGAATCTTTCTCCCCCTGGTGGCCCCTAAAACTCTTGGCAACAGACTCTGTCACTAACACAGCTCCTCTTAGTTCTTCCCACCAAAGTCCCAGACCTGAGTGTCATTGGCTTGCTCTGAATCACATATACTTTCCTTAACCAATCACAGTGTCCAAACGGTGGTAGTCCTCTGATTGGCCAGACTAGAGTCCCCTTCCTGAGGTCAAAGCCAGGAGTGGGACAGGCTGAGACCCTTGGCTCATCTGGCACCATGCATAAGGCCACTGGGAACCCTTGAGATGCTAAGCATTTTTGTTGTGTTATTATTCACAATTGTTGTCACTTTTTTGTATTTCATTTTTATTATGAAAAAAATTTCAAACATGGACATGAAACTAGAATATTATAATGAGCCCTGTGATCACAGCCTGTCTTACCTTGAAAGTTTCATATATACTCTCCACTGCATGTCACTTTGAAGTAAATTGCAAACCCATAAATATTTCAGTATGTATTCTAAATCAAAGTAACATCTGCAAACAAAGCAAACTATCAATGCCATAACTAACCCCTAAAATAAAATTAACATCTCAAACACTGTGATCTGTCAGATTTCTAGTTTTTTCCTCATGTGTGTCAGTCTCTTTACAGTTTGCTTGAATTAGAATTTAAATACCTAAATAAGTCCCTTAAATAGTTGTTTGTTTTGGGGGTTTTTTTGGTACCAGGGATCAAACTTGGGGCCTTGTGCTTGTGAGGCAGGAGGCAGAGCCACTGAGCTAAATCCCTGGCCCTCCTTAAATAGTTTTTAAGTCAAGTTTTTAAGCATAATTTATACAATTTAATTTTTTTTACCTTCCTTAAAGATATGGTTTGATGAGTACAATGGAAGTACACAGTCATGTAACCATGACACAAAAATGTACAGCATATCCATCATTCAAAAAAAGGTTCATTTCTTCATGTACCTTGTGATCAACCCCTGTAAACTAGTAACATGGTCTCTGTCGCTATGGTTCTGCCTTTTCCAGAACACCATGTGAATGGAGTCATTCTATGTGTAGGTGTCTATGTCTGCCTTCTTTCATAAAGCACAATGCATTTGAAGTATATCTGTATTGTATCATGAACCTGTTTCCTTCCTTGAACGCTCCCTGCCATTCATTGCATAGTTGCAGTCATCTTTTTTCATTTGATAATATTTGTACATTAGGTTTCGTTCACTTTTAATCCTTTTTTCCCTTTGCAATGCCTTTGTCAAAAAACTCCATACATTGGTTTTGTAGGATTTATCAGTTTTATAGGCATTCCGGATGTTGATAGTGGCAGCCTTGTGATTTCCTTGGTTAAATCTAGAGGCTCTATTTAGTTCAAGTCTGACTTGGGCCAGACTCTTTCCTAGGCTGTGGTGTATTTTCCCCATGAGGGTACCCGTGTGGCAAGTTGCCTGTTTTTAAAATATTACCAACTGCTAGGTGCAGTGGCACATACCTTAATCCCTGCAGTCTGGGAAGCCGAGGCAGGAGGACTGCAAATTCTAGCCCAGCATGGGACACTAAGTGAGACCCTGTTTCAAAATAAAAAACAAAATGACTGAGGATGTAGCTCAGAGCAAAGACCCTGGATTCACTTTCTAGTACGGGGGTACGGGTGTGTGTGTGTGTGTGTGTGTGTGTGTGTGTGTGTGTGTGTGTGTGTGTGTGTGTGTGTGTGTGTGTGTGTGTGTGTGTGATGTTAGGCACCACTGAGGGCAAATGCTTGGAGCTGTTAATTCATTATGGTTCTAAAATAATATCCTCATTCTGACACTAACTGGATAATTGCATGTAAAGAAGCTTGCCCTCCATCTGTTATTTGATTATCCAGTAGCACACACATAAGATTTTGACAAAATCCAGACTGAACACTTAGCCATCTCACCAAGAAGCTCCATGGTCAAGGCTAAAGTCATAGCCCGTTAATAGAAAACACATTCGTTTCCTGCCTACTCTGGGCTTCCAGAAACTACACCTCATGGCGTTTTCTCTTTCTCTCAGAATTCCAGCGCTGACCATCGAGTCCGACTGGACCTGGGCCTCTGGGACAAGTTCAGCGAACTGGCCACCAAGTGCATTATTAAGATTGTGGAGTTTGCTAAACGTCTGCCAGGCTTCACCAGCTTGACCATCGCAGACCAGATCACCCTGCTGAAGGCCGCCTGCCTGGACATCCTGGTAGGAGCCTTTCTGAACTCTTGGAGGAGTAGGGGCGGGATGGGTGGGGTGCCTGAGAGGCTTGAGAGATCTGCGGAGTTTCCCAGCCTCCCTCCCTGCCTGTCACCACCTCTGCTCACAGAGGCCCATTCTGCTGGAATCTCCATTTGACTGTGAAAAGACCCTGGGATTGGGCATAACCTCCCTGCTTTGCTTCCCCAGGATGATACTGGGAGAGGGGCCAGTAACACCCTTTCAGTGATGACTGGCTTGTGCCTCCTGGGGCCAGCTTTTCCCTGCGCAGGCCAGGCGAGTCATTCTAAAGACGACCTTCTCCTTCTGCTCATACTCCCCGTCCCCAGAGCCTCAGGGATGTTTGTAGCCCCCTTTCACAGGACAGCCATGGATATGTGACAGACCACAGGGACTCTCCAGGAGGTAGCACAGCAGTGCGATGGCTTCAGCCCCTACCCCAGTTTTGCACCACTTCTATTTAGGGCTTTAAGGAAACCTCTTCCTGCCTGTGTTACTTCAGGCTGTGAAATCAGAGACCAGGCAACTTGAACAGCAGCATTTTCTTCTCACAGTTCTGGAGACTGAGAGTCCAAGATTACGGAGCAAATGTGGTTGGGTTCTTGGTAAGGGCGCTTCTCTTGGGTCACAAAACTGGTCCCGTCATCTCCTTACAAGGGCACTCATCCCTTCCTGGGCTTCTGCCCTCCTGACCTCACTGTCCAAACCAACTCTTCCCAAAGACCTCCACCTGCCAGTATCACCACAAGGGCAGTTAGGGCCTAACATACAAATTTGGGGGCAGGGACACAAACAGCTGGCAGCTCCTCCATGGGCCGTTCCCTCAACTGTACAAAGGGAGATTCTGATGCCACTTGGTTCCCTGCCATCGTCACTCTGCAACTTGTAGTCTTAGAGAGGGAGTGGCTACACTCACACCTTTTCCTCTGTGGTCTCTGCTGTCCTCTGCTGGCTGGATGTCTATTCTTGCTGTGCCCCGAAAAGGCTTCAGGGAAAGGGTGACCAGTTCCAACTGCAACTGTTTCCTGGGGCACAGGAGTAGCTCCCACTAAGGCAGCAGTGATGTGTCCTGCCTGAGTGGGAGTGAGGCAGAGACACCTATGGAGAGGCCCATGGAGCAACTCAAAGGGTTACATTGGAAAACAGGGAAAGTAAAATTAGCTTTGAATGTAGAGGTTTTCCTTTTTACCATGTCTTTCATGATTTTGGGCTTAAACCATTCTGCAAAGCTGATACCATTCATCACCATAATTAGACACATACACACTGACCCACACAGGAGGAGAGAGGACCCTGGAAGGGGGTGTGTTTTCTGTTACTATAACAAAACAGAATACTTCAGACAGGATAATTGTATGCTACTGAAGTTTGTCTCGTGGCTCTGGAGGCTGGAAAGTCCAAGAGCGCAGTGTTGGCATCTGCGCCAGATTAGGTGAGGCCCTTTTGCCGAAGTACACGTGGGCAGCACAGGGTGAGACAGTGAGTGTGTCTGCTCAGGTCTCTCTTCCTCTCCTTGTAAGGCCCCAGTCCCACTGTGGGGCCACAGAGGGCCCATTCCAGTCAACATACGAATTTGAATAAATGAAATTTAGGGACGTATCCAAGCCACAGCAGGGTGGTTGTGTAAGAAGCCTGAAGGTTTGCTCATCCTTCACTTGGCTGAATAGAGCTGCCCAAGGATGGTATGGTGCCTCAGTAACAGACTGGTGCCAGAAACCTGAGAACATCTGGTTTCTTTCTTCTTGAAAAATCAGTTTGGGCTAAACCAGGAACATTTCAGAAAACATTTCAGAACCTCAGAGCAGCATTAATCTGTAGAGTTTGCCAGCCTCAGCTCCACAACATTGAGATCTCCCCTTCAAGGTCCCCTCCCAGCTTCCAGTAGGCATCTTCCCATGCCTTCCGTTTACACTGCTCCCCACAACAGCTCTCCTCCAGTTTGCCTGTGGATCCAAGTTAGCCCTTACCTCTCAGTGAGTAAGGTAGAACCTTTCCAAGCCTCACTTTACCCACGTGCAGAATAGAAATACGAATAAATACAGCATTAAATAGAATTACTTAATGATGTTAAATATGGTAATGGGAACCTAATATGTGGTAGAAGCTCACCAATGAGATTGAAGGCAAAGGGCAAAGCTGGCAAAGCCTGTGTGGGCAGTTTCATCCCACGGTGTGGTTCAGAAACCCTCAGCCATTCCTTCCTGGCCTCCACGGGGTGGAGAGATTTGGTTGAGGTGCAGCTGGCAAAGGAGGAAAAAGCCCTGGTAGGGGAAGGCATATAATCTGGGCATATAATGTGGAACAGAAGGCATGGTCATTCATCCCTAGACACGAGTTCATCTCCAAGAATTTACACAAAAGGCAGTTAATCACAAGATCCTGAAAAATGCACAATTTCAAAGATCATCTTTTGAATGAGAACACCAGTTGGCCGAGCCATTTAGAAGAATCTTATATTAGCCATTAACATAGGGAGAGAGTAAGACCGAGACCAGGCAGACAGAAGGACTCAGGCTGAAGTCGTTCTCAGCCCGAACAAAGAAGAGGCCAGGTTGTCCCAAGGGTCACCAGGCCTGAATGAGTGCTGTCCATTCAGAGCCAACCATCTTATGTTGTGTGTGGTCTCCTAACCAGCCCGGCCATTTGTCTCTGATCAGGTTGCTGCCAGGCTGGCACCATGAGAGGAAGACACAGTTCACTGTCACATCCAGCATGGCACTTGGGGAAGAGCTGATTTATCATTGTGAGTGGGAGTCTCTGGGAAATAGCAGGGGAGGGAAAGTCTCACCTGTCCCGCCTCCTCTCCCAGCCATTCCACTGCAGGGCAATCTCCAGTGCCTGGGATGCTTGTGGAGTCCACAGCCAGGCTTCTGTCTTGGGTAAAGCAGGGAATTCTGAGGCCCAGCTTTGAATTCCATGATTTCCCACCAGAACTAACCAGTCAAAATGGCTTTTGAGATGGAAAAACTCTTCATAACTATTGCAGACAAAATTTTTCTTTGCTTTCCACACCTAAAGCTTGCGGCATCCCTAGGTGGTGTTCAGTGGATTGGGAAAGCCCCCCAGGAGTGTCCTTCACCTGAGCTCTGCCCTTGTATTTTTTTCTTGCTTAATCTCCTGCATCTTCTTTAGCCCTTTTCTTCTGCTGCTCCCTTTCCTCTCCTTCTTCTCCTCTGCAGGTAATTAGGATTATGTCCCTCTCAATTGAAAGTAAAAATCACAAAAACAAATAACACTGGAGGCTTCTGACTTTCTGGTTCCTCTTTCTCCTTTGTTCCTTCTTCTCTTTGATCCTACTTTCCTCCTTCCCTTCCACAAATACCTGCTGTGTGCCAGGCAGGCTCTGTGAGCCAAGCAGGCTGAAATCCTGGCCCTTGTAGAGCTGACCTACTGGATGGCAGGGCGACAGACAAAGAGCAAGCACATGACCAAATTAAACAGTCTTAGGCGCTGCAAAGAAAAGTAGAATCAAAATCAAGGGACAGAGTATGACTGTGTGGTAGGGTCTGGTTTTTCTAGCACATTAGGGAAACAGGTAACCTTTGAAGAGACCTAAATGGACCTTCCAAGCCAGAACCAATCACCAATCAGCATGGGGCAACCGAGAAACAGTACAGTTTAAAGGCCACGAGGCAGGGGCAGCCCTGAGAGTGAGGAATAGCAAGTGCCTTAATTACTTTGTCTTCGCTGAGACACAATACCCAGGACTCACAATTTAAAAGAGGAAAGTTTTATTTTGGCCCACAGTTTGTAGAGGTTTCAGTCCATAGTCAAGTGGCTCCAGGACAGGGCAGCATGGCAGAGGAGAACTGCTCACGACACGGCTTAGGAAGCAGAGAGACAGAGAGTGAAGGGAGGAGTGGGGAAGAGAGAAACCCTTCCAGGCCACATCCTCGGTGACCCAGCTCTTCTGACCAGATCCCACCTCCTAAGAAGTCAGCTGGGAACTCATCAGTGGACTAATCCCTGGTCATTACCATGCCCCCACGGTACAATCACCTCCCCAAAGCCCCTTGAGGCTATAACAGCAGGCCATGAGTGTGCCTGAAGGGGAGGGGATAAGAGGGGCAGAAGGACCTGGGGTCAAGGGAGAAAGTGAGATCCGAGGTCACATGCAGATTTTCATTCTCAGTATCATCAAAATCCCTCATGGCATGAGCAGAGGCATGCCATGGTCTGACTTCTGTTAGATAAGTGTTTCCTAAATACTTACTGTGTGCTGGACAGCGGGAGATGAGTGTCTGCCCTACCCAGCGTTGTCCTGCCCCCGTTTTTACCAAGTACTCATCTCCCCTGCTCCACCCTGCCCACCAGGGCGTGGATCTCGCCCCCTCCGCTTGCCTCTGCTGTTGATAGTGGCTGTAGGTGTGTGCTCGGGAGCCAGTTTGCCTGGATTCAAAATGTGGTTCTGCTGCCATTTAGTCTTGTGACTTTGAGTCAGGTACTTCCCCTCTGAGAGCCTGTTTCAGCATATTTAAAATGGTGATATCAGAAACTTCCTTGAGGGTCTGGAGCACTGTCTGGCATATTACAGGCCTCACTCATCTTACATGTTGTTATTAAGTTCAGTACATCTTCACGGGTTCTGTTATCTACATTTTTCAGATGAACTAGCAGAGGCCTGAGTGGAAGCCAAAGGCCCATAGGGTCCCCTGAAGTCGGGAGTCAGCCTCGGCTAAAGGGAGGTAAAATTTGCTTTCATGAAGGCAGAAACTTGAGCAGTTTTCTGATGAAAATGATCTGCTTTTCCAGAAGTTGTTCAGAGTCTGTGGTGGAGACTTAGGTTCAATATGTAGCTCTAAGTTTTACCGTGAAATTAAACCATGTAGCAATACAATGAGAGGCACCGATTCACTTATAACTCAAAAGACAGTTTGAATAGCAGGCCACCTGGCCACTCAGGTTTGTAGGTGAGTGTCTTGCCTCCCGGAACCAGGACTCCAGGGTAGCCTGCATGGTTGGGGCTGACCCATGTCTACACAAGCCATTGCCCATATTTCCCCACACAGGAACTGTGGAAGTGGGGCTGGCTGCCTCTATTTGCCAGCATAGAAGCTGCCCTCTGTCCTGCCCTGTGCAGGCACCTCTTTCAGGTCACTCACTCACCTCTAGTCACTTCTTGAATCTCTGCAAAGCTCTTCCTGGCCAAAGGCCTTTGCACATTCAGTTTCTTGTGTATAGAGTCCCCAGGTAGTCTTCTCCTGCCGCGCCTCACCACCAGCTGCTGCTCATCAGTTTAAATGCCATGTCTTCAGAAAAGCTCTCCCTGAACAGCGCTTGGTTCCCTCCCTCACGCTGCACTGCTGGGCTCTCTCGTTGCACTGAAGACATCATGTACTTGGAAACCTGTTGACCAGTGTCTTCTAACCTGGGCTGTCACCCATAGGCCGAAAAAGAGGCAAGCAGAGAGTATTGTGGATGGTGGGTGGGTGAACAGATAAGCAAGTGAGTTAGGCGTGAAAATTCAAATTCCAGCATGTGCACCACTTTCCAAATGTCACATCTGTGTAGGCTTCCAGTGTGGGGTCTTGCCCTGTGGGATCCCTGGCTTCCCTGGGTCCTGCCACCCGCTACCCTCTTTCCCCCAAGGAGATACTCCCATACCAGTCACAGCAGCACCTTGTTTCTGATGACGAAGAAGTGACTGCCTGCCTGACTTCCAAACATGATTTGTGACTCCTGCAGTCCTAGAGACCATATGGCTCTGCAGCCAGAGGGGTGTTCCCAAGTGAATTGGTGCCTCCCTCCACCTCCCAGGGACCCAAAAGAGAGGAGACCATGGCTTATCTTAGGAAATGCTTAGTACTGAACTATCAGGAAACAGCATCTGGAGCCGTGCTGTCCAGGTCGGCAGCACGGGTCACCTGTGGCCAGTGAGCACCTTGAAACAGACAGACCTGGTCTGAAGTGCTGCAATTGCCAACTAAACACTGCAGTTCATATTTCATACTTGGAAATGTAACATTTCTCCTTAATGTTTTTCATATTGATTACATATTGATGCCATTTTTTATATGTTGGGTAAAAAGTATACTACAAAATAATTCCACTTATTTCTCCTAACATTTTTAACAAGGGGCCAGTAGAGTACGAGACTAAAAAGCAGCAAGAATAACAAGAGAGTCCTGCCATAAGCAGTTCATTTCCTTCTCAGGAGACACACACACACACACACCCGCTTTGTGCTGCTATGCCATGGGCTGCTTCTGGCAGCAGATCCCACTGGGAGAATATACTGCTCTCATTAGATCATCACAGCAAGTGCTATGTGCCCCGTACGTGTCATTGTTGTTATCATGCTCAATCTTTCCCACAAGCACTTGGGGAGAAATAGTCAAATCAGATCACAAACCTGCCCACAACTTGCCAAACACAATCAGAGTAGAAACCAAGATGGGGGAGTAATTTGAGCTTTCTCTTTTGCCAAAAACCCACAGTCCTTGGATCACCACCTCAGGGGTTTTCAGGGTGGGCAAGAATGAGAGGGAATCCATTCCCTTTATTCAACAAATACTCGTTAACCACTTACTGTTTGGCTGGACTCTATCTTACATGCTAAAGGCATAGCAAAGAGCCAGACCAGTCAAGCACAGTCTCACTCTCAGAGCTCATAGTCAAGAAGGAAAACAGGCCAGTAAGCCCAGATAGTAACAAGTACAATGAAGAAAGTAAAACAGGGTGGTGTCCCATACTATGGACTACTACACAGCAAAGAAAAGAATGGGCTACTGCTGCATGTGCAACATTTAAGCACAAAATATGAATATTTAAATTTTTAAAATTTACAGTAAAAGACACATTCCCATGAATCCCCCTTACCTCCAACACACTTATCCCATCATTCTTGCCACTATCTAAAGCAGTTCTGAAACTCTTTTTTCATGAGTCTTTGATTGTGCTGTTGTGGCTGCCTCAATGTCCTGAATTAATTCAAAATATTTATCTTTCGTAGTGATTTTGACTTTGGGGAAGAGCCAGAAGTTGCACAGTGCCAGATTCAGTGAATAAGGTGGATGAGAACACAGTAATATTTTCATTTGACTGAAATTACTGTAAATACTTTGAATCGATTCAGGACACTGACTAGCCACATCTGCCACCAAGGAGGAACCTTCAGAACTGCTTCAGAAAGTGGCAAGAATGAAGGGATGAGGCGAGGGGATTAATGACAATGTCTTTTACTGTAATAACTATTTAAACATATACTATATATTGTGATCACCCCTTATACTAAACATGAGGGAATGTCACAGACATAACAGTGAGTAAATAAAAGACATAAAATAGAATATACTGTAGGATTTCATTTGCCTTAGTTCAACTGGAAAGACCGATCTCTAGGAACAAACTGCAAAATAATGGTTACTTTTTAAGAGAAGGTTTGGGAGGTACTAAGGGAGCCTCTATGTCCTAGAAATACCTGTATCTTAATCTAGGCAGTGGTTATACAGGCCTATACCTAGGGAAAATTTATTAAGCTTTATTATGGATGTTTATGTGCACCTAAAGTTTTGTATGTCATTATCTACTACTGGGTAATATATAACCACAAAACCTAGCAGCTTTAAAAAATGAACATTATTATCTCACACAGTAACTATGGGCCAGGAATATAGTGCCAAGTTAGCTGGGCCAGGGTCTTTCATGAAGCTGCAAGTCAGGACACCAGCCAAGGCTTCTGTCCTCTGAAGGGTTAACCAGGATTGACAGTGTGCTGCCACAGTGGCTTGCCTTGCAAGTCCATGCTGAGTATTGACAGGATGGTTTGGTTCTTACCTGTCCATGGAGGCTGCCAGAGTATCCATGGGACGTATCACCTGGCTTCTTCCAGAGCAAGAGATTCGAGAGACTGAGGGAGGAGGAAGCCACAATGCCTTTTATGACATGGTCTCCATCCTTTCAAGGGAAGACTATCAAAGAATTTGTGGACACACTTTAAAACCATCACACATATTACAACTCAATTTTAAAATAATTTTATTTCATATTCCAAAATGAAAGTGATGTTAGAAAATCATGGGTTTTAGAAAAAGGTGATGGTTAAGCTGAACTTTGAATAACGAGTCAGCAGGTAAAGATCAAGGGACAAGTACTGAAGGAGAGGGAACAATGGGCCTTGCAGCAGCAGTGACTTATTGGAGATTCACAGAGAAGACAAATCTGGCCCAAAGTCAACAAGCAAGGAAAAATGAGAGCAGGTGACATTGATGAGGTAGGGGAAGCCATAGAAGCCACAGTGAGAAGTTAGATGTTATTCTAAAGATGACTACAAGTCCTTGGAGAGGAGGGAGTTAGCTAGAACAGTTTTCCTCTGATGAACATTTTGAGCAGCGTGCTCTGGCTGCATAGTATCTTAGCAGGAATGGAAAGACAGGATAAGGGAGGCCCTTTCCAGGGGACAGATGGTGGTAGGTTGGTGGAAAAGTACCAGTCTCAGCCTCTGGGTCCCACATGCATTTTTCCAGAGCTCTAGCCTCGAGCCTCTGAGCTGCTCAGAGGACATGCACAGAACACACTCATCCAAAGCAGCAGGGAGATTCAAAGTTGTCTTTGGTGACAGCTGGAAGAAAGGGTTTTGTCCCAAAGAGGAACAACTTTGAGCATCAACATGGAACATTGTGTCATTCCATATGGTCCTCCTTGGGTGAGTCAGCCTTGCCCAGAGTCAGCAAATAGAGATCAAGAGACAAGCATTGAAAGCAGAGGGAAGAGCAGGCCTTGCAGCAGCAGTGACTTGTAGAGATTCACAGGAGTCATATCTGGCCCAAGGTCAATGCTTCATGAGACCCGCATGCTGGTCTTTCCAGAGAAGATACCCGCCTTTCAAACAACGAGTGTTTTTATCCTGGAAAAGAACTTGTGATTGCCAGGGGCATCTGACTTCAGTGTGACAAAGTGAAAGAAAGTACAGTACTCGGTTCCTCTGCAGGGGCAGGGCTGGCCAGAAGCTGTGAGGACACGTGCTACACACTGGCCCACCCTGTTGCAGGACAGAGGAAGGAGATTCCTCAGATAAAAGACAGCATTAGGTGCTGCCTTTTCAGGCCTCCTACATCCCTCTCTGGGTATGCCATTTGGACTTGATCTAGAATTTTCTAGGGGGAAAGGCAGTAGGACACAATGTAAATGCTTCATCAGAACCCAGGTATTTTCCGACTTTTGAGAAAGAAAATCCTTCAGAATAGAATAGTTTGTGTGCTGCAGTTTGAACTTGAATTTCCAAGTGAGCAGTTGACAACGTGCAGATACTTAGTCCCGGTCTTTTGTTCCTTTCCATCAAATCCTGTTTCTTTTATTCTTCGGGGAACAGATCTCATGCATGCATACCGTGGCAGCATGCTAGGGCACAAAGTTATTTACTATCTATTTGATCTAACACTAGAACCATGCCTGGAAATTTTGAGCCCACAAACACCAAGCATACTAACTTTGATTGTCACATGATGATTCCTGGGGTGAGCAGTCATGACTGCTTCCAGGCAGCTGAATGAACTTCAGGCTGGAGACTGCCAGACCTGTGACCCAGGCTCTGGCACTATTCCTGGCGTGATCCTAGGCACCTCACTTCATCTCCTGGAGCTTCCATGGGAATGTAAAATACATACCCAATGACAACTTGGCTTCCTTACTGCTCTGATGGGAATGGCTTTGAACCCCCACCAGGTACCAAGATGAAGTGAAACAGGCCAGCCAGCTGGGGTCCCAGAGGAAGCAGTTGGGCTGAGAAGTCCCTGGACAGCTATGAGGTGTAAAAATCACGCTCCATACAAAGATGATAAATTATTCTGATATTTTGATAACCATTTACATTCATGATTTCATAATGAGGTACTTTCCAGTGCACTGTGTCAGTTGATCGTATAATAGGAATGTGAAGGAGTTTATCCTGATTTAGATGTTTCAGCATCTTTCTCCATATAAAGTGAAGTGCCTACTTCCAGGCCACAGGCACAACGGTCCCCTGGCCAGGGGACAACAGAGGCTGATAACCACATCAGTACTGGGCAGAGGTCATCTGACCTCAGGTGTGTGAGTGTAGATATCTATGGAGCAGTAAGTTAGGGAACGGCTCAGGAAATGGGCTCAATGAAGTCATGCTACCTCATGGTTATGTGACCTAGGAGAGGCTACTCAGGTTTCTCTCCTTATCTGTAAAGTGGGGTAATAGTACTAAAGTCATGGGTTTTTAGAAGAAATAGTTTATTAAAGTGCTTAGCACAGGACATGGCATATAGCAGGTAATCAATGAAACATTAGTTAACCTGTTTCAGGGGTGAGAAGTGCTAATCATTCACTCTTTGCCTCATGAGATTCTAGCCAGTGAGACACAGGAGAGTCAGGTTTTTGCTAACAGTCCCACAACTCACCTTGCAAGGCATCCTGGTGCTTTCTTCCATATCTGGTACTGGAGTCTTGTGTGTTGTAGGAGGGCCATTTCCTACCTCGGTGTTGTCTTCGAGTTTCAGAATTCATCAGGAGAACATGAGCATGTGACCTTTGTAGTGTGACTGTCCCGCTCCTGGTTCACGTGGGCCAGAGGATGTGAGGCTCTTGTTGATCACATCACCAGTAAACTAAGATGGTCTTCTCTATGGGAAGTGGCCTTTCTCTAGCCCTTATCACTTTCCTGACTAGAAAGATTTGACATCCTTAATCTAGGAACTCTGGTAGGAATATGGACAGAATGGAGGGGCTTTTGGATGAGGGGGTCCCGTGTCTTCCTCGGAGAGCCCTCCCTCTGCACATGACTAACTGGAAGAATTCAGGCCTTTATGATACCAGCTGCCCTCCAGGTTGATACCACGGTGGACAGTCATGGGGGCTAACCCTAGTCAAACTGAGTATCTGGGTCTGGAAAAAAAACCAAAACCCTGAATTCCTCTATTTATTCACTTCTGTCCATGTTGCAGTTAACTTTTCTCTGTGCTTTTTCAGCACTGAGGCTTTTTCTGAGGGAAATGTCATGTATGGAGACCTGGTTTACAGAGGACCTTCACCATTGTTGGTGTAGAAAAATGTGGTTCTAGGTGGCTAAGTGCTATGTAATGCACAGAGCTCCTTACCAGCAGTAGGGTTTTTACAGTCATGCGTACACGAGACAGAATGGACTATGTTAACAAGGTGTTTTCAAGTTTACTGTTCTTTGAGCAAGACCTAGAAGCACAGTAGAGTGAGCAGTCTTCCTAACAGAAGTGCCTCAGAATGGCCAGGGAGATGATGTATCAAGGGCACATGAGGTAAGACTGAATGATTGTGGCAGTGACGGAGGCTTTTTGCCTATAGAAATCCTGCCTACATTTCGGGTTGAGATTGAAATGCCACCTCTTCTCCATGGATATGTTCTTGATTTTCTCTTAACTGTACTAGAGCTTTCCTTCTGAACTCCCTAGTACCCACCTCGTTCTACTCCTCTGCCTTATAGTATATGTGTGTGTGTGTAACTGTGTGATCAGAGGCATCATGGAAGAGGGATCCCAACTCGGCTCTGAGTCAGATTCAATTACATGTTAACTGTGTGAGACTGGGCACATCAGGCAGCCTCTCTGAGCCTTTGCTCCCTGATCTGTGAAACATTACTTTTTCAAGTTGTTTGGAAGACTGAATATAGATAATGTACAATACTTGTGATACACTAGGCATTTAATACATGATAGGTACTTTTTTAAGACTATAAACTCTTAAATGAATTACTTTTCATTACAAAGTTACTTCTCAAAATTTCTTGTATCCTATTCACTAAATAACTTCAGCCCTACATTTGGCTTTTGTAGTCTTAATGAAAGAGCTGGAGAATTCAATATCCCCAAAACAGGGCAGACTACCTCATGGGATATAGGATCTCCTTGGAAATCTACATCTTACAGTACTTTGCTTGCTTACAACTGATGCTGTCAGGTCAGGCTAGTACAGATGACTCATGACATATATACTTTTTTCTTCCAGATTCTTAGAATTTGCACCAGATATACCCCAGAACAAGACACCATGACTTTTTCAGATGGCCTTACCCTAAATCGAACTCAGATGCACAATGCTGGATTTGGTCCTCTGACTGATCTTGTATTCACCTTTGCCAACCAGCTCCTGCCTTTGGAAATGGATGACACAGAAACAGGCCTTCTCAGTGCCATCTGCTTAATCTGTGGAGGTACCAGCTACTAGACAAACCTTCATATGATCCCATGAAGAACTTACAATTTATAGGAAATTCCTAATCTCCATTTTGGAGTTATTTTGCATGGGGGATGGCATGTGAATAAAGCATACAGGCCTGGGTTTCTTATACTTCTCCATATTGTTATAATGAGTAATGGTATTTGGAATCCTTTTTGCTCTGAAAGAAATGTCAGAATGCTATTTCTCCAACTGCCATAGGTCTTTTTTTTAAAGGCATTTTTAAACTATTGTCAAAGGAATTTCCTGGAGACATTTTAATGATAACCCAAAGGACTTGCATGCTCTGCTAATATAGTGGCTAGGAATACAAGGTTTTGCCTGGGCACCCCCACCCATCCTTGGAGGACTGAGATAAAACATGGCCCCTGCTGGCTCACAGAGGCTCAATCTCAAGTGGTTAAAAGGTAATGGTTTTAACTAAGGGGCAGATTTACCTGACTTTTATTATATCCCCCTGCTCAAGGTGTTCTCAGTTCAATTCAGTACTGACATCTCCTGGTCACAAGAGGTAATTCATTCTTCGGGACAAAAGCAACCAGGCATCAAATGTGCTTTGGACTGACAAGGGGGACAGTTACTTATATTTAAATTAGTATGAAATTAAATCAACAAATAGTCATAATATAGTAGGAATAGAAAACAAGGAAGTGGGGAAATGGGCAAAAGTCATCTAGCCTGGAAAGCACACAGCCCTTTCTGTCCTGATACTGTTTAATATTTTTACTGTTCTCTAGACCGTCAGGACCTTGAGGAACCAACAAAAGTAGATAAGCTACAAGAACCACTGCTGGAAGCACTAAAAATTTATATCAGAAAGAGGCGACCCAGCAAGCCTCATATGTTTCCAAAGATATTAATGAAAATCACAGATCTCCGCAGCATCAGTGCTAAAGGTAGGTCTACAGTCACAGGATGAAGTTGATGGCCTTTCTGGCTGTGTTTTGTAAAAATCACATGTTTTAATTCAGCATATTTAGTAGCTGCTTTTTCTTTTAAGTTTTGGAATTTATCTCTCATTAGAACTAAAGGGATAAAGTAGCACTTCTCCGCTAAAGAAAAGAAAACCCTACTCAGTTCTTGAGCTCCTTCTAAGAGCTTTGTCTCTAGCATAGCATTAAGACTAGAAACAAAAATCAGATACCAGTACTCAATGATCTTAATAAATTACCAAGAATTTTACATTTCAGATGTTTGATTAGAAAAATACTGCTTTCAAAATAAGGTACTATGACACTTTTATTTTCTGGTTTCATATATTTCACCCCAGATTTCCTGACATCTGTTTATATAAATTTGATTTTAGTTTTTCTGTAAGATCTAAACTCCAGGAAAAATGAATGGTACTTAGGGATTAATGTGGTCATTGCTCTTAAGTACAGGCGGATTTACTTCTGCACACTTCCAAGCTAAGGAATTCTTGCTTTCCTGAGAGGAGTAAATATTCTTTGCCTAGTGATTTTCAGCAATTACAGAAGTGCCTACAGCCATATCACAAGCCATATCACAATTGAGTGTTAGAGTAGGTTTTTTCTGTGTAGACAGACAATTCAGCAGCTATTCCTACCAAATGTACTGTTATTTGTCACTCTCCTTCCCCATTAGCATACTCTGTACCCTGAAAACCTTGGCAAGTCAAGGGATAAACTACATTTTGGAAAGTGCTTAAAAGCACAGTGAACTTGTCTGAGAATCACTTTCAATTCTTGAGCTCCTTTTAAGAGGATTCTTCAGTGAGAAATTCCAATTTTATCCCTACTTGGGATTAACAAAAGCAAAGAGCAGATATCAGTGCTTGACCAGTGTAATTATGAATATGAGACCTGTAATTTTAAAACTGAGCTTAACATTCTCTATAGCTTGTCTAGTGATAGCTTACATAATTTATGGAAATACTCAATAATTTGTCCTAGTACAGTATAGCCACCAGTCACATGGTTCTCAAGCACTTTAAATTTGGCTACTGTGATTGAGACAGTTTTTCTAACTGTATTTAACATATTTAAATTTAACCACTTATGGCTAGTGGTCACTGTATGGGATAGTACAATGCTAAATCAGGGTGTTGAAAATCACCACGCATTGACTAGTCAGTTCCTCCATTTGTCTGTTGCATTTTTAAGATATATTTTTTTCTGGTCTTTTACCATGAACTTCTCTTTGTAAATTATGTTGACTGCCTGAGACATTGGAACTATGAAATTTAAACATGTTACCATATCTGTGCTGCTTTTCCATAAAGTAAAAATGTTTTAACTACTTACCAGTCCAATTATTTAAGTACAGGAAGACCAAAAATTATTTTTTGTCAATTTTTATAAGGTAAGAGGAAATGTAAAAAAAGACAACTCTATCAAATTTACTCAATACAAAAATTGACTGATTGAAATGACATCTGCCCAAGCAATGCTCAGGCTAGCCAGTACATAAACAACAGTTTAGCCCAAGTGTCGTTTGGGCAGTGTATTTAAGTGGCTAGTGTAAAATTACGGTGGCCCCTAAAGGGCATTGCTTTCAAAATTTTGTTTCAAGAGGAAAAGTAGTATCAGCTGTCTCTTCCATAAAAGATCAAACAGGCTCTCTCCAATAGTAAAGAAATCCTGTGTCAGCACACTGTGACCCTGAACTGGTTAAGAACCTCATCTGACTTCACAATTCAGTATGGATTTCTGGTGGCTGCAGTTCCCATTCTAAATATACTTATGTTTGTGTTTATGAGAGCTACAGTAATAAATGGAACCTTTTCAGCAAAGACAAAACCCACTTGATATCTATACAGTATTTGATCATTCAGAAGTCTGAGGAAACACACTAAAGTAGAAAGTTGGTCCCTTTTCATCTGAAGTTCTTAATCAGATTTCTATTATCTTTTTAAAAGGTGCGGAACGAGTAATTACCTTGAAAATGGAAATTCCTGGATCAATGCCACCTCTCATTCAGGAGATGCTGGAGAATTCTGAAGGACATGAACCTTTGACTCCAAGTTCAAGTGGGAACACAGCAGAGCACAGTCCCAGCATCTCGCCTAGCTCAGTGGAAAACAGTGGAGTCAGTCAGTCACCACTGGTGCAATAAGACAATTTCTGGCTACTTCAAACATTCCCCAGTACCTTCAGTTCCAGGATTTAAAATGCAAGGAAAAACATTTTTACTGCTGCTTAGTTTTTGGACTGAAAATACATTAAAACTCAACAAGGACCAAGAAGTTTTCATATGTATCAATATATATATACTCCTCACTGTGTTACTTACCTAGAAATACAAACTTTTCAGATTCTAAAAATCAGCCATTTCATGCGAACAGAAACTAGTTAAAAGCTTCTGTTTTCCTCTTTGAACAGTCAAGATTGCATGGCAAAGACCCAGTCAAAGTAATTTACCCCTGGTTAAGTTTCTGAAGACTTTGTACATACCGAAGTACGGCTCTGTTCTTTCTATACTGTATGTTTGGTGCTTTCCTTTTGTCTTGCATACTCAATAACCAAGACACCAAGGTTATGAAATAGACTACTGTACATGTCCACCTAAGCTTCAAAACATAACTGTCTTGCTTTTATGGAATAATCAAGACCTCAAGGTAAGAAAATAGGACTATTGTACAGTATGACAGGACTAAAGATATTCTAATTTAGTTAGTATGGAAGCTTGTCCTTGCTCTTTTTGATGCTCTCAAATTCCATCTTTTATTTCATATTGCCCAGTAAAAGTATACAAATTCACTGTACTAGCAGAAGAGAATTCTGTATCAGTGTAACTGCCAGTTCAGTTAATCAAATGTCATTTGTTCAACTGTTAATGTCACTTTAAATTAAGTGGTTATTACTTGTTTAATGACTTAACTACACAATTTTTTTAAAATGCTACATTTTTACAGTAATGATAGCCTCCAAGGCAAAAACACTTTTCAGTGTTAACAAGTTTTTGTTTACCTGTTCACAAGCCATTAGGGAAATTTCATGGGATAATTAGCAGATTGGTCTACCCCAATGTTAACTCTAGTGTCCTTCTTGATTCATGCCTGATCCTGGGATTGGTTTTTTCCCAGTCTTCTTGATGCCAAGGGGCAAACATTAACTCCCTAAGGCATGAGCTTAGAATCTGCCTCCTTTGACCTTGTTCAATCACTATGAAGCAGAGTGAAAGCTGTGGTAGAGTGGTTAACAGATAACAAGTGTCAGTTTCTTAGTTCTCATTTAAGCACTAGTGGATTTTTTTTATATTAGCAAGTCTGTGATGTACTTTTCACTGGCTCTGTTTGTACATTGAGATTGTTTAACAATGCTTTCTATGTTCATATACTGTTTACCTTTTTCCATGGAGTCTCCTGGCAAAAAATAAAATATATTTATTTTAAAAGTGTGTGAGACCTTTAACTACTTCTGTAAAGAGACAGAACACAGTTCCATTTTTAATGTTTAAATTTCATTTCAAAAAGCAGGTCTGTAGTCTGCAAACATGACAATTAAAATCTGTGCTAGTGCATGGCAATCTATAACAATTCTACTAGCCAATTAGACAGTACATGACATTTCAATGAGTAAAAAAGAGCATAAAACTATGTGTAAGAACAAAATGTTAAAAGGCCTACCACAATAAAAAACCATCAATTACATCATCACATTAAAATAAGCCAGATGTACAAAAGTCTGAGACAGAAAAGACAAAAGGACAACACAAGGTACTTGTTAAAATGTTTGTGCTCTTGGGGCACTTAATTAAACATTGCAAAATCAACATCTTCTTCATCAGACTCTGCAAAATATTTTACTTCTTTCCTAGCCCGACCAGTCCGTGGCAGAGAAGGTGGGTCAGAAGTGAAGTCTGAGGGGAAGATGTCCACATCTGAATCCTGATCAAAAGATGTTTTCTTCGGTTTCTAGATATTAAAAACACATACATACACAGATTTATAAACCCCAAAGTTAATGAAAAGACTAGTTTCAAGAACTGTTATTCCATATACTATACTTAATGTGTAAAAGCAGAATCGTTAAGATATAAAAATAAAACAAAAGACTCAATAGCTTTTCTCTATATCAATAATGAACTAGCTGAGAAAGAAATAAGGAAAACAAGTCCATTCATAATAGTGCAAAAAGTACTTAAGGGTCAACCTAGTAAAAATTAAAGAACACTGGAGGGAAAAAAAAAATGACACTAGAAGATGGAAAAGCCTCCCATATTTATGGATAGGCAGAATTAATTTTGTTAAATTGGCCACATTACCAAAAGCAATCTACAGATTCAGTGACATTCTACAGAACTAGAAAAAACAATCCTAGAGTTCATATGAAAACACAGAAGAGCCAGGATAGGCAAAGCACTCCTAAGCAAAAACAGCAAAGTTGAAGGAATCACAAAATAGTACCTAATTTCAGGCTATACTACAAGGTCACAGTAACAAAACCAGCATAGTACTGGCACAAAGACAGACACATAGACCAATGGGATAGAATAGAGGGCACAGAAACAAACCCACACAATTACAGCCATCTGATTCTTGACAAAGGAGCCAAAACCATAAAATGGAAAAATGACAGGCTTAACACGTGGTGCCGAGCGCTCGCTTCAACAGCACTAAAAACAAATGGCGCTGAGAAAACAGAATATCCAGATATAGAAGACTGAAATGTTATCCCTCTCTCTCACCCTCAAAAGGAATCAAACCTAGGCACAAGGTCTGAAACTCTGAAACTACTAGACCATAACACAGGGGAAACACTTGAAGACACAGGCACAAAGACTTCCTCCAATAGCACAGAAAATAATGCAAAGAATCAACAAATGAAAAAAAAAGAATCAACAAATGGAACTACATCAATTTAAAAATTTCTCCACAGCAGGGAAACAACCAATAAAGTGTCTATAAAATGGGAGAAAATCTTTGCCAGCTATTCAGACAGAAAATATCTAGAATATTTAAAGTCAAAAGGCTGAACACCGAAAAAAAGCAATAAATGGAGAATTGAAAGACACTTCTAAAATAAGTACAAATGGCCAATAAATGTATGAAAAGCTGTCCTACACCTTTTAGCCATGAGGGAAATACAAATCAAAACTACTGAAATTCCATATCACCCCAGTCAGAATGACTATCATCAAGAATATAAAAAAACAAGTGCTGGTGAGGATGCAGAGTGGGGGTAAGGGGTTTCTAACATGGTTGATGGGAATGTAAATTAGTATATCCCCTATGGAAATCAGTATGGAGGTTCCTCAAAAAAATAAAGATAGAGCTATACCATTTGACCCAGCTATACCACCCCTTGGTATATACCCAGAGGAATTAGTCTGTATGGTATAGGGATACCTTCATATTCATGTTGTTGTGGCACAATTCACAATAGCCAAGATATAGAATCTGCCTGCGAAACCAACAGATAAATGGATAAAGAAAAAAGTGGCATATATTCACAATGGAGTTTTATTTAACCATAAAGAACAAAATTACAGTGTTTGCAATAAAATGGAGTTCATGTTAAGCAAAACAAGTCAGACTTAGACAAGCATTATGTGTTCTCCCTAATATGTGGATTCTAAAAAAAGATGACATGAAAATAGCAAAGATTTATTATACAAGAGGAAGAGGAAGAGCAGTGGAGAGAGGTTGTAAAGGAGGACAACAGGGGGATGAATATGATTAAAATATACACACTGAAACCCAGTATTTTGTAAAATTAACAGGCACTAATAAAAATACATACATAATTGGGGGGTTACTGGGGATTGAACTCGGGACCTTGTGCTTGCAAAGCAAGTAGCGGCACCACTGAACTAAATCCTCAGCCAAAAACTACATTTTTAAGAATCAGAATTATAATGCTAACTAAAGTGTAGAATCAATTTTGAAAGGAAAAAAGGATTAGATATAAGTTGCCACCTTGATGATCTCATGTTTACCAAGTTATAGCCTCAAGAATACAACACCAGTACTCTACAATTATATTATCCAGTAAATGTGCAAAATGCCCAGATTAGTAAAAATTCACTTTGTCTTATTCGTAAGTACATACCAAGAATTCATGGGGAGAAAACAAGATCATGCACAGTAAAAGACACACTATAAGTGTTCATAACCACCAAGGTAGACCAAAGAGGCACAGGTGAGGACTGAATGGAAGTGATCAATGTGGAAAATAGCAAGGCTATATAATCATCTTTGTATTTTTAAATTTTAACAGAAGAGAATGGGGAGGGGCGCACCTAAAACAGTATTTCTGGAGAAAAGTCCGATTCATCAGGTGAACTAGCCACAGTCAAATGAATTTAAAAAGAAATAGTCCAATATTCAGGTAGCATATAACTACTACAGTTCAACAGATGGAACTGCAGATTAAATAGGTTAGTTTATAGCACACTGTTATCAAAAAACTGACCTGGTTATATAAATTTATATATTTCTCTATTGATAAGAGATGTTTAGAGCTGTTAAATAAAATCATGAACTAAAAAGATGCTCTTAATTACCTTGCTTGTTGTTTTGGATGATTTCCTGCCAGGGTTATAATCACCTTCATTTTCAGAGCTAGATGCTTTCCTTTTCTTTGCCCCTCGGCCTTTACCTTAAAAATACAAAAATGTTGTTTCCTCTCAATGCTAAGTACAACATAGGAGGATAAATACCAAAACACAGTTTGCTTCTCTGGTATGTCCAATCAGTGAGGCACTGCAATCTTGTTCTCTGATTAGGATACACAAATGATTCAGCAGGACATTTTATTTCTGGAGTTGACATGACTAAAGAGTATTTTAAAAATACATTTAAACTAGGGAAAATTCTGAAAGACAAATTTTAATGATTAAGCCCTTAATAAATGAAACATTTATTATGCATTTTGCATATGTGGTCTTTTGTGGTCTTTGGGCCTGCAAAGGAAGTCTCTTAGAAAATTTTTAATTGCCAACTTATAGTCCAGTACTTTAAATTTTTTTAATTCATTAAAGTTTATTGATACATTTTAGGTATACAGTATGATGACATTCATCATTGGGAACTTGTACCTGTACATGATGTATCTTGGTTCTTATTTTTTCCCCATTATCCCGCCCTCTGATCAACCCCTCCACCCCTCCCTATTTACAAAGCCTTTGTTTCTGTTTCTTCCTTTTTTCATATTTATTCCTTTCCCTTTTTTCCTTTCCCCTATGCCATGAATTACCAAAAAAGTAATCACATGCTCTTTTATTAAAACCAAATTATTACATAGCTTTAAATGTTCCTTCTCAATTTACTTATCACAGACTAGTGATAAGTAAATTTGTGGATCTCAGTAGTCAGAATGAATCTTCCAGTATTAACCTGACAAATCCATATCCCTTGTCAAACCTAGACTCACTGCATAAAGGATTTTCCTTTTGTTTTGTCTTACCTACTAAACTCTTATTTCTCTTCATTGGAGAAATAAAGGGAAAAGGTAATATTAAGTGGTGGCCAATGTTCTGCATCCCACAGTGATCCCATAGTGATGCCAAGAAAATAAAGTGAAACTAAATTGCAATTCTAAATCTTAAAAAATTCCTCGAAAGCTATGACCTAGATATTACTTGTAAGAAAAGGCAGCCTAAACAATCTTGAGATGTCATGACTTTCCAAGTGAATCAATGAAATTGCATTTTTAAATTTATAAAGGTTCCAAACCATGCATATCTTAAGTATTGACCTCCCCAGTCTCTAGAATTCTTTTCCACCTTCCCATTCTCCCTGTTTTAAATCTATGGCTCCTTATCCCAACCACTCATTTAAGATGTAAAATAAACACACTGATGAAAATATTCCTCAGTTGTGTAAAAGGTTGAGCAGCTACTCTCAGAGGGTTATCCTGTCCTACATATATTTTTCAAAGTATCTTTAAGGGCTTTCCAGATTCTGGAGGCAAAGACGGAGTGCTAAGAAGAACTTGTGCTGGATCCTTGTGTGGCCCTGAGCTACTTTATTTCCTACATGAGGAAAAAGTTATGGCCTAAGAGTCCTAAAGCAAGGACTCTTAGCCACTCCAAGGAGTGTCACACTTTAATGTCAAGTCCTATCTGCCTTTCTAATAACTTTCAGTGAGTCAGTTGTAGGGGTCTTTAAACCATTCTTAGGTATTCATTCTTACTTAACCCAGCTGGGTCACAATACTGGTAAAAAGCGTGACTGGACTAAACTGATCTTATTTCCATTGGATTCTAATTCAGCACTGATCCTTAGACATACTGTTTATTAAGGATTAAAGCAATTTAAAATAGGTACCCAGTCTCTAAATTCAATGTCATAGAAGAAACAATCTTTTCCACATGGCATATGTTAAAGAGTAATACAAAGATAATCCTCACCTTTTGGTGTTGCAGTCTTCTTTGGAACGCCAAATTCTGAATCTGAGTCAGAGTTTATAGTTTCCACTACTTTCTTCTGCTTGGGGGCTCTCTTGGATTTAGAAGCTGTATCCAAAGGTGGCTTTCCTATTAAGTAAATATCCATTTCATATGTCAATATACTTACCAATAAACCAAGCTGAAGTGAGTTCTATAAGAATGGAATTTCTTATTGCTGATAAGAAATTGAGTAGCCTTAAGTAATGAAATGGTTTCTCTCTGCTTGGGGTCAGTATAAAGGCAAACAATTTTTCACAGACAACAAAATGCATTTTATTTAATTATGCATGATTTACTTTTAGACAATTCCACTGAGATATTTTAGGCACAGACCATTAAAAATGAATTAAGAGTGGAGTCATAACAAAAAAGCAACAAGCAATATTAATTATAATTCAAGTACAGCCATGTTAAGAGTTTTAGATTAAAACGATTTAAGGAGAATGCATTTTTAGGGGATTCTCAAGTACAGTGAATTCTCAAATACAATGAATAGAAACCAATTCGCTTCCACTCGAAGTTGAAATTGACTTAACATCTTTATGTGAAAAGAAATATGAAAATCTTAGATAAGAAGACCACAAATATGAGGCCTTCACTTTGTTGTACAGTATTTTGTTTTTTAAATGGACCTTGTTTTTTCAGATTCATCTGCAGTTCTATGTAGAAGTTTAATCACATCTTACTTGAGTAATAAAACAATTTGGAAAAAAAAGTTTCAAATGGACCCAAATCAACTGCAGAATTTTCCATTAAAAAGTAAAAATCAGTGCTAATTCTACAGAAAATGTATTCCCAGTATTGATCTGAGATGCTAGAGATAATAAGGCCCCTCCCAAGTCAATATCAGGAGGAACCTAGCTCCTCATGGTGGTGGCAGCCAAGACCTTGCGGCTCTTTGAGTCTTCATGGCTAAACCTCCACAGGAGCAATAAGGCAGCTTTAGCAACAGTACATACTTGACATAGCTGGGTGAAAGGAACAACATGCTTTTCCTCTGGCAGGGTTTCTAAACTTGCACTGTTAGATGACACTTTCAACTCTACCAGCCAAACACAGGTCAGATAGCTGACTTGTATTATGGACTGACTGCCTTTTTGCTGTAAACTATTGGAACTATAGAATATAATATATGTAACTTGGGTAACAATCCCACAGAGGGACATGATGTGTCCTCTCCTTGAACTATTTTATAGGAATTATATTTTGGGAGGAAACTAGAGCAGTGGGGAGGGGTTGCTGACATCCCTGAAGTCATACTACATGCAGTCTCCTGGCTCAATGAACCCAAAGCGGCTCAGCTACTAGAAATAATCAAATAGGACAGGAGGTTTGATATTCTAGCCTTTAATGTTAAACTCTTAAGTCATTAGGATAAATAGCTTGACTAAAGAAAACAGGATGGTACATCTCAAGAAGTGCTATTTATCAGATGCTTATATGAAGATGATTTTAAGAAAAAGATAATTTAAAGAAAAATTATAAGGTCTTAGTTTGGGTTCCCCAGAAGTAGACCCTGCCAGGTCTCAAAACAAGGATTCAAGAATAAGTGTTGGTTTGGGAGGCAATAGAAAAAGAGTACCAAAATAAAACAATGCAGAGGATGGCTAACAATGGGTAAATTATCAAGCCACTCATCATTTTAGAAGCTTAATCCCCATGGGTGATTTTTGGGGGGGCATACCAGGTATCGAACTCTGGACCTTGTGAGAAAGGTGAAAGAACCACCAAGCTAAATCCCTGGCCCCACCCATGGGTGATTTTTGGAAGCCAGTTAAAACATATCCCAGAGTTAGCTCACTTAAAAGGCAAGAGCTCTGAGCTGTTTATAGACTACCTTTCCTCAATCACTGATCAAGGGCAGCTAAAGGATAGGAGAGTTTTAATACTCCAGAAGAGCTGCAAGAAAAATGTAAACAGTGGCCCATGTGTACTGAAGAGATAAGGGCAACTGGATATAGGTGGGTCACCCAGGGTGTTGGCTATAGCCAATCTCACCACAGTCCTAGTGCACTCAGGGTAATCGGAGAATTTATTATTGTGTTACATTTCATATTCATGTGTCAAGAATGGTATTTTCTGTTGCAGATTTTTAAGATCTTTTCAGGAATAGCTTATGGAGTTTATTTACCTCCTGTCATATGAAGTATATTAATTAAAATTTTTTCAGCAATCAAACCTTTATTTCTAGAGCACAAATAAACCGTTAACTTGTAAACACTGCTAGTACCACTCTTTTAAACTTACATTACTGGACAATGGGATAAACATTTGTTGAATAAACTGGACGTATTAATAGTTTCCTTTTCTGTTAGTTTCATATGTACAAGGATAAAATCATTTTTCATTCATATCATTTTCAATGCCCAGCATATGAAATCCTTAGTAAAAAAAGAAATTTAACTATATATTGTGTACATACTTTCCCATTATATTTTTTAATAAAGCAGTGCTTACAAGAACAAGAGTAAGCATTCATGAATGTTAGATGGGAGATCTTATTCTCTGATGTAAGCAGAGATATTCATTTGCCCACTTAAAAACCCACATTTAACTCATTTGCATCATTTTACAATTTGCACTTCCATTAATTTTGCAGAGATTTACTAAGTGAAGCTGTTTCATGACATACTAATGTCTACTGGAAAAAAAATTTCAGAGAAGCCAGGCATGATGGCATATGCCTGTAATCCCAGAACTCAGGAGGTTGAGGCAGGAGGACTGCCATGAGTTCACGGTCAGCCTAAACTACACAGTGAGACTGTGTCTCAAAAAAAACTAAAACAAACCCAAAACTGTCAGAGAAAAATTAAAAATGTATCTTTAGAAGTCTATTTCAAGAGATCAATCTTTTTAAATTTTTTTATTTAATTGGTATATGTTTGATACATACTAATTACATTCATCTTGAGAAATTGGTATATATATTAGATTTTTAAAGCAAATTACTATTTTTGAAAGCACTAATACTGATCTCCTCCAAAAAGACCCAAGTATATGTCTTAGTACTAATAACAGACTCATGAATTAACTCAGTGTTTGCTAGACAATTTAAAAGCCATGAAAAACAATAACAACAAAACTATATGACTCATAAAGAGAGCATTCTAACTGAAATGACCAATCTCTCCAACAAGGGAATGGAGGCAGGATTGACACAGATACAGAGAATCAGGCAACTAGCAAGTCAAAATTTTATTCTACTTTACAACCTAAGAAGGAGCTTTACTAGAAAGTTATTTACATAGGGCCAGGGATTTAGCTCAGTGGTTCCGCCACTTGCCTCACAAGTGCAAGGTCCCAAGTCTGATCCCTGGTACCAAAAAATAAAAATAAGTAAAAAGGAAAGTTATCTAGATAGCAATGCATGAGATTTTATAATTACAACAGCTTTAACATGTAGTCCTACACTTCTTCACATAATTAACACAAGAGATTCTAATACACATTTACACCTTTTAAGTTTGATACTAAAGTCCAAGTGCAAAATTTCAAGTTATATTAAATTTCCTTTACATCAAATATGTCTACATGGTTTATATAATGCTTAACACAATAAAATGTAAGTACATACCCTTTTTAGCGGCTACTGTTTTACTTGGAACTTTGTCTGTTTGCTTCAGACCAAATGATGGTGAAAAAACAGAAGCAGTATCTTCTTCATTACTGTCAAATTTAGCTGAATCTAAAAATTTCAAAGCTTTTTTTAGTAAAGAGATTCTATAAAGACCTCTGAGTAAACTTTGATTCGTTTAACTGATGACTTCTCTTTAGCTAGATAATTGATCTTGTAAGTTTCTATTTTGTGATCATATAATCCACAATATACAAACAGCTGAAAATAAAAAATATATCAATGTTATACCTCAAAAATGTTAACTATGTTGTGAAACAATACAGAAATGCATAGTGAAATTAATACTGTCAGATGCTAATCATTTCAAATGTATCCCACCTGTTCAAAAATATATACTGAAGATTTTTAAATGGGATATAAAAAAAGCTTTACTGTGATTATTTTAGTAGCTAAACACTACTAACCTTTCAGGAATATCAGTAATAATGTTCAAATCTAAAAGAGTAGTAAACAAATATTCATATTTCTAAATTAATAAATAATTGAAAACTTAAAACACATGCAAGCTTACCTTTAATTTTGTATACAAATTATTTAGACAATCATTTCTTTCCTCCCTCCCTCAAACTATAGCAGGAACTTATACATTTAAGTATTTTTACATAATTATTTTGACATGTTGTCAAAAATCACTATATATCTATATCTATCTATCTATCTATCTATCTATCTATATATATAAAATGTACCATATCTAGGTCTGTATGTATATTAAAAAATACAAGAAAATGGGTCAATTGACCTTAATTCCACACACAAAAGTACAGGGAATAAAAAACATACACCCCAATTAACTTTGTTTGAGGTAGTTTATAGTCTCTCAGCTACTGTAATTTACCCAAAATTCAATCTTCCAAACTTTCTCTTTCATACTTTTTCTCATTATTAAAACACTATAATACACTCTCTCTATATAAATAGGTTAACACTTGTTTGTCCACCTAAATGCTTCCATAATACCTATTCTTATCAATAAGAATTTCTGGGATCAGAAAAGTAAATAAATCCAACTACATGGAACAAAATGTAAAAAAGTAAGTCTTCTACACTCATGAAAAATTCTGACCTAATGATTTATCTGTTTTCTCTCCACCAAACAATACAACAAATGAAAACATTAAAAACATACCATCTTCTGACTTCTGAGAGTATGAAGGAAATGAAAAGAGATTCCCAAAATCCTGATTTTTTTTGTCATGCAAAGATTTTCTATAAGAAAATAGCACAAAGATGACATATTTAAATATCTTATTTTAATCCTAGACTCTGTATAATATGTGTGGCAAGATCATAATCATGGGGAAAAAAATCTTAGTTTTCACTTTTCTCTTTTTCAATTAAGGCCAGGGCAAAAAACTTATGTGTTTAAGCATGTACACATACATGTAAGTAAACCACGTGTATACACATGGATGCAGAGACACACTAGATAAAACAATAATTTAGAGTAAGAATGAAAACTGGACAACAGTTTAAAGTTATTCAAAAATCAGTAAATTAAATTTTATACTTGACAGAAATAATCATTCCAGAAATTAACATCAGCAAATTATCAGCAAAGAAGCAAGGAGAAAGACAGAAAGCTTTTCATAGCAAGCAATAATCCCATTTCTGATCCTAGACTGTAGGTTGGGAGTAACTTCTTGATCTGGTCAAGGCCAAATATCAAGTGGGAAAATACTTTAAAAAGCTAGAAATAGGGCCAGGGAGTTAGCTCAGTGGTTCCGCCGCCTGCCCTGCAAGTCCAAGGACCCGAGTTTGATCCCCCATACCAAAAAAAAAAGTTAGAAATAGTTCATAAACCTCTTATTTGACAGATTAATACTGGCATTCACCAAAAGCAAGAAAAATCAATCAAGGCCAAATCTAGAAAAGAAACAAACTTCCCAATTCAAAAGATTTAATAATTTTTCTCAAAAGCAGTTGTCCAACTATATCCCATGAGCCTACTGCTGATTTTTATAAATAATGCTTTATTGGAATATAGCTACACTAACTTATTTACATATTGCTTATGGCTATTTTCTTGTAACACTTGTGAAACTGTATGACCCACAAAACCTAAAATATTTAGTACTAAGATGTTTATGATAAAGTTTGCCAATCCTTCCTCTACACATACTATAGCAATGGTGGCAAACCTATGGCATGTATGCCACAGCAGGCTATTTGTTATCACTGAAAGCTCTGAAAGGTTCATCATCACTGTACTTATAGCAATAGCTACTAACAATATGTACTCCTTTATGAAGAAAACTACCTAGAATGATTTCTTGAAGCTCAATATAAGATCTTTGACAGATACCTAGAACAACTAATTGTATCATATTACTCAATAGCAGTTGCTTCATACTTACTCTGGAGTAGATTTGCTGGGAGAAAATGTATATTCATCTTTATCCAAGCCATCTGAAGGAATAAATTCATCTTCCCCATCATTTATTATGGGAGATGCTTTAACTTGCAATTCCTCTAAATCATTATTGTCATCATCATCATCATCGGCATCATCATCTTCCTCTTCTGAGAAATCAAATGTGTACTTAGGTCTTTCAGCTAGGAAAAAAAAATGAAATGTTAGCCAGGCATTGTGGCATCCACTTGTAGTTCTAGCTACTCAAAAGGCTAAGGCAGAAATATTACTTGAGCCTAGAATTTGGAGACCAGGCTGGGCAACCGTAGTGAGATCCCATCTCAAACAAAACACCACCAACCACCACCAAAAAAATTAAATTCAAATCCTACCTTCATCCATATGAAATATTTCAAAGTACATAAGAAAAGGACCAATATCTAGAAACTAAAACCTAATAACTCTGGCCACAAAGTGTTAACATCTGTCTCAAACTTTCTAGGAGGCTACGGGAAACGCTGCATATGTCAGGAGAACATAACATGGTGTGATTAACTGATTAGAATGATTACTCAGAAATACTGAGGAAAGTATTCAGTATGGTTTTGTCCCATATGGCCAATGTATAAACAACCACTAATATAAGATTTCCCACTTCTGCAATTACCAGTGACAAGTTTTGCTACTCTTCAAAAAGTGCTAGCTGGGTGTAGTGGTGCATGCCTGTAATCTCAGCAGTCAGGAGGCTGAGGCAAGAGGATCATTGTTGAGTTTGAGGCCAGCCTGGGTTACTCGGTGAGTTCAAGGATAGCCTGAACTGGCTGGCAAGACCTTGTCTCAAACCAAAAGAAAAAAAAAAAAAGTGCTAAATTACTTTCTTTCAAACTCTTGGATAAAAACTCTTATCTTCTCTTCAGGGTTAGCTTCACTATGAAATAACAAAGACAGTAACTTTTCAGAGGAATGAGAAAAGAAACATAAAACTTCAATATGTCATCAAATCAAGTGCATCTAATGCATAAATAGATACCAATTCAGGGGAAAGTATATCAGCATAATGTGGATAAATTTTATTATAATCTCTAGCAGGTATTATGGAATTCTAAAATCATCTGGATGCTATATAATTTTTTATTTTATTTTCCATTTATGAAGTAGCCTAAACATAATTTTGAAACATTTAATAAATTAGTCTTCATGTGATTTAAGTTACCCACGTAAAAGATTCACCTACAGCAGTGGTGGCAAACCTACGGCATACACACCACAGCAGGCTGTCTGCATCACTGAAAGCCATCGCTGACCTACAGTATCCCTATGTACATTAGAAACAAAGTCCAGTCATGTGATAAATCAAAGAATGCCAGGCTTGACATAAAATTAAAAATGCATCTCCCAGAGTTAAATAACCGTAATGTTGCCTCCTGTATTTTAATAAATTAGGACTTAACAAAATTTGAGAATGTATAAAACAAGAAGTCCATCCATTTTTCATTCTTGAATATTCAGAAAGGATCAAACCACATCCTTAACAGCAATATGTCATAGCAAAATGGGATTCTGCATCCTAAGCATACCACTGTAACTAAGAAAGCTATGTGCATACTCAGACTCCTAAAGTAGGAGAAAAGTTTCCTACCTTGTAAAAGGTAGAAAAGATTAAGACAAAAGCACAAAGCATTTCTAATAGATTTGTCATTGCTGGTATACTACCAAGGTATAGTCTTTTGAGGTTTTTTAACCAAATACCTTAAAGCTAAGGAAGGAATATAAGCCAAACTTTACAATAAAATTCAGTACAAATACATGATTCACTTCAGAGAAATTTACATCCAGCTTTGCTAGAAAAGATCACTACGTAAAGAAACTTTTGTCTCTATTACTGTAACTTCTTGAGTTTAGTACTTTATTAACACTGATAATAATAATACCAACTTATAGGTTAAACTGTATATACAATAAATATAAAATATATCACAATACCTGCTGCTCTCCTAAGCAAAGAATCTCTTGGAATAACCACAGGTTCTGTTTCTTCCAAGTCACTCTCTGACTTGGATTCATCATCCGACCAAGGATTCCGTTTCTTCACTTTTTTTGCACTAGGTTTACCAGATGCTGTAGGTGTTTTTCTAACCCTGGTACCTAAAAGTAAAACAACAGTAATAAGATATATATAAATATCATCAGTAAAAATTAATTATGCAGAAGTTTATTATAAAATAACCAATGTTCTTGAAAAGTTACTAGTTACTATTACTTCAATGACTAGAAAAAAAGCACTATCAAAAGACTCCAGTAATATCCTTTACACATAGTTCTACACACACAACAGAGAAAGAGAAAGAGACAGAGAGAGACAGAGAAATAGAAGGGATAAATCCTCACCAGGCTCCTTTTTTTCCCTTTTGGGCTTTGGACCTTTATTTATAGGAGCTGATGGGACCAATGCCTCTTCTCCTGTACCTTCTGCTGGTGTTCCACTGAATTCTTCATCAAATTCCACTTTTACTACTGTAGTATCAAGATCACCCTACATATTCAAAAGAAAACCAAATCATGAGTAAAAACAAAAACTAAATTAACACCACATACTTTAGAGGTGCAATTATAGTCAAGAGGTAGCTTCATATCAGGTAAGTAGTTTTAAAAATGTGACCCTATTTAGCCCCTAATAGGTAACTGCCATCAGACTGTTTTACTTTACTTATCTGGAGGAAACAATATTGCTTACAACCCCAATTTTCTGGTATACTCAATGAGATGATAAATATTTAGAATCAACCCTAAAAATAAGATGGCAGTTTTTGAACTTTCAGACCAACAGCTAAGCATACTAAAAGACTTCTGCAAAATAAGTTTCTATAACTGAAGCTTCTATTACTAGAAAAAAAACCAAATGATTTAAGTGCACATGTCATGCATGCACTGTTAGGCAATGTAAGACAAAGTCCTCAACCCTTAGACTATTGGGGGAAAGGGATGGAGAGGAAGAGGGGGACAGAGAAAAAGGGAAACCATTAAAATACAAATAGCAAACAGAGAGGGAGATAGAGGAATGGTTCAAGTGGGAAAGTGAGCAACTCTTAAAGCAGGGTCAGGGAATGCTCCACAGAGATGGAGCTTTTCTGATTGAGCTCTTAAGGAATGTAGAGAGGAGGAAAGAACATTGCAGGCAGAAGGCACAGAGACATAAAATATCATGTATATTTAAAGAATTAGGTCTTTAAACATAGAATATAATCATCTTGGACTCAAGGAAAGGTGAGAGGAGAAAGTAGTCAGGAGGAAGCACATGGGTGCTAAACCACTGTATACCAACAGTCTGTATATTAGTGGGAGTCGCTGAAAACTTTTAAGCATTTGTGTGGAAATCAGCCTTACATTTCGGAAATATCCTAGTAGCAAAAGACAGGTTCAAAAGAAATGAAGTGGAGAAAAGTAGAAGCCAAGATTACTGGGATGGGTGGTAGTAGGTAGCAGTTGTTAAGACAGAAATACATTAAAGTATGTCAGAGAAAACTAGTAAAATTCTAAGGCAGTATCAAAGGGCACCAAGAAAAGGAAGTGGATTGTGGAATCACTTCTGTAGGTAGTCAATAGGACTTATTGATCGAATGAAAACAAAAACTCCCACATTTCTGTCAGTGTTAGCTGAGTGTTACAGATTAAGTGACACAAGGCACAGAGCAAGTTCTGAAATCAGTACAACTGATCCAGTTTCAGAGATACCATGCCAGAGGGGCTTAGGGCATTTGGATGACTATATGAGCCTGGCAGTCCTGAAACACCGCAAGTTAGGGATACAGATGGAGGTTTCATCATTTTGAACTGAAAAGGCTCTGGGCACAGATGAAGTCACTTCAGGAGACTACACAAAGATGAGAAAAGAGTACTGAGACCTAAACCTGACATACACCACCTGAAAAAGAGAACCATTTTCTGAAGAAAAATGTAAGTATGCAGGCATATGGTAAGACAAAAACCAAGAGAAAATAGTATAAACTTCATTTTATCAGAACTGAGGAAAGTGGCTGCTCTAGTGTCAAAATACTCCTAGCTTCAAATATTAGTTTTGTTCAGAGAACTCTCCAATCTCCAACTCCAACTCTTAGACTCATTTCCCAAGCTCTAATTAGACTCATTTCCCAAGCTCTAAATTAGTGTATTCCCAACTATCTGCTGGGCTTATCTCCACATATATTTCTTAGACTGTAAAATTAACCTATCCAGAAGTACTAGCATCTCTCTTTTAAGACCATCACACATCCTGTTTTCTCAGTTCTGAACCTTCTTTCCAGTCTTTCCTCCTGGCTAACCATGGCCAATCTTTGTCAAAGACAGGTAAATGTCATATTTTAAAAAATCCTCAACAGTACCCATCAGTGCCAATAATACAAGATGTGCTTAATTTAAATAATTTAATTAAGCAAACAGTAAAAATGAGAGCTTACTTTGAAAGCCAAACTCTTTTTCTGCTCTGAAACTTCCTTAATTGGTCATGATACAGAAATGAAGCTCTTATTTTAAGGTAGATAAACTCACATTTTTCCCTTTTGGGGGAACGGGGAGGAGGGTTCCCTAAGATTTTAATTTAGAAAGCTGCCAGCACATGCCTGTAATCCCACCTACTTGGGAGGCTGAAGCATAACTATTTAAGCCCAGGCGCTCAAGGTCAGGCAGGGCAACAAAGAAAGTGAAACTCATCTCAAAACACAAAAAAGGAATTAAGCAAATAGCTCTTCACATGTATGTGATCCTTGACCAGTATGTCATTATTCTATGAACTAATTGCTCTCACAGAGTAAGATTTATCACAATTAAAATATATGTATATACATATATATTTTATAAAAAACAGGATTAATCACACAGTAAAATTAAGATACAAAGAAATTACATAGACACACATGCACATGAAAGAAGTAGAGTCTACCAATGATTAAAATATGTGTTGTACCTTCTTCTTCTTCAACAACTTTTTGCTGGCATCTGCCTTCATAGCAGTAATTTCAGGAACTACTCTTCTCCCATAAGGTGAAGGCATTGTCTCTTCCAACTGAAGTTTCTTCACCTTAGGTTTGCCAACTTTACCTTTTATTGCTTTCCCAGACATTCCTGCCAGAATATCTTCTCGTTCTTGTGCTTCCACTTTCTGTAGTATAAATCATAAGGTGGGAGGGATGCTTAAACAACTCCTTAGAAAAGACAATCACTGTAGTATAAGAAAGTGAGCTGGGGATTTAGCTCAGTGGTTTCGGCACCTGCTGTTCAAGCACAAGGTCCAGAGTTCGATCCCCAGTACCAAAAAAAAAACTGAAACAGGACCAGGGATTTAGCTCAGGGGCTTGCAAGCACAAGGTCCTGAGTTTGATCCCTGGTATCACAAACCCACCCCCCCCAAAAAAAACTGAAACAAATTCTATTGACTAAGGATGACCTGGTACCATAAGAAGTCTGGCAAGTCACACATAAAGGCACTTCTGTTAAGAAGTATCAAGCTGTTTTCTATTGCATTAGCCATAACAATGGTTCATAAATGTAAAGTCAGAAAGAATGAAAAATTAACAGTCCTGATATACTTAGCTTTAACATAAGAGATTCTATGTAACAATAAATGAGGACACAGTCATGACTTATATCACATATTCTGTATTTTACAAAATTATTCTTTTAAATAATGAACATGCTTTAAAGGGTGTAAGAGAAAATGACATCTCTTCAAATATATTTAGAGAAATAACAAGCTTTGAAATCAGACAGATGTGGATTTCAGTCTTAGTATTTCCACTTACTAGTTATGCATTCTTAAGAAATGATAGATAATTTAAAGAGCATCTACCGTGTCCCAGGCACAAAGCAATCCTGTGATCCCCATTCTATAGCTGAGGAAACTGGAGCTCTGAGGGGATGAGTAATTGTCTCAAGGATAATTATGTATTCCTCTCTAAGCAAGTTACTTTATATGTCCTGTATTCTTATCTACATATAACAACCTCTATAAATTATGGGGAGAGTCACTTTAAGGATTACATAGACTGCAGTTCCAGCATACAACAGATATTCAATAGTAGTATCATTAGACTTTAAATGACATGATATATGAAATGATAGTCTAAATCATTTTATACAATAAAAAATTCCATATCTGAAATTTAAACAAGTTGTTTGGACCTACTTTGCTAATAATCAAATAAGCTCTTTTGGTTTTTTGGCTGGGCTTGCTTTGAATGATGATTCTTCAATAATGAGGAAATTTATAGGTATAACCAAAGTTTCTATTTCACTATATTAGTGATCAAATTTAAAACAATACCAGAATGACATTAACATTGGTCAGAAGCAATAATTTACCTTTTAATGTATGCTTGTTTCACTTTTTGACGGCTTTTTCTCCCTCTTTGGTGCTGTGGATCAAAGTCAGGCCCTCACACACACACTAAGCAAGTGCACTACTCCTGAGTTATACCTTCAGCTTTGTATTAATTTTTTAACATATAAAGCAGCAGGGAAAAAATTCCTCTAATTTTTAAAATATCTAACAATATTTTTAAAAGCATAAGTTGAGGTACATTTATATTGTATGACCTGAAAGGTCATTAAGGGAACCTACAACAATAGCACCAAAAACTTCCAGAAATTATATCAGATAAGTAATATACCACATTTGTTAAAAGTTTTAATTCAGACATATGCCATGAAAATAAATCTGGACCATGTGGGCAATGAAACAATTAAAAAGTTTAAAATAATATCATGAGTAATGACAAATGGTAATTTATCCTTTGCTAACTTAAAATCAGATATTTATACTGCTGCCATTCATTGAAGTCTAATATTTTAAGTGGGTAATTTTATAAAGGTTTATAATCTATATTTTTTCCTGTACATAAAAAAATTTTTTAAATTATAATTCTACTTGGAGAGAACTCAGTTAAAACATAAAAATATTGAAATTTCTTTGTTGTAAACCTAAAAAACTATCATTTTACTCCTACAGTCAAGGTACCTATATTCAATTATATAGATGTACTTAGTGGTCTTACCTCTTCCCAGGAAAACATTAAGCTGAATTAATTAGCTAATTTAGAAGTTGATCAAGAAATTTTAACAGGAAATAATGAATTTATAGTAATTTCAGCTCAATAGCATTTATACTGTATTCACCGACACTAGAAATAATTTTCCTTTCTAACCTCATAGAGCTACATCTAGCTTAAACACAACTTAGCTCATAAATACACCAATAGTTTAAAATAATTCTGAAAAAACTTTAAAAGACTTTTATAACTCAAAGATATTGGTTTTCTACATATATATGTATGTGTATATATGTATATATATATGTGTATATATGTATATATATATGTGTATATATGTATATATATGTGTGTATGTGTGTGTATGTATGTGTATGTATGTGTGTGTGTGTGTGTATATATATATATATATATATATATATATTTTTTTTTTTTTTTTTTTTTTTTTGGTGCCGGGGATCCAACTGGGGACATTGCACTTGCAAGGCAGGCGGCAGAACCACTGAGCTAAATCCCCAGCCCTCTAAATATATTTTAATAGACTTAACATACATCCAGTTCTTCAACAAATGCTGCTAAATCTTCTTTCCAAAGATCTGAAGGTGATTTTCTTTTAAGATCATTGACCTCTCGGCCCTATAATAAAAAAGCAATGCAGTTTAATATTCAATAATTTTTAAATATATAAAGGATAACCAAAATACTTATTTTTGGAAAAAGGAAAACAAAAATATGGATGATACTGAAATAGTTTCAAATTATTTAACCCACAAAAGTTCATACTTTTGCATCTCTCTGTTTAATCAGTTCTTCAACTTTTTCTTTAGTAAGAGACCACAGAGACATATTTAAAATATAATTAAAATCAGGGCCTGAAGGAGTTCCTGAATCAGAGGAACTATCATCATGTTGGTTTTGTGTTTCTTCCTCTTCTGCTGCCTGTAAAAAAATAATAAACTTTATATTAAAGTCCTGTAGAATATCAAATCAATGTTTAATTTTTCTGAAAATCAAGTTAAAACTCTACATATGATACGCTGTTAATGCTATACCTTGAGGGTTGTGGGGTTGGATTATCTGTAAATTAACTATAAACATTTTGTGTAAAAAATTTTAAGATTTTCTAATGATGTACAATAAAATCTTCAGGAGGAATGTTATATTCAGTCCCTATTTACCCAAGAATTTGATGAAAAATTAACTGCTTTCCTCAGGAACTAAGTCACAAAATGGGAAGACTCTATATGTTAAAATTAATAGAACTAATGCTTTACCTTGCATGTTATCAGATTTTTATACTAGTGAGTGAATGAGTAATTTGAAACCCAAGGTAAATATCATTTATGAAAAATGTTTTAGTTATGATAAATATGCTAAAGTACATTAACTCACTAAGGATGAATTCTTAATCAAAATTTCCTAAGCAACAATACTAATGTGAGGACCCAGAGAATAGGCTTATGAAAGAATTTAAGAGTTGGTGAGTTATAATAAGAAGTGTCAAGGATTCACTGAAATTTTATTTATAGGCTTTTTAATAAAAACAAAAAAATCTTGTGCTAGTATTAAATTTCAAAATACAACAAATTTAAAAGTTGTTTTAGATAACATCTTTTAAAGTTTAAAAATAAAAAGAGACATTAAATAAAATAGCACCTAAATTGTTTAAGGCATTGAGATAATTAAAAAGTTTATTTTTGGTAACAAAAAAATGTTAATCTGTAATTTAAAATTTTTAAATAAAATAATATATACGTACATATATATATATATACACACAAAGAAAAGTTTAGGTGCACTTTAGAAATAAAAAATTAAAATTGCAAAACAAGATGCTTCATTAAATAAAGCTATAAACTTAAACTCAAATAACAGGCAAATGAATATTGTTATTGCATGGATAATAAGTAGATGATTTATGGCAAATTATTCCAGAGCTTTAAAAAAATTCATGAAACAATGTATTGCTGTTAAGCACTCAGATTGTCACACTGATATATTAAGGTGCCATAAAACCCTGGTTAGACTCATAATTTAGAAGTCCGTTTGATCTACGTTTTGATAACATCTAAAATATTGTCAGTAAGTTTCTCTAAATATATGTATATCTCTCTGTTAACATGAGTATGACTAAGGACACATTGAGAAATCAAAAATAAAGTAAGTTCTAGTGATAAAATTCCATTGTTTTAGGAAAAAAAAATTCCTCTTCTAATGAGCTGCTTCATAATCTAAATCTCTTCTCATACTCTAATAGGGCATCCTTATAAGACTAGTTTCTTTTGTTACCTGTACCCCATTAAGTGGCCAAAATGCTGAAAAAATTTTGATGGTGATAATGCAATTACTAAAACCAAGCTACCTTTTACCCACCAATTCTACTTCAACAAGAAGGATATTCTCTATCTTTGTAAATCAGGCATTAAATTCATTAGCTTACTTTTTTTGTTTTCATTTTTTGCAAATTGTAGGGACTAAACTCGGGGTGCTGAGCCACATTCCCAGCTCCCTCCATCCCTTTTTAAATTTTTATTTTGAGACTAGGACTATACTAAGGTGCCCAAGCTTGCCTCAAACTTGTGATTTCTCCTGCCTCAGCCCCCAAGTAGCTATAGGCATGTGCCACCACACCTGGCTAGTTTTTTGTTTTTAAAGATAACAATTTAAACAAACAGTAATACAGAAGGGTAAGCAGTGTACAAACTATAATTTGGAGTTTAACTGTATAATAAAGCACACCAAAAGGAAAACAAAGTACTCATCTTAACTGTAAACGCTGCCCATTTTGTCCTACCCCATTTTCATTAAGTGATGAACCCCATTATCTTAGTATATAATTGATATACTATATTACTTTTTCTAATTTTACTCACTTTAATGTATAGCATTTTTTGACTTCAAAATTGAAAAAAGCTTAAAGTGAATAAAAGCAGCATTCAATGTAGCTGGATGAAAAATATGAAAACATTATAGCTGAGAACTCTTAAGTGTAGGGAAGTTTAAACTTTCAGTTTAAATTACTGTGTCATGTAATCATAACTATGCTACACATGTTAATGTTTATCAGTATCATATACAAATAATCTACTTAAATATATTTTTTTAAATCACTAATTTCAAATTTTCCTTTTTTTACATTTCTGTTCTCAATCACAATGTTTTATTGCCTTTTTAAGTTTTCCTTTTAATTATACACAATAACAAAAAACTATAGCAAGGATTCTGAGAATTTCAATATTCTGTTCACTGAATATTTTATGATCTGAAATGGACAGCTTAAGAAAGCATCAGACTTTTAATCTGAAGTTCCAGAGTTTAAAACTCTGACCAAAATATAAGTACACATGAGCAGAGCATATATTTGGAGTTCAAAAAAATATTACAATAATTAACATTCTGATTCAACTTTAACCAAATCAAGTCCAAAGTCAGCCCAAGTTAAGTGGTGACTGGATGCCACAATGTGATCACAGAATGAAATGTGTGAAGTGATTTTGAGTGTTGCCAGTCTGGTCCCCGGACAGTGTACATGCACCTCACAAAAAACCACCACCACAAATAACACCCTTTTAGTGGCAAGCTCAGGGGATAAAGAAAAAAGGCCATAGATACTGAGCTACCTTCTCACACCTGGAGTCATTTCTCCAGGCCCTGGTTGAGTCACACTGGCAAAGTGCTTTGTGGTGGGTGTGCACAGCAAATTCCTGCACTGTATCTGTTCTGTGGATAAACAGAAGACTTCAGTCTCTAAACAGACAACTCAGCACTTTTACCAATACTTTATTTAAAACTTAGGTGTTAGGTTTTTGTCTTGGAAGTTGTTTTAAATGCTTCTCTAAATGTCTTTTTCTGCAAATGATTACCTTTTCTTGTGCTTCTTTCCAGGCTTTCACTGGGTCAGATTCATAACCTCTCTGGACTAACATTTGAATCAAATCTTTCTTTGACCTATTCTCTATGTGAGGGAAAAATAAAGTTAGGATCAAGAAAAGAGATTCAATTTGTATTTGTTTATATTCTACTGATAAAAATGTCTTCTATTAATAAAGATTTTTTCCATTTTAACTAATGTTCAAATTTTTAAAGTTTTCATCTTACCTATAGTAATTTTCCCTTGTATCTTCTCTAAAATGAAACGGGCTTGATTGTTAAGTTTTGTAGATTCTGCTCCCAGCATTCCTACAAGCCATTCCTTACGTAAACCATAATAACTTAATCGTAAATCAAAGAATTCTTTCAGAATGTCTTGCACAGTTTCATACTTCTTCAGACATCCCATATGATCAAAAAGTACCTAAGCAAATAAGGATTTTGATTGCATAAATCTGTACTGTAATTTAACTTATAGAACAGCTATAATATTTAACCATAATATACTTGTATGAACACACAATACTCCTAAAAGCCATTAAACAGAACCAAAACTATTAAGTACATTTGTGTATTTCTTTGGTGACTTCAAGAAATCAATAAATTCATTTCTCAAAATCAAGAAAATATTTAAAATAATTGAGATAAAATAAATCCTTTTAAAATGAAGTTCTTGGGGCTGGGGATTTAGCTCAGTGGTTTGGCCGCCTGCTGCACAAGCCCAAGGACCCGAGTTCAATCCTCGGTACCAAAAATAAATAAATCAATAAAATAAAATGAAGTTCTTAAAATATCTATAACACTTCCTAAAGAAAAAATGTTTTTCCCCAAACTAAAAACATACTAAGCTTAAAAATGTTAAATGTAAGTCTCCCTCCTTCATAGATTTAGTGGATGTCCATTTGCCATTACTTTTTACTAGTTACTTGTGTTTGAATACAATTATTCAAACTTTTTATCCTTTTTTTCTAAAGACTTTTTTAGATTATGAAATTTTTTCTCAGTTACTATGCTACTGCTAATTTTTTTCTTCTAATCTATTTTAACTCTGAAGGCTAATTTAGAATGAGACTTAGGTAATCATACACATTAACTTTCTATTTTCCTCTCCATATATATATATATATAATTAACTGGGTTAGAGCTATGAAGAGATAAGTACTCTATAGTTAAAATTCAAATAAAAATGATGATAAGGGCCAGGGATTTAGCTCAGTGGCACTGTGCCTGCCTCGAAAGCACAAGGTCCTGAGTTCGATCCCCGGTACCCAAAAAATAAAAATAAAAATAAATGAGGATAAGGCACATATAAACCCTGCAACAATCACTTTTACAACTCCTAGTCAGTGTGCATGAAGGTGTGTGTATACTGTGTGTTAAAGCCCAGACATATAAATACAGGGTTGAAAGTAAGGGTAGTGAATAACAGTAGAGGAAAGAAATGTACCACTAGATTCTTCAGCAATTATATAGGGAAAAAATACATTCAAGCTATTCTCATCATAAATCCAGTCATAACAATCCAATGTATGCAATATAAGGAAGATTAATGGTATTTTTAATAAATTACCATGGAATTACAAGTAAGAGTAGTTTGAAGTTTAAAAACTTTATGTAATCCAGCAGCTTCTGCTTGTGCTAGTTTCTCTTCTGTCATTTTCACCACAAATTTCACAGTTGTATCAGTATGATATTCTTTATAATCAGAAATTAGTGCTGGTGTTTTATCTGTTCCATTTAGCATAGGTTCTAAAACCTGTTCCTTGTATACCTATAAAAGATTTTAAAATAATTATTTTTATCATATACTCTCAGGTTCTATTATATTCATAGTCTTTCAAAAGTCTTCAACTCGTATGAGGAAAGAAGGGAAACCTCCATCTCTATTGCCTCCTGTTCAAGATTATAGAAGAGAATATATTGGAATAGTCTCAGTGGTGAGAAACGACACACAAGGTAATGGGTTCTGATCTACTCATATTCTAAAGGGCAAAATAAGTCTGAGGACATGAAGAGCATGATATCAACTAGAACTGACAAAGAGATGTACTATGCAAGTACTTAGATCTGTAACAGCTGATAGTGTCATGAATTTATTGATCCAATTTACAAGGACTCAAAAAACTATTTCTTATTCCATTTCTTTCATCTTAAGATAAAAACAAAGATATAGACTTTAAATAAAGCACTTACCTAATAGAAGCTATACTTCATTATTTAGGTAAGCTTAAAAACTTTTAGATTACCATTTGAGAATTCAAAGTACAAATTCAATTGAATGGGAAGAAAATGTATACAGGAATTTTTAAACACTATGTGGATTTTGAAGAATGACAGATCATTCTTATCAGAAAAACATGGTTAATGCAATGCTCTTCTTACAGGCTCACATTTATACTAACCTGTGTCCAAGTTCTAACTGGAAGCTCTGTAATTTCCACTGTGTTTCTATCCACCACAAATATTTCACCACTGACTGCATACTGGTTTTGACCAAGTTCCTGGATTGTACCTTTAAAATTTTTGTAATTTGGAAGCTGAAGAGAAAAAAGGAAATAACAGGATCTTACCTTTACTTATTTTTTTTTAAATCAGAAAAGTTTTTTCAATTTTTATTTTTTATTAGTACATGTTTGAATACATAATGATTACATTCCTTGTGTGAAGTTGGTACACGTAAATAATACATCTTTATTCTTTTTTCATCCACATCTCCTCCCCTCCTTTCCCTCCATACTCTTGAGTTACAGTACTACATTTGAATGCCTCTTAGTCTATGGTCTTCTATTTATTGGTAGATGGACATGACTGAAACCGAATCCCTCATCCTTAACTGTCCCCCTTCAAATGATCACTCAATTTTCACAGCCTTTGTTAATACAATCTGAAAATCTCCTAGTCTCAAAAATCTTAGCATCATCCTTCCCAATATTACTAGAATAGTACCTTTTTCAGCTCATTGCTCCCATAATGCCTTAGATTAATACCCCTTAAATTCAAACTCTTTGCACCTCACATTAACTAGTCTTTAACCAGTCTTTATTTCTATCCAATGATTTCCCCTGAAAAATCACTACTCTTCTATATTTTGCTTCAGTATTTTGAATATTGGGAGATCATTTTCATTCTATGCTAAAATTTGGATTGGAAACAGTTTGTGTCCCCCCAAAGGCTTCATGTGCTGAAATTTAATCTCATTGTGACGCATTAAGAGAGTAGAAACAATCTGTTTCTAGGTGGAGCCTTCAGGAGGTGATTAGAATTAGAAGAGAATCATTAGTGTGGCTGAGTCCTAGCAGCTGTATAAGAAGAGAAATCAGAAAGACACATGTATCCCTGTCTCTTGCCATATGATGTTCTGCACCACCTCCTGATCCTGGCAGCAAGAAGGCCTTCACCAGATGAGGTCACAAACACTGCACCTCCAGAACTGAAACAAAATAAATCTCTTCAAAAGAGAAGACCCTGCCTCAGGTATTTCATTAATGTAGTAACAAGAAACAGACTAAGACACTATCCATCAGTACCAATGTATATTCATTCCCCTCATTCCATTCATCTGTATCTATCTTACTTATCCTTCCCAACCAAATTACAAGAGATCATTCCCTCTTCTAAAATTTGTATTTATTAGCACTAAGAAATTAGGCATATAGCATAGGCCATTTTTTCTAATGAGACACTACTAATATCTTTTGTCACTATAAATTTCAAACACTAAGGTCTTATCTCAAAAAAAATTGACTTTTGGAAGGCAAAGATCACAGCTTTTTATCTCATAACTCAGCACAGTGTATAGTAGGCACACGAAAAACATGTATTGATATTCTAGTTTAAAAATATTTATCTAAAACAGTTAAAATACTATTCTCATAAAAACAGTTTGATGTTGCTCTTAGAAATAAAGTACTTTAAAGAACTGAAGGGAAAACTGTAAATCATATATAGAAGTGTAATTTTTATTTTAAAATATAAAAATGAAATAAAACTTGGTAAAAATACATCAAAATGGGGCTGGGGATTTAGCTCAGTGGTTTTGCCGCTTGCTGTGCAAGCGCAAGGACCTGAGTTCGATCCCCAGTACCAAAAAAAAAAAAAAAAATTCAAAATATTAACAGTTTGCTTCTATATTATAGCTTTATGGACTTTTTTCTTATTTGTATTTTCCACAGTATTTTTTATTAGACAAAGTATCAAGATGAGGAAATTTCCAAGAGTTGGAGGTTTGAGAAAAAAAATGAATTTACATACATTTTATTACAAAAGCACTATTCTCTGTCTTTCATAGACTTGAAAGCCCAGAATAGGAGGTATTTTTAAATTTCAATAAACAGTTTCTCCCCCTAAAACTCACCTCCAGATTAATTCCTTTGTATCTTTTCCTGTAATCACAAATCAAGTTACACCCTAATAAGGTCTTTACTGTCTATAATAGATCTAAAAAAAAAAACACCTCATTATTTTTCTAAAATGACTGAACTCTGTCATTTGTACATTATTTGTTAAGTAAACAGTGCAGGTATAAATTCTAAAAAATTACCATAGGATGAGGATCCAATCCTTCTAGCATTCGTCTGACATTGTTGACAATTTCCCTAGCATCATAGTTGGGCAGTTTACAAGCCCATCCAGTACCAATGCCCTCAGCACCATTTATTAAAACCATGGGAATTATGGGAATATACCACTCAGGCTCTACACGCTGATTATCATCATAAAGGAACTTAAGCAGGTTGTCATCCACAGCAGGAAAAAGTAGTCTTGCTAGAGAGCTAATGAAAGGAAAAAGAAGAAAATGGAAAAAATGACATGGCTCTGGAAAATAAGACTTCATAAATAAGATTTCATAAAGTCTTTATATTTTCAAAAATCTGGAAAAAATTCATTTTTTATAATTATGACCTAATGTGCTTAACAATAAAATTTACCTAATATTAGTCCTAAATGCATGTTTCTCTCAGGCACAAGTCCAGAATAAAATAGCCCTATTTTGCTTATGTAATTACTTGCCTAGATTTTTAACACTGTTCAACAACTTTGTAAGAATTTCCAATTATTCTGAATAAGGCACACAACCTGTTTTCATAACCCAAAATGAAGTTGTACCAGAAAAAAAATCCTTATATTCATTAGGAATGACTTCACCACGAATTCATAAAAAATAAGGTCACAGACTTCATTTGTAATCAAATAATTTAGGATATCACATTCAGAATAATCAGAAAAATCTTATCTCTACACAGCTGCAATTCTACTAAGCATTTAGTTGGCTGCAATAAACTTCATATTGAACTTTTACCATTAAAGCAGCAAATACTTACCTTAACATTGTGAAAATATAACGAGGGCTTGCAGCATCTTTGCCACCATGAAGCCGAGTTCCAAATTGACCAATGGGCTGAAGCAAGTTAATATTGTTACTTCCCACAAAATTCTGAGCCAAATTCACAATAGTCATCATCAATGCTTGCTACAGAGTAGAAACAGAGTGCGACATTAATATTTTAAGTTTTCTACAACTCTTTCAATTTGTGTTAAAATATCAATTCTATTACATTGCCAACAATGTCATAAAAAGAAAAATACTTTATTGTGCATATTCTTCATGCCAATAATGAGTTCTCAATTGATTCCAATCTTAATGCTTACTTCTCCATGATGATAAGCAGACATTTCAGCAACAGATCCAGCCAACTGGGCGACTTTAACTTCTCGTTTATCATTCCTCTTGAAACAGGTAAATAAAACTTTACGTTGGCCTGGTTTAAAGCCTGTTTTTAAAAAGAGTAACCCTCTTTAAAAAGTATTACTTCAAGATATAATTCTAACAATTATTTTAGTACCAACAATGTTCTATACATTTAGGAGAAAAATACCAAAGGTATAATTTGCTTTTGAAAAACAGGCTAAAATCATTACTTGAGATTCTATAGTAAGATGAGTACATACCAATGTTTCCTATCCCAAAAGGGAAGTGCCAGTTGAAAGACAACCTTTTGGTTTTAAAGAACAGACTAGTGGCATTAAACTCCTTCCACGGGAGTTTCTCCTAATCTGGAAAACTCTCATAAAGGTTTACTGTAGTAGTTAAGAGTGTATTTAGGCTTTAAAATCTTACTAATCTGGATACTCTTCTCAACTTGGTCATTTACTCTATGAGAAAATTACTAAACCAGTAATTTGAGGTCTCAGCGACATCAAAGCAATAGAAACAGTAAATTTTCTAATAGCATTATCCTGAGGATTACATGAGACAATGTGACCAAAGCACTCTGCTTCCTTCTCATTCTTCCTGCTCTGGCTCAACAAATAGCAATAATCATCTTAGTATATGCCAACTATTATCATCATTATGGGCCCAGAGCATTATAAAACCAAGATGATAAAATACACATGGCCATTTCTTTGAAAATTTTATAATCTAATTGAGAACACAAGATTATTGTAGATGATACAAAAGCTACACAAAAACTGACATAACTGATAGATATTTACACATCTGAGACCAATTCAGATTGAAATTGTCAGGGAAGACCTCATAGAAGGGAGGTAACTTCAGGCTAAAAAATGATGGATAGAACTATTATTAGCTGAAAAACCAAGAAACACAAAGAACAATTTGCTAAAAGTTCTAAAATGAAAATAAAGTCCTAGATAGGAAACCAAAAAGTACTCTAGGGGGAAAAAGTTTCTAAATTTTGACTAGTTATATAAGTTAAAGCATTAGATATTTGGTAACTATAGATATTTTACATTTTATTTTAGAAATTCTGCAATTAACTCAAGCAAAAAGTAGGGATTTAAGTTCAATTTCCTGAAAAATTTAAAAGATGTTTAAAAATTTCAATTAAAGTAAGACTTTAGGACTACACCAAAACATATCTCAAAAGTAATATACAAAAAAACTTTAAGTTTATCTGAATCTCTTCGTGTGTTTTATAAGATTTCAAATACAAATTTTAAAATATATCATAAGGATGGCCTAAGTACATAAAAATTCATACTGAAAAACAAAAATAAGAAAGATTTTTTTTTTTAAGCAAAGGTTACTCACCATCAACAAGAGATGGTATAGATCTTTCATTATCTGAGTTTGAGAACAGGATCAATTCCTTGTTGATGAAATCATTATAAGTCAAATGCTTTGTTGCTGTACCATATAAAAATTGCTAAAAGAAAAGTTAATAACAATTTGTCATTAAACTACATGAATTTTAGTTCCTTTTCCCCCAGATCATTGTTCTTTATGACTAACCTCTGGTAAACCATGTAACCTACGCTGTCTCCGATCTTCCATGAAATTTGTTAACCATTCTTTTCTGTCATCAATCTTCTTCTTACTGAATGCCTGAAAAATTGCACAAAATTGGCTTCACACATGAAAAATAAAATACATCATAAAATTTAAATTTACAAATGTAAGACAATTAATTATTAAATTCTAGGAAATTAAAGCTTTTTTCCAATGTATGTATCAAAAATAGACCTGCATTAAGTCTTTCAATTAAATTAGCTGTGTATAATGCTGTGAAAAAAAACTAAAAATCACTGCTTGTGGCAGTAGAATTTCTAGACTTATCACAGGAAATCAGGATTGGAGGAAAAGTATAGTAGGTCAGAGAATGACTACCAAAAGATTTTTTGGGGGGGTACCAAGGATCGAACTCAGGACCTTGCCCTTGTGAGGCAGGCAGTGGCACCACTGAGCTAAATCCTCGGCTCCCAAAAGATTTTTTAAAAATAAACTTAATTACCAAAGTAATGGCAGCATCATCTTCAGGACCAGCATATCTAAACAAAATCCGATGCCTTTCCATATCAGCAAAATATTCCTTTGCTTCTTTAGCTGTACTGGTACCCAATCCTGTACAATTTTAGAAAAAAAAGTGAGTCACAAACATGCATGTTTATTCAAAACTATCAAATGAAGAGCAGGTAGGGAAAGCTGTAAGAGCTCAATCAAGCTAGCAACACTTATACTACCTGATCAATCTTAAAGACAAACCAGATCTTATACACCTCCTGGAATAAGTATGCAATGTTTCCTAATAAATGTTTTCACTAATCAAATCTAACCCAAATCCAATCATACCTCTTGATTTAACAATTAACAGAAAATAAGAGGAGAAAAAGAGCCAATCCCAGCGCCGAGGAGGAGGCTCCCCCACCACCATTCCACCACTCCTAGGGCAGAGGAGGTGAGCCATGCAGACACCACCACCCCCACCCCAACCCCTACCCCTGTGGAAATGAGAAGACACATAAACAAGTCTCAAAAACAGACTTCCAGATCACCTACAATAACCCCAAAGGGAAACAAGATGGAACAATTTGATACTCAACCACCTGGATTCCCTGAACTGGCAACAAAAGAGGATCTGGGAAAAATGAAATCAGAAATAATTTCTCAGATAACAGCAAAGATTGTGCCCATAGTGCAAGACATGATTAATAAATCTAGAGAGGAACTGAGGAACATGATGGAATCCCAACATAGGAAACAAATGGAATCCATAAAACAGATACAAACAGATTTCCAGAAGATTAAAAACTCCATTGAAAGTCTACATAGCAGAATGAACCAATGTGAGGACAGAATTTCAGATACAGAAGATAAGATTGCAGTTAGTGAACAGGAAAAGAAAAATTGCTTTAAAATTGTAAGGGACCATGAGAAAGCAATCCAGCAGCTGCAAGATGATGCAAAAAAGAATAACATAAGACTGATTGGAGTCAAGGAAGAAACAGGAGAGAGTAGAGATGACATACAAAAACTGTTCACAGAAGTGATGGTAGAAAACTTCCCACAGAGGGGAAACAAACTTGACATACAGATAAGTGGCATATAGTACTCCAACTAGCCTTGATCAAAAAAAATCTACACATAGGCATATAATAGTTAGGATTACAGAAACCCAACAGAAGAACAAAATTCTGCAAGCAGTGAGAGAAAAGATACAAATCACGTACAAAGGAAAGCCCATCAGAATCACAGCAGATTTCTCAATGCAAACCCTCAAGGCAAGAAGAGCTTGGAGTGACGTATTTCAAGCCCTAAAGGAAAACAGCCTCCAACCCAGATTGACATACCCTGCAAAACTATCTTTCAAAATTGATGGAGAAATAAGATACTTTCATGATAAAGAGAACCTTAGGAACTTCATGAATACCAAACCAACATTCCAAAAAATTTTAGACAATATCCTAGGAAAAGACAATGAGGATTACAACCCCAGGAAGCCCAGCAGAATGAATCTGTTGGGCGTGACAAATTCAATGCTAAGCGGGGAGAATCCAACAAAAAGAAAGTCATGACAAGGCTTTTAAAACTTTCAACCTCATCTCCCTAATGAGTGTATAATTCAATCTTGTTATTGTACTGATTTCTATTTTTCTGATTCTAGTGTTGCACACCTTTCCTTGTGCTGTACTGGCTATTTATCATCTTCTTGTGTCTACTTTCTAATTGGGTTGTCTATTTTTTGTTTTGTTTTTTGGTACCAGGGATCGAACTCAGGACCTTGCACTTGCAAGGCAGGCACCAGAACCACTGAGCTAAATCCCCGGCCCTTTGGGTTGTTTATTAATGAGCTGTAAGAGTTCTTTACATATTCTGTTCTTAATATATTTATGTATTATTTATATTATTATATAGTCTTTATATATTCTGGTCTTAGGTTATATGCATTGTAAATACGGTCTATTTAAGGACTACTTTTCATTTTAATGATGTCATTTAAAGTTCTAAATTTTGATGAAATCTCATTTATCAATTTTTTTCTTTTTACATCATGCTTTTTGTATCCTAGGAAGTTCTTGCCTACCCTAAATTTATAAACATTTTCCCTTGTAATTTCTTCTTAAAGTTTTATAGTTTGTCTTTCATATTTAGCTTCATAGATCCCTTCAAGTAATTTTTATGTATGGAAATAAAAGGTTGAGGTTAATTTTTTATATACTGATAACAGGTATTCTAGTGCCATTTGCTGAAAACACTATCTTTTCCTTAGCTCTTGAATTGAGTTTATATTCTATAAAATATTAATGTTAAATAATCTTTTAAAACTCAGTGGACTATATATGTGTGGTTCTATTTCTAGATTATCTGTTTTATTCCAATGATCTATATGTCTTTCCTTACACCAACACTGCCTTGATTACTGTAGCTTTAGAGGAAGCCTTAAAATTAGGTACTAAGTGTCTACCAACACTGTTTTTTTTTCCTTTTGCTTTTTATTTTCTAGGTCCTTTGTATTCCTACATAACTTTGAAATTTCAATATCCAATTTTTCATTTATAGCAAGTTTAAATAGACCTGAATTTTTATATATACCTTGTGTTTTCTAATCATGCTAAATTCAAATACAAGCTCTAGGGGCTCCTAGAGATTGCTTAGTATTTTCTCTATAGATGATCACTTCATCTACATATAAAGATTTTGCTTCTACCTTGCCAATTCTATCCTAATTGTGTCATTTTATTGCCAGACTATTTTGATTTAGGCCTATGTTTCAAAGTTTAATGGACAGATGAAGAGCAGGCATATCTGCCCTTGTTCCCCACCTTAGGGAGAAAAGCATTGTATCTTCTCCATTCATATAAGGTGTTTTTGCTGAAAGTATGGAGTACATGTCTTTGATCTGTTGAGAAGGTTCTCTTCTACTTCTAGTCTCCTGATAACTTTTACCATGAACAGCTGTAGAATTTAGTCCAATACTTTTTCTCCAACTAGTGACAGGATCATATGGCTTTTTCCTTTCCTCTGTTAAAATGATGACTTTTGGGGGTGGATCTGCCAATGCTGAACCAACACTACCATCCCTATGATAAAACCACTTTCCATATACTGCCAGATCTGACTTCTAATAGTTTGTTTTGTTAAAACAAATTTCTATCTATGTTCATACTTTTTTCTATTATCTTTATTCAGTTTTAGGATTAGCACAATGTTGAGTTCCTAAAATGAGGGGAGAAGTGTTCCTTTTTTCTGCTTTAAATGTTTCATATAATTTATCAGTTAAAATGTATATGAGCCTGCTGTTGTCATATAGGTAGGTTTTCAAGCTAGGAATATACTTTAATTAAGCGCTACTCAAATTTTATATTTCCTCCAGAGTTAGTTTCATTAATTTGTTTTCCAATGTACTTCTTAGAAGTTGTCAAATTTATTTCAAAACAGATTTTTGTAATATGCTCTCTATATCCTTTTAAATTCTGTAAAAACTGTAGTAATGTCCTCTAAATTTTGATATTGTAATTTAAAAAATGTATAATTGATATTGTGTAATAGGAAGTAAAGGTCTAAAAGAGCAGGGGAATTGGGAAGGGTAGGGGAAAGGAAAGAAGGGAAAATAAAAAATATGAGAAAAGGAAAAAAAAGGGGAGAAAAATGTGCTGCCTATTAAATGAAATAGTATGAATACAACAGGCAAAATCTACAATGTGGAAAATTATAAGGGAAAAATAGCTCAATTTCCCTGCTGAATAAACTGCAAGGAAAAAATATAAAAAGTGAAACAACGCATTAAGAGATTTAAGAGACCCACTGAATATAATGTAGAACATGACTAAAATATGTAATATATAATAACATATTTTCCATGTGATTTCATGTAAAAATTTATATTTTTATAATATTATTTATATATTAACACAATGAGGGGGTTTTTTTTGGTACTGGGGATCGAACTGGGGTCCCTGCGCTTACAGAGCAGGTGGCGAAACCACTGAGCTAAATCCCCAGCCTGATCATGAGGAATTTAAACACTGGAAGGATTTTTAAGTATGTTAAATTCTAATAATTCTTTTAGAAATAAATACTAAGGCAGTTGTAGATGAAATAGTATAATGTCTGGATGTTATTTCAAGCTAGTAGGGTGGTGACAAGACAGGTTTAGATGAAAGAAGATTGGCCATTAAAGTAGTGACTGCTAAAGAACATGAGAAATCCATTATATAGAATTTTCTGTGACACTGTTTTAAAAATTAAAAATAACTGTTTTGGAATTCAAAAAGAAACCAACTTTCCAAGCATGTTTATATTGCTCTCATAAAAGTAAATTTGCCAGTAGCCACTTCACAAAACTTAAATATTTTTTTAAAATACAAACCTTTGTAGTATTTTATTTTCCAGGCTTTTTGGTTTTCTATATGTTTTTTCCACTCATCAAATTCAGGAATACTGTAGAAGGAAAGTTCCTGCTTATTTTTGCTTGCCTTAAATTAATTAAAAAAAAAAGTTAGTCTTTCTGCTACTCTTGAGACAGCAATACAAAAGCATAATAATGCAAATAGTACCTTTACAATGGGAGTAATAAATTCTTCAAGAAAACCATGTTTCAGAAGTGATGGCCAATTGTGATGGATGAAATTAATAAGCAGGCCTTTTATGTGAGAACCATCTTGATCCTAAATATTAGTAAAAAAAAGGCCTTATAATAATTTTGTAAAATATAGCTATTCATGTAACCAAATTTTTTAAAATACAGGAAAGAAAAAATTCCATTTGAATTTTAGAACTCTATTTCATAAAACATTAGATGACCATAATAAAAACATTGTTTCTTAAAATGCAAACAAAGAATATATTTAGTGATATACTGCATGTCTAGTCACTATAAAATAATTATCATTTTATCTGTTTTATAGTTTACCTGGGTTTCATTTTAAGAATGACTTAAAGATGGAAAATACATAAAACATGGTCATAATCCCACTTCACTGGGCAATACAAGAAGAAACTCTTTGGTCTGCTGACATAAAAATTGCAAAAATTCTATTTAAAATTAAATTATATTTTCTCTACAAATGCTTTAACTTAGAATATAAGAGACAAACATAAGGATGTGAAATTTCTTATTTCCAATTTTCAAGTTTTCTTGATCACTGTCATTTTATAATTCAGGTCCTCCTGTTCTTTGTGCACCCCAATTTATGCCATCATATACCAATATTAACCATTTGTCTATTGAGTGATCTTTTCACTTGCAGATTTCATCATTACTACTAACATGTATGCTTCATCACTATTATACAACACTGTTTTTTCAGTTTTTTGTTGTTTTTTTTTTTTGGTACCAGGGATCGAACTCGGGTCCTTCCACTTGCAAGGCAGGTGGCAGAACCACTGAGCTCAATCCCCGGCCCACAACACTGTTTTATTCTCATATTTATTGCATTTAAAAATATTTTAAATAACCAACAAAACTGGTAGCAAAAAAATTAAATAATGTAAAATGTGCTTCACATAAATGTTTATATTAAACAATATGCTTTTTCCCCTTGATGTACATTCACTTCCACTGAAGTTATCTTGGAACAACTCTCATGAAACAATTATCAAAGAGACAATCCAAAGATATGAATTTTAAATATGTGATAACTTTCAGACCAACCTGATCAGTCATAATCATAATCTTCCCATAACGTAATGTTTTTAGAGACTCTGCATCATCATAACTTTTCTTGTACTGTAGACCAACTATTTTAATAATATTGTTTATTTCTGCATTTTCCATGATCTGTGCAAAAAGGAAAAGCATTGAAAGTATTTTAGGTGTTAGAATATATGAAAAGTAGGAATTTCAGTTTAAAATCTTAGTAAAATATTAGAAACATTATAATGTGTAAGAAAAAAATATATATATATACCTGTTTATGAGAAGCTTCTCTTACATTAAGAATTTTACCCCTTAGGGGAAAGACTCCATATCTGTCTCGCCCAATTACACCTAATCCAGACACTGCCAGTGATTTGGCAGAGTCTCCTTCTGTTAATATCAGGGTACACTCCAGGGAATGTTTGCCACCTAAGAGAAGTCAAAAGTTACATATACTCTAATTCCACATTTAACTAATTAGAAAAATGAAGCCAGAAAATTTAATGATCACAATGATAGTGAAAGACTGTAACAGTCATCCTACACTATGCTCAGTTTAAATATTGAATACGCATTGTTGAATTTCTATCCCATGAACGCTAGTCATATGTGATACATATGGAATTTCAATGAAGTAAAATATTCTAAACAAAAAAATCATAGTGTGAATGAAAAATTTTTGTAACTGAATACAAGCTAAACATGACCTTTAGACTTTCCCTTTGCTATCTCTTATCATTCATATCTAGTAAGTATAAATAATATATACTAAATATATTTTACTTCTTTTCGTATATTTCAAATGCTAATTTGCTAGAGGGATAAATGCACTGCTTAAGAGTCCAATGTAATGTAACTCATTTCAATAAATACAGTTCTTTCAAAATTAAGAGGTCATTTATTTCACAGATGCTTTATCTGCTGATAAGATCAATATTTTCTTTTATATGTACTTAAAGACTTCTGATTTCTAAATGTTTAGTCAAAAATATTTTGAAATTGGCCCGGGGATTTAGCTCAGTGGTTCCGCCACCTGCCTCGAGTTAAAAGCAAAAATATTTTGAAATGTACTGAAAAATAAAAATAAGCAAGAAAAAAAATATGATCTTTAATAATTTGAATCTTACCAGCATCGTTAGCATCATCCAGTTTGGGAATACCTTTGATTTTACTATATTTTACAGATGAACATTTCTTATTCAGCTGAGTCTGAGCTTTAAATTTCACCCAGTTCAGGATACTTTCTACAATGCCACAATTAGAGGCCTAAAAGGAAAAGAAAAATCAAACTATAATGGCATACAGTAGGTAAACAAATCAAAATTTTCATATATTTAAAATTTATAGGGCTTACTATGATCCCTGGAATGTGGAAAGTTTTAAGATATTTTAATTCAAAACAATGATGATGGTGATAATACATGTTAGTAAATTTTACTTAACTACAGTAAAACTAATTCAGATAACTATATTCACATGATCTATTATATGTGAAAAAAAAGCCATTGTACTACCTGAGAAAAATTCTATTGTAATGAGTTCCACGAAGAATATTTATTGTTACTAGCAAATTTTACTCATGAATTTATTAACTGGCAAAAATTGACATTTTTAAATATCTCACTACAAAATATGCCTTGAATTTATTATGACAAAAAAAATTAACATGAAAGGAAACATTAGGATAAACTTGGGAATATGTAAATGGGCCTTATTCTTTAAATAGCTTGACAATGAGGATTTCAACATTACACATTGTTTCTACTTTCTAGTGAGTCAAGATCCTAACCCAAAAAGAAAAAAAAGTTAACCATATCCAATTCCAATGCAGTTTTTCTTTATCATCATGGGTGATTCATTTTATGTAGATGAAATCATTTTCTGGAATGTTTAGTACATAAAGAATTGAACTATGTTGCCAAATCTAAACTTACTCTACCTAGAAAGAAAAAATATAAAATCTGAAATCAAATTACTTCATCAAAAGAACTGTTATGAGGACAGAAATTTGGGGAAATACTAATATACAGCAATTTGTGCTCAGAATTTTTTATAATTAGATCCAAAAGTACTATTTTTATAGACCTTAAACTAGAACCTAAAAACAACTTTTATTTTAAATAACTTGGTAGTGAGGTTTCAACACTCATGTTTGTACTTTGTACTAAATCAGTGTGCGACAAGACGTTAACCCAAAAAGAATAAAGAAGTTAACCATTGGCTTTGGTTTATTCATCTTTATATTCCAATTATATACAACAGATTACAAGGAACTAATATTAGCTGCCAAGCCCAGGTACAAATCTAAGACTATTTACTTGTATCCTCATCTTACTTTAGAAAAGTTAAGATAGCCTAAACATATATATGCAAAGTAAAATTAAATTTTAAAGTATATAGAAAACAGTACGTTTTATGTAACATTTGTTACCACAATCAAAATATATATAAAGGTAAAATTCAGTAGTTGAAGTTGAAATGAAAGTAGAAAAGATGAAACCAAGAGTTATAGAAGGACTTGCATATTTGTTAGAGGGAAATCTGAGCTTTACAGTGGCCAATGCAAAGCTAAAAAAACAGCTACATAATCCCTACTTTAATTCTTGATATACCGATCAATGATTTTATAATACAATAAAGTTATCAGACTTAAGGATCTTAGTTTATATAGTAAACATATCTATACCTACAGTTAATGTGAAGAAAGAGACTAATCACAAATAGAATAAAGTAACCAAGAGAAGTACTTAATCAACTCTCAATAATAATACTGAAAAAATCATACAGCTTTTACTCACTGCTTTAAAAAATTTTTCTGATAGTTGGCATTTGGACCCAAAACTTTTGGGCTGCAGAGTCATGTTTTCCTTAGTCTGAGAATCAAAAGTTGGATTTTCAATAAGACAATTAATAAAAACCCATATATGGTTTTTTACCTGTGGAAAACATAAAAAAAGAAAGGAAGGTCAACATCAGAATGTATTATTTAGTAAGTTGGCAAAATATATAAAGCATCATAGGCCAGGGATTTAGCTCAGTGGTTCCGCCACCTGCCTCACAAGCGCAAGGTCCCAAGTTCGATCCCTGGTACCAAAAAAAAAAAAAATTATATATATAAAGTATCACTTACTTGAAATGGTTTCACTGATACACCAGCTTTGTTCTTTTTCTTAACTACTTCAATCAGTTTACCAACAACTTGATCTACTACATAATCCACATGTCGTCCACCCTAAGGAAAAAAAATTTTTAAAGTATAGAAAACAAAATTTTCTGTAGTTAGGGTAGCCAACAACTTGGTAATCTCAGCATTATTAATCCCACTTTCTACAGAAGTAATATGAGTCTCAAATGACACAGTCGAGATTTTTTAAATAAGGTATTTTGGGCCATACCACCAATAAACCAAGTTCCACATTTTTCTCAACCTACTTCTGACACCAATTCTGAGGTGCTTTCCACCATCCACAACCAACTCTCATTCTCTAGACACCAACTGAATGATCAACAATGTAATTTAATTTTGGCACTAACTATCCAGAGTTAGTACAGACCTCTCAGGTTCAGGGCTTAGTCCCATAGGACTGTCCCCCGCCTCAGATACCAGTGCAAGTCCTGGGCCTCCCTTCCTTCCAACAAACCAATTATAACTTGGGGATTCCCATGACCTACCCAGGTTTAATAGTTTACTAGAACTCAAGAACTCAACAACACATTTTACTTTCATTTGCCAGTTTACTGTAAAATATACAAGTCATGAATAGATAACTAGAAGAGATATAAAGAGCAAATATTGAGCAGGAGTGTGCATGGAGCTTCCTCATTCTCTCCAGGCATACATTCATCAGCCTGAGACCTCTTTGAACCCTACCATTTAGATGCTTTTGACGGAGCTTTCATCATGTAGATATGATCAATTTTAAATTCAATCTCTGACCCCTCTCTTCTTCCCACAGATTAAAGGACAAGAACTGAAAGATCCTGGCCTCTAATCAAGGCTTGGTATCTGAGGGAATGTAAGGCCCCATAAAGTACTACCATGGAAGAACAAGACACTAACTGGTAGCACCCAGGAAACTCTAAGGGATTTAGGAGATTTGTGCCAGGAACTAGGGACAAAGATCAAGCCCTAAAACAAAAAGATATTTTATTTGATCCAGGGTTCCAAAAAAAAAAAAAAAAGATTCATTTTATCATCTCTAATACTCAAGAAATTTGTTTTGAGAGCTCCTTCAGGAATTGAAGACAAAAACCAAATGTGTATCTCTCTTTATGTCACACAACTCCACATAGCCAATTTTATTACAGAAACAACAGAATAAGAGATGAAATGGAAGTGAAAATGAAAATAGACATGGATGGTGATGATGAGACTCCTGTGATTTAAGCCTAGGGACTGTGGCAACAATTGTCAGCTGGCCATCTAACATTGACCCTCCTGTTACTTCATCAACAAACACAAACTTTTAAACTAGTAACATGCTCAGTTAAAAAGATTCACATGTAAGACAAACCATGTAATAGTTAAGCTTGTGTGTCTGGTTTATCTTACTTAATATTATGGTCTCAAAGCTCATTCATTTTCCTACAAATGACTCAAGTTTATCTTTTTAAAAAATATTTTATTACATGTTTGCAGTACAAAATGATTACATTTAACATGAGATACATGTACATCTTAATTATTTTTTGTTTTCTACTCTTCCTTCTTTGTTCCTTCTGGAATTAAGATGTGTTATGTACATACATGTACTAACTCCACACAAGGAATGTAAATATTATGTACTACAACATGTACAACAACAAAAAAAAACCAGGAAGAGGGTCAAGAGATGGTGGGGGAGGGAGGCAGGGAAGGGACAGGGAATGAAGAAATTAAGATGTATTATGTACATGTACCAGCTCCCCACAAGAAATGTAAACAGCATGTACTATAATCATGTACTAATTTTTTAAAACCTCTTTAAAATTCTTTTTTAAAAAACACTTGCAAACCTTGGTTCCTTTGTAACTAAAGACAGCCATCTGACCCAATTCTAGTCAATTAAATTTTACCAAAGATCTGCTGGGTAGGCCTTCTAGGGAAACTATTATATTCCTGACCAAAAGAAATTTAACTCAATCCCATTTTCCTCTCCTAGAACAAACATGGAAGGAATGTATAAGGATGTAATAGGTATCTTGAAAGTATGAGAATCAAACCACATGCTAAGGATGGCAGAAAAGAAAGCCAGAAAGATGACAGGTCCCTGATGGCAGTGTGGTACTACAATAACAGTCTAATACTACTCACTAATCCCCAGTCCCCATTTATGAGAGGAAAAAATAAAACCTGTAGATGTTTAAGTCACTTTAATTTTCTATTACACATAACAAAGTACACTCATAACTGACTTTCTGTTAACTGGAAAAAGTGATACTAGATTACATATATCAAGCATTAAAAAGACATTAAAACTTGAACAAGAGTAAAAAATCACTATTCTGGGATGTACGATTGTATTGTCCAACATGTTATTATGATCAGTAAATTTTTTTAAAATGCACTTATTGATTGATTGCAAAGCTGGGGACTGAACCTGGGACTTCAAGCATGCTATGCAACCACTCTTATGACTAAGCAGCTACATCATCAGCCTAATAAATGCTTTTAGATGAGAAGATTTCACTTAATTCTGAAATCTGAAAACTTACAGAAGACTGTTCAAACTCCTTAGAATGGCAGACACCTCAACAGACTCATTTCCTATTATTCTGTTATTACACCCTGAACTCAGACCACAGAAGAAATCTATTATTCTAAATTTCATAAAATATGTTCAATTATAAACTTATTTCTCAATAAACATATACTTATTTCTCATTAGATATTTAAATTATAAACTTATTTCTCAATAAGCATATAAACTTATTTCTCAATAGATATTTAAACTGTAACATAACCACTGTAATGAAAATAAGCTTTCATTTTCATATGTCAATTTTCACTTAAAAACAGTTTTGTTCTTATTTTATTTGTTGTTTTGTGGGGTTTTTTTGCAATAAATATGTTTAACAGTATAGATCAACAAGGGAAAAGAAATAAGCACCAGCCAATATTTGATTTTCATCCTTATCACTTTTTCTAGGGTCCTTCTAACTTGATGTAAACTTACAATTTTCAAGGAAATTCCTATTCCACTCCCATTTTATCATAAATACATTGAATAGTTTTCCTGTTTGTATGATAAAACAGGAAAGACTGTTACATTTGAATGGAAAAGGCACTCCATTTGTGATCAATGTCACACAAAATCATATTCCCATCAGAAAACACAAATATCAACATCACAAAACTAAAAATACACAGATCAATACCATTCAATAAATATGCAAGCTACTTCAGTCTCCCCCAAAAAGACCAATACTTCAAAAAACCATAAAGAAAAGCCCTGTCCATTTCCAAGTAACCCAAGTAGGAGAGACAGCATGATGCTATGCATGCTATTTTACCCCTCCCCTGGCCCTTCACTACTTAGAAAACTGCCTGCTCTCAGAGACTGAAAATGGGCCTCATTTCTTCTCTGGGGAGAACAAATTCACTGACACCCTTGTGCAATATCCCGTTTCTCAGGAACCCTGGCTCTATACCTAGTTTTGCTTCCAAAGCCTCTTCATATAGTTCTGGGTAAGACTTGGGATTTGTTCCATTAAGATGGGCCATACGAACTAGGAGTTTCATCTTGCTGGTTTCAGCGTGGGCCCTTGGACCCCACAGGAACTCATAGTGAGCAGGATCACTGCTAGGTATCTGCCGGTACATCAGGTACTCTTCCCATACTAAATTCTCAGTGATGAATTTCCAGGCTTCCTCAAAATGAATACGCTCAGACTGAGCTAACATGTCCCATCTTTTCACTTTTTGCGTTAGGTCCTCCTCACTGATACGGTTGCCCTCTATGAAGATTAGAGACAGGACGAATATAATGATGTCAATTTTGAGAATGATTCTTTCATCATCGCCATCTAGTATCCCACTGTATGTAAGACCCAAAATGGGTACTAGCTCATATGTATTGCCAGAGTAATTCACTTTCCTGATTTTAATGCCAAAGCCCAGATACATGGACTCACAGAGTTCCCAAAAGTTCAGAGGGAAGTTGTTACGGTAATCATGGGACACAACATGCATCATTTCTTTCATGGTAACCTGCTCCTTCTTTTGATACTTGAGCAGAAATGACACCAACTTACATAACTTGGCATTTAGGAGCACATTTTGCAGGGTGTGAGAGAAGTGTGCATCCTGTGAGGAGCTTGAACCCTCACAGGATTGACTCCTTTGACTGGAAGCCATGAGGACAGCAAGAACTTGTTGAGGATCTGAAGCTTTCAAATCTCCAGTGCTGGAAAACAGAGTGCTGAGCAATAGCAATTCAGCTTCTCCAAGAATCCAAACCCAGATTTTGAAAAATTACAACTGAGAATTCTCCACTGCATAGTGCAAGGCCAGAAACAGAGGCAGGAATGGGTTATTTTCAGAGTCTCAACCTGGAATGTGGCCTTCTGTTGTTTTTAATAAAGAATTATTTTATCAATGACTTGGGAACAAGGAATTTTCATACTTACTTTTGTAGTTGCAATACTATTTACAAAGCTGATTTGCTGGAATCCTTTTTCACTCAATGTAAGACAAACATCCCATCTTTCATTTGCAAGTTCATGAATAACTTTCAGGGCTACCCCAGTTTCATCCAATTTGTCTTTCACATAAAGATCTACATAACTGCGAAATCCATTTACCTATTAATTTAAAAAACAAAATCAATAAATGGTTAATTGTACACTGGCAGCACAAATAGGTGAAACCCATTAGTTACTTCTCATTTTCATCATCTTCCATTTACAACAGCTCTTATTCCACAGATCCAAGATTCCTCTTCTGCCTCTTTACTCATGCTCTTTGAAAAAGAATTTCTATGTATACTTGAGAAAGAGTATAAAAAGGAACAGCTAGACAGATAAATTACAAAATCTTTTACAATTTTAAGTTTTTAAAATGACAAAGTAGACGTCCAATGTGAGTGCAAACTTATAGAGGGCTGAAATAAAAGTTATTTCTATCCTACAAGAAAACTGATCAAACAAAGTAATGATCTTTCATGAACTCAAAGAATTGTCACAGGATAGCTGGCCATTCTGATATCTGGAGATATGGATCAGTAGAAAACCACAGAAGCTAAACAGTTGCTTACCTAAGGCAGAAATTAAATAAACTAGTAGGAACCTTCAACTAGAAATTCTAACTAACGAATATAGAAGACTATATAGACTAATATGAATGTGGGAAATTCTTAGGAGCTGCAGTCATAAGGAATTCCTATTCTTTTGCAGGTTTTTCCTCTAGGAATCCCACCAAATACACAAAAGATCTGAAACAAAAGAAAACCCCTCTCCTCCCTACAGTGCTGCCTAGCTGAGAACAGCAGCCAATGGGAAATCTACCCAGATGCATCTTCTTTCCAGAAAAGATAGGAGTGTAGTGTGTGCGAGTGTTGTATGGTATGTGCAGAGGTGGGTTGTGTGTGTTATTCTACAGTGTTCTCAAAGACAGACTGAGAACACTAATACATAATTACTGCTACTAGGAGAAAAGAAGAGAGAACAGGATGGGCACAAACACTTCTGGAGCCAAATCCATGAGACACAAGCTCACTGTGCCCTCCAAAGACAGATTTAATCAGACATTACACATAACCCCCCTACCAAGCAAACAAGGTTTCAATAACAACAGTGGGTTTTTAGCTCGAAAAGCTACAAGAAACAGACCATCTTTGAGGAAAGACAGAAACAAGGAAGAATTTGAAAGCCCCTGATATACATGGCAGACAGGAACAAATTTCACAGTCCAAATCTTGGATAGATTAAATCCCTAACTAAAATCTATTCACCTCAGTGTCTACAGCTGTATATTACATATCTAATTTTCAAAAAAACTTTCAGACATATCAAAATGCAAGAAAAAATTTTGAGAAGCAATCACAATCAGATATATCACATATGTTGAAGTATGTATCAGCCACAGCATTTAAAGTAACTATAATTTTATTACAGCCTCTAGTGCAAAAGGTAGCAATGTGTAACTTCAGCAGAAATGGAAATTAAGAATCAAATAGAAATGCTAAAAATCAACAGAAGATATGAAGAATGTCTTTGACAGGCTGAGAGTGGTAGACTGAGGCAATAGAAGAAAATAAAAATTCTCTTGAAGGGCAAGAAATTAAAGTGAAACACAAAGAAAATAAACTGAACAAAATAGGCAAAGAATTCAAGAGCTTGGAACAATACCTAATGGTAAAATTATACATATATCAGAAGAAACAGGTCAGAAGAAATATTTTAAGAAATACCTAGAACTTTACAAAATTAGTGACATATATAAAATAATAGATCCAAGAAGCTCAAAAGACACCAAGATAAATGAAAACAAAAACAATTACCACATACATAAGCATGTGATATTACAAAAGCAAACCAAAAAAATCAAGCAAATAGAAAATAATTGAGACAGCCAGAGAAAAAAGAAACCCCTTACTAAGCAAAATACAATTAAAAACATAGCAGCCTTCTAATCATGAATCATACAAGCAAAAAGACAATGCAATGACCTCATTAAAGTGCTGAGAGAAAGCCACTGTCAACTATAGTGTATCTCTAGTGAAAATATCCTTGAAAATGAAGGAAAAACAGACTTTCCAAGACAAAAGTAAAAGAAATTCATTGCCAGCTGTTCTACAAGAAATGTTAAAGGAAAATCTTCATGCAGAAGGAAATATGGTTAAGATCAGAAACTGAAACCAGGCCCAGTGGTGCATGTCTGTAGTTCTAGCTGCTCAAGGGCTGGAGCAGCAGGGCTGCTTTAACCTGGGGTTCTAGGCCAGCCTGGGCAACAAAGCAAGACCTGAAGGCAAGAAGAAAAAAAAAAAAAAGAAATCAGAAACTAAGATACACACCAACAAATTAAGAGCCTTGGAAATGGAATAAATAAATGTACAGTATAATCTTTAATTGTATTTTCTAATTGCTCTAAGAAAACTGAGTAAAGCAAAAACAATATCACTATTTTGCAATTTTTTGTGATTTTAAAAAATATTTCTCTGGGCCTGGGATTTAGCTCAGCGGTTCTGCCCCCTGCATCGCAAGCGCAAGGTCCCGAGTTCAATCCCCGGTACCAAATATATGATAGTCTATCTAAAAGTGAAATATGGCAATGACACAGGGAATTGAAGAGAGAAACTGTAGTTATACTGATACAAAATCCTTTCACTATACATGAAGTAATATATTAAAAGTGGACTCAAGTCATTTAAAAAAGTGTTTATTGTAAACCCCATGGAATCTGCTAAAAAGGATTTTGAAAATAGTCAACAGAGAAGATAGTTTGATTTTTAAATGCTCAATTAAAATCAGAAAAGATGGAATAAGAGGACCAACAAACAAACAAAACAAACACAAGGGCCAGGGATTTAGCTCAGTGGTTCAGGCGCCTGCCTTGCAAGTGCAAGGTTCCGAGTTCAATTCCCAGTACCAAAAAAAAAAAAAAAAAACAGGAGGAATACAGTATAAATCAGTTAGCAAGATAACAGATTTAATACAAACATCAACAATTACTTTAAATGAGAATAATCCAAACACAAAAATTTAAAGAGAATATCAGATTATATTTCAAATGTAAGATCCAACTATATCTTGTCTACAAAATAACATTGTTCTGAACTATTTTAGAAAACACTTACTGGCAATTTCTTTCCATTAAACATAACTTTAACCCCTTTACATGAACCAGCCAAATCATATGCTCTTCTGGTCATGAGGGCCACAATATCCTTGTCAAGTTTTTCCATCTTAAATTTAGACAGATCTGGTTGGAATGTTATGCATGTGTAATCTTCACCATCAAAATGTTTAATTTTGGCTTCAGAAGTCTTCATCATATTATTCATCCATGTCTTTAAAAAGAAAAAAATACTCATGTATTTCTACCATGCTTCTACGTTTCATAATACACAAAAACAATTCTGAGTCTTTAATGAACTATAAATATATATATAATATATATTCTATTTTCACAACAAACCAAACAAATCCTTAAATCTGAAAATAGAAAAAATTTGTGGCTTATTACCATTTTTAAAACCTCATGCTGAAAATAAATTGTACTTTATATACTGGAAGTAAAACATCTTTCAAATTCTTCAACATATCATATAGAGCTTTATAAAAATAAAAAGGAATGATGTTCTTTCTGGCAAATCTATTTTAGCTTACAGAAAATTTCAAACTATTTTCAGAGATCTGCCAACATTTTTAAATATGAATTTAATGATTCAATAAGAAATTTTTCAAACATGGAAAGTGGTTGCATTTAAATGACTCTATAAGATTTCGAAGATTTTTACTAATACTTGACTAAAAATGTCAAACAAACCATTTTGCTTTAAAGGAATGAGAGGTAGGTTTAATAAAATCTCCCGAGCACTGTGGTATCTCCTTACTCTTGTAACTTATTAAATCCTTAACAACAAACAAAAAGTCATACAGGTATAATGTACATAAGATTCTATTATTCCAGCAAAAATTAAACATTATTTTAAAAAAAGAAAGACATGATTCTCTCATACCTGTTTAAAACTATGTTTGTATTCTTTGCAAGCTGTTTCTACTGTAAACTTTGTACTGAAAATATTACAAAGTTTTGCACCATAACCATTGCGGCCACCTATAAAACAAATAAATGTGAAAGATGTAGTGAAAATGATTTTAAAGAAACTTTGTTAATTTGTCTACCACAGGGCAAGTCTGTCACAAAAAGTTCTACTTACTGCATTATCTTATCAGTTTTTGATTGAGTATTCCTGAGTATATTTAGATTTTTTTAACGAAAGATAAGATTTAACACATATAGGCATAATTAAAACAGATTTTATAAATCTAGTACCTTTACTATAATTTAAATAAAATTTAAACTTGGTAGCTCTCAAGACTCAGTAAGTCTATGGGAGTATGAAATTTGAACTTTCTATCAATCTCTTCTCTATATCATTTGCCAGAGCCTTGGTTTGTAAAAGAAACCATCACCCTACTTCAGCAACAAAATAAAATAGGAAAACATTTGATTTTGGTCAAAGCAGTTTCAACTTTATTTACAGAGCTCAGATTTTCAATCTTGAAGAGTTTAAAAGTAATTTTACTAAAAAGCATGTGCTTATGTAATAACACATTTGTACACTACACATTTCACAGTAGTCTCAACTTAGAATTCAAACTGTTAACCAGGATAGAGTTCCACCAGTTCTCACATAAATAAATGTATTATCAGGCTTTAAAATGTTACCATCAGACTATATAATCAAGACAATACATATGACAATTTTTTATAAATTCTGAAAAAGATTTTCTAAGAAAATTATATAGTCTCTATTGTAATAGTTTACATAAAAATAGAGTTCATATTAAGAAAATTATTTTTCAATCAAAATTCCACTCAGTCTTTACCTGTAACTTTTTTTTCATCATCATCATAGTTACTGGATGTTAAAAGCTGTCCAAATATTAAAGCTGGAACATAAACTTTCTCTACTTTGTGTTCTACTACTGGAATGCCTTTTCCATTATTCCAAATGCTTATAATATTAGATTCACTGTAAATAAACAAGTAGAAGTTACAGTTTAAAACTAAACATACTTTAATTTCCATAAAAAAGTAAAGTTACCCAGAATAAACCTGAACAATTATAAGCAAGACACTAGCCATTATCAAATGGAAGACACTGACTTATCTCTCAAGAAAATACTTGGTGAGTACATGTATTTCAATCTGAGCCATAACTCAGACTAGGATCACTAAGATCTGCCAAGCAATGATACAAAATTTCTCAGGAGAATAAACTCTTCTCAACCTCCCAGGAAAAAAGAACCACTTATAAGAAATCAACTACAGATTCAGTTTTCTTTTCATATGCACTAATCATGATTTTCCTGCTTGATTCTATTGATGTATGACAAGTTCTGCAGAGCTAGGGGCTGTTACCATTTTCACTTCCTAACTGTTGCATTAGTACAGATGAAAAAGGGACAAACAGCCTAAAATGAGTGTCAGTCTCAACCTAAATGTTAGATGTTGTTTGTCATGCCAATCATTGTCATAAATGAATTTTAATGATTTTTAAATATATAGATATTGCCTATTTTAGATCTTTTAAGTTTTCTACATCAAAATCATCAATTTTAACTCCTGGAAGTATGAGGTAGAGGCTCCTGCAGGTAACAGCAACCTGACTTACAGTGGCAGTAGTCTCCATGAAAAATTTCACCTACCATATTGATCTCAGTAGTATGATACTTTTATCCTCTTAAGAATCAAAGAAACAAGAGTTTCATAGCCAATACTAAGATTCATCTTAAAAGGTCATCATTTGCCAGCATGATTCACAATTATTCTTAGGCACACTGTTTCACTTACACATACCTTAGTCTCTTAAGAGTTATTAGAAGTAGTTATTATACCAAAAAATTAAATTATAAAAATTAAAATAAAAGATTTATGGAATAATTAAATCAAATGTTAAATGAAATTTTTAACACATCATCATCCCTCCCCAAACCAGCAACCACCTTTTCCTTTCCTCTATTTTTTTTTTTTTGTTTTTTTTTTTGGTACTGGGGATAGAACTCAGGTCCTTGCGCTTGTGCAGCAGGCGGCAAAACCACTGAGCTAAATCCCCGGCCCTTTTTCCTTTCTTTTAATGCCCACAAAGCTTCCCTTTTCTTTCTTTGCTAGGTTCACATTTCAATGCCATTTTTTATTCTTATCTCTTAATCATTCTCTAGAATTATGAGTCATCAAATCATATTAGTTTATTCTACTGAATTTGTTTCATAGCAGTATCACTTCTTTAATTCCAAATGCCAATGTATAAGCGCAGACAAAACTAGTATCACCTTACACATAGATTAGTGATAAAAGTCCCTTTGTTAGTCACTCTACTTAAATATATTTTACATAAATATAATGGACTTAACCCAGCTTTCATAATACCATTTATTTTTTGCTCTAGAACACAGCAGTAGCTCCATACTTTTAGTAAAATCAAGCTTAAAAGTCCTTTAATACATATCAAAGGCCCACTATCCATATTCCTAATTGTAGCCACATACAATTCCCAGTATTGTATATCATGAATCCTGTTTTTCCTTCAGCTGTTTTATTACTTATCCATGTTCATTACTAATTCTTCCATTTCTTTGTTCATTGGTCTTTCCCTTGTTCATGATGTGTTTTTCTTCTTTCCTTTGTCTACCCTAATTTCATTCAAGCTTCAAGGATCAGCTTATGACTTCAGTTCTCCCTAAATTTTTAACAATGTTTTCCAATCTTTATATTGAGGCTAGCAAAAGTCTAAATTATTTACTGGGGACTTCATGAGAGAATTAGGTTTTCTTGCAAGTAGATAAAGTCTCTTAAGAATACACAACGGAACATTTAAATACACAACCATTTCAAACTGCCTACTGAAATGTGTGTCCTAACTCTAGAGGTAAAAATAGCGGACCTTAGAAGCAAAGGCCATTCATTGCACTACTTTTTAAGACTTCCAGATTTTAAACTTCCAGATTCCCCTGCTTTTCAGACTTCCTAGCTTGAGCTTACCTATAATTTATTAAGCACCTATTTTCTATAAAAACATCATGGACTATAAAACTAATAAAGAAGAATTATAAAAGAAATAAAATAAATAAATGAAAAATTATAATTTTTTTGGTGTAATTTTTTTTGGGTACCAGGGATTGAACTCAGGACCTTGCGCTTGTGAGGCAGGCGGCACGACACCACTGAGCTAAATCCCCAGCCCCGGAAAATTATAAATTTTAAATGTCTCAAAATGATACAAAAGGCACTATAAATTAAAAAAAACTTAAGAAATGTTTTATCTTGTTTAGGATACATTGTACTATAATCAAGCACTAGCTCCATCACAGTTTCAAGTATAAAGCTTGACATCTCTGACATGTATGAAAGGGAAACTTTCCATTATAGTCACCTCTATTAAAAAATTTCAATATGTATCACTTCCTAGATCCAATATTTTTTTCTGGACCTCTAAAATTGTATTCCATATTCTGCAACTGTATTCTTTGTTCCTTTAATAATCTTTAAAGAAATAATTTTCACAGAAATATGAATAAGGATACTGTTTTGAAATGCTACAAAGTTTGAAAAATAATCAAAACTGAAAAGAAATACTGAAATATTGAAAATATTGAAAAATACCCAATATCCATCAACTAAAGAGATTAAACAGGTTAAATTGTCATAATAATTTATTTCCATCAATACTAGACAATAGTTTAAAAAGAATTAAGATTTATATAAATGAATGAGGATCTATGTTAAGTGTTCAAAATACAACAGAAATAAGTGTATATACTGTGATCCTGTTTAAAAAAAAATCTACATGCATGAATCTGTATTATTACTTGAAAGCTAGTTTCAAAGTTTTAATTCCAAATAAATGAGAATACTTAGGCTAGTGAAGCAGAACTCAGTTTAAATGTGCTTCCCATATATGTGTCTTTCGTTGTTGTGCTAAGGACTAAACCCAGGTCCTCAAGTACACTAAGTACTTCCTTGACCACTCAGCTGCACCCCTAGCCCTGTTTGGATTTAATCATATGCCAGCAAATGAACTGTTTCAATACTAACCATTATCTTACATTACTTAATGAATTTTCGACACCCCATAAAAAATTGCTCCAAATTCTCTTTTAGAAGGATATCCAAATTCTTCATGGTATGCCTTGCTAGTCTATTTATACACCTTTTATAATGACTTTACTTCTATTTTATATCTATGCCAAAGAATACTATGAAATAAAACAAAGGCTAACCCAAACTGTATAGCTCTTAAAATTTAACCTCTTCTTCATGCAAGATGTTTATGTACACACATGCACAAAGAAGAAAAAAACTGCTGTACAAAAATGTTGAAAGTCAAAAGATAACTAAAGAAAAAATAGTAGAGAAAATGAAGTAATTGAATGAAATACATAAAAGCACATTTTCCCTTTTGAATTCTGCTTTAAAATAATGTCTTAAATTAGAAATCTAAATTATGCAGAAATTAAATAATTCTGAAATGCAATTAATTTCATTACATAACACTAAACCACTGTGGTATATGTAGTAAAAAATAAATAAATAAATAAGGGCCAGGGATTTAGCTCAGTGGTTCCGCTGCCTGCCTCACAAGCAAAAGGTCCTGAGTTCGATCCCCAGTACCAAAAAAAAAAGAATGAGTTTATGGGAAGAAATTCAATAAAGTTAAAGTATTACAGTGAAAATTTAAAAAAGATCTGCAATTTCTCACAAAATGTTTGCTGATTACAAATTTTAAATACATGTAAAATTCAGGGAAAGAAAAGACTCAATAACTTTTCATCAGTGACTTATAAACAACAAAAAATAAACTATGAAAATATACATCATATCTCCATCCTTTTCTCCTTAGAAGAGCTAACAATTTTTGTTGTATGTCAAAATAATTTTCCAGCTGAGAGTTAAAATGAGGTGGAGATAAATTTTTAAAAAGAACCTGATATCTGATCGCCATTAAGTACCAAATAAGTTTAGTTACAATTCTATCTCTCTGTCATCCTTTCATATATATGTTTATCTTTAAAACATAACCATAGTGAAATCTAAGTAGCTAAACAACTGGTATATATTCTATAATACCAAAAGTATATAATTTATTAAACCATGTCATAAATGGAAAATCCAAAGGACAATTATAAAAAATAAATTTAACTCATAACATACACAGAATAACACTAATAGCCCTTAGTCTTAACTCTTGAAGAAGGAAAGATAGAGTGACTATATTCTAGCCACTTAAATCGCATCAACAGCATCAAAGAAAAATAGTATCCAACAGCTCCTAAAAGAAGTATTTTGGGGGGAAAACTTATAAAATGATGAAGAAAGGCAAAACTGAAGTCTGAAGCAACAGGGAAACAATAATGTACTAACCATATTCATTATACCTTTGAGAACTATTCATACATTAGGGATTACTTAAAGAAAAAATAACTTTAAAAAATTTAAATTTGAATATACTTACGGATCAATAGAAATCTTAATACAGGTCATATTCTTATCCCTCTGCTTATTGTCAGCAGCGTTAACTGCAAAATTAGATATCTCAATGAGTAATATACAGTTATATAGACAAATTATGGACACAACTGTACTGCACTAACATAAACATCTACATACAGTAATAGTTAATGCAAATATCTTCTAATTTCTAAAAATTCTTACTTTCTAAATAAAACTGTTAACTTTTAATCATACCAAATTATTGCCATGTTTTCCACCACAAAAAGGGGGGGGGGTGTTTTAGTGGCATATAAAAACAAATAAGGGGTGGGGCTATAACTCAGTGGTAGAGTGCTTACCTGAGTTCAACCCCAGCATCAAAAAACACAAACAACAGAACTAAATCCCTTAATTGAAGTCTGATGTAAAAAATTTGGTTTAATTATATTTTAACTTGATAACAAATACTTTCCCTCAATCTCCTTCCATATACTAGTGATTTTATATGTGGATTCGACTGAAACCAACCAGTTATTTTTTTTTCCTTAAACTCTTTTATTGGTACATTTTAAGTATACAATACATTTGCATTTAGCATTGGGTGCTTGTACCTGTACATGATGTATCCTGGTTTTCATTTTTTTTCATTACCTGTGCACCCCTCATCCCCTCCACCCTTCCCTATTTACATTTACTTCAGTTCCAGTTTTTTCTCTTTCCTCATAATTTTTCCTTTCCCTTCTTTCCTTTCCCCTTCCCCTCCCTCCACCCCTACACCTTTGTACCTTTTCGTATTTCAAAGTATCAATTATTCATTATTAATCATTTTAATGCTTATTTACACTTTAAGTTTCTCACACTAGAGAAACTTTTGTATTTACACATCTGTGTCCTATTTATTTCACTTAAGAGTATGGCCTCAATGAGCATCCATTTAGCTATAAATGACTCTATATTTCTCCTTCTTTATGGCTGAGTAGTACTACTCTATTTTATTGAAAAAAAACACACCTTCTTTATCCAGTTTCCAGTTGATGGGCACTTGGGCTGTTTCCAAGCTTTAGCTATTACAAACTGTGCCGCTATGAACATGGGTGCACATGTATCTCGGTGGTATGATTCTTTTAATTCTTTTGGGAAAATACCCAGCAGGGAAATACCTGGGTCAAATGGGACCTCCAGTCCTTGTTCTTTGAGGTATCCCCATACTGATTTCCATAGTGGTTTCACGAGTATGCACGCCCACCAACAATGGAGAAGGGTTCCTTTCTCTTCACACCCCTGCCCGCATTTGTTATTCGTTGATTTCTTGACAGCAGCCACTCTTTCTGGGGTGAGGTGGAATCTCAGTTGTTGTTTTCATCTGCATCTCTTGAATGACCAGTGACATTGAACATTTTTTCATATGTTTATTTGCTGCTGTTACTTCTCTGTTTGAGAAATGTCTGTTCATTTCAGATGCCCATTTTTAAATTGGGTCTTTGAATTTGGGGGGGGTCTGATTTTTTTCAGTTCTTTATATATTCTAGATAGTAGTCCTTTGTCTGAGGTACAGCTGCTAAAAAACTTTCTCACATTGTAGGTTGTCTCTTAGCTCTGTTGGTTTCTCTTGCAGTGCAGAAGCTTTTTAATAAGATGAGATCCCAGTTGTTGATTTTTTCTCCTAGTTCCCATGCTGCTGAAGTTTTGTTCATAAAGTCTTTTTGCTTTGCCAATACCTTCGAGAGTTCTACCTAACTTATTTTTTTTAATTCTTTTATTGGTACACTGTAGGTATACAACACAATTACATTTCTCATTGGGAATTGTACCTTTACATAATACATCTTGGTTCTTATTTTTTCCCCATTCCTAGCCCTCCCTTCACCCCCTCCACCCTTCCCTATTGACAAAGACTTTATTTCTATTTTTTCCATTTCTCACCATTTTTCATTTCCCTTCTTTCCTTTCCCCTGCCCCTCCCACTTCCCCTACACCTTTGGACCTTTTCATCCTATTTTGCATTATCAATTATTCATTCTAATCATTGGTACATTTTAGGTATACAATATAATGACATTCATCATTGGAAATTTGCACCTTTACATAGTCTCTCTTGGTTCTTATTTTTCACCCTTGCCCAGCCCTCCCTTCAACCCCTCCATTCCTCCCTATTTACAAAGATTTTCTTCCTATTTTTCCATTTTCTCATATTAATCCCATTCCCTTCTATCCTTTCCCCTAGCCCTCCCACTTCCTTCCCCTTTGCCCCTTTTCTTCCTATTTCACATTACCTATTATACATTTAGTCCATATTTACACTTTCAGTTTCTCACACCAGAGAAACTGTTCTGTATTTATACATGTATGTCCTATTTATTTCACTTAAGAGTATCGCCTCAATCTGCATCCACTTAGCTAGAAATGTCTCCAATTTCTCATTTTTTATGGCTGAGTAGTACTCCATTTTATAAAAAAAAACAAAATTTTCTTTATCCAGTCTCCAGTTGATGGGCATTTGGGCTGTTTCCAAGTTTTAGCTATCACAAACTGTGCTGCTATGAACATGGGTGCACATATATCACTGTGGTATGATTCTTTTAACTCTTTGGGGAAGATCCCCAGCAGTGGAATAGCAGGGTCAAATGGGACTTCCAGTCCTAGTTCTTTGAGGTATCTCCATACTGATTTCCACATTGCTTCCACCAGTCTACACTCCCACCAGCAGTGGAGCAGGGTTCCTCTTTCCCCACAGCCCCGCCAGCATTTGTTATTGGTTGATTTCGTGATAGCAGCCATTCTTTCTGGGGTGAGGTGGAATCTCAGCATTGTTTTCATTTGCATCTCTTGAATGACCAGTGATGTTGAACATTTTTTCATGTATTTATTTGTTATTTCTACTTCTTTCTCTGAGAAATGTCTGTTCATTTCAGATGCCCATTTTCAGATTGGGTCTTTAAATTTGGGAGGTCTGATCTTTTTAAGTTCTTTATAGATTCGAGATAGTAGACCTTTGTCTGAGGAAGAGCAGGTGAAGATTTTTTCCCACATTGTGGGTTGTCTCTTCACACTGCTGGTGGTTTCTCTTGCTGTGCAGAAGCCTTTTAATAAGAAGAGATCCCACTTGTTGATTGTTTGTGCTAGTTCACGGGCAACTGAGGTTTTGTTCATAAAATCTTTTCCTACACCAATGTCTTCAAGGGTTCAACCTAACCTCTCTGTTCCAACTGGTTCAGAGTTTCTATTTTAATATTTAGATCTTTAATCCATTTTGATTTTAGTTTAGTGCATGGTGAGAGATACAGGTCTAGTTTTAATCTTTGGCAAGTTGAAACCCAATTTTTCCAGCACCACTTATTACAGAGGCTATCTTTCCTCCAGTGAGGGTGTTTGGCTCCTTTATCGAAGATGAGATGGCTGAGTGTGTCTGGCATTGTTTCTGCATCTTCTAATCTGTTCCACTGGTCCTCAAGTCTGTTTGTTTGCCAGTATCATTCTGTTTTTATCACAGTAGCTTTGTAGTAGAGTTTCAGGTTGGGGATTGTGATACCCCCTGCCATGTCTCTGTTACCTAGAATTGCTTTTGCTATTCTGGGTCTCTTCTTGTTCCAAATGAATTTTTGGATTGTTTTCTCAAGGTCCATGAAGTATGCTGCTGGGATCTCAATTGGAATTGCATTAAATCTGTATAGCAGTTTTGGAAGTATGGCCATTTTCATATATTGATCCTTCCTACCCAGGAGCAAGTGATGTCTGTCCATTTTCCGATATCACCTTCAATCTCTCTTTTCAGAGTGCCATAGTTTTCAGAGAAGAGGTCTTTGATTTCTTTCGTTAGGATGATTCCTAGGTATTTCAGTTTTTTGGATGCTATTGTGAAAGGAATTATTTGCCCTATTTCTCTCAGTGAGTCTGTCCTTTGTGTAGAGGAAAGTTATTGATTTTTGTGTGTTGACCTTGTAACCAGCTACTTGACTGAATTTGGTTATTAAGTCTAGAAGACTTTTGGTGGAGTTCTTGGGGTCTTCTATAGAGAGTATCATGTCATCTGCAAATAATGACAATTTGACTTCTTCATTACCTATCTTTATTCCTTTTATTTCTTTCTCTTGTCTAATTGCCATGGCTAATGTTTCCAGAACTATATTGAACAAGAGTGGTGATAGTGGACATCCTTGTCTTGTTCCTGATTTGAGTGTGAAGGATTTCAGTTTTTGACCATTTAGTATGATATTGGCTGTTGGTTTTTCATAGATGGCTTCTATCAGTTTGAGGTAGAGACCATCTATTCCAATTTTTTGTAGGGTTTTTATCATAAATGCATGTTGGATTTTGTCAAATGCTTTTTCTGCATCTATGGAGATAATCATATGGTTTTTGTCCTTGGCTCTATTGATAATAATGTATTACCTTGATTGATTTGCATATATTGAACCATTCCTGCATCCCTGGGATGAATCCCACTTGATCAGGGTGTATGATCTTCTTGATGATCTTCTGCATTCTGTTTGCCAGTATCTTGTTACGGATTTTTGCATCTATGTTCATTAGTGAGATTGGCCTATAGTTCTCTTTTTCGTTGGGTCTTTCTCTGGTTTGGGGATCAAGGTGATGCTTGCTTCCAGGAATGAATTTGGGAGTATTGCTTCCCTTTCAATTTCATTGAAGAGTTTAAACAGTAGTGGCAGCAGTTCCTCTCTAAATGTCTTGTAGAATTCAGCAGTGAAGCCATCAGGGCCTGGGCTTTTCTTAGTTGTTAAGTTTTTAATCACATTTTCAATTTCATTGGTTGATATTGGGTTGTTCTGAATTTTTAGGTCTTTTTCGTTCAACTTTGGTAATTCATATGTATCTAGGAATCTGTCCATTTCTTCTGTGTTGTCCATCTTATTGGCATATAGGTTCTGGAAGTAGGTATTGATGATCCTCTGGATTTCTGCTGGGTCTGTTGTCATTTCACCCTTTTCATTCCTAATTGCATGGATTTGGGCCTTTTCTTTCCTTTTTCTGACAAGGTTGGCTAAGGGTTTGTCAATTTTGTTGATTCTTTCAAAGAACTAACTCTTGACTTCATTGGTTTTTTGTATTGTTCTCTTAGTCTCCATTGCATTGATTTCTCCTCTGATCTTTATAATTTCCTCCCTTGTATGAGCTCTGGGGTTGTCCTGTTCTTTTTCTAGAAGCTGGAGGTTCAGCATCAGGTTGTTTAATTGGGTTCGTTCTTTTTTCCTAATATGCGTATTCACTGCTATGAATTTCCCTCGTAAGACTGCTTTCATTGTGTCCCATAGATTCCGATATGTTGTATTGTCATTGTCATTTAATTGAAGGAACTGTCTGATTTCTTCTTTCATTTCCTCTGTGACCCATTGGTTATTCAGAAGTGTGTTGTTCAATTTCCACGTGTTTATGAAATTTTTCGAGTTTCTTTTGGTATGGATCTCCAATTTCATCGCACTATGGTCTGATAATATACAGGGGATAACTTCAATTCCTTTGCACTTACTTACACATATTCTATGTGTGAGTATGTGGTCTATTTTGGAGAATGACCCATGTGCAGCTGAGAAGAATGTGTATGCTGATTTTGTGGGGTGGAAGACTCTGTAAACATGTTAAGTTCATTTGTTCAAGAGTTTGGTTGAGTTCTAGTATTTCATTACTTATTTTTAGTCTAGTTGATCTATCTATTTGTGACAGCGTGGTGTTGAGGTCCCCCACTCCAATTGTATTAGTGCATATATGACTTTTCATGTCCATTAGTATTTGTTTTATATAGTTGGGTGCACTAGTGTTTGGTGCATAGATATTTATGATTGTCATCTCTTCCTCTTGGATTCTTCCCTTTACAAGGATGTAGTGTCCTTCTTCATCTCTCTTCATCAGTGTTGGTTCGAAATCTACTTGCTCTGCCAAGAGGATAGCTACTCCTGCTTTTTGGGGGGTTCCCATTGCATGGAGTATTGTTTTCCACCCTTTAACTTTCAGTCTGTGAGTTTCCTTTTGAATGAAGTGTGTTTCTTGTATGCAGCTTATTGTTGGATTTTGCTTCTTGACCTATTCTGCCAATTTCTTTTGATTGGTGAATTGAGACTATTAACATTGATGGTTATAACTGAAATGTACTGACTTGTCATTGCCATGACTTTTTCTTTTTGTTGGGTTCTCCCCCTTTACATTTAGTTTCTTGTCATGCCAGATGGGTTCATTTTGCTTTGCTTCCTGGGGTTGTGATCCTCAATGTCTGTTCCTAGGATATTGTGTAATATTCTTTGGAGTGCTGGTTTGGTATTCACGAAGTTCCTAAGGTGCTCTTTGTCATGAAAGTATCTTATTTCTCCATCCATTTTGAAAGATAGTTTTGCAGGGTACATCAATCTGGGTTGGAGGGTGTTTTCTTTTAGGGCTTGGAATATGTCACTCCAAGCTCTTCTTGCCTTGATGGTTTGGGTTGAAAATTCTGCTGTGATTCTGATGGGCTTTCCTTTGTATGTGATTTGTTTCTTTTCTCTGACTCCTTGGAGAACTTCGTTCTTCTGTTGTGTTTCTGGAATCTTAACAATTATATGCCTATGTGTAGAATTTTTTTTATCAAGGCTATTTGGAGTCCTATATGCCTCACTTATCTGTATGTCAAGCTCTTTTCTCCTGCTTGGGAAGTTTCCTGCCATTACTTCTGTGAAGAGATTTTTTATGTCATCTCCACTCTCTCCTGTTTCTTCATTGAGCCCAATCAGTCCTATGTTCTTCTTTGCATGACCTAGCAGCTGCTGGATTGATTTCTCATGTTCCCTTATAATTTTGAAGCAAGTTTTCTTTTCCTGGTCACTAATTGCTATCTTATCTTCTATATCTGAAATTCTGTCCTCACATTGGCTCATTCTGCTGTGTAGACATTCAATGGACTTTTTCATGTCCTGGAAATCTATTTGCATCTGTTTTATGGATTCCATTTGTTTCTTATGTTGGGATTTCATCATGTTCCTGAGCTTCTCTCTAGATTTATTAATCATGTCTTGCACTAAGGGCACAATTTCTCCTGTTATCTGAGAAATTATTTCTGATTTCATTTTTTCCAGATCCCCTTTTGTTGCCAGTTCAGTGGGTCCAGGTGGTTGAGTATCAGAGTGTTCCATCTCATTTCCCTTTGGGGTTGCTGTAGGTGATCTGGGAGTCTGGTTTTGAGACTTATTTATGTGTTTGCTCATTTCGACTTGGGTGGGGGGCTGTTAGCGCTTGCACAGATTACCTCCTCTGAGCTGGGTGAGGTGGAACAGGGGCCGGGAGCAGCGGGAGGGATGGTGACCCAAAAGCCCTTTCCTGTGGGCTGGGAGCAGCGGGAGGGATGGTGGCCAGGAAGCCCCTTCCTCTGGACCAGGAGCAGTGGGATGGCAGCTTAGAAGCCCCTACCTCTGGGCCAGGAGCAGCAGGAGGGATGGTGGCCTGGAAGGCCCTTCCTCTGGGCCAGGAGCAGCGGGACAGAAAGTGGCCCAAAAGCCCTTTCCTCTGGGCTGGGAGCAGCGGGAGGGATGGTGACCGGGAAGCCTCTTCCTCTGGACCAGGAGCAGTGGGATGGCGGCTCAGAAGCCCCTACCTCCAGGCTGGGAGCAGCAGGACTCAGTACCTTGGTCTGGTGGTCTGGTGTCCTCTGTGTCTTTGTAGTGTGGAACCAGGTGTCTGCCTGTCTGCAGCGGGGTCATTCGGCATCTTCTGCATGACTTGGGACCTCGGTAGGCCATGGGCAGACCTGCCGGTCTGCAGCCGGGTGATTTGACATCTTCCGCATGACTCGGGATCTCGGTAGGGCATGCACAGACCTGCCTGTCTGCAGCGGGCTGATTCAGCATGTTCCGTGCGACTGGGGACCTCGGTAGGGCGTGGGCAGACCTGCAGTTCTGCAGTAGTGTCCAAGTCAGAACTGCAATCTTAAGTGTAACACTGCCAATTCTGCAGTAGGATTAGTGCCTGGTACAGGGCTGATCTTGTCCTCTGGATGTGGAGGCTTGAGCCAGTCCTACCTAACTTATCTTCCAACAAGTTTAGTGTTTCTGTCTTAATATTTAGATCTTTAATCCACTTCGATCTTAGTTTAGTACATGGTGATAAGTATGGGTCTAGTTTTAATCTCTGGCAGGTTGAAATCCAGTTTTTCCACCACCATTTATTAAATAGGCTATCTTTTCTCCAATGAGGGTGGTTGGCTCCTTTGTCAAAGATGAGGTGGCTGAGTATATCTGAAGTTCTTTCTTCTTCTAATCTATTCCATGGATCCTCAGGTCTGTTTCTTGGCCAGTACCATGCTGTTCTTATCACAGTAGCTTTGTAGTATAGCTTCAAGTTGGGTATTGTGATACCCCCAGCCATGTCTCTGTTGCCTAGAATTGCTTTTGCTATTCTAGGTCTCTTCCCAACCAGTTATTTTTGAATTAAAGTCTTTAACACTATTAGGAATCAAAATGCTAAATCATATGCACTAAAGTTGATGATAAAAATATTTCTGCTTTCATTTACTATTGCCTCAAGAAAACCTGAATATTGGGGCTGGGGTTTTAGGTCAGTGGTTCCACCACCTGCCTTGCAAGCATAAGGTCCTGAGTTTGATCCCCGGTACCAAAAAAAAAAAAGAAAACCTGAACATAAACTAGCTGTCAAGTTGAATTTCAACCACAGAAGGAATATGTTCCTGACAAACACTGTGTTATAAACCTAAAGTAGATAAATTTGGGAGGCAAGTGTGAAAGAACAAAATGTAACCAGTTTTATTCTTTTTCTCAGGGACCAAAAGGAAGAAGCTCAGATCCATACAACCCCAGAGTCTAAGGAACCTCAGGGTTCAATAATGAGGTGGCACAACAGAATAAAGTCCAGTATTAAAGATATTTCCAAAGTACAAACTTTCCCTAGGAACCACTTCCTAGGAGTCTATCTGGCATTAACACCTCACTGTAGTTTAATTATATGACTTGGAAAGGACAAATATCATTTAGAACAATGGTTCCTAAAACGCCCAACAAAAATACCTGAATTGTGGTGAAAAACACAAATTTACATTTCTCACATCCAATTCACAGAATCTGCCAGGATCAGGCCATCATCCCTCCTCTCAAGTAACCATGGCACAAGCAAACCCCAGATGACTACACATACAAGAATACATACCAACTTACAGCTACAGATAAAAGACATTTATTTCACAGAAAAATAAACTGAAACACAAGGACACGAAGCAAAGAGATATGAAAACATTACAGCCAGCATTGTAAATTTTCTGAAGAATATTTCAGCATAAAAGCTAGAGATATACCTTTAAAATTTATACTGTAAGTCTAGGTTTATAGACATTAAAATGACATTAATAGAAACATATGTATCACATCCTAAGCAAGTACTTACCCAAAATTTCATCAAAGATCTTGTATAAACCTGGAACAAAAGTAACCTCTCTGCAATTCATTCCTACATCTTCATCATATACCCACATCAACTGTATTGAGAGAAAAATTCAAAAAGACTTTTTACTCATAAATGCTTCAATTTTACTCTGTGCAGTTAGACTTCCAAAGTAGAATATATACAACTTCAGCTATAATGAATTTTACCATTCATATTGGATTTAAATAATTTCAGAAATGAGAAGTTGTTCATTTTGTATCTAGCCCATATTCTTATTCATATACAAAGCTAGCTTTAACACAAGGCACAGCAAGGGCTAGGGACGTGGCTCAGTGGTAGAGTTCATGCATAGCATACAGGAGGCTCTGGGTTTAATCCTCAACACCAAAAAATAACAACAATGAAACAGAAAAACCTATGGTTTCAGTTTCTCTGCCAGTTCCAAAAAAAGTAGAGATTGGTGATCCAAACTAACCATTCCTACAAAAGATGAGGACACAAAATCAAGTTCCTAAGATTTCCTTATCTTTTTTCAATAAAGCACACCAAAAGTCATTGGAAACTGCCTAGATAAAATAGAAAAATATAAAAATGTCTTTTGTTTACACTTTTACTTCATGCTTTATATTTTCCTTTAATATAAGTAACAAAGTAAAATAATATAAATAAAGTATGACTTTGGACTCAGAAACCTAACTTCAAATCTCAGAGGAGCTTGCTAGTTGAGAGATCTGGTAAGTTAAATAAACTGAAGCTTCCCCTTTCTCAGCAAAAGACAAAAAACAAACAAACAAAAAAGAGATAACAGTATTTGCTTCCCAAAATTATTAAGAGTCAAACTATATATATATATATATATATATATATATATACACACACACACATACACATACATACATACATATATATACATACATATAGATATGATAAATCAATAGTAAGCATCAATTATGAGTGAATATTATAAACCTTAGGAGGTACTACCATTAAAGTGACCCACAGCAGGAGCCCTAGAAATGTCCAGATGGTACCATTTTACTCCAGACTTCTTTCTTCTGATAGTTTTTACCTTCAGAATAAAATGAAGACATTTCTACTTCTCCCAGATTTCTCTCCCTTCTTTACTCTTGATCCCAGAGACATGAAACTATGAACTTGCAAAGCATATTATCACAAAAATTTTATCAATATTTTTAAGAGTAAATATGAACACACATCTCCTAATTTCAATAATTACCTGTGTTAGGGGCTCCACTGATCCAATATATGTATCAGGACGAAGCAGAATGTGTTCAAGTTGTGTCTTCTTCTGATACACTCTCTCAACAGACAACTTCTTTGAAGAATCATTTTTGTTTGCAGCTTCTAACTCTTCTTTTTTTGCAGCATTGTTCTGATCAAAAAGAGTCTAAAATTAACCAAAAAATTCAATTTAAATAACCTACCATGGGATAAACTAAACTGTGTATGGACACATGAGTTCTTTTTATGGGAGAAAAAGTATCTTTAGACTCACTGATATTTAAGTCCTAAAGAACAAGGGTCTGTCTGACAGTCTAGATCTTTTTATAATATGAAGCTGTAATTCTAAGTCCAAAATGTGAATAGTTATCAGAATCACTAGAACAGCTTTCATGTATTCAATCCAGAATACAAGTAGTTCCCAATGTTGTATTAATATATCAAGTTAATTTTGTGTTCCTCAACACTTCCCAATGAATGCATGTTCTGATCAGGCTTTAGAATCTCAATGACTCAATGCAGGGTCCCAAAAGCTTCCAGATGGTAGTTTCCCTGTCATTAACATTCCCACTGGCTTGACCCACTGGTGATATATGCACGACTGTCCCATTGAGTCCCACGTGATGGGACTTTCCCATGATGCCGGATGGACAGTCAGTCATACATGTATCACCCAAGCTGTTCAGAGCCACCCAGCAGCAAGACACATGAATTACAGTTCCATCTGAATGTGTTAAGCTACTGAAGACAGTAAGGATATGCAAAAATAACTTACACAAAATGTTAACCTGTGAGTTAACTACCACTGAAATCTTCAAATTCCACACATTTGTGGGTTATGCCAATATCAGTTCTGAAGGCATCATACAACCGTATTTTCTCTGCCAGTTCCAAGGAACTGAAGGTTGGTGATCCCAAAGCTAACCATTCCTACAGCATATGAGGACCCCAGATCAAATTCCCAAGTCTAAATATTTCCTTGTCTTTTTTTTTTTTTTGGTACTGGTGATCAAACTCAGGACCTTGTGCTTGCAAGGCAGGTGCCGGAACCATTGAGCTAAATCCCCGGCTCCTCCTTGTCTTTTTTTTTTTTTTTTTGGTACTGGGGATTGAACTCAGGTTCTTGCGCTTGCGCAGCAGGCGGTGAAACCACTGAGCTAAATCCCCGGCCCCTCTCCTTGTCTTTTTAATAGCATCAGAGAACATTCTCCTTTTGGAATTCCCTAATGCTGATAAATATGAGATCCCACTGAAAAGATGGGTATTATGATGGCCCATTTTTCGGAGTCAACAAATAACTAAGTAGACAAACAGAATAGAGATCTTCCCTAGGCATTCAAACTTTAACAGAAATAAAAGACAAACAGTAAAAAATTTTGTGCATCTAAATAAGAAGTACACAACTAAAATTCAGATCCTAAACATATCAACTTTAAAGTTTTTCGGGAATGTCATTACATGTTTAAAAATCAAAATGTATAACCTTCAAATATTCTAAGCCAAAGAATAGTAACATGCAAATCCTAAGGAAATTCAAACATTAATTATAATTTCCCAATGCCAGAAATTTTGAATAAAAGTAGAGACTTAATGATGTTTCAAAATAAAGAGTATTGCAAATAGTTTTACTAGGTGTTACATTTCCTATTTATTCTTTCATTTATATGTTTACCAATTAATATTGTTGAGTCAATTAAAAATAGCTTTGAACAAAAGACAGTACTTGTTTAATAAGGTTTTCATATTTTATTTTTGCCAAGAGTTAGATAACGAACTAGTTAACTAGAGGTATAAATTCTATTTGTAACACACATAATACCAAACAGTCTCCAAATTTTTAATCATTTCTTGCTTTTAATTAAATAGCTGATTAATTTGTAGAAACAAATTTAACATAATAGATATATAACTAAAAGCTTTCTTACCCAGGCATCTCTTTCAAAACAAATTCCATTTCAATTCAAAGCAAATATTTTCAGTACTAACCAGAGACATATGTCTACCTAATTTGGACTCCTGCTTTTGGCATGGGGATGGAAACAGAATAAAGCCCTCATTCGTTTTGCAACAATTTGCCACTTTTCCCACTTCCTCCACACAAAGAATTGCCACTTTTTCCTCCCTACATGTGTTCCTAAATGCCTGTATGAGAAAAGAAATTTTCTGGTGGGCTTGAACCTACCAGATCAATATCAAACTCAAAAAAGTCATTCCTAAGAGGATGTATCAAAAATAGAAACTATGTGCATAATGTCAGCAAGATGGCCAAATAGAAAACCCGGACTTTTCTTATCCAATTAAAGAAAAAAAATTGTACTATATCTGAATTAAATATTGTGAGAGATCTAGTAACCATTTATTTAAGAGGTCCTACACCTCTGATAAACACAAAATCACATTAAAGAAGGAGGTAGCTCCAGTGAAAGCAGAAGTACTACCCAAAAGACTAGTTACTTTCTTGCCCAAATGTAGCACTGATAGGAAGAGGGTACTAGACTGGGAATCACCAAAACAAGGACAATCAATATAATTTGGTCTAGCACCCAGAATCTGCAGTACCAGATATAGACACTAGATGGAGCTCCGGTTCCATGGCTTATGACCGGGCGTGCAACAGGACAAAATATGGCAAACACCAAGCAATGCTCCCGAATAGATACCAGGCAAATCTTTTGGATTAAGAAGTTTGATGCACAAGCCCAGAGAGGACACATACCCAGACAAAGTTTGAGGTCTCTGGATTCTCTAGATAGACTAACCAGATGAAGAAAGTCTTTCCAAGATGAATGCAGAGAGCAAAACTTGGCAAGGTAGTTGAGCTTTTAAACACCAAGGTCCCGACAGAAAGTAACAAGACACAAGGAAATGACTACCTTTCCAAAGAAACAAGTTAAATCTTCAAAAAACTGACCCTGAAGATATATGAATTACCAGGCAAAGATTCCAAAATAACTGTCATAAAGATGCTCAACATGTTAAACAGATTAAAAAATCAGTAACAATATAAACAAATTGAGAAAAACTTATTTTTTTAAACTACAAAGAACCAAACATTATTTCTGAAACTAAAGAATACAATAACTGAATTGAAAATAGGACTCAACAGTAGGAATGACCTGGCAAAAGAAAAAAAAAGCAGAAAATGTGAAGTAGGAATTTCAAAAGCAGAGGAGAAAAACAAAAGGAAAATGAAGGAAGAAAGTCTAAAGGACTTATGGGCCACCAAACAACACACAAATCACGGAAGCCTAAAAGAAAGAAAATAGTAAAGAGCCTATTTGAAAGGCTAATGGCTGATAACTTTCCAAATGTGAGGATAGAAATGTACATACAAATTAACGAAACTGAAAGTTTAAATAATCATAAATCTAAAGAGATCTATATTGGGACACATCATAATCAAACTGTCAAACCTCAAAGAATCCTGAAAGCAGAAACAGAGAAGCAAATAATCATGTACAAGAAAGCTTCTATTGGATTATCAGCCAATTACTTAACAGAAACTATGCAGGCTAAAAAGGAATGATATGATATATTCAAAGTGGTGAAAGATAAAAACTGCCAACCAAGAATACTGTATCAAAAATTGCCCTTCAAAATTGAAAGAAAAAGTAAGACTTCTTCAATGAAAAAAGCTAAGGGAATTCACCACGACTAGGTTTGCCCACCAAGAAAAGTGAATAGTCCTTCATGTTGAACCAAAAGCACAGAAAATGGCAATACAAAAACCACATAAAAATATAAAACTTCCCAGTAAAGGTAAAGATACCAACAAATATAGAATCTTCTACATCTATAATGCAGATGTACAGATCCCCTTTTCTCCTGCAGTTCTGATGACTGAACCTAGGATCTCAAATATGCTAGGCATATACTCTATCACTGAGCTACATCCCCAGCCCATTTTATTTTACTATGAGACAGCATCTTACCAAGTTGCCTAGACTGACTCAAACTTGGGCAATTGTTCTGCCTCAGCCCATCAGTAGCTGGGATTATAGACATCTGCTACCAGGTCCAGTCACAGATTACGTTTAAATATGTATGAAATTTTGGGGGCCAGGGATTTAGCTCAGTGGTGCCACCACCTGCCTCGCAAGTGCAAGGTCCCAAGTTTGATCCCCAGTACCAAAAAAAAAAAGTGTGAACTTTTTTAAAAGAATAAAAACTACATAAATCTATGTTGAATGATCTACACAGATAATTTGAGCATTACAAAGTGCGGGAAGAGCAGAAGTATAAAGGCATAGAATGTTTACACCTTTTTGTTATAAAAGGTTGTTATTAGATTAAAATTGATTATTATCCCTTTAAGGTGTTTTATGTAATTGTGATGGTAACCACAAAGTATCTATAGCTCAGTGTGAAGGCTCTGGATTCAATCCTCAGTATCATCAAAACAAAACAAAACAACAAAAAAATGAAACAAAAAGACAGGAAGGGTAGAAAGATATGCAGAAAGACATAACACATACAGAAAACAATTTTTAACTGGCAATAGTAAGTCCTTTCCTATTAATAATCAATTAATTTAAATGGTAATGGTTTAAATGCCCCAGTTAAAAGACAATCAAGCATGGTGGTACACACTTGTAATCTCAGCACTGTGAAGACTGAGGCAAGAGGATCTCAAGTTTGAGCCCAGTCTGGGCAACTTAGCAAGACCCTGTCTCAAAATAAAAAATAAGGAGTGGGAGAGGTAGCTCAGTGTCCCAGTACAAAAAAAAAAGACACATTGGCCAATTGAAGAAAAAAATAGGACACAACTACACACTGTCTATAAGAGACTCACTTTAGATCTAAGAACACCTTCAAGTGAAAGGATAAAATATATACACACGGTAACCTAGAAGAGAGTAAGGACAGCTATACTTACCATTGTACAAAACAGACTAAGATAAAAATCATCACGAGAGAATATTCACTAGGAAGATATATATGCATCTAACCTTAGAGCACTCAAATATACAAAACAAACATTGACAGAATTAAAGGGAATATCAGACAGCAACACAGTAACAGTGGGAAACGCCAATATCCCACTTTGAGTTATGAAGAGAACCAGACAGAAGATCAGTAAGGAAATAAAAGTTGAACAGCGCTGCTCATCAGTAAGACCTGACAGACACAGAACACTACTCCAACAATAGTAGAAGACACATTCTTCTCAAATGCACATGTAACATTCTCTAACACAGACTACATGTTAGACCACAAAACAAGTCTTAACAAATTTAAGAATGAAATCATACCAAATATCTTCTCTATGATGAAATGAAACTAGAAATCAAAAGTAAAAAAATAAAAAATCCAAAAATAAGTAATGTGTAAATTAAAACAACACACTTTTATACAACGAACAAGTCAAAGGAAATCTAGAAAATACATGGCAGATAAAAACACAACACACCCATATTTATAGGATGCAGCTAAAGCAGTATTACATTTCAAATTTTAAAACAATTCAAACCAGTAACTTTATACCTCAATGAGCTAAGCCCCAAATAAGGCAGAAAGAAGAAATAAAAATGATAGCACAGACAAATGAAATGGAAAATAGAAGTCAATGAAAACAAGAATAAAATTGATGAACATTTTTACCTAGACAAAATAAGAAATAAGGCTCAACTAAAATGGAAATACATGAGGGAACATCACATTTGATGTCATAAAAACAAAAGGGATTAAATTGGGCACACGCCTATAATCCCAGGACTCAGGAGGCAGAGGCAGGAAAATCACAATGAGTTAGAGGCCAGTTTGGGTTACATAGTGAGGGTAAGGCCAGCCTGAACTGCACAGCAAGATACTGCAAAAAAAAAAAAGAAAAAAAGAAAGAAGAAGAGGAAGAAAGGAAGGAAGGAAGGAAGGAAGAAAGGAAGGGGATTATAAGACTAGTATCAACCATTATATTCGAATAGATTGGATAAACTAGAATGGCTACATTCCTAGAAATATCAATCAAGACTGAATTATGAAGAAACACAAAATCTAAACATACCTACAAAGGAAGGAGAAGGAAACAATAATCAAAACCTTCCAACAAGGAAAAGACCAGGACCACATGGCTTAACTAGGAAATTCTACCAAGTATTAAAAGAAGAATTAACATCACCAACTCTCCTCAAACTCTGGAAAAAGAAAAAAGGAAGAGAGTAGAAAACAATTCCAAAATCATCCTATAAGACAAGCATTTGATACCAAAATTAGACAATAACACAAAATAACTACAGAATGAAACACAGATACAAAAATCCCCAAGAAAATACCAGCAAATCCAGTTCAATAGTACATTAAAACAGGAATAGAAACAATAGGAACCCTCAGATCCTCTTTCCTGTGGTATGAGGGAACAATATACAAATCATACAAGGGGTTAATATCCAGGATAAGGAACTTCTGTAATTCAACAAGAGAATAACATTAAAAAATGGGCAAACGACTTGATAGACAGTTCTCCAAATAAGATATACTAATGGCCAAGAAGTGAAGAGAAACTTAACATCATTAAATAAGAGAAATGTGGAGCATAATCACAATAAGATACCACCTCACACCTATTGAGATGGCCACCACAGAATAACAAATATAGGCAAGAATGCAGAGAAATGGAAAGCCTTGAGCATTGTTGGTAGGAATATAAAACGCTTCAGCCATTATGAAAAATAGTATAGAGGTTATTCCAAAAACTGAAAACAGGATCACCATATGATCCAGCAATCCTTTTGGGTATATATCTTTAAAAAACAAACAAAAAAAAACATTTCAAAGCAGAATGCACACTCATGTTCATCACAGTATTATTCACAATAGTCAAGAGGTGGAAGCAACCCAAATGTCCACAGATAGGTTAATAAACCAAATGTAGCATATATAAAATGAAATACTATACAGCCTTAAAGAGGAAATCTTGCCATGTGCTAAGTAACATAGATGAACCTCAAGGACCTTATGCAATGGAAAATGAAGTCACTCACAAAGGACAAACTCCATATAATTCCATACAAAGCATTTAACTTTCAATCAATACTCATACAAAGTATTTAAAATGGTCAAAATCATAGAAAGTAAAAAGATGGTTAACAAGCCCTGGGAGGAACAAATTCAGAAATTAGTGTTCAATAGGTACAGTTTGAAATATTATTAAATATTATGAAATAGCTCTAAAGATCTATTGCACAATAATGGAAATAAATTTAACACTACTGAATTTAAAAATGGTTAAGACAGCAAATTAAATATTTTCACCACAACTAAAAAAAAAATCAGAGATGTGAAATGTAGTTTGCTTTGTCTAATTCATAATTTTCTCTAGGAAGAACCATAAATATTTTAAGTGACAAAATATTTAAATGCCAAAATATTTTCCTATGTAACATATGACAGGTGTTGAGAGAAAAATAAAGGAGCACCTTTAAAGTAATGAAAAGCATTAAGGGTTTTTAGTCTGTGTGGTTCCAGGGACTGAACCCAAGGCCTTCAAACTGAGCTATACCTCCAGTATTTTTTTCATTCTTTATCCTGAGACAGGTCTTCGTAAGTCACTAAATTGCATAGCTGGGCTCAAACTTGGGATTATTCTGCCTCAACCTCCCAGAATGCTGGGATTACAGGCATGTAGCACCATGCCTGGGTTGAATAAATATTTTAATTATCATACTGAAAAATATGTGTTAATTAGAAACTTGTTGCTATAGCTTTTATATATATTTACATTAGTGAAGCCAATTGAATACTTTCACATTGCTTATTGAAACTATACTGTTTAAGGGCCAGGGATTTAGGTCAGTGGTTCTGCCACCTGCCTCGCAAGCGCAAACACCCAAGTTTGATCCCAGATACCAAAAAACAAACACAAAAACTATACTGTTTAGGCCTGGGGATTTAGCTCAGTGGTTCCGGCACCTGCCGAGCAAGCACAAGGTCCTAAGTTCAATCCTTGGTACCAAAAAAAAAAAAACTATACTGTTTAGAGAGAAAATTTAAAACAAAATATGAACTCATTTTATCAGAAAATATTATGTACAAATATGAACAGGATAAAATATGAAATATACCCAATATATAAAAATTATCTTGGAGTCACGCGGAAAACACCGAATCAGCCCACTGCAGACAGGCAGGTCTGCGCATGCCCTGCCGAGGTCCGAGTCCTGCAGAAGAGGCCGAATCACCCCCACTTCTCTGTACAGACACCTGGTTCCACACTACAAAGACACAGAGGACACCAGACCAACAGACCACGGTACTGAGCTCCGCTGCTTCCAGCCCAGAGATAGGGGCTTCTGAGCCACAGTCCCACTGCTCCTGGTCCACAGGAAGGGGCTTCCCAGCCACCATCCCTCCCGCTGCTCCCAGCCCAGAGGAAAGGGCTTTTGGGCCACCTTCTGTCCCGCTGCTCCTGGCCCAGAGGAAGGGGCTTCCAGGCCACCATCCCTCCCACTGCTCCCAGCCCAGAGGTAGGGGGTTCTGACCCACCATCCCACTGCACGTGGACCAGAGGAAGGGGCTTCACGGCCATCATCCTTCCCGCTGGTCCCAGCCCACAGGAAAGGGCTTTTGGGCGACTATCCCTACCTCTGCTCTCAGCCCCTGTCCCACCTCTCCCAACTGAGAGGAGGTAATCCTTGCAGGTGCCAAAAGCCCCCCCGCCAGTCAAAATGAGAAAACACATAAATAAGTCTCAAAACCAGACTCCCAGATCACCTACAGCAACCCCAAAGGGAAATGAGATGGAACACTCTGATATTCAACCACCTGGACCCACTGAACTGGCAACAAAAGGGGATCTGGAAAAAATGAAATCAGAAATAATTTCTCAGATAACAGGAAAAATTATCCCCCTAGTGCAAGACATGATTAATAAATCTAGAGAGGAGCTCAGGAACATGATGGAATGTGAACACAGGAAACAAACGGAATCCATAAAACAGATGCAAATAGATTTCCAGGAGATGAAAAACTCCATTGAAAGTCTACACAGCAGAATGAGCCAATGTGAGGACAGAATTTCAGATATAGAAGATAAGATAGCAATTAGTGACCAGGAAAAGAAAACTTGCTTCAAAATTATAAGGGAACATGAGAAATCAATCCAGCAGCTGCTAGGTCATGCAAAGAAGAATAAAATAAGACTAATTGGAGTCAATGAAGAAACAGGAGAGAGTGCAGATGACATAAAAGATCTCTTCACAAAAATAATGGCAGAAAACTTCCCAAGCAGGGGAAAAGAACTTGACATACAGATAAGTGAGGCATATAGGACTCCAAATAGCCTTGATCAAAAAAAATCTACACATAGGCATATAATTGTTAAGATCCAGAAAATCAACAGAAGAACAAAGTTCTCCAAGGAGTCAGAGAAAAGAAACAAATCACATACAAAGGAAAGCCCATCAGAATCACAGCAGACTTCTCAACAGAAACCATCAAAGCAAGAAGAGCTTGGAGTGACATATTCCAAGGCCTAAAAGAAAACACCCTCCAACCCAGATTGATGTACCCTGCAAAACTATCTTTCACAATTGATGGAGAAATAAGATACTTTCATGACAAAGAGCATCTTAGGAACTTCGTGAATACCAAAGCAGCACTCCAAAGAATTTTACACAGTATCCTAGGAACAGACATTGAGGATCACAACCCCAGGAAGCAAAGCAGAATGAACCCATCTGGCGTGACAAGAACTTAAATGTAAAGGGGGAGAACCCAACTAAAAGAAAAAGTCATGGCAATGACAAGTCAATATGTTTCAGTTATAACCATCAATGTTAATGGTCTCAATTCACCAATCAACAGAAATAGACTGGCAGAATGGGTCAAGAAGCAAAATCCAACAATATGCTGCATACAAGAAACACACTTCATTCAAAAGGAAACTCATAGACTGAAAGTTAAAGGGTGGAAAACAATACTCCATGCAACAAGAACCCCAAAAAAAGCAGGAGTAGCTATCCTCTTGGCAGATCAAGTAGATTTCGAACCAACACTGATGAAGAGAGATGAAGAAGGACACTACATCCTTGTAAAGGGAAGAATCCAAGAGGAAGAGATGACAATCATAAATATCTATGCACCAAACACTAGTGCACCCAACTATATAAAACAAACACTAATGGACATGAAAAGTCATATATGCACTAATACAATTGGAGTGGGGGACCTCAACACCACGCTGTCACAAATAGATAGATCAACTAGACTAAAAATAAGTAATGAAATACTAGAACTCAACCAAACTCTTGAACAAATGAACTTAACAGATGTTTACAGAGTCTTCCACCCCACAAAATCAGAATACACATTATTCTCAGCTGCACATGGGTCATTCTCCAAAATAGACCACATACTCACACATAGAATATGTGTAAGTAAGTGCAAAGGAATTGAAGTTATCCCCTGTATATTATCAGACCATAGTGCGATGAAATTGGAGATCCATACCAAAAGAAACTCGAAAAATTTCATAAACACGTGGAAATTGAACAACACACTTCTGAATAACCAATGGGTCACAGAGGAAATGAAAGAAGAAATCAGACAGTTCCTTCAATTAAATGACAATGACAATACAACATATCGGAATCTATGGGACACAATGAAACCAGTCTTACGAGGGAAATTCATAGCAGTGAATACGCATATTAGGAAAAAAGAACGAACCCAATTAAACAACCTGATGCTGAACCTCCAGCTTCTAGAAAAAGAACAGGACAACCCCAGAGCTCATACAAGGGAGGAAATTATAAAGATCAGAGGAGAAATCAATGCAATGGAGACTAAGAGAACAATACAAAAAACCAATGAAGCCAAGAGTTGGTTCTTTGAAAGAATCAACAAAATTGACAAACCCTTAGCCAACCTTGTCAGAAAAAGGAAAGAAAAGGCCCAAATCCATGCAATTAGGAATGAAAAGGGTGAAATGACAACAGACCCAGCAGAAATCCAGAGGATCATCAATACCTACTTCCAGAACCTATATGCCAATAAGATGGACAACACAGAAGAAATGGACAGATTCCTAGATACATATGAATTACCAAAGTTGAACGAAAAAGACCTAAAAATTCAGAACAACCCAATATCAACCAATGAAATTGAAAATGTGATTAAAAACTTAACAACTAAGAAAAGCCCAGGCCCTGATGGCTTCACTGCTGAATTCTACAAGACATTTAGAGAGGAACTGCTGCCACTACTGTTTAAACTCTTCAATGAAATTGAAAGGGAAGCAATACTCCCAAATTCATTCCTGGAAGCAAGCATCACCTTGATCCCCAAACCAGAGAAAGACCCAACGAAAAAGAGAACTATAGGCCAATCTCACTAATGAACATAGATGCAAAAATCCGTAACAAGATACTGGCAAACAGAATGCAGAAGATCATCAAGAAGATCATACACCCTGATCAAGTGGGATTCATCCCAGGGATGCAGGAATGGTTCAATATATGCAAATCAATCAAGGTAATACATTATTATCAATAGAGCCAAGGACAAAAACCATATGATTATCTCCATAGATGCAGAAAAAGCATTTGACAAAATCCAACATGCATTTATGATAAAAACCCTACAAAAAATTGGAATAGATGGTCTCTACCTCAAACTGATAGAAGCCATCTATGAAAAACCAACAGCCAATATCATACTAAATGGTCAAAAACTGAAATCCTTCACACTCAAATCAGGAACAAGACAAGGATGTCCACTATCACCACTCTTGTTCAATATAGTTCTGGAAACATTAGCCATGGCAATTAGACAAGAGAAAGAAATAAAAGGAATAAAGATAGGTAATGAAGAAGTCAAATTGTCATTATTTGCAGATGACATGATACTCTCTATAGAAGACCCCAAGAACTCCACCAAAAGTCTTCTAGACTTAATAACCAAATTCAGTCAAGTAGCTGGTTACAAGGTCAACACACAAAAATCAATAACTTTCCTCTACACAAAGGACAGACTCACTGAGAGAAATAGGGCAAATAATTCCTTTCACAATAGCATCCAAAAAACTGAAATACCTAGGAATCATCCTAACGAAAGAAATCAAAGACCTCTTCTCTGAAAACTATGGCACTCTGAAAAGAGAGATTGAAGGTGATATCGGAAAATGGACAGACATCACTTGCTCCTGGGTAGGAAGGATCAATATATGAAAATGGCCATACTTCCAAAACTGCTATACAGATTTAATGCAATTCCAATTGAGATCCCAGCAGCATACTTCATGGACCTTGAGAAAACAATCCAAAAATTCATTTGGAACAAGAAGAGACCCAGAATAGCAAAAGCAATTCTAGGTAACAGAGACATGGCAGGGGGTATCACAATCCCCAACCTGAAACTCTACTACAAAGCTACTGTGATAAAAACAGAATGATACTGGCAAACAAACAGACTTGAGGACCAGTGGAACAGATTAGAAGATGCAGAAACAATGCCAGACACACTCAGCCATCTCATCTTCGATAAAGGAGCCAAACACCCTCACTGGAGGAAAGATAGCCTCTGTAATAAGTGGTGCTGGAAAAATTGGGTTTCAACTTGCCAAAGATTAAAACTAGACCTGTATCTCTCACCATGCACTAAACTAAAATCAAAATGGATTAAAGATCTAAATATTAAAATAGAAACTCTGAACCAGTTGGAACAGAGAGGTTAGGTTGAACCCTTGAAGACATTGGTGTAGGAAAAGATTTTATGAACAAAACCTCAGTTGCCCGTGAACTAGCACAAACAATCAACAAGTGGGATCTCTTCTTATTAAAAGGCTTCTGCACAGCAAGAGAAACCACCAGCAGTGTGAAGAGACAACCCACAATGTGGGAAAAAATCTTCACCTGCTCTTCCTCAGACAAAGGTCTACTATCTCGAATCTATAAAGAACTTAAAAAGATCAGACCTCCCAAATTTAAAGACCCAATCTGAAAATGGGCATCTGAAATGAACAGACATTTCTCAGAGAAAGAAGTAGAAATAACAAATAAATACATGAAAAAATGTTCAACATCACTGGTCATTCAAGAGATGCAAATGAAAACAATGCTGAGATTCCACCTCACCCCAGAAAGAATGGCTGCTATCACGAAATCAACCAATAACAAATGCTGGCGGGGCTGTGGGGAAAGAGGAACCCTGCTCCACTGCTGGTGGGAGTGTAGACTGGTGGAAGCAATGTGGAAATCAGTATGGAGATACCTCAAAGAACTAGGACTGGAAGTCCCATTTGACCCTGCTATTCCACTGCTGGGGATCTTCCCCAAAGAGTTAAAAGAATCATACCACAGTGATATATGTGCACCCATGTTCATAGCAGCACAGTTTGTGATAGCTAAAACTTGGAAACAACCCAAATGCCCATCAACTGGAGACTGGATAAAGAAAATGTGGTTTTTTTATAAAATGGAGTACTTACTCCTCAGCCATAAAAAATGAGAAATTAGAGACATTTCTAGCTAAGTGGATGCAGATTGAGGCGATACTCTTAAGTGAAATAAATAGGACATACATGTATAAATACAGAACAGTTTCTCTGGTGTGAGAAACTGAAAGTGTAAATATGGACTAAATGTATAATAGGTAATGTGAAATAGGAAGAAAAGGGGCAAAGGGGAAGGAAGTGGGAGGGGTAGGGGAAAGGATAGAAGGGAATGGCATTAATATGAGAAAATGGAAAAATAGGAAGAAAATCTTTGTAAATAGGGAGGAATGGAGGAGTTGAAGGGAGGGCTGGGCAAGGGTGAAAAATAAGAACCAAGAGAGACTATGTAAAGGTGCAAATTTCCAATGATGAATGTCATTATATTGTATACCTAAAATGTACCAATGATTAGAATGAATAATCGATAATGCAAAATAGGAAGAAAAGTTCAAAGGGGTAGGGGTAGTGGGAGGGGCAGGGGAAAGGAAAGAAGGGAAAGGAAAAATGCTGAGAAATGGAAAAAATGGAAATAAAGTCTTTGTAAATAGGGAAGGGTGGAGGGGGTGAAGGGAGGGCTAGGAATGGGGAAAAAATAAGAACCAAGATGCATTATTTAAAGGTACAATTCCCAATGAGAAATGTAATTGTATTGTATACCTGCAATGTACCAATAAAAGAATTTAATTTTTTAAAAAATTATCTTTAAGAAATAAAAATATAGGTCACTTATTTTTGATAATTTTTAATTTTCTACCATGAATAAAGGGGTATGTTAAAAGTTTATTAATCCATATATGTAAAAACATAATAAAGCTACAGTAAAACCAAGTTTCTTTTTCTAGAGATACTGTCCATACCTACCCATTACTTCTGCAGACCCAACTTTCTTCCTAGAGTCTAGGCCAGTAATGGTGAACATTTTTAGAGCTTCCAATGATAACAAACAGCCTGCTGCGTTCACCACCACTGGTCTAAGCAAAAAATAAAAAACTAAGACTCGCAGCCTCAGTAGGGGTAGAAAGGAGAAATTAACACTGCAGTCAGATTTGTCTTTTATGTGCCCAGTCTCACAGAGTGGTCTGCCCTGGTCACAAGCTCACTAGCAGCCAACCTCACAGGTGCTCTCTCTAAATGACCACAAGTTTTTCCAGAAATAAAGAATTTTTCTACATATTTGCCAAAAGTTGCCCTCAGTAATATCTAGCACACACTAAAGATCAAAATCTGGGTTTAAGGAGAGAAAAGGCAACTTTTGCTAGTTAATGGGATGGTCATCTCAGAACAGATATAAATGCAAATACTCTTGGCCTCAGAAGGGATAAGCTGAAGGAGAAATACACTTGACTCCTGCTCCCCAGTTGTTACCATCACTCCAATCTCCGAAAAAGAAATGGTGCCCTCGGCACCTCTTCAGTTTTAACACTTGCTGACAATATTTGAGGTGGGGGGCAGACAGAAAATTAGCATTAACACAGACCAGCAGACATATCTACACACTCATAAAGGAAGTCTCAATTCCACACATGATAAAGGAAAGTAATGTATGGTTGATACTCCTAGGGCAAAACAATTCTTTCTGCCCATTTTAGACACTGAGAAGGGATTGTTTGATTTAACCTTTCTCTTATATGTTCACACTAATATTATGTACTGCAGTAATTGCATTCAGTGCTTCAATAAAAATTAACAATATTCCTTAAAAATAACTACCAAGGGGGCTGAGGATTTAGCTCAGTAGTTCCACCGCCTGCCTGGAAAGCGCAAGGATCGGAGTTCGATCCCCGGTACCAAAAAAAACAACTACCAAGTGTATTCCAAATAAATTTGCATTTAGTTTTAATAATTTAAAATTCATTATTTAAGTTTACTTTTAATTCATTGCTCAATTTATTCAAGTGGAGAAATCACACATTTATAGTAACAAGTCATTCCCACACCTAGTTATGCTGGAGTCTAATAAATTAAGACATTTTCACTGCTATATTAAAGACAAGAAAAGATGTTTTAAAAACACATTAGGATAAAAATGTTACACATATTTAGAAGTTGTTATATTTCTATTCTTTGTGATCGATACTGATAATGCCATAACTGAGTTTTTACAAGGTTCAGTAGCTGGCTGCCAAACTAAACAAAACATTAAGGGGCTTTTTAAAATTACAATCTCAGCACTCAAGAGGCAGAGGCAGGAGGATCACTGAGTTCAAGGCCAGTCTGGACTACATAGTGGGCTCAAGGCCAGCCTGAACTACAAAGTGAGATACAATCTCAAAAGAAAAAATTACAATGAAAATATCAAATATAAAAATTTTTTAAATATTAACCCATTTTATAGCAGTTTCACAATCTTTTAACTCCAAAATTTTTAAATGCAGGTATAATACTTGTCTATGACTTGATCTTTATCAAGAATACTTCTCTACCACCAAAATAGAAAAAAACAATTCCAATAAAACAATCTCCTATTTCTCAGAATGAGTGTGTACCAAATCATTGTTAAAAAAAAAAAAAAAAGAGAGTCTTGCATGCCAGAGTTGTCACTTGAGATATAGCCACTTGAGGCAAACACTCACAACTCCTATTTTTCTGTGGTAGATAGATCATTGCTGCCAAAGAGAGGAAAGGAGATGGTTTGCCAGTTGGTACTAAAAAAGGACTGAGCCACTCATTCATTTAATCAGCAAAGAAACTGCACCAGCACCTAGCTAACAAGAATGGGAACTGGGGCAGCAGTCTAGCAGCAAGCCCCTCCTCTTACCTTCTACACAATCCTTTCAGACTTAACATTAACCTTTGTGACACCCCCACCTTTCTTTTCTCCCTCAAGGGTGCCATCCCTTACCGTGTTTTAATCTTATTTTATCTACATAAAAATGTTGAGGAGCCATTTTACCTACCCATCACTAATGAAACAAAAACCAATTCATCCCCTATCTATGCTTCTCCAGAAATTCCCTCCCAAACCAAGGCCCAAGGAGATAGTGGAAGATGAAGGGTCAAGAATGCTTACTATAGTCAAGAATGCTTAAATTTACACTGCAACATAAATGTTTTCTCCAAAAGGTATGAATATACTTATCACTAGATTTAAATACTTTTTCCCCTTAATACTGAAGATTGAACATAGGGCCTTCCAACTGAGCCACTTTCCCGCCTTTTGGGTTGTTACTATTGTTTGGATATGTTTCTCACCTAAATTGCACAGGCTAGCCTTGTTGCAATCCTCCTGCTTCAGCCTCCCAGAATGCTGGAATTACAGTGGGCTCCGCCATGCTCAGCTTTATCACTAGACTCAAAAAGATGTGCATTCACCTTACAGCTCCTATATGCCAAGCATTATGGGAATTATACAGTCACAATCCTTCTATAGGAGCTCAATGAAATAGATGCTCTTAACAATCCTCTTTATACCGACAAGATAACTGAGGAAGAGAAATGTTTCCTCAAAATCTAGTACCTAAAGAAGTGGAATTATGAAACCAGGTCATCTGACTCATAGCTAGTATAACATACTGCTGAAAGCATGGGCTATGAATACCGTAATAGGGAAATACACTTAACTTTTTGTGTGAATGTAAAAGGTTAGATAGGCAAATACCTGAAATCTTTACTCTGTCATATCAGGCTATAAAGATAAGCTGTTTTGTTTAATGTTTTTAAAAGGGAGGTTGTTATGGCTTGTGTTCAGGTGTTCCCCCCAAAGCCTCATGTAGTCATAGGTGGGGCTTTTTCAGAAGTGGCTGGATCTAGAGTGTCTGATGTTCAGGACATTACTGTTTTTTATTTTTTGTTTTTGTAGCAGGGATTGAACTCGGGACCTTGCACTTGCTAGGCAGGCACCAGAACCACTGAACTAAATCCCTGGCCTTACTCATGGTACAGTGCTAGCATCAAGGACACTCGGATTAAGGGAGTGAGTGCTACTGCCTTAAGCAGCCTGGATAAGATATAGGGGAAAGAAAGAGTTGTTGCTCTGTTACCTTCTACCCACCATGAAATATTTCTCCTCTGTGATACCTGTCTGCCATGCCAACCTGTGTTGGAGTCAGGTAATTACAGACTGAAACCTCTACAGACCATGAGCCAAACAAACCTTTCCTCCTTTAACTTTGGGTGTCTCAGCAATGAGAAAAGTAACTAAGACAGAAGTTTTATGAATAATTCCCAAGAACATAAACCCGGGCCGGGGATTTAGCTCAGTGGTTTCGCTGCCTGCTGCGCAAGTGCAAGGACCCAAGTTCAATCCCTGGTACCAAAAAAAAAAAAAAAAAAGAACTAAACACCCTTTAAATCCCACTCTTGCCTTAGGTAAATAACTGTTAGGTACACAGCTAAGACCCAGTTTCCTTTTCTGCAAATGATAGTAATTGTAGCTATATCTCACCTTTTCTTCAAAATGGGGAAGATGGACTATTTGTATTAAAGTTTAGAAAAATACAAAAGACAGGCTGGGGATGTGCTCAGTGGTAGAGAGTACCTGCCTAGTGTACATGAAGTCCCAAATTCAACCGAGCGAGAGAGAGAGAGAGAGAGAGAGAGAGAGAGAGAGAGAGAGAGAGAGAGAAAATATATAAGAGGCCTGAAGCTGGTTTCTTAATGTGTACACAGTAAAATGCAACAGATAATACCACCATCATTCTAACAAATGTGAAACTGTAGGTGAACAAACTAACTTCTATTCAAAAAAGGTAGCAGTTAATAAAATGTTTTTAAATTCTGCTATTATATATACTTAAGAACATCTCTAAAGAATATTGCTACCTAACCACTTGTCTCAGTAATGACAAATTTCAAAAAGTATGTCAATTATCCAATACTGTTATATCTAATAACAGTAACTGAGGTTGGATTGTATATCCTGGGTTTTTGCAGATACCATAAAGAATATAAAGAAAGGGCTGGGGATTTAGCTTAGTGGTTCCACCGCTTACCTTACCTCATAAGCACAAGGACCCAAGTTCAATCCCTGGTACCAAAAAAGAATATAAAGAAAAATATATAAGAAAAATATATAAAGAAAAATATATGGTCCCTGATTTCAGGAGTTTATAGTATTGTTTCAGAAGTTTATAATATATTGTCCAATAAATAAAACTTATTGTTTTAAAATTATGCATAAAAGTAACAAAAAGAAAGATTTAGGTTTTAGGATTGATAAGAGAAAAGTTCAATAAAAGGTAAGTATAAACTGAAAGTCTTGAAGAGCAGTTAAGATTGAGACTGCTAAAGAAAAGGAAGCATTCTTGATAAAAAGTAAACACACAAAGTGAGCCAAAAAATAAGCATGACTTGAGCAGAAAAGTGAAGAGATAAATCTAACCATGGGGTCTATAGGAAATAAATTTCAATGGGGAGGCTACATAGTTTATGAACGTCTGACTGAGGAATGTGGACTTGCAGTAAGGAGTCATTCGAATAGGGTTCTTAAAATTTCAAACAATATTTAAATATATAGTCATGCTTGTTTAATTAGAAATATTCACAATAGCTGAGCATAGTTGTGCATGCCTGTAATCCCAGCATCTGGGAGGCAGAGGCTGGAGGACTGCCACAGGTTCAAGGCCAGCCTGGGCTACACAGTGAGTTCAAGGCCAGCGTGAACTACCTAGTGAGACCCTGTCTCAAAACAAAGGATGCTGGGGCCGGAGATTTAGCTCAGTGGTTCTGCTGCCTGCCTCACAAGCACAAGGACCTGAGTTCAATCCCTGGTACTGGAAAAATAAACCAAAAAAAACAAAAACAAAGGATGCTATATATTTCAATGATTTAAAGAAGTTATAATGTTAATTGGGGACTTTTAAAAGAGAAATTTAACTTTTAGAGATAAATGTTAAATACAGAGAAAATGATATTAACTGTTGGATTTACTTTACTTCAAAACGAAAATAGGAAAAGTACTTACCTTGAGCTGGTAATATTAAAGTCTGATGACAGAGGGAGGCTTATTACACTTTTCTGGCTACCATTTTTTAGATGCTTAATAATTTTCTTTACAGCATTTTTTAATCTATTTTTTTAATCCAAGTTGAAGTATTACTAGAAAAAAGAGCAACAGTCATATGACTATACTCTAATATTTTGTTTTTGTTTTGTTTTTTTGGTACTGGGGATCAAACTCGGGTCCTTGCACTTGCGAAGCAGGTGGTGGAACCACTGAGCTAAATCCCCGGCTCATATATTCTAATATTTTGAAAATATTTTGCTATACCCACCTAAATATCAGACAGAATGAAACAGACTATTACCATTTAGTAATCAAAGTTTTATACACTAAAAATTCAAGAAACTATGCTTGCTTCAGAGAAGCCTCTCTCTCTCTCTCTCTCTCTCTCTCTCTCTCTCTCTCTCTCTCTCTCCATATATATATATATATATATCGCTTCTCGGCCTTTTGGCTAAGATCAAGTATGTGTATATATATACCCTTGTTAATTTTTAACTCAAAATAGTTTTACCATATATTTTCCACTTTTTTAATCATAAAAATTTTGGCTAAGATACTACAAATCAAATACAAACTAAATTAGTTATTAAAAAGAAAATTAATGTCAATCTAACCACTTTGCCCTGTGGTTTCTGACTTTGAAAGGTGAATTTTCATACAATAATAACCTTAACAACATATGCTGGCATGCATCCCAACAGAAGTTAATACTAACAACACATTTTGCACAATCCCTCAACCAGAAGAGAAAAGATAACCAATGCCATTTTTATTTTTTCCTATTATCCACAAGCAGGGGGCAACATAACACCAACTTCAATAATGCAGACAAAGTTGCACCTTTTTCAAAATAGATGACACTGCAGTAAGTCTCTAAACTCTTGCAAAGAAAAAATTTGTTTTCACCCAGCTGAAAGATATTTTATGTGAATAGCAAAAGATCATTCCAGAGTGCAAATTGTTTGAAATTTGCCAGTAACATTTTATTAACCCTGGCACTGTCCTGAATGTTACATTTAGTTCTGATTGAAAATTTATTTGACTTATGACAAGACAGGGTTAGAAAGGTTACATTCCTTGCAAAGTCCCCCACCTACAATATGTATTGGAGATAGGATCTGACTTGTATCAATATGACATCAAAGCCCATAACCAGAATGTTTTATCATCTCCCATAAAATTGAGGCAGCCCATAAACAATGACATACACTATGGGCATAAAATGCTCATATAATTTAAATTTAAAGCAACAAATATAAAAGAGGACTTACAGAGTGCTTATCACATCAATAAACAAGATTCACTTCTTATAAATGACCAAGTGACTTTTACTTCTTTCACTGTATTCCCTTTATTTCCCATAATGAGGGTAATAATGAATATAATAAGTCAATTTTAATTTCAAATGGATCTTTCTAATGTTGAAAGAAACTCTCCAAGTTATGCTCAGTTTTTTGTTTGCTTTATGTAACTGAAAGTTTCTTCACTGAGCTTAAAGGAAAAGTCATTAAATTAACTGCAAAGTGCCAGGCACAATAGTGCAACATGTAATCCCAGCTACACAGGAGGCTGAGGCGGGAGTATTGAAAGTTCCAGCCTAGGATGGGCAACTTATCAAGATTGTCTCAAAACTTAAAAAAGGGGGCCGGGGATTTAGCTCAGTGGACCCGAGTTTGATCCCCCGGTACAAAAAAAAAAAAAAAAAAAAAAAAAAAAGCCTTAAAAAAGGGCTAAAGCCCTGGGCTCAATCCTCAGTACTGCAAAAACAACAAATTTATCTACAAAGTTAAATAACAGTAAATTAGAATATCGCCATCATATTTTAAATTCAACCACTCCAACTCAGAGCAAAACGTTTACCACTATGGAATCAGAGGCCCTCAAAGGAAACACTGATCAGGACTCAACATTTTAAATGAATCAAAGTAAAAACAGAATACCACCTCGTTATCTAACTCCATTTTCAGATGACTGCTTTTAGTAACAAAGGTAAGCCCCATCGGTTTAAAAAAAATTCTTTTCATGTGTGCAAGTCCTCTCCCCCATGTCTACATGGCCCACCAATATGAAACATTTCCTCCCATTCATACTTTCATACTACATAATTGTACAAAATTCTGAGATTCAACAATAAGAGCCTGAACACAAATATAAATGGTTAAAATATTTTTATCAGTATCCTTTTCCTAGGAACACATGTCTATACAGCATAAGGGCTACTCAATTTATCTAAAACTCCCTCTAACAAAGAAAATAAAGAAGTAACAAACACTAATATGAAAAAGTTCCTTTCGGGTATCGGGGATGGGGGGAACCAGTCCGTTCAAAGTCCTAAAAAATGTAATGCTTTTATTTTTCTCCTAGATACCCAGTTGGCTGAGCTGGGTTTTTGCATAGGAAATGACCCAGGTCTGAACGCTATGCTGAGCAAGTGAAATGCGGTGAATTACAGTATCGATCTGTCATGGGAATCTGGTCTCACCAGTTCTCCACAATTGCTACTTTTACTTCGCAGCAGGAATTGAGCGCCAAATCCTTGAACTCCAGGACTAAGTACTTCAGTCACCTCTCCAGGACGTCCACTTCAGCTCCTATTCAGCTTCACCTGAGACGCTGACGTAAGTAAGCTCTTCTTTTAATAATCTCACCCTGACAGATGGGCGATCTACCGTATTTTAACTGCTGTGAAACACTCATCCCAAATGCCCTCCAAATCGAAGGAGCCTTCCCAACTTGACCTGTAAACTGCAATAGACATCTCAATTTATTCTTTGAGCGATCAGACAACCAGAAACGGCTGCATTTAGAACACACACAGATGCCGCTCTCCGGTATTTTCTTAAACCAAAGTGCTGACCCACAGAGACACACGCATTATGGCCATGCCCACCATCTCTGGTCAGCCGCCCTGGAAGAGTTCGCCCTGGAAGAATTCGGGACAGAGGAAAAGAGAGGAAGTGGGACTATATGTCACATCTGCGGTTTGTACCCCAAAGTTTCAAGTACACTCGATGCTTCTGCAGCCTGAACCTCCAGAGGCGAAAAGAAAGAAAAGGAGCGGGGGTGGGGTTGAGCTGGCACTGGCCCGACGGGGCACGCTTGGAGACCGGCTTCCCCACTCCCCCGCCCCGCAGCCTTCCTTCCCCACCCCCAGCCCCGCGGGCCGCGAACAATGCGGCTGCCTGGCTGCCGGCTGCCGGCTGCCGAGACCTTCGCCCGCCCGGGAGGGAGGCCGCCACTCACCACCCAGGTCAGCGCCCCATTGCCGGCTCCCGCGCCGCAGCCGCCGGACTTGGCCATGGCGGGGCCCTCCAGCTCGCAGGCCCCGAGGTCGCGGCCGCTGCTCTCGCCTCCCTGTGGGGGCCGCTGGGCACACGCCGCTCCGCACCGACCGCTGCCCTCGCCGCGCTCCTAGCCGCGCCGGCCGACGCGCCCCATCCCGGGTCCCGGAGCGGACGTCCGGCCGAGCCCGCCGCCGAGGCTGCGCCGCCGGCCGCCCTCAAACTCGAGGCGCGGCGGCCGCGTTGCCCGGGCCTAGCGCAGCGGCGAGGAAAAGGAAGACGGAGCGAGGCGGCCGGCGGCGGCAGTAGCGCGGCAGTAGCGCAGCCGCGTCCTCACTCGACAGTCCGCGCCGCAGCAAATGGGGCAGAAGCCGGGAGCCGCGAGCTGCCGAGCGCTGCTGCGGAGCCCGGGGCGTCCAGACGTGGCGGGGGCGCGGGGTGCCTCGTCCTTCTCACACTCGGCGAAGGCCGGCCTCTCGCGGCGCCCGACTCCTCGGCGCGCTCGCTCCCACTGTCCCAAAGGCCGTCTAAACCGCTGCGCTTCGGCCCCAGACTCCTCACATCCACACACCGAGAGAGACAATAAACAGAGCCGCCACGGTCGCCTCCCTCTTGTCCGGCATAACACCGCACACACACATTCGCACACCGCTGAGGGAGGGAGGGCGCGGCGACTGCCCCTGCTGCCACTCAGCTCCGCACCATCCAATCGGGGCCTTAGCGCCACAGCCTCTTGACCAATCCCAAAAATTCCAAGCCCCCGGAGGGGCGGGACCCGAAGGGGAAACGTCATTGCGGGTAGCAACCGAAAGGAAGACTTAGGGGTTTTTTTGTTTGTGTGTGTGTATGTGTGTGTGTGTGTCAGTGGGTTTTGCATTTGAAGGGAGAGCAGGGGCTGCTGTCAAGGGTCATTTGAGGGCGGCAAAGGGAAAAGGTAGAGCTTGCCTTGGGTCGATTGTAAACATCATTTACTTAAAGACTTGCACTTGAAGCCCTGGCTTTTCTTTGCCTGGGGCGGCAAAGGATGGGGGCGGGGAAGGCAGGAAGAAGCCAGGGGCCGACCCAAAGGGAAATCATTTTTAAAGAGCGGTTGTAAACCGCAGGCAAGACTTTGTACACAGCTGGTGCAAGGAGGGCCCCGTGAGCCCCGCCTCCCCGAAGCCCCAAGTGGACGTTGCTATCGAAAAAAATCATTTACTCAGACCATCTCCTTCCTCCTCTCCCTGCCCTCACCCCCAAAAAAGGATATGGTCAGTTTCAAGACCACTGCTTTTAAAGAACTTAACTGGTTAGGGACGCACAGAATGTTCCAGGGAAAGAATGCGGGGGGGGGGGGGGGGGGCTGTTTTTGCTCTTTGTTGACCTTTCTTCTGAACAATGCAGATGTCACTGTCACTTTTGTTTTTCATTTCTCCAGAACTGTATCTCCTATCTCTTATGCTTAATTTTTTAAACTGCTTCCAGAGGAATTTTCAATGGGCACTGAGGAATCATTAACATTAAAGCTTTCTAAGAACAAAAATTACCCATACAACTCCACCGAAGTCTTTGGCAGACCCGACGATGGCTTTACTTCATCCTGCTTTTCAGTGTAATTCCATTCAACAAGTACTTCTCGGGCACACACTCTGCCACACCGTGCCAGGTTCTGCAATGGGTTACAACTAAAAGCAGAACCTGAGATTTCAAGCCGTTCATAACCTGTCACCAAAATGAGTATTGGAAGGCATGAAGTACCACCAAAGAATTGTGACGAGAGCTTTTCATAAAGATAAAAACAGTATTGCTTTGTACAAAGGTGTTTTTGTAAACTCTTCCAACTGTATTTCCTCTTGAGGGAAACAAAAATGTCTGGGGTCACATCTTTCAACTGCATTCTGGGTGGAGGTGGGGAACTCTGAAACATGGAAAGAATTTAAGCGTAGTTTTTCTTAAATAGCTCTCTTGAGTCCCCGTAATTTTGGCATATTTAGGGACTTTGGTTCAGAACAGTGAAATCTTTCTTTACCTTGAACTTGGGGGACATGCTTGTACATCAGACCAGGGTCAAACTCGACCAACCACGTGTCCTTGACCTTGCTGTTCAACTTTGCCCGGTCTCAGTTTGGGTGCTCATTTGACGTTAACTGTGACTTTCCATCTCCAGGTACACATATTTCATGTCTCAAAAGGGGTAATTTTAAAGGCTGTGAGTTTTTATAAAGATCTATGAATTAAGTAGAAGCTGAGCTATAAAATGCATATTTGCTTCCTTTTAAAATTTCAAGTTCTTCAGATTTTTGAAGTGATGGAAACACTGACCGTCTCTTCACTTGCCTCATAGATGAGGTACTTATTAAGTCCTTTAGTAGTGAGTCCTTTCGTATAGTCTTTTAGTATTCTAAATATGAATAACCTCTCCAATAAAAGTTATTAGTTTTTTTCTTTAAAAATAACACTGATTTACCTAAAAGAAATAAATTACTGAATATACATGCAAATTGACATTTTAAAGCCGAGACTTGTGATGAATGATAAAAGGCCTCTAGATCAAAGGCATCCATCCCAGCTTCTAAAAATCTGTAGTCTAATTTTGTATAGTAAATAACATTTTTGGGCCAGGAATTTAGCTCAGTGGTTTCACCGCTTGCAAGTGCAAGGACCCGAGTTCGATCCCAGGTACCAAAAAAAAAAAAAAAAAAACATTTTTATGACCAAACTGATTATACCAAACCTGAGCACAGCTTTCACTACCAGAGTAATGCCAAATAATTTTCATTTACAGAGCAATTGTAGTAATAGCTGCCCCATTATAAAGTATCTACATCAGGTTTGTCTTTCTACTTAATTCATATGTATATATTACACTTAAAAACAATTCCAACCCATAGAAAACACTAGCCAAAATAAAGTTATATAATTCAAAGTCATTTCTATAAAGTTTAAAAATAAAGGCCTTTTTAAAAATCAGACTTTCTCAGTAGTTTCCATCATAGTTCAGCCTACTTCAGAATTTTTGTTGCTTTGTTTTGTTTTTGGTACCGAGGATCAAACTCAGGACCTTGCTCTTTCAAGGCAGGCAGCAGCATCACTGAGCTAAATCCCTGGCCCAAGAATTTTTGTTTTTAATATTTTCCTACTGCAGTAACTTAAAAAATTCAAAGTCTAAACTGTTAAGTACTCACAAGCTGGGAATTTAACAAGGTAATAAAGGTAGTTTCTGTATTTAGTTCAGACCTGTATTATATAATTTTGAAGTAATTATTTTAGGTACAAAAACAATTTTATAGTCATGCATTTGCTATTTAATGGTCTCTAATGTGTTGCATCAATAATTGCACTTTATGCACAGTAGGTGATTTAATCAATAAATAGATCATCTAAGAACTCAGCAATTCAAAACTATACTTTCAGGTATGGTAGAATTTCAAGTTTCCACTTCAGTTGGAAAGAGGGGGACTAATCAACTTAGCACTAAAGGAGTTAATTGAATTTAAAATTCAATGTCTTTTTCTTCTCCCTTCTCATTGTGTTAGTTGTGGTGGATACTTAACATATACAAAGTTACTAAGCTAAGAAAAATAATTTAGAATGTCTGGCCTACAGCAGTTTTGTAAGTAGTTATACAGATAATGACTAAATGTTACAATTTAGTTTGTTACATTTCTTTAGAAATGTACTCAAGGAAAAAAGCTACTATGAATATAGCTATTTGTGTTTCAACATTTCTATAATAATTTATTATATAAATTAAACTGGCTTTTCACATTTTTGAAAATTATATATATATATATATTTACACACACACATATATATATACACACACATGTATGTAGTATTTTTTATTTCTAAGAAGGCAATTAAGCACCAAAGTACCAAGTATTTACAGGTAGCCTAAGATATAAATGAGGACCAGATTCTGAAATGCTAACATCACAGGGAAGACAGACAAAAGCTAAACATGGATTTCTACCTGTAATAACGATGGAGTATTTGTTTTGCAAAAGTTTAATTTTATTGGTTTTGGCCAAGTAAGATATACTGTCTGGGCCGGGGATTTAGCTCAGTGGTTTTGCCGCCTGCTGTGCAAGTGCAAGGACCCGAGTTTGATCCCCGGTACCAAAAAAAAAAAAAAAGATATACTGTACTGATCCTCTGGTATGGTTCTAATTACTCATATAGACAGAAGGAATATCATCACTTATTTTAAATGATGTAGAACAATATAATTCAGCTGCTATACTGAATTATATAATGTGGAGAATATAATTAGCATATGTCATATTTAAGAAAGCTGTTCTTTGCCTTTGGATAGTAGTCTAATAGCTGAATTTTCAAAAAAGTACTTTGTTCTGAGAAAATCCTACTTTGGGGAATATTAGATGCTATCACTCACCTACCATTCACCAACAATGTATTATAAGATCTGAGCTTGTGTATTACATACACTAAGGTGTATTTGAAATTTCTGGTTACTCAGATTCCTCTGTTTCAGTTACTCCATGAGTTTATAAGGTTCAAATGTAAACAAATGAGACAGTGATTTTTCTGTTTCCACTTCATAAGTGTGTCAAACTCTACAGCCAAAATCCCCAGCCCATATAATAGAACTTTTAATTTGAGGGTTGGGAGAGCCCAGGAACAGTTAGAAATATCTGTACTAGGAAAATCTAAGAGGTAAAGACTTTATGTTTGAGGTTTCTGGAACAAAACACAAAAGGTATCTGAACATTATCTAAGGTAATCAAAATTTTCCTGGAGAGTCCCATCTTTTGGTAAACCAATTTTAAAAGGCAAATAATTCCCTATCTTCAAAACAGTTAGCAGATTACCTCTGATATTTTATATTAACATATCTACTTTCTTCTTTAAGAGTTATCAGAATGTGGAAGATCCAGAAGACTGAAGATGCTGATATGTAAAGAAATATAAATGGTACATATACTACCTAGTGCTGTCTAGCCATAGCAAGTGTCTGGTATATAATCAGTAGGCAATGAGTAATTGCTCAAAGAATGAATCTGAGGTGGTGATAGGAACCCCTTGAAGCAAAACTTCTATCTCATCCATCGTGCATGATGTTGCTGAACTTGGCCATTTGAGAGTCATTCTTCAGGATCCCAAATTGTGTTTTTCAAGTGCTCTTGGTTGAATATCATAGAGAGAAAGTACCTTAATCTGCATCAGTAAATAAACTGTCAAGAATTGACTATAAAGTGTTATTTCTTTAGGGATTAACAAACAGGATTGTGTGAAGAGGGACAGAAAAAGAGAAATTATGGAACCAAGTGACACAATTGAGGAAGAGGAGGAGAAACAAAGAGAAAACAAAAGCATCCAACAGTGTGAAACTAAGTAGCAAAAGAAACACATTCTGGCCATGAAATATCAATCATAGTCTTGCCAATGTTTTCAGGTCACTGAGGAGAAAATCCCTATTCTTTTGACTATACCAGTGTCTCACTGATATATTACTGGATAGACCCTATCATACATATTAGCCTAATTTTCAATAATGCTAATAGGTAGTATCATCATCATCCTTATCTAAGAAATGAAAAGTCATAGAAAGTCAGAGCTGAGTAAGAAGTGAAACTGAAATGTAAACCCATGTCTCTTTCTCCAAACCACACCCTTTCAAGCTGCCAAGTTGGCTAACATACTTGGCAATATAGTATATTTGGCAGTACATCAGGAACTTGGCAACACTGGTGAATAATTCTACTGACCCTCAGAAAATCCTTTGGTTGTTAAATTTAGTTGTTAAAACTACAGTGACAAGTACTCACAATTTGTGTCAATGACTAAAGGGTCTCCTTTAAACCAGACTGAGTCTTTTGTTTTTCCTTATTATAATGTAAATTGCTTTTGGAAGTCCAAAAAAAGAAAAAAAATCAAAGACACCTGAGGCCCAAAGTCTTGTGAATTGTCTTGTAACGCATCTCACCATTTGTATAATTTAAAACCCTATAATTCAAATCAGTGTCCCTCTCCTAGAAGATACAGCTAACTTTTGAATGCAGGGGGAGAAATACAGACATGCTATGGAATTACATGCTTGCATTCACATTTTTGGATAACTTGAAATTCACAGAAGATATTTAAAGCAGCATAAAAATTTCCAAAGGTGTTTGGTCTTACAGGGAAGATTTATTTGTGGATATTCCATTTATTATAAGGATTATTTGCCTTTTTGTAATCCTTATGTTTTATATTTTTGCTTCTCCTGTTCCAGAATTTTGCCAATGTTTCAGTATACTAGATCATTGCGTTATAAGTATTTTTGAAATTATAAGTCACAAGACCAAGCACACTATTGTGTAGTACCTATGGATAAAGGATTCATACACCTGTTAGCATTTTAAAAGTCTGAGCAATCCTTCAGTAAATAAGTCTCAACCCTATTTAATCTTAATACTTTCCAAAAGTATTAACATCTTTGTAACTTACGTTTTAAGTTCTAGGAACTACTTCTACTTTTTATATTTGCATAACTAAACCATATTTGTTTTAGAAATTTAGAAAGTATAGATAGATAAAAAGCAGAAACAAAATGACCTACAACTCCACCACTCAAGAGATGGCTATTATCAGTTTGGTGAGTATTTTTCCATTCTTTTCATAAGTGTTTGGAAACACATACTTTTCAAAAAGTAACATTAAGCCAGACACAGTGGTACATGGCTATAATCCCTGCATTTAGAGAGGCTGAGGCAAGAGGATTATGTTTGAGTCCCACCTAGATAACTTAGTGAGACTGTCTCAAAATAAAAAATGTCTAGGGGTATAGCTTAGTGGTAGAATGCTCCTAGGTTCCATCCCTTGTACGTGCCACACAAACAAGGGAATAATGGGCATTGATAAATTATATATAAAATTTAAAATGAATCTTATCCCTCTAGAACGGCTAACCCTTAAATTGATAATGTGAAATATCACTGAGGATGTGGAATAATAGAAAGTCACCTATATGGCTGGTAGTATGTACTTTACGACACTTTAGAAAACTATTTCTCAATATCTACTAAAGCTGAGCCAGATTCCACTCACTGGCATATATAAATAGAAACACATACTAAACATGTACAAAAAGATACACACTAGAACTTAAATAGCCATACTATTCATAGAAGTCCCAAACTAGAGATAATCCAAATGGTCATTAATAGCAGAAAGAATTTTATATAAGCATATAATGGAATACTGTTCAGAGTTGTTGCTACACCTAGCATTAATCTCACAATTATAATATTGAACTAAAGAAGTCAAACAATAGAGTACATACTGTATGAATTCCTTTATATAAAATTTTACAACACACTAATCTACAATGTTACGTGTGGTTCCATGGGAGGGAGATCTGGGTGCTGAGAATTTCTAGTTGCTGAAATAGGCGACTACATAAAGAGTATGCTTTCTCTAAAGCATCCAGCTGTACACTTTTAATTTCATACTTTGTGTATGAAGGTTACATTTTAAGAAAAAGTTTACTAGAAAAAAATGCTGCATCACTGGCACTTGACAGAAATGACAAGAGTAAGAAAACAGGACAATTGATGTCTGAGTTGATCAGTGATTCAGAAGAGTCACACTTTGAATATGAAGTGGTAGAAATACTCTTAGAAAATATTCTTATTTCCTTTTTATGTGCACAAAATAATGTACGATTAGAATCCTTCATTAAGCACAAAATATAATTCATACAAGATGGGAAAATGAACTTATCCCATCTGAAGCCCTGTGAAGCCAATAATAAAGTCTTTTAATTACCACATTTACCTGCACACCTTCACCTCCTGAATTCCTTCATTTTTCAAGAGGAAAATAATTCTTAGTAGGAAAATTCTGTAACTTTTATGTACATTTACTATATGTATTGGCTCAATACTAACATTTTACTTGTATTGTCCACCTTAATCCTTACAGGAATTGTATGAATTAATGTTTCCAAAAGTTTTCAAAATCATAAACGTAATACCTTCAGGTTGTGAAAGAACTGTATCCAGTGAGACTTGAAAACACTTCTTTAACATCCCTCTTCCCCAATGATTTCACTAGTCAGCCAGTGGGTAGATTATATATGGAATACATGCACGGAGAAGAGGCCAGTAATTAATGAGGTCATAGTATACTTTTTTGTAAATTGCTTTAACTGCACTTCTTGGAAATCTTTTCATGTCTGTACATAAATCCAGCTCATGGGGGGGGGGGGTGCCGGCGATCAAACTCGGGACCTTGCATTTGCGAGGCAGGAGGCAGAACCACTGAGCTAAACCCTTGGCCCCCCACCTCATCTTTTTAATGGCTGCAGTAACTAATTTATCTTTTTACTACAACCAGTGTTTCAGAACCTCACTCTGAACAGGTTCTCACTCAGGGCCACTATGAATTTTTGGAATGGATACTTCTTTGAACACCTGCCCCGTGCACTGGGAGATGCTTACTAGTGCTCCTGGGCTCTACAGGCTAGAAGCCAATAGCATATCACAACTATCACCATTATCTGCATTGTAGCACCTTCAGTTATTTAAAATAAAGTTCTTTTAAAGCACTGTTGTCTCATTTAACTTACTCCACAAATATTTATTAAACACCTGTGTCAGATGAGGTACCAGAGACTACTGATAGAGGGGTAAACTGGAGAGCTGGAACACACCTCTCTGAAGCATGTAGGAGAAAGATGTAACATAACTAAAGAACTGCCATTGGTGGGGATGTTATAGTTTGGATCTGGAATGTTCTCAAGGGCTCATATGTTGAAGGCTGTCTCCAATAAGGCAATATTCAGAAGTGGGCTTTTGGAAGATGATTGGATTAATCTAACTTCACTGGTGACTTGATCAATTGATGGCTTTATAATTTGATGGCATTATCAGGAAATGATGGACTCTTAGGAGGTGGGGCCTAGTTGAAGGGAGTGGTCATGGGGGCACACTCTTGAGGACTATCTTGTCTGTGACCCATCCTTCCTGGCTCTCTTCCTGCTTCCTGGCTACCATAAGGTGAGCAGCTTTCTTCTCCCATGCCCTTCCACCACGAATTTTATTTCTTCCTCACCACAGTTTAAAAGCAATGGAACCAGCTGACTGTGGACCAAACCTCCGAAACTGAACTAGCTCTTTCCTTGTGTAGTTATTCCTCTGGGTGTTCTGTCACAGTGGCAAAACTGAGTAAACACAGGGAGAAAACAAGGTAGAGGGTTAGAGGAGGCTTTCCAAAGAAAATTATTTGGAGGTCTGAGGATGGAATATGAGTATTTCAAAACTGACAAATATCATGTGTGAAAACAAGACAAAGGATGGAAATTGGCATAGTTAAGAGAAGACTGCTACAGCTGAAGAGTAGAAGACCAAAGTCAGGTCAAGTTGGGTAGGTGGATCATGTTAGGGATTACCTCTGTCCCCTCCCCCACCAAAAACAAACAAACAAACAAACAATGACAAATCATTGAAGGTGCTGTGCTGTAGTTTGTTTTTTTTTGGTGGTGGTACAAGAGACTGAACCCAGGGCATTCATACTGAGCTACATCCCCAGCTCATTTTATTTTATGAGGCAAATTTTCACTAACTCATGACATTGCCCAGGCTGAGCTCAAACTTATGATCCTGCCTCAGCCTCCCAGAGTGCTGCCATTGAAGAATATTTAAGCAGTGATATATCATTACATATGGAGTTTTCTATTTTGTTTGCTCTAACATTCTATTATCTGGCTCTTAAAATAAGACCAGAAACAAGTCTCAAAGTAGCTTGCATACTGCAATATATTCTTTCTTTTCACTACAAAAAAAAAAGATAATGTGGGTCAGGATTATTATTGTCTCCCTCTAACCGATAACTCATTGAGAATATAATTAGTTATTATTATCCCACAGATATTATTGTCTATCTCATAATGCTGCCCTTAAAATTTTCTCCTTATGAAGATTATGTGATCTCCCACTAAACAATAAACCAAGTCCTTGAAAGCCTAACAAGATATATTACTATTGTTTCCATTTTGTCCTTTAAAATTCATACCTGTAAAAAATAAGAATATTCCTTCTGATGAATAACCTAGTGAATAATAATATGACAAATGATTGCTGATAAGGGTTCAAAAATACTTAAAATTCCAAGTGATTCTAATAAATCCAAGCAATCACCATTTTGGGGCTGTCATTTTAAATCTGTTTTCTTGAATACGTTATCTATAAATGTACCACTTTCATACATCTGTGGTGGTGAAGTAATCTTGGCAATAGCTGAGCTGACCCTCCCCAGAGGCCCCCTGACAACCACATAAGGATGGTTTCACTTGATTACAGACATCTGATAACATAATAGTAAAAGTTTGAAGTATTTTGCCATTACCTTGGTCATGAACTTCTCTCAGGAATTTGTCATACTGTATGCACAATTGTTTTTAATTAGACCCTCTCCCACCTTCCCTTTTTTACATTTTCCTTATTTGTTCAATTGTCCCCAATTACAAACAAAATGAAATTTTGTACATCTGTTTTTAATTCTTCAGCCTCCACTTTATAGGTTTTATTAATACAGAGTATAATTTCTCTGGGTCTCTAGTTTCTTGATTTGTAAAACAAAAGGGGTTTGGATTTGGTTTTTCCTTCTAGATAATGTTTCTATGATTTTTTTTCTCTTCCCGTTATTCAAATGGGAGAGTAATAAATTGAGAAATGTGACCAATGAGTGGCATTAACCCCTTCATAACTTGTTTTAGAAAGTTATCTGTAACTCGATACCAAACATTTCATATTTTACCCACTGTGTTGACTTCTGAAAGAATGAATACAGCCGGGCTTCTTTCAGCGGTACTGAATGAGAGTATCCCTTGTTTACCAGAAGAACTCAAAAAATCAAATGTTCTAGTTTAACAATAAGGAGGAGTGTGAAAGACGTGTGACTAAATCCATTTGTGCTTGGTTTTAGAAATGTCAAAAATGACTTTGGCCATTTAAAACATGTTGGTGTCTTGCCTTTTATCAGAGTGTCCTCTTGAAAGGTCACGGAGGGAAAAGTCATGCTTTTAGGAAACTATCATTTCCCTCTGATCTCAGTCATCTAACTTGCTTCCACTGGAAAGAGCTGAGTGCTGAGACCTGACAAAAGAGCTGCCCTAGAGTTGGGTGCCTGGGCCTTGTAGGAGCTGACCATTCTCCTCACTCCTCCCAAGCAGAGAGAGCTAGATTTTCTCTATTCCTTCCAGGTGTCTCTACATAGCCTGGGAGAATTCTTAATTCATTTGTTTTCTTTTCTGTTGCTCTCTGGTTTTACCCCATGACCGCTTTTTTATGTTAAGTTTTCATCCACTTAAGTCAAAATCATTTACTAATAAATTCAATCCATAGGACAGTCAAGAATTTTTAAAAATGTCAATGCCATTGCCCCCAGCAACTCAGTATAATTTTATTTTCATGTAAACAGATATTTGAACAGTTATCTTTAATACAAATAAACAAAAACTTCTCAAAGTTGTAATACTGAAGACAAGCGGCCAAATTTTTATGCCTTATTCTTGGATCTAAATTTATTGGTATTTTCCATCTGTCTACTCAGATACATTGCAACTAACTATTCTCCTTCCTCTTTCCATCTCAACATCCTAACATGAGAGCTAAATACAAGAAAGCATCAAAACCCCAAAGTTGCTTTACTCATCCCAGAAACTTGGTAATTTGGGGTCACAACAAAGAAGTGTAATAGAATTGGTCATGAGGCAAACATTTTTTTAAAAATCAGAAGCATTAAAGGAAAAAAATCCCTTAATCAAAATTAAATACCATAACTTCTCACTGCCATCCATGCCAAAAATTCTAAAATTTTTTTTTAACTAAAACCACACCTGTCATTTCATATTTAGAGAGGACAGAAAAGTTGCAAATATTTCTACAGTAACTTGATTCAATTCTACTTTTACTTTATATATTTCTAGAAAGTTTATATTCTATTTCTAGAAAGTCGGTATTCTATTTCTAAAAAGTCAGCTTTGTGCGTAGTTCACATGGATGGATCTCTTAAATCCATTCCATCTAAGTACTCTAAGGTGGCCCCAGAATATGGTCTCTAGAGTTCCTTCAAATCAGACAAATCTCTGAGGTCAGGCCTGAAGGACACAGGTAAAGCCTATGCAAAAATGGGATTATAAGTACTATACTCCTTTAGAAAAAAAATCCATCTACACTTGAGTTATGTATGAGCTATGCTATGTATTTTATAAAAGTGACCTAGTTATTAAGACCACTATACAGTAATTAGACTCAGAGAAGCCATTAGACAGATCTATCAGATATTCAAATACACACAGACCTAGTATTCAAATATAGGTATCTCCAACTCCCCAGACAATGTTCCTGTTTTAATCCCTACCTTGCAAACTTTAGAATTACTGTGTTCTTTTTCATCTAATAGCTCCTTTACATCCCATTTCTCCAATTTAGATTATCTTACTCTTGCCACTATAGAGTATTGATATAAAACAATTAGAAAACCTCCACTTGTTAAAACCTCCATGGGGGGGGGTTGGAAAAAAATTAACAATGCAGTATTTTACTGGTTGAATTTAAATGTTAATTTCAAAAAATATTTTTACTGATACTTAGATGCATTTTACAGCAAATATTAACTGCTAACCAACTGCTAACATCTACTCTAGGCAAAATTATAAAACTACTAGCTTTAAAAAAACTATTAGCTTAATCTTTTTTTTTTGGTACTGGGAATCAAACTCGGGTCCTTGTGCTTTTGAGGCAGGTGGCAGAACCACTGAGCTAAATCCCCGGCAGCTTAATCTTTTGAGGTTTCACTCACAAACTATATCTCATCATATCTTAAGAAGGATCTGAACATTATTTACATTCAGGATTAAGAATTTCAAAAGAGATGAGGGTTTTTTGTAGGATTTAAACCTTCAAAGTGGTATTTGATTCCTAAGACCCTTCTATATGTTTGTGGATATTATAAATATATTATAAAACATTTTCCAGAATTATTCCACACAAAATACACACACACACACACACACACAATCTGAAGAAATGCATGTTTTGGAAATGCTAGCCTGGAAACCAGTCAAATTTTTCCTGCAACAGTTGAGTGTTTCCCTATACATCCCTAAAGAGTACAAACTATAAAAGAATGATCCAAGATGAAATTAAGAAAACAATTCCATTTACAATAGCATTAAAAACAACACTTAGAAATATAAATAGCAAAAGAACTGCAAAATTTACTCTGAAGACTATAAAATCTATTCAAAGAAATTAAACAAATGGAGAGACTTCCTATGTTCATGGATTAGAAGACAATATTGTTAGGATGACAGTATAAATTCAACACAGTCCTCAGCCGAATTCCACATGGCTTCTTTGTAGAAATTAAGATGTTCTAATACTCATATGAAACTCAAAAAACCCATACTAACCAAAACAATCTTGAAATAAGTTGGGGCATCCACTCTTCCATTTCAAAACTTTCTACAAAGCCACAGTAATCGAGACTATGGATCTGGCATAAAGATAGTCATGTGAATGAATGGAATCCAGTTGAGACTCCAGAAATAAAGTCATTTATATACAGTCAATTGATTTCCAACAATGGTGCCCAAATCATTCAATAGGAAAAGAACAGTCATCTCAACAAATGTTATTGGAACAACTAGATAGTGACATGCAATGGACCTTTACTTCATACCATTATATAAAAAAGTCACCTAAAAATAAATCAAATACCTAAATGGAAAAAGCAAAAGTATAAAACTCAGAAAAGCTTAAGAGCATAACATTGTGACCTTGAATTTGCCAATTAAATATAGTATGAAAAGCATGAGCAACAAAATAGATAAAACTGGAAGTCATCAAAATTAAGAACATTTTGTGCTGAAAAAGGATATTATCAACAAAAATAAATCTGTAGAATTGGAGAAAATATTTGCAAGTTATATATCTGGTAGCGGACTTGTTTGTAGAATATCTAAAGAGATGTTACATTTCCCAATAAAAAGACAATCTGATTTTTTTTTTGGTACCGGGGATTGAACTCAGGTCATTGCGCTTGCAAAGCAGGCGGTGAAACCAAAGACAATCTGATTTTAAAATGAGCAATGTATCTGGACTGACTTTTCTGAAAACACAAATGACCAATATGTTCAATATCATTAGCATTCAGGTAAATTCAATCAAAATCACAATGGGAAATCACTTCACATTCTATAGGATGACTATAATCAAAGAGATAACAAGTGTTAGCCAGGATGTAGAGAAATCAAAACACTCATACTGCTAGTAGGAAAGTCATGCAGCTACTTTGGAAAACAATCTGACGTTTTTTTCAAAATTTATACTTATATATAGTTACCATTTGATTTAGCAATCCACTCCTAAATACATACCCAAAATAATTTAAGATATGTGCGCAACAAAGACTGTACAGAGATGTTCATAGCAGCATTATTCATAGTATCTACAGTAGAAACAATGCAAATATCTAACAACTGATGAACAAAATATGGTATACCTATCTGATGGAACAACATCTATACAAGGAATGAAGTACTAATACATATATATAATGTGTATACATACATATATTTTAAAACCATTATACTAAGAAGCCAATCACAGAAGATCATATTCAGGACAGAAAAATATAGAGAAGTAAAGTACAGTGATTAAGGCTGGAAGCGGAGGACATAGGATTGAGCAGTGATGGTTAAGGATGTGAGGTTTTTTCAAAGGTGATGAAATGCTCTAAGGTAGATTGTGGTGAAGGATGCACAATTCTCTCTGAAGACTTTGTATAGTTTGAATGGATGAGTTGTATCGTATATTATCTCAACAGAGCCATTCCTCTCCAAAATCTGAGCCCAGGTCTCAAAATGTGGTCAATGGAATGGGTTCCTTCCATGAAACCATTTGTTATTGATCAATGAGGAGCTGAAGAGCTTGCATTGGAATATAAAATTGTAACAAGATTTCTGGAAAAGAAGTAGTGTGTTTATTATCCAAGCATGAATGCCTATCACATCCGCCTGTGAATTACCCTGACCTACACCGCTTCACATACCAAACAGATGTTTCCCATTGTCTTGGTGTGAACGCAAAATACTGTGAGTGGCTACTTCAAAGTTTCCGTGTTGGGAGGTGGAGGGGAGGTCACAAAGGAGATCTGTTGGAGAAGTGCCAGAGTTGAGAGCCGAGGTAGAAATGGAAAGGATCAGTGAAAGAAAGAACAGAAAATGAAGATGATTTCAAAACTGGAAGTTAAACAAGACCAGAGTAATACAAAAGCAATGTCAATTTATTTTGATTTAGGTCTTTTAAGTAGCATGTGGAAAACTGAAAAGTGTGGGTGTCCAGGTGCCCCCTCACTACTCTGGTTGGAATATAGAACATCTACAGGACAAGCACCCCAGACAATTCCAATGCAGATGGCCTTTGAACCTCACATTCATTCATGAACCAGAAGCAGTAGGAAATAAATGCTCATGGCAGTGTATGAATAACTTCCAGGACTTCATAGAGATGTATCCCCAATAGTCACAGGATGGCTCTTAAATTGAAACCAAGTTAGATTTTTCAAAGAAAAATCTATGCTCAACTATTTTGCACTATAAGATTTGGACTAATTATTACTCTCATTAGAAAACCAAGACTTTAAACAATTCTCCATTTTTTTTTTTTTTTTGAGATAGAGTCCTGCTATGTAGTCCAGGCTGGCCTTGAACTCACAGTGATCCTTCTGCCTCAGCCTCCTGAGTGCTGGGATTACAGATGTGCACATCTGGCTAAATCTCCATTTTTAATACAAACATTAAATATAGGATATAGTAATGAAGGATATTATGATATATTAATTAAAAGCCATAGTGTAAGTGATTTTCAGCTCTTTTCAATTTGGAGTTGTAGAGGTATACTTCAAGGATGTGTTGTAAGAATTTCAATTAGGCTAAATATTCAGAGGGCAAAGATAGCTGAGGGCAGAGTTCAAGCTTCATGAGATACAGACAAGGAGAAGAGGTAGGACTTAAAGAAATCAACCAACTTACTAGTATTTGTTGAACACCAACCACATAATCATCATTCTTGTCACCATAGGAAAGATGACAAAATCAAAGCATTGTCCTTGGTGCCAAGGACATTATACATGGAGACAAGACACTTAATAATAAACGAGAATCATTTATTCATTCAACAAACATTTACTGAGTCTCTGCTAGGCTGAAGACTGGTGAATATTTTGTATTACCAACTTTTAATGCCTTCTGACATAGCTAAAATATTTTATAATGTATTCCTTTAAGTAGTAATTGTTTTACTGATAGTTGATAGTTAACAACTGTTAATATTGATTTCAGGTTTTAAAGAAAAACTGTTACAACTGGCCTGACATATGAACAACTTGGGTTAATTAGATTAATGGAAGATTCATCTGCCTCTTGTTATCTATAGCGTGTACCCAGGTAAACATCCAGATCTCAGCTGTATGGACTTATGACCAACTTGAGTTACAACCAGCCCTCGGGAACTGATCGAGTAAGTCAAGGGTCAACTGTACTCAAGGCTTTTAGGATTAACACTTTTTGCAAACGATACCTTTAATTGACCCAAAAGTTGAAAACATTGATAACTTGTTTTTTAGTTACTTGTATTTACCTTTCCTTTTAAAATGCCTTGAGGTGGAACTCATTTCATCTGTGCTGGCACAGAATGAACTTGTTGCCAGGTATTATAAAACTTTACACATGTGTATCATGATATCTGAACAGAGGGAGGAAAGGGATGCTACTTTATGCCTCTTTATATTCTCCATAATGCAGAACCACTTCCTAAAGATTTTTAATCTCTTCTATAGGAAAGAATCTTGCACAAGCACAGAATTGGATGAGTATAATACTTAAGACCATAAGCTTGTCACACACTTTAATCATTTACAGAAGTTACATCTCCAAGAATATGAATGATGCCCTATTCAAAAGATAACTAAAAAAAAAAAAAGAAAAAGGAACTGTAAAATAATGGATTGAGGTAGAAGCAATAAAAAGGCAGAGAGGACACAAACTATATTTCTTTTGTCTCCTTTATAACTTTTAAAATTTGGGTTGGACCCCTGCTCAGCTCTGCTCGTAAACATGTTGATGGCCTAAGGGGTGCCTGTGCTAGGGGGTTTATCAGCCCTGAGTTTACAGGTCTACTTCACCCCCCTTTAAGCCTGAAGAGGACACCAAGATAAGAGTAACTAAAGGAAGTTTCAGGATTTACAGGAGCAACTTTTACAACACCCAGTTCCAGACCCCCTGAAGGTACCCCTCCAAATCTTCAGCCACTGTCCTAAACCTGTAGTCACCTTGATTCCAGGAAAAGCAGAGCCTGATCACCCCATGAAGATGTCACTGCCCCCAAGCAAGAGCACTACCTCATGATGGGAACTGAGCAAGGACAGTCATCTCAAGGGCGCCAAATAGTCCCACAATCCATAAGGATTCTTCCAGAGCTATGAAACCAGGACTGAGATAATGATCAACTAGATCACCCCATGTCAGCTAATTCATAAAAGCTGAGTACTGCTTTTGGGAGCAAGCCTGCATCAGAGTGAGCCCCTCCAGTTCCTCAAGCTGGAATCTTTCTCCTATTCTCCCTCACTTTCTAACTCTGCCTAATAAATCTGCTTATGCCTCTCACAGATGTGTCTGGAAATTCTTTTACAGCAATGAGAGTCAAGAATCTACCTCCTCAGACCCCTTCTGGCCATAGAATGCCACTGTTTTACTGAAGATGATGGGATCAGTTTTTCTAATAACAAATGAGTAAATTCTGTGAAGTCCATATACTTCTCGAGAAAAAATGCACTTGAATATTTTGATCAGCCAAGCTCCCTGTACAGTGTATAATTGTACAAATGTTAATCCCAAAGTAAAATCTCTGTCCAGTAGAAACTTGCAACCTACAGCAAAGATAACAGTGAGGGGAGAGATCTAATTTTTAAAAAGAAGAATTTTAATGCACTGAATTTAATTTTATCTCTTTAGGAAGAGTATAAACCTATTGTGGATTGTATTTTTCCTTTGTTATTAGGTGTATGACAATATTAGGCAGCTGGGTTACAGCTCCTACTAATTATCAGTTGCTTCTGACCTGCCTTCGCAAGCAGCTGTGACAATTCCGACCTACCTTCAGTTCTTTGCTTTCACCCCGTCAGCAGCATTCTCCAGTCTTCAAAGGCGTCTTCATCCTTTTGAGACTGAAAGTCTCCTTGATTCAACTCCTTTTAACTTTCTCAACTTCCCTTTCCTCGTTTTCCTTTTATTGAGTTCTGCCTGACAAAACGCCAGCACTGGCTCCCGGTCTTCGTGAGCTCCGCTATGATGCAGGCCAGTTGAGTGGTGTTGGAGAAAACGGTACAAACATCTCCACAAAAGTCAACAGTATCTTCTCCTGGGGACTTGGAGGAAATGCAGAACCTCGCTTTCCCCGAGGTGTGCTCAATCAGCATCTGCATGCGAACCACATTCCCAGCTGATTCAGATGTGTGTTACACTTGGCAAAAAACACAAAACACTGGTGTTGCTGCAGGAGTCGTGGTCACCTTTGGTACTGACCTCCACAGCCCTGGACAACTTAGACAGGTCCCCTAGGGCAGCATGTGGTCCTGTTCCCCAGAACTACTTCAAACTTCATCTTTCCTTCAGAAGCTCATCCATCATTTTCCCTTACCTCTTATTTTACTAAAAAAGGAGTACGAGGCTGAGAAGGCTGCAGGCAGAAAGTTCTCTTTTGCTGTATTCACTGCTCAAATCTCACCAGTTTCTCCTACATCTGTGTCTGCTACTTTCCTTCATTCTTCAGCAGTAGACCTGGCTTTTCCACAGACCGTGGTCAGTTCCACATCTATTCTCCCTCCTCAAAGGTTTCACTCCATCAGCACAATCCATCATTCTCAAATCCTTTTATCGTGCTTCTGCTACTGCCTCAACTAAATGTTCTTTCAGCTCCAGCTTCTGTTCTCCTCATTTCATTTCTGATTCAGTTTTCATTTCTGATTCAGTTTTTGCTTTGGCTTCTCCCTCCACCATTTGAGAGATGCTGCTTTGGGGAACCAGTTTCATTCAGCAGAATTTAGACTCTGTTTTTCACTGGATCCTCTCTGTACTTCACTTTCAGGATATCTCTCCCGCCTTGGTTTTGTTTTTCAATGTCTTACTATTTATTATAAATCTCCTTTGTGAATCCATTTTCTTTACCTTGAAGTTAAGGGTTCCCAAGGATGCCTTTCTGGCTTTTCCCTTTTCATTGCTCACTGCATGATCCACTCTCAGGGCCCAGCTAATGATTCCCAGGTTTTCTGTGGCTCCTTTTAGATGCAACTGAAGTAACCTAATGCAGCGTGTTCCAAACTGATTTCTTTGTTCATTGAACCTATTGCAGGTGCCGAGGATACAGTGATAAGTAAGCACATCCCCAGCTCCTAAAATTTACATGAAGAGAGGCATAGAAGCAAAAAACAGGTATCAGGTGATGAAAGGGAGCGTGGGCACTGGATCCGTGTGGAGTACGATGTGTTCTTTTATTTTGCATGATGAGGAAAGTCCTCTGTGGTAAGCTGGCACTTGAGTAGAGACCTGAAGAAAGTAGGACAATGAGGCACGTGGGAAAGAATTCCAGGATGAAGGAATAGCCCATGCAAAGCCCCTGAGGCAAGCCAAGGCAGGAGTGCATTGGTGACTCACAGAGGCAAGGGTGGAGTAATTGGAGTAAAAGAGACAGTGGTAGGCAGCAGGACCAGCTGGTAGAAGGTCTAGTGAGCTGTGGGAAAGGACTTGGCTGTTACAGTTAGTAGAAAGGGAGCCAACTGAATTTTAGGCAGCAGCATGAATGTTCTGACTTGATTAAAATCCATCCAAACTCAGCCAAGTGTGGTGGTGCACACTTGTAATCCCAGCACTCAGGAGCCTGAAGCAGGTGGATTGCCTTGAGTTCAAGGACAGCCTGAACTACATAGTGAGATCCTGTCTCAACAACAACAACAACAACAAACCTCTGTATTCCTCCCTGTGTTCTCCATCTCACTGAAAGGCCCTTCCACCCTCTGACCCTTGCAATTCCCATTCTCTTAAGGTTCGTGGACACTCAATGCAATGCTCCAGTTTTAAACACACCATTATTTTTAAGGGTTCTTGCTGCTATTAACTCAGTCTTTATATGATACTATAACTATGGCTTTTAAATTAATTTTCCAAATCCAAAATACTTCAAATTTCAGGATTATTTTTTTTAAAAAGAAAGTCATAGGAATTATTTTAGAATCAAAGTAACGAGGACCTAAAGTTAAAGAATTGACCATACTGTGTTCAGAATGCATCTTTATCACAAAACCAAGAATTTCTTGAGTGTTCTGTTAGAAATCTGGGGTGGCTTTGACATGAAGTACAAATGTCGTCATTTCACAGATTAGGAAACTAAAGCTGGGAAAATGAAATAACCTGCTTCAGAGCTCACATCTCACGGGAACCTAATCTGTCTCCTGGCTCACTGCTTTTCTCACCTTAACATGTCCCTGAAGAAAAACCAAACAGCAACAAGTTTGTATTTTTGGACACACTTTACTGAAGAATTAAAACCCATATCATCATTCTGTTTTACAGGGAATGGCAAGAGATGTAATTGTAGAGGTGAGGGTGAGGCATACTCAATAAGCCCTGGGAAGCAAGCTCAGATGAGTACATAAGTCTCAGCCAATGTGGTAGTGAGGGCCAAGTCACACCACAGAACCTGCCGCACAACTCGAAGCCTCTTTAAATCAGCTTCAAGCAGATTTAATCACACCTAACCCTTTAGCTCTTTCCTAGCTAAAGTATATGATTTTTTCCTATTCAATATACTGTTTATTTTATAGGAATCCCAAAGGAAATCAGTAGTCTTTTAGTGGGACCCTTGCCAAAGGTATTTAAAGGTATTCAGGATAATGCTTTAAATACAAATTACTTGGTAGGAGGGATAGGAGAGCAATGCAGAAGCTTAAGAGAGTACATATTCCAGGGAGACTGGTTTTTCAGGAAATTTAAAAAATATCCCAGTGCATGTAAGGAAAATTGCATACCTAGGCATTATTTATCTAAATAACTCTCCTTATCCTAGGCCCATAGCTGGCATCATTAATGATGCCTACTAAATGAATGAACATGTCCCAACCTGAAACCCTGACCTCGGCACACAATGACTGCAATCATGAAGTTACTGATGAAACCGTAAGAATGCCAACAGGAAGCTTCCAGTACACAAAGCTCCAGGTAGATTTGGATCTGAGGAAGAGCAAAGGACACCATGTTCTTAGCTTTTGATCTCTTGGGTTTTTTATTCTTTCCAAAGGTCCTAGGGTCTTGACTGTAAGACTTGGGAAAGAAGTGAATTCCCTCTGGAGTATTTGACTGCCTATCTTCATTATGTGGGAGGGAATGGATCTGTAACTCAGGACAGAGGCCCAGGGTACAGATAAAAGTTTGCAGTATGCCAGCCAATGTCTTGTAGGTGAAGCCATGAAGGTAGATGCAGCCCAGGAAAAGCATACAAAGTAGAAAGAGGCTAAAAAATCTACTTGACCATGTGATTTGCACCAGCAGTAAGACAAACAGCAGGTAGTGAAGGGCAGAATGAACCAGCTGAGGGATGAAGATTGGTAGGGGAAGGCAGAAGCTGGAACAATTCAGCTCAGAATCCCGGTTGAGTAGGAAAGGAAGCAATGCCATGAGTGAACTGAGAGACTTTTAGAAAATGAAGCAAGGAATTTGATGTAGGTACATTTACCGGCTAGGAAATCTCAAATCTGTCACTTATCTCTTTCAAAATTCACACATACTAAGTACAACTATGCCCAAGGAAGCTGTCTGATAGACATGTTAAGAGGGCTCAAAATATACCTTGTAACCAAACAAGTAACTCTCCAAAGGCAGAACTCAGGCCATTTGGAAAGAATGGGAGGAGGAGAGAGGGGAGAAGATATTCCACAGTATGGGTAATCTTTCTGTCTTTCTTTTGACAAAATAAATTACATACAACTAAGTCTAACTTTGATGAACTTACTTTATAACCATCAACATACATGGCTCCATTTATAAAGCAAGTCTTGTACAAAACATAGGAGTTGTGAGATACACATTTCTGGCAGCAGCAATAAGCAGAGAGGCCCCTACTCCCATAAACTTCACATTCTTTTTCCAGCTGCATGCCAGACCAACAATAACCAAACTACACTACTCTCTCAGGACAAGCAGGAATGCAAAAATAGAACAGAACTGAAATCTATTAAGATTCGTATCCATAGAAGTTTTTATGGGGCTAATAAAGGACATTAGAAAAACTAAGACCAACTGTATTATAATCTCCAGTCTCTAAATTGCTTAAAGTTTGAATCAAGTGCTTAAGTTAATTAGAATTTCATTTTGGGGGAAGAAAACACAGTTCAACAAAGCTATTAGCTGTTTGGATATTGGAAGAGAAGCTCAATAATATATTATGCTTTGGAGAAAAGTAATAAAACCCATTCCTGATCTGAATTTTTAAAACCTCAAAGCCTCATTTTATTTAATCATGAGCTCTGTTCTTAAGATGTGAACATTGCAAAAAGAGAAAAAAGGTAAAGCCAAATTTCCTTCTCATAATAACTAAAACATTTATCCTAAACATGTTGTCTATGTGTTGTTTTGACTTAGTGTTAAGGCCTCTAAAACTGAAATGCAAAAATTTTTAATTTAAAAAATCTTATCAAAGAGAATAACCACTATAGATTGTCACTGAATTGCAGCAAATAAGATGCATTCACTTTGGTGCATTGAGAAGTATCAGGTTGACAGTTTAGGTATCAGTGGTCAGTTATTTTGTAGTTAACAACCAAAATACCCAAATGTGAGTTATACAGACTTTGTGGAGGAATCCCAGGTCCACTCCACCTTAGTGTAAAAGAAAATCTCTCTGGTTCCAGTGTCACTGGGTAGTGTTGGTGCTTGCTTTAGTGATAATGGAATTTAAAACTAAAGCAACAGTATAAATGTACAGGGAAAAGCTTCAACTGGAAAGTAAAGAAGATAGGAAAAGGACTCCAGCTTGAGTGGCTTGAGTGGCTGGAGGGGGCACACCCTGATGAAAAGGATGCTACTGGCCCGCTAGTGAAGCAAAGTGATGAGTTTTATAGAGTGCTTTAGGAGGATGGGGTCCGGTTGATCATTATTTCAGTCCTGGTTTCAAGCTTCAGAGGAGTCCTAATGACTGGAGGGGCAATTTGGTTCCCATGAGAAGAATCCTCATGACAGAAGGCAGTATCAGTCATGTGAGGCTCTGCTGGAATCCAAGGTGACCATGGCTTTAGAGCTATGGAGACTTCTGGGAATAGGTGTTTTTAGTGTTGAAGGGTGATGAGGAAGACCAGGCGAATTTAGGGCTAGTAAGCCTTGTGTTACCAACTTTTAGACAAATACTCCTTAGAGTATGTTATAAAATGAAGGTCAAACTTTGATCTGCTTTTGCAGTATGTACCTATTGGGCATCCGTAGGCCCAAGTGAAGAGTCAGGTGGGTTTTGCTGCTGCTGCTGCTGCTGTTGTTAGTTTGTTTTTAGCAAAAATCACTTTTAACTCCCTGTCTGCCTTAGAAGAAAACACAAATTATGTTTTTTAATGCTAAAAATATTTATTAACTTGTTTAAAAATTCCACATCAAAATAAAATGAATGTAAATCATGTTTTTAATGAGTAACAGGACCCACAAGTTTGTCCTGTATCCCTACAGTGGTCTCTGACTGTCCCTGGAACACTAGGATATGTGTGAACTGGTTGGGGAAAGAGATCTTGTGGCTTCTAACTCAGAGGCTTCTGTTAACTAGCAGAAACTACAGAATGTCTCATTATTGGGAACCCCAGAGACAGAGCTGTTCTGGATTGCACACTTCACGCTCACTTAGTGCAAGCAGAGCAGAAATTTAAAATCCTCGGAGAGGAAGGCCCAGGCTGCATGGTGCCAGCAGAGAAAAGTTGTGCGAGATGTATATATTTTTAAATCTTCAGGATTGGCATATACTCAGCAAATGTTTTCATAAATGAAACGAACTAATCTTATTTCCCACTTTGCTGTTAAATTATTGCATAATAATGATTTTTTTTGAGCATTAGATTTCCATCTGCAAAGTGGGTATGACCCCTGTGAGAAGATGTGTGAACAAACTGATGAACATGAAGTGATGAAGAATTTGAGTTTTCTGTTTTGCTAATTCTTTAATATGGGCAGATAGCATACTTTCAGTGCCAAAAATAAAGTTCCCCTAGGGGTGGGGATTTAGCTCAGTGGTTTTGCCGCCTGCTGCGCAAGCGCAAGGATCCGAGTTCGATCCCTGGTACCAAAACAAAAAAAAAAGTTCACCTTTTTTCTCAATAGCTTTCTTCTAATCAAAAATCTTCCCTAGCTTGTAAAAATAAATATTCTTTCCCATAATCTAAAACTAATTTCACTAGAAAAAAATTTTAAAAACTGCACTTAAGTGACTTTTTCTTCAGAATTAAACATCATGAAAATAATGTTCATCTTCATTTTAAACAAGATGGCTTTTTGCTCCACAACAACTTATTTTAATTCATAGTGTAGTAACCAGTATTACTGCTGTTAATTTCAAGTTCTGATAACAACTACAGGTATATCTACCACTATTAGTCTACTGCTATTAAGTGAATACTCTTTCCCAAGTAACTATGTTTTGCATTTTATTTATATTCTATTTAATCTTCATTAGCAATTCAATGAAGAAGATATTATTCCTTTTCTACGCATGTAAATAGAGTCTCTAAAATGTGAAAGGACTAAACCTTGCTAAGAAATATAGTGAGCCCTTGACTTACGAACTTGATTGGTTGCCCGGGGGCTGGTTTTAATGCAAGTTGGTCATAAGTCAACACAGCTGAGATCTGGATGTTTACCTGGTACAGGCTATAGATAACAAGAGGCAGATGAATCTTCCATTAACCTAATTAACCCAAGTTGTTTGTATATCAGGCCGGTTGTAATTTGAGGGTCCACTGTAATAGAAGCTGGATTTAACCAGGTATGGTTTACTTCTAAGTTCATCTTTCTATTATGTAAACTGTCTTCAAAACAAATTTATAGAGGAAAAAAATCAGTAAGTTAGAGTCTGTATTTCTGAATTTCAGAACTACTGCTTCATTTCTTGAAAGAATAACACAGTGTAATATATAAATTTTCCAAAAATCTCTACTAAATATGCCTCAGATTATCACACAATGTTCTTCATTTGTTGGTACAAAATGAGTCAAATGAGCAGTAGCCATACACTCTTTTGGCTTTTTTTTTTTCTTTTTTTTTGGTACTGGGGATTGAACTCAGGACCTTGCACTTGCGAGGCAGGCGTCAGAACCACTGAGCTAAATCCCCGGCTCTCTTTTGACTTTTTGAAAATTCAAATAAATGACATTGGTAATACTAAAATAAGCTAGAAAAAAGAAAGCTTCCTCAGAAGACAATACTCCCTGTGTAAAAATAATCCTTAAAAGACTTTAAAGGTGATTCCCACCATCTGGCATACAACAGAAGTACCTGCATCTTTTGTCTATTATTTGTCTGTTTTCCACCAAGTCCACTTCAGCAAGAATAACTGGTTTAGTGGCTGCTGCTGGGTTTCTGCAGATTCTGCTACAGGTACTGTCTTGTCCTTAAGGAATAATGTCTACTGCAGTACTATCACACTGGCTGGAGGCAAAACTCTTGAAAAACAGGTAGAATTTGGCTTGAAGCCCTTTGAACCTACAATTACTCTCCAACGTTCCAGTCTACACAATAGCACTTTACAGTAGCAACATCATTTCAGCACAAGGGGAGGAATGTTAAATTTAGCTTGTTGGCAAAAATACCCTACCACAACTTAAAAGAATTATGCACGCTTTAAATAACTTTGAAACATACTTCCCACACTTCTTCCCCATCTTTGGAATGGGGACAACTTGACACTAACCCTACAATTAGAAAATATAGAGTGTGCAATCAGAAAAGCTTTAAAGAGTTTCTAAGTAGGAATCAAAACATTAGGCATATTACAGTCAATTATTTGGGAGTTAATTATCCAGAATCATCCAGTATTAGTTAGAACCATTCAGATCTACTTCATTTCCTTCATTTTCAGTCACTGATCATCAAGCTGATATCCTTCAGGAGTACTTATAAAAATTAAACAGAAAAAAGTGGAAACTCCATCAGCTAATATTGAGGGCTCTAAACCTTGTTCTGATAAAGAACGATAACACTGGTTTTCAGCTGGGGCAGAGAAAGGAGATGACACATCAGGATCACTCTAGGAACTGTTTTAATGAATCTATTGATTTCACTCAATTTGTAAACTGTGTTTATCTATCTCATTTTTATCTGAGCTACATAATTATTCTAAGGTTTTTATTAAGTCTTGCTTAAAGTTAAATTATCACTTTTGGAAAATCTAAATGGAGAAGTGGGAAAGAGGAGAAAACATTTCCACTCCAAATGCCAACCTTTTACACTTCATTCAAAATTTCTCAATATAAAACCACTAAACTCCACATGCTCAGTGTATTCAAATGATTTACAAACGTTTATGCAGCAGCCAAACACACCAACATTATAATCTTCTTCAGTGGTGGGCTCATGGGCAGCTCATATTATTGGCAGCTTGACTGGGCCTAAAAGTAAAAGAACGGGGCTGGGGATTTAGCTCAGTGGTTTCACTGCCTGTCTTGCAAGCGCAAGGTTCTGAGTTCAATCCCAGTACCAAAAAAAAAAAAAAGTAAAAGAATGAGAGAGGGGTTGCATATACACAGGGAGGTAGAAAATGAGACCGATTTTAAAATAAAGCGTATGGAAATTGGTATCTTTACCTTAAAAACATTTAATATGAATGATTCTAGATTATCACTTCAAACTATTGCCCAAGATGGAAGGGTAGTTAAAGCTTTAACTACTTTAAAAAGTTAAAGCTTTTTTTTATTTTTTTTTATTGCCAAAATTCATTTTACAATGCCATGGTACATTTAGTAGTGGTAAGTGACAATAACCCATAAAAAGTAAAGTACCATAGTTGTAAGTTCAAGTTCAGGACTCACATGCATGAGCTAAAATAAAAACAAAATGTCATATTTTGGAAACCAGTCAGTGACTTAGTCCATCAGGCAGTCAGCATTTCTGGAGGGCCTGGGCATATTATGGGTCAAGCTTGAAGCCCTGCATTTGATCCCCAGTACTGCAACAAAACATTTCTGGAAAACCAACTGTGTGCCAGGAATGGAATTAGGAGTTTTCTTGTGGAGAATCAAGAAGGAGTGAAGCTGAGGTTGGCCTGATGAATAAATGTTTTTGGACCACCAGTGAGGTGATATATAGACTACAGTGTAAAGAGAGAGATACCAGAACACAGAAGCCAACCACGAGAGCATGAAGCCTTGTATCATGTTGAGAGATTGAAATGAATGGGTAATAGAATTTCTTTCCAGTGCTGGGGATCCATTGCACTGAGCTACACTACCAGCCCTTTTATAAGTTTTAAATTTCACCCACTGTGGTGGTGTATGCCTATAAACCCAGCACTTGGTAGGCTGAGGCAGGAGTATACCTGTGAGTTCAAGGGCTGCCTGGATTATATACTAGACCCTGTTTCAAAAGAAATACATAAAAGAATAGTATCTATAATTTCAAAAAACTTTTTTTTTGGTACTGGGGATCAAACTCAGGACCTTGCCCTTGTGGGACAGGTGCAGTGACACTGAGCTAAATCCTTGGCCCCTATACTTTTTAGATTTTGAGACAGGATCTTGCTAAGTTCTCCAGGCAGGACTTGAATTTACAATCCTCCTGCCTCAGCCTCCCAGAGTTCTGGGATTAAGTATGTGCCACTATGCCCAGCTAAGATAGAAATATTTTAAATGAAGAATCAGCAAGATGGACTTGATCAGTTTTTATGATATAAGACAGCATTATTGATATAAGAAATCAATGGAAAATTGGATATAAGAAATGGTGGAAAAGGAATCACTTGAAATTTAGGAGTTAGATATTGGGCTGGTATGAAATACATTTATTTAAGATGATAATGTCTCATCTAAATGGTTGTTGGATCAATTTAATTAACTTTAAGAACCCAAGCATGTGTAATTTCTTTCCAATGGATTTCTTCCCAATGGTACCTCTTTGAATTTTATGCAGTGATGAGCCTGAATTTGGAAAGAGGCAATCTCTTAATTCTATTTTTACACATTTACCTTCTGTTAATTACTACTAGTCAGGTATTAAATCTATTGCAGTAAACTGAGGTTTAACTGTATCTTTGAAACCTTACTTTTTAGTACAATAAATATTATTCAAATCTTATAATATATGAACAGTTGACAAATTCAAACTTTATTCAATGGCAACTTGTCAGGAGAAAGGACATCCCTATCTTGCACTATGGTGAGTTAATCACAGCCCGCCATACTCTTTCCAACAGCTCACAAAGGCCAACTCTAGAAATTGGAGGCTCCACATCTATGCTTTCATGTAAACAGGCTGCAGCTCCAGGACAACCAGGCCTGCACTTAGCCATTGTGCTCCATTTTAATCTTACTTCCCCTTCAAAATTACTGTCATCCTGCAATGCCAAACATGTCTGCCAGAGTTTGGGAGTCTTTTATAATTTTCAAGATATTTCATTTATATTAGAATAAGCAATGGATTACCAAGGGGGGACGAGGGAGGACGAGGATGAGGAGGATGAGGAGGAGGAGGAGGAGGGAGAGGAAGAAGAAGAAGAGGAGGAGGAGGAGGAGGAGGAGGAGGAGGAGGAGAGAAGAAACCAGGAAACGGTATGTTTGATATTCTATATATTTAGCCTAGTAAGTAATTGAGGCTCATATATAAAGAACATATATGTACTAATTATATGTGGACCAAAAATCCAGCTAAATTCATTTATATTAAAGAAAAACAAGAATGTCTTTATTTTCACAGTAAGAGTACTAGTCCTAGACAGAGGAATAGAGCAGCTCCTTGAATGCTTGGGTTGTATCCTCAGTGCCCACTTGGCATATGGGAGGTATCCAAGTAATGGCAGATGGAGAGGAGGAATAAAGTGCCTCGGTGACATCAATAAGACATTACTGAAGTATAAAACACTGGACTATAGCTATATCATCTTAGGATATTTTCTAAATATTCTGATTCTTTTTCTTGAAATATTTGCTTTTCTCGTCATTTACATCTATTAAAAAACTTGGCAAAAACAAAAAACAAACTAATCAAAACTCTAAAAATCCAGCAAGAAATTGATTTGCTTCAAATTATAATGTATACATAGTTGATTACTATGCAATCATAAACAATAATGGACAGCTCATGATGATTCCCTAATGCATTTAACTATAAAGCATGCATAATGCAATTCTATGTTTTGCAAAAAATAGATAAACTTAAAAACATGTATCACACCACATGCTAAGTGTGGTGGTGCATGCCTGAAATCCTGGCACTCAGAAGACTGAGGTAGGAGGACTGCTGTGAATTCGAGGCCAGCCTGAATTACATACTGAGACAATTAATTTTTTTAAAAAACAAACAAAAAACTCCCACATATCTATATTTTAGGTATGTATATGTCTTTGAAAAGACAAAAACCAAAACCTAACCTCTGAGCAACATGATTACAAGTGATTTTTAAATTTCTGCTTCTCTGTATTTTAATCTTTTCTATAGCAAATATATATTGAATAAGATAAAGTTATAAGAAAAAAACAAAAATAAATTTTAGTTGTTTTCAAGTTAATAAAATGTTTACAGCATACTATTTAGGGCCAACAATTCATTCAACTTTTTATTTTCCTGCTAAATTTTTGAAAATAACAACTGCAAATTTATAGATGTTGAAGTTGAAGCAATTGCAAAAGAGGAGAAAGACATCTAAACCAGAGCAGCCAAAGCTGAATTCTGGAAGAAGTTGCCTTTAGGCCAGGTTTGGCCCTCTAGGGAGAGGGAAGACCAAGCACAACGATACCATTTATAGAGTCCTATTGTACCCAGCATAATCCTAATGTTTTATATAAAATATTTTAAATCCTCATTATGCTTAAAAAGTTAGCATTATTATTCACATGTATCATACAATGACACACACTTAGAAAAAGAAATTACCTAAACCTACACAACTATTAAACAAAGCAGCTACACTAGACTGACAAGATCTTAGTGAGACCCAAGGAAGGGTCCAGGTGCAGATGGAGAGAAACTGATATGCTCTGAGTTTGTCCTCAACGTACCTCCAAACCAGTTTGTTCCAATACCACTGGACCACTGGTTGGTCCTTCAATTAACAGGTGGGGCCACAGTTAATGTCACTGACACATCAGATGGGAGAGGGAAATATATGGGGGAAAGGTGCTTTAGGTTTTACTGTGATGGTACAACAATGTGTGGGTACCTTGTGTGGGAGAAAGGGGGAGACTTGCAGCTAGCTCAGGAAATTACGCGAAGTCCACAGTCTATCTTAAGTTATTCCATGCTTACAGTGAGAGATGGTACTGGGTACTCATGTGTGTCTTTGTAACCAGTAAAGGTGAGTACAGATGAAAAAAGCCACACCAAATTCTATTCATTCTGCATAGAGACTGACAAGTCAGCTTGGTTCCTTAGACAGGTGAGTGGCTGCTAATTTATCAGATAAATTTTTGTGTCTTAGAAAAATAATCATCATTTACTTATTTTCGTTGGAATTTACCACTATCTAAACATCTATTTACCACTAAGTGTGTATCTTGCTTAAAATCCATCTCTCTCTACATCATAAATTTCATGAGGACAGGGAGTTTTGTCTGTTTTATTCATTGAGGCATTCACAGTACCTAAGGCTGTTCCTGACACAGATTAGACTGTCAATAATGTTTAAGGGATGACTGGATCAACTACCTTATGAACATCAAGATGGCTCATACAGTTGTTAACCTGAAGGCTGCCATAATGAAGACTAGATTGTTGGGAAATAAGAGTGAGATATCTGCATAGAAATGGGCCTGAGGGGGAGACTTGGAACTGAGACATCACTGAGATGTTAGCATGTCATTTAATTGTCGGAGTCATCTCTGTCTAGGTTGATCAGTTAAAGTCTAAGATGTGTCCAGTTCTATAAGAGAAATCATGAAACTAGAAAGAAGGTTCACAACTGAGCTGTTAAATGGCCTCAGAAAAGGATGAATTGAAAGGTGGATCAGAATTGACCATGACAAAAAAATGTTTTAAGAAAGATGTGGCATGTGCCACTACCTGTCAAACTATCCCAGTGATGACTTTAACCATAGTTTGTTTTGGGGTTTTTTTGGTAACGGGGATGGAACTTGGGACCTTGTGCTTGCGAGGCAGGTGGTGGAACCACTGAGCTAAATCCCCGGCCCAAACTATAGATTTTTAATTTACATAATATTAATAGGAATTTTAGTATTAGTTGATGAGCATGTATTAAACTAAACAGAATGCAAGAGAGTTTGAACTGTGCTGATAGATTTGATCAGAAAAGAAGCCTGAATACAAGTTGAGAGATTTACACTGGAGGACAATGAAAATACTACTCAATGACTCAAACAAAGCAAGGCTCAGAAGCAGGTTTTCAATGATATCTTGCAAATTTATGTAAGAATCTACAGCACAGTGGGTGAAGTATTTATAAATTTGTCTTAGAGCAAAACTGTTAGATGTAAAAGGAATAGCAGCTCCCTGGAGAGGCAGGGAGTACACTTTATGTTCATTTTATTCTGTAGTTTATTTCCTTACTGTTTGCTGCCCCTTGCTATGACACTCTTGGGTGCTGTGCTAAGTATAAAAGAGGTAACAAAAGAGAATACGACATGATTGTGGGAATTAAAGGACTTACCATCTTGTGTTTCGGCAGAGTGGAGGGGTAAAAGAACAGTCGCAGTGAGTTAAAAACGAAACAGGATGCAAAGAAATGGGCACAGTTAATCTAGAACATTGTTCCTCCCCTTTCTCCTCCCTCTACAGGTAACCTTGGTCTATTTAGAAAAGAAAATCAGAAAAAGCTGAAGATAGTCCTTGTTCTTTATATTGAAAAAAGGCAATCAGCACCATAATGACACAAGGAAAATTACAACCAAACACATTGGTAAAATATTGGTAAAAATAAGAATGAAGCCAGGTATGGTGGTATATGCTTGTAATCTCAGCACTCTAGGGGGCGGAGGTAGCTTCAGAAGCTTGAGCCCAGTGTGGGTAATTTAGCGACTGAGACCCTGTCTCAAAAAAAAAAAAAAAAAAATTAAAAAGGTACGGGGATCCAGACTTTAATTTCAGTCAAATGGCAGCGCCGGTCCCGGAGGAGCTCCTGGCAGGGTAATGGAGTCTCGGGCCTTCACGTTACTGCGGGACGAAGAGCTCGAGGAGATCAAGAAAGAGACCTGCTTTTCCCACAGTCAGATCACTGGCCTCTACAGCCAATTCACCAGCCTGGACAAAGGAGAAAACGGGACCTTCAGCCGGGAAGATTTCCAGAGGATTCCAGAGCTTGCCATTAACCCCCTGAGGGAACAGATCATCAATGCCTTCTTTCCAGAGGGAGACGACCAGGTAAATTTCCGTTGGTTCATGAGAATTTTGGCTCATTTCCGACCCATTGAGGATAATGAAAAGAGCAAAGATGTGAATGGACCAGAACCACTCAACAGCAGAAGCAACAAACTGCACTTTGCTTTTCGGCTGTACGATCTGGATAAAGATGACAATATCTCCCGTGACGAGCTGTTACAGGTGCTACGCATGATGGTTGGCGTGAACATCTCAGATGAACAGCTGGGCAGCATTGTAGACAGGACCATTCAGGAGGCTGACCGGGATGGGGACAGTGCCATATCTTTCACAGTTTGTCAAGGTTTTGGAGAAGGTGGATGTAGAACAGAAAATGAGCATCCGGTTTCTTCACTAAAGGGCACAGACCAAACTATTCCTTGCTGTCTAGTATTTAAGAACTGGAACTTCAAGAGTCCTCCTGTCCACCCGTCCCACCCCTATCCCATCTCTTCCCTTCTCTCGAAGTACCACTGCTGTTGCATGATGACCCCAAATGTTTGCCCATCCAGACCCACCCTGTGTTTAAACCTGCCTTACAGAAGGGTTCATCTGGCCTCTTTCTGTTCTGTAGCTGTCCACCACCTCTTTATTTCTCAGCACCATCTCTCCTTTTTGTGCTGCAAAACACCACCCATCCATCTACTCTGAGAAGGGGAGAGGGAATCATGCCTGGATCGGGCCAGCAGAGCTCTCGCTGTGTGGACATGTAGCTGTGCTGCCCTCACTGCAGCAAGGTTCCGTTGTCCTCGTGTGCATCCTTGCCTTTCCATTTCCTTGTCACCCAGCCTGCCATCCTGCTGACCCTCACAGTGCACCCTGTTCTACTTGGCGCCCCAAGCTATGCCTGTTAAATCTGTTTCTGACTTGGCAGGATGGTTCTGTGGTCTGGCAGTTTTATCTACCTTCTCTCTTAAATGGGTCTCCAGGACGCTGCCTTTCTAGGAACATTTCAGGAGCCAAAACTTCTCTTGGAAGAATGTGACCCTCTCTTGTCTCTTGCACTGTTTGTCATCAAAGGGCTTCTAGGTGGAAATGACCTTGAAAGGTCACATTGGTGGCTTGCCCAGGTCACTATACCTCTGGCTTCTGATTCTCAGCTTATGCACCTACATGGCTTCTCTGATGAGTGCTGTGCAGGTCCGCTTGGCTTTGGGTCACTGTCACCACCAGAGTGGCTGCAGAGTTGAGACTGTCTCGTGGCTCTTTGAGCAAAGAAACCAGGAGCCCCTTAGCACCTCCTGCACTCACACTGCAGCATGGCGTATGCCTCGGTGTGATGACAGGAAGATCTCTCCCTTTAGATTTCCAAGTAGAGCAGCTAGTGTCACGGAAGTGCCTAACATCCCAGTCCAAGAGAATTAAAGATTAGCTTCAATGTCCTGAAGTTCTACACAAAATTCTTGTTTTTGGTTTTGGGGGGGGATTGGTACTGGGGATCAAACTTAGGACCTTGAGCATGTGAGGCAGGCAAGGCACTAGAGTTAAATCCCCAGCCCACAAAATTCTTTATGAATTTTACACTTGGCAGTTGTTAATGTGGAAGCCATGGTCAGCTCCTACTACAGCCCAAAGCATTGAATGTATTGTCTTGCTGCCTGGTAACATGACCCTCCTAGCTCCTGTCTGGACCACTGCTAATCCCTTGGGGACAAGGGGTCTGGCACTAGTGGCTCTGAGGTCATTAAGTGAGCCAGGGCAATTTCTCTGCCAAAGCCAGCTTAGACCCCATTGAATTGGGCCGTTGCCGTCTTCTGTTTTTTGAGTCCCTTCATCCATACATCAGCCCTTGGCTGACTCTGTGACTGGCTGCTTGCTTACTTGTTCCCTTGCTGTCCAAGATGTGTGAACAGTTCTTTAGGAGAGGAACTGCTAAAAAATACCAGTGCAAAGGGATGAACAAAGGTGGGGAACAGGAGTGGCCAGGCTGGATGGCGTAAGTATAAATGCATGAGAAATTCTTTGTGATGTATCACTCTGGCTTCATGTATCACTCATGTATTACTTCAACGTGAAGTAATACAGGAATTATGTAAAAGGGAAGAACTGTGTGATAGTGACCTGTTAGGAGTCAGAAACTCCTTGGTTTGCATATTTAAAGTTCCTAAGATTATGGCTGTCCCCGTTTGGCTGTATAGCAAACTGTTTTAATCCACAGTTGTGCCTTACTGTCCCATTAAAATTGTATTGTTCATTCTGTTAATAAATACAAAGAAAAAAAAAAGTACAGGGATATAGCTCAGTGCAAAGGCACTGGGTTCAGCCTCCATTACTGCCTGCCCCAACCCAGTCTGAGAATGACGTTAGCCATTGTCGTTTTCCAAATATAAGGCCAAGGAATTAATAGTGTGTTATATGACCTTGGCCAGTATCTTAAAGTCTTTGACCTTTGGTTTCATCATAAAAGTAAGAGCACTGGGTTAGAACAGTAGATCTCAATTGTTTGTTCATTTAAGAATCAAGGACTTGCTAACAGACCAAAGTCCCTAACTTCAGACCAAGGATTTTGACTTTAAGTCTCCTATTGGAAGCCCAAAGGTCTGCACTTGAAATTAGTCCTTCATATGATGTGATGCTGTGTTTGCTCTGGGGAATGGCCTGAAAGATCCTATGCTCTGTGGAAGGCTCCATAACAAAAGGAAAATAACAGAAATATTAAATGCACATCTTATTTCTTTCTTCCTGATTCTCTTTATGTATTCCCATTGTAAAAGTCACAGTTTACAGAATGGATTATTTAATAAGGAGAAGTATAATTTAATCTGTATGTCATTCCTTCTGCAGTCAGTGAAATTAAAACTATACTTTTATCAGAAAATGAGGCTTAAACATACTACATTCAAACTGAAAAACATAACTTGCACCTACAAAGCAAAATAATTTCTAAAAACTATCATGATTTATGTGGAGAGTAGAATCTGAGAAATCACATGTAAAATGTTTCCATTCTCCAGCAAAAATATTTTAGGAATCATGGTTATTTAATATGCTTGTTAGTAATTCGTGCAGCTCCTGTGTGCACCCAGGGACTACTGCCATGCAAGTATTCTACAGAGAAGCAGCAGGAAGAGTAGGCAGTTAAGCACCCTGGTCCTCAGCTAGGGGTTCAGGCAGAACAGGAACCTGTGACAGCTTCAGTACACCCCTCCATCTGAATATGAAGAAAATGGTACTTAGGTTTGCACTGTATCATTTGGGCAACCCCTTTGCCACCTGGCACTTTCAGGAAATGGTGTTTTATTTTTTAAATGCCATACGTTTCCTTAGTGGCAAAGAGGCATGGCTTGATTGCATGACCATTCAGTGCTAATATTCCTCATCCTGTGAGATGATCTGAATCCAAGAGAAATTAGTCTTCATTTCCTCAACCAAGAATTGTTTGAAATTCAACTACATGATTCATTTTACAAAGCTCTCCTGCCATCATCCCCCTTCAGCATTTAATCTGTTTCAAATTTAAGTTTACGAGAACTATAAGAGCTTTGATGGTTGCATATTTATTAAGTAAAGATCAAAGACCCTCTTTGCTTTTTTAAGTCTTTCCCATTTGCAAGGGATGACATAACATTTCAGATGACAGTCTCTTTCCAACTAGGAATTCAGCATGAGAAGACTGCCTCTGTTTTCAAACATTTACTTTTCTCTAAGCCTAAATATTCTCCCAATTATAAGCATGCTGCCACCACACATGGAATTTCATTCAGTATTACATTTCAGAGACATCAGGAATTTAGCATACTATTTTTTATTCTCACAAATACTGCTTTTCCTTCCTATCAATCTTTTTTCCTACTAAGCCTGGCTTCGGTGCTTATGAAAGAAGTCAAAAATTATCTTTTAAAATAGATCTTTAGAGAAAATGGCTTCTGTTGTGTTGTTGTCTCTGAGAATGACCTCAAACATACATGTCTATTCTGTAGTCACCCCTCCCAGAAAAGGACCTGATAATTATACACTGAATAGAAAACCCAGACAGCTACCTGTCTATCAGCTTGGTCTGTAACCATAAATACAGTTAAACAGACATTTAAAGAAAATCACTAATATGAAAGAGAACCAAGATGAGTAATGTGAGAGAATCCAGGAGAAAACAGAGATAATTCTGTAACAAAAGAAACCTCTAGAAGTTTTAATTACTAATTCCCAAAAGAAGGTATTATAATGATCAAAGAACAGGCTGATAGAAGAAAAGCAACCACAGGTTGGGTATCAAACAATTATCAAAAGGAACACAACAGAATAGGCAAAAGTATATGTATAACATTTTAAATGTTAAATATATTAATATATATTAATGCAATTTTATTATAAAATTTACTTATAAATACAAATGAGAAATAAAAATTGTTAATGAACATATGAAAATCCAATCTCACAATAAAGAAATGTAAATTAAAACTAGGTATTTTTACTCTTCAGAATGGCAATAATAGCTAGGATGGTGGCACAGGCCTACAATTTGAGAATCTGAGGCAGAAAGATCACTGAGTTCAAAGCCATCCTGGGCTACATACTGAGTTCAAGGCCAGCCTGAACTACACAGTGAGACTCTGTCTACAAAAACAAAACAAAACAAAAGAATGGCAATAATAGCATTGCTATTGATCCAATGCTGTATAAACAAATCACTCCAAAATACGCCTTAAAATCATTTCTTCTCTCCTATGGTTCTGTGCATGCATAGGAATTCAGTAGTGGTTTGGCAGGGCAGTTCTGATTTGGTGTGTTTCATTCTTATGAAGCCACAGTCTTTGAAAGATATATTCCATGGCTAGCAAGTTGGTACTGGTGCTTAGAGGGAGGTCTCTATTCCTCCATGGTCTCAGTGGTATGGAGACTGGCTTCTTCAAAGGTAAGCAGTCCAATACAGCCAAGGGTTTTTATGACATAGCCTTAGTAACACATGTTCCCTCTTACCATACTTTACTGGACATACTAGTCAGCCATAATTTAGAGTAGAAAGCACAAAAACATGAAAGCTGGGCGGTGAGGATCATTGGCTTGATTCCACAATTGCAATATTTAGTTTTGGCAAAAATGGGTGGAAATGAGAGCCTTCAAATACTATTTCTGTGTGTGTAAATTGGTGGGCCTCATTTAGAGGATGATTTGACAGTAGCAACCATAATTTTAAATGCGTATTTCTGCATATATTCTATGTGAAAAATACATAGACATTCACTGCAACAGTGCTTACAGTAACAAAAGGGAAATAATCCAATATTTGTAAAAATATATTATTTATTTTTATATTATTCATAATATATATATTTGTTTATATATACATATATATTTTTTGAGACAGTCTTGCTATGTAGTTCAGGCTGGCCTTGAATTCACTATGTAGCCCAGGTAGGACTCAAACTTGCAGCAATCTTTCTGCCTTAGCCTCTCAAGTGCTGGGATTACAGGCATGTGCCATCATGCCTGGCCAAATATTTGTAAATAAAGGAATGGATAAATTATAAAATACTGTGGAGCAGTTAAAAGTAACAGACTGGAAACAGAAATATTTCTAAGACATGGTGTTAGAATATAAGCAGAAAGAGTATACACAATTTATATAAATAAATAAAATTAAATACATGAAACCTGATTTTTTAAATGTGTGTGTACATGTACAAATATGAAACCTACAGTTAACTTCTAGGACATATACAGAAGTTTTGGCAATTATTTCAGAAAATATTGTTGAGTTTTAAGACTAGAGACAGCATTTTACTTTTTAAGTTTGTTGTTTGATGCAAAAATGGCTTTAATAATTTAAACATTAAAATACTGGTAAGCAAGCTTTGAGTGACAACCCAAGACGTCCTCCTATAGAAAAGAATACATGTTGTAGTGGCTAAACTTTATGGCACCTATTTATGCTTTTCAGAGGCCTTTTCTGGCTGGCTTGTGGGTTTCTAGCTGATGTTATGATTCTGTTGATCTCAGTCAAGTTTCTAGAAAACAAGAGAGAGCAAGGTTTCAACTTCTAAGTCTGTTATCACTTGTGGTAGTGTACAAATAGGAAAGGGATGTTAGTTGTACAGGCACTGAAATACTGGCTCCCACTTACCCTCATTTTCATCATGTATAAAATGGGAATAAGAAACACTGCCCACTTATTCAATTTCACTACAATTAAATGAGACACTGAAAGTCATTGACATTAATTAGAAACTCAAAAGGTGGCCAGTATTAGTTTAGGTCTATTCTAAACCTATTAGAAATAAAGCACTGTTTTGGTCAATATAGAAGCTATTAAGTGAACATATGCTAAGCAGAATAAACAAATCATGACTTGTACTGGTTTACTCTTAGCTTTCCTTAAGATACTTAAGGAAGGTATGCTTTGGTCAGAGTTATCAGACTATTAAGAGTTTTATCTGTTTGCATTATAAAAACTCAAATTATTGTGTTGTACAGCAAAAGAAATCTTAGAAAAGCTTAGTTTGGAAAATCACTGGTTATAATAGCAATTGTAATGCCTTCTCAACTTGAACTTTTCTACTAAGGTATCTATATACCCAAAACACCTACTAAAACAGCAACCCATAAACAAGTTTATGATTCTATAACCTTGCAATCTGATAGAAGGAAACTGGTCTACATCACTTCACTGAATTCTTCAAACAGGCCATTTCACTTCTTTGGGCTTGAGATTTCCTCAATGAAAAATGAGAAGCCTAGGTTAAATTATCTCTAACAACCCTTCCCATCTCAAAAATTTATGGGAAAGTGCTTCACCCCCTCCCTTAATCAGAGGCACTTCTTTTCCTTGTAAATTGATCAAAGCATCAGGTGTGTGTCTTGTTCATCCTGAGAATGTACTTCTAGCAAAAGACTTAAACACTAGATCAGAAAATAGACTGTGGACTTCATCATCATAGAATCTGATCTAAAACCAGGGTATAAATCCTTCTTGATAAGCAAAGGCTTTGGAAAGCTGACCAATGTGAAACAGGACTCAAGAACTCACTATAGTCATCCCCTCCATGCTCTAGCACCCATTTATTAGCCACAACAGACCAGGTGTTTTTAAGTCAGCAGGTGCTAAATGATTACTATAAAAATGTACCCTAATCATAGTGCTGGTTCATTGAGGACCTGTAATTTCAGCTTGATTCTGCCGCACTAGTTAACTGACATTTAACTAACTTTACATCCTGTTAAGAATTGTTCTGTCCCATATTGCTATTACTGTATTTCCGAACTTTTCTATATAATATGTATTATCTATACAGTATCTACTAATATATATTACTATCTAGTATTAGATACTTGCAGGGTTGAAACTCATAAAATATCACTACGAAAAGAGTCAGGGCTGCTGAGTATGTAGCTCAGTGATATAGCGCTTGCCTCACATGTGCAAGGCCTTCAGTTTAATCCTCAATACCACAAAGAAAGTAAAAAGTGTATGACTACCTTTTCCCCTTGTCAGTTCAAGTCTATGAAAATGAATTCCAATCATCTTTCTGCTTAAAGCCACATGAAAATTAGAATGTATTTTTTTTCCAACATAAAGTTTATTCAGTTGAGTTCCAACAATTCTATTGCCATCTTCATAAAACTGTGTGGATCACTAGGTTATCTTATGAAGGTTAAGAGGTTTATTTACATGATCATCGAATACTCACTGTGCCAATACCAGACACCACAAAACAGTGTCAGCTTTCTCCCTTTTAAGTATTTAGCCATTCCAGGCTGCTCTGATTAACTCAGAGTCTGGAAGTTCCAGAACTGTCTAATATTCAAGACATATTAACATCTTCAAATGTATAAACAGCTTCTTTTGAAATATAACTTTTTCACAAGAAAACAAGTCTCAACAGGATTTGGCTGCAATTAAAGCCTCTGTTTTAGGATATTACATATTTTATAATATATCATGTTCTACTGAGTTTCACTGGGTAAGTACCTCTGAGCATGTCTTTTTCTTGTATGAAGAGTTGAGAACTCATTTTGCAAAATATTGCAAAGGAAAGTGGATACCTGGGGCTGTGCCTTTATCACTATTGGCTCCTCCACAGCATGATCACAAAGCTTTTCACACCATGGTTAATAAATGTTCATTAAGCATAACTGGAGAGGTAATAGGAAATATCCACAAAAATTCTTGATACAGTCTATAATTATACAGTTACACAGTTTCAAAGTCTAGATTAAAAAAAACTCATAAAGCATTTTCAAGCGTCCATATATATGTAATTTATAATGTATCTTTAAATTTATGCTGTCAATGTTAAATGTTTTCTTTTTTTTTTTTTGGTACTGGGGATTGAACTCAGGACCCCTGCGCTTGTGAGGCAGGCGCGGTGCCACTGAGCTAAATCCTTGGCCCGAATGTTTTCATATCTTACGTCTACTCAATTGGTTTTCAATATTTGGCATTCATAGTAAAAATCTGTATTTAGTCAAATTAAACACTAAAAGATATAAGGAAAAATAATTAAATTTTATTTCTTAAATGACTACATATTTACAATCATAAAAATTTTCATGCATATGACATAAGATACTGTGCTTTCACAATTATTAAAAAGTAAGAATCTTAGGAAAATCTAGCTTTATTACTTGTAAAGAAATTAATGGCTGATAAGAATGTTAAATTACTATTAGCCCAAGATGTTATCACAATCATGAATAGCATTTAAGCATGAATACCATCATTTTATTTTTGACACTACACTTTACAGTATTTAGATCAAAATCTCCTGGAGGCAACAAGCCTGTGTACTGAATTACATATGGAAGAAAGCTTTTAATTCACGATGTCATAACAGTCCAAAGTATAAAGATATAATTTAATGACGGTTACATGATGGAGAGCTAGCAAAATATGCTAGCACAGGGTAGTAAACTGCGGACTAAGCATGCACTAAGCCAAAGGACTACTTTAGGCTATAGAAAGTCCTTGATTATTCCCAGCTTTCAGAGGTCACTAAATTTTATAATTATCTCCAAACACTTTTCTTCAAGGTCATTTAAGCTTTGTCTAAATAGCTGGGTATGCTGCCAAGCAACATCACCATCTCCTTTGCTTAACTCCGCTTCCAAAATAACTTCAGTGGAACCAGAAAAGTCGTGGTAGGAACGAAGATTTTTATCTGTTGGAGGAGAAAAAAAATTAACACTATGCTTTTTGTAATTTAATGAGTAAAAAGGTATAGCTATAGAATGCATTTTCTATAAGCTGACTTATAGGTTAAAATCAACCTTTAAAATACAAATATATATTACTCTTTATAGAGGACATGCATCATTTGAAATAATTTTTCTTCTTGCATTTGTATCAGTCTTTGATACATTTATTTAGAACATTTATAACATAACATTTATAACATTATTATAACATTTTAGTTCTGATATAACCATTTATGGTTTTTTACTAAAAAAATTTTTTTTGTGGTAGGAAACAAAATGGCAGACATTTTGGTGGGGGGAAGAGTTTGGGGGAAGCAGAGGTAAGGAAGAAGGAAGTAAAAGAATTGAAAATGATTAAGATACACGTGTAGAAATTCCCCTCAAAAAAATGTAACTATCGAGTATTACAAATACAGAATACAAAAAATACAAAAATTATTTCTGCTCCAATACTATGAATAATTTGTGGTATGAAAATGTTAAGAGCTACATCTCAAATAAGTACAAGCAGTCTCCAGAGTGGTAAATAAACATTTCATGATTAGTTCTCCAGTCAAATGCTTACCGCCTGTCAGGTCTACTTGTGCTGTATCAGATCGCAATTTCCACTTTATTGTTCCTGTCTGAAAGGTTTGACTACTTGTTTTAATGGAAATGCTCTCTATTTTTAGGCCAACTGACCCACACTCAAACTTCCAAGAAATATAAGCAAAAGATGACCCTTCCTTTCGAGCTAAATACACCTAGAAAATAGGGAAGGGGAAAAGGAATTGTCAGAAAAATCAAACACTGCAGAAAATAGTGAAAAGTTTTATTTTAATAGGGTACTGTATAAGTTATCAAAAACTAATTTCCCTATCAAAAATATTCTTACTGGTAACATTTTTTTCCTCCTTTATTAGCTTTTTTTCCTTTTGGTCTGGAAGAAAGTTACTACAAAGTAGGTGTCCCACAGGTGCAGCTCTAAAGGATAGCAAACTAATCAAATTTTGGTAAATCATAGTCTTTTAAATTAAAAAGTTCATTTAAAATGAGATTTATGATGAGTAGTCATTTTAAATGTAACTACTCCCTAATTTATCTTCTATTTAGCTTTTACTGTTCCTCATAATTTCAACCCACCTTGAACGGCCAAAATTTTCTAACTGAACTATTATATTTCATTTTTTTGGTCTGATCTACCTTAACCAAATCATAAGCCCTCTGGAGGTACAGTTTTTAGATTCATAGGAGAATTTAATTTATTAAGTATTTATTATTAAAAATACGCAAACAAGTTAGACTCAATTCTTTAACAAATACCTCTTACTCTTCAGTTTTTGGGCAAAGAGCTGTAAGTATCATATAGAACAGATCTGTCTTGGGGCCAGGGATTTAGCTCAATGACACAGTGCCTGCCTGGCAAGCTCGAGGACCTGAGTTCAATCCCGGTACCAAAAAAGAAAAACAGAACACATCTGTCTATTTGGCAACCTATAGCTGTTCAGGTTAAATATGCCCATTAATTTGAAAGATTTTTGAATCAGAAAGTTAGGGCTATATAACAACCAATCACTCTCCAAATGAAATGATCTTGAATTTCTCATGCTAGATGTAATTAGTTAACTATTGTTTGTCGTTAATAAATCTGGGTGTGTGGACCTCTCAACTGCTCTACTCAAGTTCAGGGAAACCTTGCTAAAGCATCCTCTGATGCTCATATGAGCTTCCTATACATTCCTCTTACAGCTGTTTATAAGAACCTGGGACTCAGAATTGCACCAATGTTCCCTGGGAGTCAATGGTCTCACCTATCCTAAACTCCTGGGCACCTGTATATGATTATCCATAGCTTAATTACTTCTTCAAAAGAGTGGCTAGTAAAGGAGGTTATCTGGGAACGATGTGTCAAACAAAAGGTTCCTGGGAGAAAGATAACCGGAAGGAACTGAAGACCTGGGGAAAGTAATCTTTTTTTTCTTTTTCTTTTTTTGGTACTGGGGATTGAACTCAGGACCTTGCGCTTGCGAGGCAGATGCCGGAACCACTGAGCTAAATCCCCGGCCCAGGGAAAGTAATCTTAAGACAGAAACAGATACTCTTAAAGGATACAATGGTGTTTATTACTGAATTTTGAAATGATTAAATATTCAAATATACTGTGAGCAAACAAAAGGTTTCCTATGGTAAAGGCATAATATATGAAGATAAAACAGACCAATTTACAATGCAAATTCATATCATCACTTTTACATAGTACATATATTCTGCTTTTGTATTTTAACCAACTCAAAAAATTGTTTTTAGAGATGGTGGTAAGAAATGACAAGAACAACACACACACACACACACACACACACACACACACACACAGTGTGACTGAAAATATGGTAAATGTTTAAAAACATTTATTACATTAAAAAACTTGTTGTTGGGAGAGATTCTGGTCTCTCCCAACATTCTATGGTCTTGAGTCCCCAGACCAGAAGCAGACTCTTTGATTTAAAACTTCTAACATTTATTCAGCTAAGTTGTACTTCTGTACCACCACTACCCCTTTTCCTCCCTCCTTTCCAGATAATATACAGAACTCCAAAGTAGCTTTAAGGACTTTTAAATGAGTTAATCATTTTTTGAAATCATGTGAAATAGATTTGCACAGATACTTTCTGACTGACTGGTATTGGAAGCTTGCAAGAAACTTAAAAAAATCACTTTCTACATTTTCCATCAAGTGGGAGGAAAATTTCAAACATTTTTGTTGTTGTTTTTATTGTTGTTGTTGGTAGTAATAGCATAAAGACAATGGGAGGGGGACAATAAAGGGATAAGAAAAATGTTATGAATGATTTCTTTCCAGTCCTGCCATATGTAACACTGTTTCCTAAATCATAGTTAGATCATATTTAATTTACATATTAAACTGTGTTCTATTTACCCGTGGGGTTCACTGTAAAGATCAACAGACTTCCTTTCTGCTTTCCTTAGAGGATGACCCTTTAAGGTAGCCTGAGACAGGTCCTGTCATCAGACGGTGAGCTGTAAGGACAGGACTAACTGACCTGCAGCAGTTTACAAAGACAGTTTTATCATCTGAGAATGCGTCATCTTTTTCTCTGGATGATTATTACATCTTGATTTCTATATTTTGATGGACTCAAGAATGTTATTAATATTTATTCTGTATTGATAAAAGTATGTCTTGCCACTATGAGAAAATCCTGATTAATATTTTCTTCTCTACGACAGAACTGTCATTTTTTTGTGAAAATAGTTATCCGTTTATTACAATACTGAGTCATATGTAAATTTTTAATAAGAGCAGAAACTTTATCTTAAAAAAAACAACACATGGTCATTAATACACCCCAAACACTCCTTTCTCACTTCAAGCACACTTATCCCATAATTCTTGCCACTTTCTGAAAGTCCTGGAGGTCCTCTTTTGTGAGTGTCTTTAGTTGTACTGTAATGGCTGCCCTATGTCCTGAATCCATTCAAAATGTTTACCTTTCACGATTATTTTATTTTTTGAGATAGGGTCTCGCTGTGTAGTTCAGGCTAGCTTTGAACTCACTATGTAGCCCAGGCTGGCCTTGAACTTACAGTGATCCTCCTGCCTCAGCATCCTGAGTGCTGAGACTATAGGTGCTTGCTACCACACCCAGCTCATAATCATTTTAACTTTGGGGAAGAGACAGAAGTTGCAGGGTGTCAGATCCAGTGATTAAGGTAGATGAAATACATCATAATGTTTTTATGAGCTTGCCTTTCCACTGGATGGCACTTGGCAGTAGCATGCTACGTATTTCTGATCATACCCCATAAAGACATTCATGGAAGAGAACTTGCAGAATTGCTTCAGAAAGTGTCAAAAACAATTGGATAAGTGTGTTAAAAGCAAGGGGAGTATTTTGAGAGGGATTAATAACAATTTATCTTTTATTATAGTAATTTAGAAACATTTATCACATTTTTATCTCCTCTGTATACTTAATTTGATAATTTAAAATGTACCAAAGCAGCAGTGTTTATATAAAAACTTCTAATTTTGTTCATATGTACAATAAACATTAGATCACATAATTAAGAAGAATGCTTTCTAAGCTCTCAAATATTCATTTGTCGTGTGAAAAAAAAGGCATATTTAAAAACTATTGATTGTTTCTAACTTCCTATCTGGTAGACAAGTTTTTTTCTATTGGGTTTTTTTCTTTTTGGTACCGGGGATCGAACTCGGGACCTTGCGCTTGCGAGGCAGGCGCCAGAACTACTGAGCTAAATCCCCGGCCCTTTATTGGGTTTTTTAATTCACAGGTTCAATTATTGTGTAGTTTTATATGTTTGTTTTTGTAATCTGTGGATTTACTTAGGAGGTAAAGCAGCCATGCCAGTAAAATCAGTAATTATGGAGTTTTTCCTGTAGACTGAATTCTGCCTACTATCCCCTTTCCAATCACCAGCAACCTACCCTCATCCTTTTTAGCATCTGTAGGCATATACAGGTGAGCACAATCTGCCCATGAAAACAGGACCAGTGTGCTGCAAAACAAAGTCTAAGGTGTATTACTCCCAATGTACACAAACAAACTTGCCCTTTCAGTTGTGGCTATAACCATTTTCAGGACTGAGAACAATTTGCATGTCAGCTTCTTTCTGTATTTTATGTAGAATATGAAAGGTTTTTTTTCAAAGATGGTTGATTACTACATGCCAGGTTACTATGATTTCCTGGAGGTTTGGTTTTAGTGCACTGTTTGAACCTGTTCTTTAGTACACTCTTAAAATTATTCTGCTTAGGCTACTAAGATTCACTCTAATTAAGCTCACCATACAACAGGCACCCTGCAGTCAGTCATTCCTACAGATACCCAGCAGACCAGTTGCACTTCAAGGGATTTTAATTCACTGCTGGTACACTGGTATTACTCATGAATCTTATTTTTGGCTATTCCACTTTATCACTAAATTAAACATGAATCTACTCTCCGTTCCCACTATAAGTCCTTCTTCTGTCTCTCTTTGGACAAGGTTTTACTATGTAGCCCAGGCTGGCTTTATATTCACAATCTTCCTGCATCAGCCTCCTGGGTGCTGACTCTATCTTGTTCCAATTTATTCCATTTTTAGCTTCTGTAATTACCTCTCTTGGAACACAAGTGTGATCATGTTCTTCTCTTGCCTGAATATTTCCATAGTTTCCTATTACCCAATTGTAAGGCAATGAAAATCCCTGAAATTTGGCTGCCTTTTTCCTCTTTGGTCTCATTTCCCATTATTCTCCCTCATATTCCCTACTCCTTACTCTTCGCCAAACAGATCAGGTGTTTTTCAACTAAGTGCTTTTCCACATGCTATTTCTCAGGCCCTAAACACCTCCCATTCCACATCCTGTCCTTATACTGAGAAACTGTCCCTCTTCCTCCCCTACAAAAGCCCATTTAGATACTATTTATTCTGAAAAACATTCTCTGACTTAAGAAGTTAAGAGCCTCTTCCTTTTGTCTTTCCTCTCTCAGCATCATGCAGATTTATATTCTTCTGGTGTTTACTCCATTAATCTAAACAACTGGCTCACCTGTGTCTGTCTTACACTAGCTGATGTATATCGTGAGGCTTGCCTCTTAATTCATTCTCTTCTAAATGCAAGGCACAATGTTTGATATTGTACAAATGAATTCTTGACATGCCATGCACCAAAAGTGCTAAAGTAACTACTGACAAAGAGTGATAAAACTTCTCAAAAGTATCTGAGAGCATCCAAGGGATAGTGTGAACAAAGTACAATGTCTAGTGTTTTACACAGTCCCAAAGGTGGTGTGGGATTTATGCCACATACATTCAATCACTCCTTACATTCAACCATCTTTAGTAAACATGCAGTATTAGGTACTATACTAGATATATCAGTACAAAGGTGGAGTAGGAAATAACAAGGTAGGCCTCTGCTTGTGAGAAGGAGAGACGATATATTCTTACACATATCTTGAATCAATGTCATGAAGGAGAGTCACGTGGTGCAACAAATCTATAAAGGGTAAAATACATACAGTTGTCTGGGACTCAAGGGACTGAAGTTTAAGCCTTTTTTTTTTTTTGTACCAGGATGGAACTCAGTACCTTGTGCTTGTGAGGCAGGTGGCGGCACCACTGAGCTAAATCCCTGGCCCCAAAGCCAATTTTTGAGAATAAGAATAAGCCAAACAAAAAGGAAAGTATGGGAGGTTCTGTGGTGAAGGTAGAAGGGCAGTGCAAATGAAATGTAGAGGGCAAGTGGCAGCACAGAGTAAGACAAGGCCAGAGAAGAAAGCAAGGGTCTGCTTCCAAAGAGGCCTAGAGATGTTTCTTACACTAAGAGCACTCAACAACTACTGAGGTTTTGAAGGCATTTCTATAGCCAAAGAATGGAGCACATTTTTGAAGGGATCAGGGCAGATGCATGGAGACTAGTTAGGAATTTAACATCAATTTTATTAAGGTGTTATCACTTAGTTCCCAAAATGTATACTGCCTTGATTTAGCTTTTTAAAGTATTTTCAATGTGGATTATCATTGAATGATGTATTTGCTAAGTAGCAAAATTAATAAGTCCATGTGACCCTGGGAAAAGATCCCTCTGAGAAGTTAAGAACTGGTTCTAAAAATCTGAGAGCAGGCGACATGTGATGTGTCACAATATGAGGTAGGAGATGACTGAGGAAGGGCCTGGCAGGTCTACTTTCAACAGGGTTAGAGAATTCCTAAGTGGCAGCTTGCTGGTAAAGAACTGGAAATACCAACTTAGATGGAATATAAAAAGTTTAATGACAATTAGAAGTTTAATTACTTCTAGGTTATCACTTTCTACAAGAGGATTTAGTATTTTATTCATTTGATACTAAATATTACAGTTTGAAATGGACTCATTCAACTGTAATCCGAGCACCCTGGGAGGTTGAGGCAGGAAGCTTTCAAGTTCCAGCCCAGCCTTGTAACCTAGGGAAACCCTGTCTCAAAATAAAAAAATAGAAAATAAAAAGGGGGTGTAGTTCAGTGTGAAGGCCCTGGGTTCAATCCCCCAATACTGGGGGGAAAAATCCCTACCCGGCATAAAAGTACATCAAGGCATAAGCTTTTCTTGAATAAGGATCTGTTTCCCATTTAACGGCTTTCACATCTCATTTACATCCTTTAATTCCTTCTCATACAATACATCCTTCTATGGCCACAATATTCTATTTAGAGATCTCAAAACAGGCCATGCACTTCATGTCTGTTTCCTGTTACTTCCCTGCCTGATGCACATCTAACTCATCCTTCAGTGTCCAGCTCAAATGTCACCTGCTCCATGGAGCTCTGCCCAACACCCACAGCCAGAATAATTACTCCCACCTCTGTGTTTCCATAGCAATGTGCTGATATCCTTATTATAGCACTCTGCATGGTGGTTAAGATGGCTGTTTATGCTTCAGTTTCCCTGTTACACTGTGAGGGAAGGCACTATATCTTTAACTTTTGATCCATGTAGCTAAGAACAATGCCTGGCACAACATGCATTCAATGTTTGTCGATGAACAAATTAATGTGTGAGACAAAGAAGAAATATACCACAGAAGAGCCCTTTTTTCCAGTGTATCACATCTTCTGCAATATCTCAATATTATCCCCACCATTACTTTCCCTATTAACACTGGTAATTAGAAAGAAATGCTTGATTTTTCTTTCGTTCAGCATGTATAGACTTGTTCTCAAGTAAGTAGTACTTTTATGCTGCTTTCTGTTTAGAATTTTTAGGCTAAGGACAGTCTTCCAGAAGATGTTCATCTTTCTTCATCAACTACATGATCACTAACAGAACACCTAGACATTTAAAATTTTTATTTTTTATGCATTTCTTTAGCTACAGAAGAAAATGCACAAATTTATAATTTTAATAATCCTGCATTCTTGGTTTGATAAAAAAAGATGTTAATTTTATTTGGTATTATGACTAAAATGGACATTTATATTGTTAAATACCAGATAAACTTTGAAATAAAAACTTATGATTTGGTAGAAAGAAAAGCAAAATAGAGACCTTATTTCTGCATTTGTTTGGTATTCTAATTAATTTCTACTACAGTGATAGCATACAGTAGATGCTCATAAACACTGGCAGCTGTTAGTCTGTTACTTTTAAAATCTATCCAAATTCTTACAAGTGAATGACTTCCTTTCCCACTGAAATATCTTGACAAATGAACTTTAAAAGCGTTCTATAAATTAATTAAAATCTATGAAAATCTATGAATAATATATGCTACTGAAGTTACATGATAGTTCTCAGTTTGTTTACGGTATGTTTCTAACAAGTAGAGAAGTTTAAAAGCAAACCTCTTGTTACTGCTAACATGTAACAATAACATGCAAACTGATATCAGTAAACTTTGTAGTCCCTGAATCCATTTACCTACTTAATATTTTAGGAAAGAGAAAAAATAACCAACACTGCTGTTCAATCATCCACATTCTTATAGAACGAAAGCTTTAATGTTGCTTAGTTTCCTTATACTTTTGACTAAATGTTAATAGCCTATATTTGGAGACTATCAATATGTATCTGTCAAGAAAATAAATTGCAAATACTTTGCATAGTCATGAAAAAAGTTACACGGATCAGTGAATTGAGTATTTTTTTCCCATGAAAGTATTAAATGCAGCCTTTCTGATGAAAATGGGTATTTCCTTGATACAAACCAAGAATTTCTAATGTGCTTTTGACTACATGCTGGGAATAGGATTTCTTTTTCAAAGTTAAAGAATTACTAAAATCAATCTTGGCATCAGTTTTCACATTATGCACAAATGAAAAATGAAGCCAATTTATATTTGTTTAAATAATGACAAAGGTTCTAAAGAGTATTATGCATTAAATTACCATGTTCCAATCTGTCTCAACTTTTCTGAATATGGATTCCATTTTCCACACTCCATTCTCCCATCCAGAAATGGTTTGATTGTTACTTGAAACTCGGACATAATGATCTTTCACAATATTGTAACAAAGGTACAGTTGTTTAGAAATCTTCTCATTTTCAGAGGGAATGAACAGGGTTTCCTTTCTCTTAAAAAGAAAGCAGACTTAGTTTTTCAACTTTCTGGAAGATGAAGAGTAACTACTATGTATACTAGTAAGAGACTCCTTTAACTTAAAAAGAAAAAAAATTATACCAATAGACAATCCAGAAAATAGCTACTAGATTAAACAGCATGAGTAGGATACTGATATAACATCAAATATTAGTAAAGATGAGAAGTAGGAGCTCTGGCTTAATTTTTTGATTGTGATCCATCTGAATTTATTTACTGTTTTTCATTTCTACCACCATCACCACCATTACCTACTATTTGGATGACTACAATAGTTTCTAAAGTTGACTTCCTTGCATTTAACTTGTACCTCCTTTTATCCATGTTCCATATAGTGATGAAAGTGAGCTTTTAAGAAGCATAAATGGGGATATATCTCTTTCCTGTTTAACTCACTTCACTGACTTCACACAGTACTTAAATTCCAAAATCATTACCAAGGGTTACGGCCCAGTATGTTCCCTGCCCCCTTGTTTATCTAGGAGTCATGTTACTCTTCCCTTTTATTTCTATGATCCTGCCATGTCAGCTTTCCTTTGGTTCTTAAAAAAGGTAGTTGGTTCCTGCCGCAGGTCCTTGACACATGCTGTTCTGGCTAGCTAGCATAGTGTTTTTTCTAATCTCCATATACTTGATTCTTTCTCATCCTTTCGGCCTCAAACTATAGTCATTTCACCAGATTGTCCTTTCCTGGTACTCTAAGCTAGGAGAGTGTTTGACAGGTATAGCTTAAAACTGTCATCTGAATATGAAATTACTATAAAAGCTCATTCTTATCTTAAAATTCCACACGATTTTTTATTCTATTCCAAAAGAAATTTGCTTTTTTAGTATAGAAAATCTCTATTTCCTAATATCATTGAGTGAATCTAACATTTGAAAGAGAAGATACATTTATCCTGTGCCCTTATGTGCCACTGACTCAATGGCTTCTCTTCCTTATGTATAGCCATAGTAGCACTGGGGGTCAGACAATCCTTGGTAGTGGAGGGTGTCCTGTGCAGTGCAGAGTGTTAAACATTCTAGGCCTACTAGGTGCCAGTGGTATCCCCCTTCTTCCAAGTCATGACAACTAAAATGTCTCCAGACATTGTCAAAGGGCACCTTAAAGGCAAAATCATTCACTGTTGAGCACCACTAACCTGTGTCAACATCATGCTATAGTAATTACTAACTGATCAAGCTAGCAGGCAATGCTTTTTTGTTAAGTATATATATATCCATATGTATATATATGCCAGCATTTTAAAACAGTGACAATAAATGTATGAAAGAGAAGATAATTCTTAGGAAAACCTGTGAATATTGATGCAAGAAAGGTAAATAAAAGTTTATTACTTGTAGAAATTGATTTTATAATTATGAATTATTATAATACATGTTACAATGAGCAAATAACAAACGCCTTCTAATTCTTTTCTTCTCTTTTTTTTTCTTTCTCAGTATTGGGAATTGAATACAGGGCTTCAAATATGCTAGGCATATACTCTACCACTGAGCCACATCCCCAGCTCCTCTTTTTTTAATTGAAGGTATTTCAGAATGCTGACACAGCACAGCTGCAAATAAAGTCTAAAAAGATTATCTACTATTTTAAAAAGGATAACTACCAAAAGGAAAAGAAAAATAGGTGTTTGAACACAACATGTATGCTCACAAAGCAATGTGGAGTAAGAATAATACTGATATTCATATATGTTTTAAATCTAAGATAAAACTGTCTTTCTGAAAAGTATATGAACAATGTTTCTTTCTCTTTCCAAATGATAAGATTTAGTTCCAAATTTTAGGATTAACTTATTTGTATTTACTTTTTAAACACCCATTTTCAAAGATGTTTTACAAAGAAGAAAATTATTTTTTTTAAGTCCATGGCATTAAGATGATCCCTAGCAACTGAGAAATTTCAAACATTTTCAGAAAGGAAAATAATCTGGGTATATGATCCAAATTGTATTTTTAAAGTTTAATCAACTTACATGTTATGCAAAAGAAAGAATAACCATCCATTAAAAAAAAAATGACCTAAATAATATCTATGTTTTAAATTGAACACAGCTGTGAATTAAATTAGCTCTTTTTAACTGGCTTCACTTAGATTTATACTTGCAACTTGCATTGCATCAGCAGCGATTTGAATTATCTGTTGAGTTTAGCTCTTGTAATTCTATGGCTGAACCAATCCTTCTAATTGCCTGCTACAGATGATAGGATAAATTAAAATGCAAACATAAAATTTACTGGAGATAATTCACTCCTTTTGGGCATTTTCCCTCAGGAAAGGAATGAACTGCATCAATGGCAAATTTACAAAAAGTTGTACAAATTTTAAATTTGTTTAGGTCTGTTTGAGACTGATGTATTATGCATTATTTTCCTTTAAAGCATTATTATTTAATATTTTCCTAGCTATGTATATTACTCTCCAGTGATTCAATTTTAAGCTCTCAAGGGCAAAAGAGAGTCTGCTGTATTTTTTAAATGTTCATTACAGAACCAAGAACATTGACTTTCACCTGGTCCACAACTAGGACTTAATTAAAGAAATTAAATTTCCAGTGGGTGTGGTGGTACATGCCTATAATCCCAGCACTTGGGAGGCTGAAATAGGAAGATTTCCTTGAGTTCAAAGCAGCCTGGGTGTGCCATAATGAGTTCAAGGATAGCCTGAACTACATAGGGAGAACCTCTCAAAAAAGGCAAAAAACAAAATGAAAAAATTAAATTTCCATTGTATATTTTTGAAGATCAATCAAATGACAATAATATTAAAACAAGTTTAATAATATAACAGAAGTCACACTAACAATAATTTCTTATTGGCTTTGTGGTACCTGCCTATAATCCTAGTACTGTACTCCTGAGGCAGGAGGATTGGTGTGAGTTTGAGGCCATTCTGGGATACAAAGTCAGTTCAAGGCCAGCCTGAACTAAAAAGCAAAAGCTTGTCTCAAAAAACAAACAAAAACCCCTCAAATTCAACAATTTCTTGCCAATACCAGATATATGCAAGTGTATACCAAGAAATATACTTTCATTACCTGAATTACCCAAATTCTGTATTACTCCATCATGCTTTTAAAAGTTTTCATATGGGGCAAAACAAAAAGTTAAGTTTTTTAATGTATCAAAATCTAATTTTAAAAGACCTGAATTGGCACTTTTTTTTTTTTTTGGTACTGGGGATCAAACTTGGGTCCTTGGCTTGAGAGGCAGGTGGTGGAACCACTGAGCTAAATCCCCGGCCATGAATTGGCAGTTTTAGTACTCACCAAAATGCAAACTGAAATTGGAACAGTACTATATATTACCAGAACTGTTGAAATTAAAAAGATAGATACTGTAATACCAAGTGTAGACAAAGATGTAAAAAAACACAACCATGGCCATCTTTCCCACACAAACACAAACGTGGCCATCATTTCCAAAATCCTGAAACAAATTAGGTTTATGAACTGAGGTACCACTGTAGCTGGTAAATTTTTAAAAACTCGTTAAGAAATATATTTTGGTATTTTTCTGTCTATTTCTTAGTAAAGTTGTCCTGTCCTAAAAACAGATAAAAACAGGAAAATTCTACTTTCAAATGCTATGCTAACTCTCTTATGATTATACTGTGTCAATCAATTATCATTTCTCTTCAATTATTTGCATTTCTAAATAACTAAAAGGCCATGACCAATGCATTTTTTTCGGTATGCAAATAACATATTATAGGAAGCAGAAAGTAAAAAAGGACTATCATTCTAGAATAAATTAAATACCTCTAGACCCACTTCACCTCGAGCTACTCTCCAAGCCACCGACCCAGATATTCTTCCACCAAGTTCTCCAGGTTTAGGGGTTTTGGGAGATATAAATTCAACAAGTTCCACAATTATCCTCTGCAGAAGTTCTTTTCTTCTACTTTCTGATAAAGACAGTTGTCTCTGTCATTAACATTAAAAAAAGATTAAGATTAAGGGAATGTAGAAGTCCAACTCCAAGCAAGAGTGTAATTAAAACGTAACATTTGTATTTTATGAGTTCTTTAAAGAAGTAACCAATTTGATTTCCATACACATTTGGAAAATAGAAGGGACACCGTGGAAAACATAAGTTTATGTTGAGAAATCACTTAACACATATTTCTCCAGATGCCTTCTATTAGCCTGTATTTAGAATGGAGGTAGCACTTTCTGTTTTGGCTATGATGGACTAGGTTGTTGTTATGGCTTGTGCCTAGATGTCTCCTCAAAGCCTCATGCAGTCATAGGTGGAGCTTTTTAAAGAGGTGACTGAATCTTGAATATGTGATGCTGGGATTAAGGGTATGTGATTATTAAATTAGTCCACTGTATGGGTTTGGCACCTGCCCTAAACTGGGTAGCCTAGATAGAATATAAAAGGGGGAGTTCTGCATGTCTTGAACTGTTTTTCCTCTGCAATCTCCCTCTGCCATTCTACCCTGTCATGGAGCCAGCCAACTATGAACTGAAACTTCTATAAACTGAAAACCAAATAAACCTTTCTTCCCTTACCTTTGGGTGTTGGGTATTTTGTCTCAGCAACGAGAAAAAGTAACAAAGATAGAATTTGCCACTAGGTGTGGAAGAATTTGGTAACAGCATCAGGAGGCTTCCAACCAGATTTCAGAAGCAAGCCTGGGAGCCCAGGCTATGTACCCAGTGTGTGAAGCTATAAGTGTGAAGCTGAAGGTGCAAAGGAGTTCCCAGAAGGTTGGAGAAGCCAAGAACATAGATTGTCTGAGGAAAACTCCAAGAAGGGAGCACAACCAGCCCAAGAGAGAACCCATGGGAACTACTACCACTAGAAGTGCCATAGCGGTGGAGCCACCCAAGCCCTTTGGAGTTTACATTTTGCCACAGATTGCCTCGGATGCGGAACACTGAACTACAGGACTTAATGTTTGCCCTACTGGGTTTTTGACTTGCTTTGTTCCTATTCCTTTCCATCTCCCTATTTATACTTTTTGGAATGGAAATGTTTATCTTGTGCCATTGTATGTTGGAAGTGTTTAACTTTCTTTTCATTTGTACAGGGGCTCACAGCTAAGAGTTTGCCTTAAATCTCAGAGAATTTGAACTTAAGACTTTTCAGTAATGCTGAAACTGTTAGGACTTTGGCAACTCTTGTAGATGGATTAAATGCCTTTTTCATAAAGGAATGGGCATGAGTCTGGGGGGCCTGAGGCAGTGTTATAGCTTATGTTTAGATGTCCCCCGCAAGGCTTCATGCAATCGTAGGTGGGGCTTTTTCAGAAGTGGCTGGATCTAGAGTGTGTGATTGATTCATGGTGCAATGCTGTAATTAAAGGTGCTAAGACTGAGGGTGTGAGTGCTATCTGCCCTAAGAACAGGTAGCCTGGATACAATGTAAGGGACAGAAAAAGGCTTGCTGCTAGTTCCTTGTAATTTGTCACTAGTTACTTGGTTGCTTTGTTACATTCTGCCCACCATGAGCTATTTCTCCTCCACAAAGCATTGTGTCTGCCATGCCACCCTGCCTTGGAGCCAGCCAATTATGGACTGAAATCTCTACAAACTGTGAGCTAAATAAACTTTTACTCTTTTAACTTTGGGTGTCATGTATTTCATTTCAGCAATGAGAAAAAGTAAGGAAGACAGAATTTGGTACCAGAGAAGTAGGGTTGGTACTGTGACCGTACCTAACCATGTAGTTCAGGAGCCTCTGAAACTGGCTTGTGGGAAGAGTTTGGAGAGTTCAAAGATGCTTGCCACAGAAGCAGCCTTGGAATACTTGATGGGAGATTCTGATCAGAGCTCAGAAGACCAGAATGGTGATAGAAATGTTGCTGGTAAAGACCAGGCTCAGGAGGTTTCTGCTAGGAAGAAGGACTGCATTGGCTGTTGGACTTCAGACACTATGTGTTATGGTTTGGCACAAAGTCTGTCTGCATTTTGCTCATGTTCAGAGACTTTGCCTGATACTGAGATGGAGGGTGGAGGACTAATGAATCTGACAGAAGAAATTTGAAGGCAGGCTAATGTTGAGGCCACGACATGGCTACTGTTGGGTGCTTTCAACCAGATCTATATTGAAAATCAAGAGCCAAGAGCCCAGCAGAATGATTCAAAACGTGTTTGGCCAGGAAGGAAGTTTCATTAAAGTTGTGGCCTGCAAAGATGGAACACAGAAGAACTGGTCACTGAAAAAACTAGAAAGAAAAAGCCAAGTATTTCAGAAGAAAACAGAAAATATGGCCTGAGAACATCACAAGAACCAGAAAGACTGCAGCCTTTGCAGCGTCAGAGTTGCAAAGGTGAAAGACTTTGCTTTGAGAAGAGAGTCCCAGAGTACCGTGTTCCAGAATGGCAGCAGCCTACAGAATCTGTTCCTCAGGATTGGGTTCAGAATGTTCAGCCATCCAGACATTCCACCCCTACAGACAATACAGCCAAGAGAGAAGGAAGCCTGGCTACTGTTACAGCTGGCAGAAGACCCTGGCATCAATCACATGATGCTGGTTTTAGGTAAATGCAGAATGCAAGAGTTGTGGGGTCAGAAAGGCCTCCACCTAAATTTCAGAAGAAAGCCTGGGAGGGCAGACTGTGTGCCCCTAAGAGGGCAGTGTGTGAAGCTGTAAGTGTGAGCCAAAGCTGCAGAGAACCAGGAATGCGTATCGTCAAGAGGAAAGCTGCAAGGAGTGAACATAGTCAGTTTAAGAGAGAAGCTAATAAGAGCAGCAAACAGCAGTGCCATACAGGTGGAGCCACCCAAACCCTTTGGTGTTCACATCTTTCCACAGATTGCCTTGAATGCTGGACATGAAACTATGGGATTTAATGTTTGCCTTGCTGGACTTTGGTCTTGCTTTGTTCCCACTCCTTCCTATCCTCCTCTTTTACCTTTTGGAACAAAAATGTCTATCGTGTATCATTGTATGCTGGAAATGTTTAATCTTTTCATTTGTATAGGAGCTCCCAGCTAAGAGTTTACCTTAAAGTTCAGAGGAGACTTTGGACTTGAACTTTTTAGCAATGTTGAAACTATTAGGACTTTGGGATCTCTTTCATAAAGGGATGTGCATGAGTCTTTGGGGTGGGGGGCGGGATGTTATGGCTCATGTTTAGATGTTCCCCTAAAGTCTTGTGCAGCTCTGGGTGGAGATTTTTCAGCAATAACTGAATCTTGAATATGTGATGCTGGGATTAAGGGTATGTGATTATTAAATTAGTCCACTGAATGAGTTTGGCACCTGTCCTAAACCGGGTAGCCTAGATAGACTATAAAAGGGGCAGAGAGAAGATGCTATTGTCGTTTGCTTGCTTTTGCTGTCTTCTGCATGTCTTGAACTGTTTTTTCTCTGCAATGCCCCTGTGCCATTCTACCCTGTCATGGAGCCAGCCAACTATGAACTGAAACCTCTACAAACTGTAAGCCAAATAAACCCTTCCTCCTTTAACTTTGGGTGTTGGGTATTTTGTCTCAGCAACGAGGAAAAGTAACTTAGACAGTTGTGTTTTGTCAAATGCCTTGCTAAGAAAAAGTAGAGAAACGCGTACACACATACTCAAACACCTGCTTGGATGCAACAGAAAGCTTGCAAGATAGCCAGGACTTGAAAAGTCAAGATACAAGAGGAAATGAACTGAGGTGAAGGGAACACACTGCACCTCTCTCCACTTCCAGGCCTTTTCCAATTAAATAGCATGAGAAGAAATGCCTGCAAAACTAGGCAGAAATTGGTGACCAAAGTGCTGGAAAACAAAGCAAAATTCTTAGCAGAATGAAAGTGCAGGAGAGAAAATAAATTAGCAATTTAAATTTTCTAAGACAAGGGGGTCTAGCAAATAATCCAGGTTTTCAGGTTGGGATCACTTAAGGGCTACAAATGAAAAATAAGAACAAATTAAAAATAAATTGAGACTTCACCATGAATATCATCACTAGATTAAGGTGATCTGCTCTATTCTGGTTGCCAGCCAGATGCAAATTAGTTTACTTTTAAATCTTGAGAAAAATCTACATGTATACAATTAAAAATTTCACTACCCAAGAAGTATAAAATGAACCTTCCATCTTAGACCCTCCCAATTCCTCCTCTCCTCAGAAGCAGTCATTATTAATAACTTCCTGTGCCTGATATCAGGAGTCTAAGTATGCCCATGCACATGCAGACATAAATGTGTGTCACTACATTAAAGGAATAGTTACTTTGATAAATATAACATATTTTTATATCACATACTACTGATATTGATATTGTTTAATCAAACTTTAGGAAGTTAGTATTTAACTGAGTCCTGTATACATTCAGACATAAATATGTGTCATTACATTAAAGGTATAGTTACTTTGATAAATACGACAATATATTTTTATATCACATACTACTGATACTGATATTCTGTTTCATTAAACTTTAGAAAGTATTTGAGTCCTCAAAAACTTCAATGAACAAAAAGACATTCAACATATTAAAATATTCTTGCTTACAGAATAATGCTAACTTTAAAAATTTCAATGGGTTTAAAATTGGCTATTCTTAATTATATAAAGAATTACAAATGTTTTCTCAAAATTTATAAATGGCCATCATATACCTGCTTATTAAGCCCATTAATAGTCTCTCGAAGTAATTCTTCTGTTATTACAGTTCTTCTAGAGATCACCTCTTCATGTTTACAAGAATATCTCCAAGTGACATCAACTACCTGAAACAGATAACAATACAAGTATTTAATAAGATTATAACTATCAAGCTTTATTTGACAAATACCTAGAATGCATGTAACTTAAATGCAATTTAAGAAATACTACCCTTTGTTTAAACTTTAAAAACCTGTGAAGGAAGCTGAAAAGAATATGTTTGTTTTTTACGTATTTCTTAAAAGATATACCTCCAAGAAGCACTCTGATAAAAAAATGAAAATTTTAGAATACTAGCTGTTTAAGATTTATCCACAAAGCCATTTCTACAAATTAAACAAGAAACTGTATCCATTTTATTGTATTAAATTTATATTACAGAACAACATTTTTTTTTGAACAGGGAATCAAACTAAGGACCTTATGTTTGCCAGGCAAGTGTGGTACCACTGAACTGAATCCCCAGCTCTACAACTCATTTTTCACAAAGATGAAATGACAATTCAATAGAAAAAGGATAACTGTTGCAACAAATGGTGATAAAACAGTTTATTATCCATAATGCCAAAAATGAATTTCAATCTATACTTGGACCATATTCAAAAATTAACTCAAAATGGATTACAGACTAAATATAAAGCTAAAAATATAAAGTTTCTTTAAAAAAAGAGATAATCATTATGACCTGGACTAGGCAAAAATTTCTTAGCTACAATATCAAAAAGCACAATCTATAAACAGGACTTCATTGATTTGGTCTCTTAGCAAGTCATTATACAGCATCAAAAGCTACTGACAAGGAAAAAAAAACTTTTGCAAACCATGTATCTGATAAAGTGCTTATGTAAGAATAAAGAATTTTCAAAACTCAACAGTAAGAAAACAATGGAAAAAATCAGGAAACAGGAATATATAGATAGCAAATACATAAAAAGATGCTCAATATTATCTATTATTAGGAAAGTACAAATGAAAAGTGCAGCAATACCCACTATAAACCTATTAAAAAACCCAAAATTTAAAAATTCAACAATAAATGTTAGCAAGGATGTGAAAAAAACTAGGAATGCTCACATACTGCTGGTGAGGATCTAAAATGATGCACTTTGAAAAAAAATGGTTTAACCAGTTTCCTAAGAAGTTATATGTACATTTACCATATGATCCAACCATTCAACTGTGAGGCATTAAGCAAAGATAAAAGCAAGTATGTGCCCAGGTAAAGAATTGTGCCCTTAAATATTCATAGCAGCTTAATTTCAAATATTAAAGACTGAAAATTACCCAAATGTTCACCAACAGTAAACTTCTGCATCCATACATTGGAATACCAGGAGTCGTAATGATTTCATTAGTGTATGCAAATTTTTTAAAGCTGTACACTTTAAATATATGCAGCTTATTGTCAATTATACCTTCATAAAACTGTCAAAGAAGATAAAATACATTTCATTGTTGGAAAACAATTGTTTTCCTCTTATACCCTACCTCATCTTTAGAAAATGCTATGATATAGGAAATCTTCTTGCCCCATCCTATTTCATAAAGGAGTGGTTTGTCACAGACATCTTCACATGCATCACAGTGCAGCCACCGCTGATGAGAAGGAGAGTAGACTTCTGTCCAAACATGGTCTACTCAAGTAAGAAAAGAGAAGGAAAATAAGGATATAAAAGTTAAGTGGAAACCACAATGGTTTCTGGTATGTATATATGAATTACTAAGGATCACATCACAGTTTGTAATATTCTAAATTTTATCTCATAAAACTGAGCATTTTGTGGTGCATATTACTCTAGACTACTAGAATAATCATCTTTAATTCAGGCAATTTTAGTCTTAATAAAAATAACATGTAAGTCACTCTAAAGAAGGCAAACACACTAAAGATAGTATCACAACCATCAGCCTCGGTTTGACAATGTGAAGAAAATCTGTACTACTTTTAAAACTGCAGTGTGTTTCTTTGGATCTTAAAATGCAGAAATACCAGTATGTCTAACTGAATCTCTTGTTACTGATAATCTATGTTTGATTGGGAAAAAGTAAAATTTTTTCTTTTTTTGTACCGGGGATTGAACTCGGGTCCTTGAGCTGGCGCAGCAGGCGGTGCAAAAAAGTAAATATTAACTGAAGGTTTCATTTGATTCTAAAAATAAAAACACTGGAAACACAAGTAGAACTCTAAAACAAGAAAAGCAACTTTTAACACGTAGACAACATGAATTATTTCTAAATAAAGACAATATAATATGGTTTTTCTTACATTATTTTTGTACACTGATTTCTTTACTAAATCATTTATAGTAATCTCTCTAAAAATGAAGATTTCTATAGCCCATTATTATACATTCTTATCTATGCAAAAACATTACTATAAAATGCCATAGTAAAATATTAATAAAAGAATAAAGTACAAAATACAGAACCAGACACTGTGCTGGCATATTACAAAAATCTTGTGTTTTCTTCAAAAGAACCTGACAGTGATCTTAAGTGTTACATTTTGACAAGGCCAGAAAATACAAAAAGATGATGAGTTCAGAGTGTAAACAAACTGTAAATATACAAAGCCATATTGCTCCTCTGTTCATGCCACATTCTGTACCTGTGTAATCCCAAACATAGCGAGCCTCAAACCCTAATGCTCGGCAGCACAGTGTAAAACAATTGGCCCACTCGCCACACCGTCCACATCTTGTCTCCAAAAGCTTCTCAGGGTTGTTATATCTGGTTTAAAAAAATAATAAAAACCAACAGCTTTTATTTGCTATCAAAATAAAAATTTTCAAAGAACCTTATCACTTCTATGCTAAATATTAACCATGTTTCTTGATTTATTTTTAAATATTGATCGAAAGGCCTAGAATATGTAAGATACTGTGCTAGAATCTTTGTTGGAAAGTGATTTAAACAGTGGTAATGTCTTCAAGGAGTTTATAGTCCTATAGAGAGAGGAATTAACACATTTTTACTATATGGCAGAATGTGACACAAACCTTAGAACAGATCAGATTTACTGTAGATTTACTTTGTAGAAAGTGGTTGGGGAGGAGAGCTCATATCAGAAGTGAGTTTTGAGGGCCAGGGATTTAACTCAGTGGTTTCCCTGCCTGTTGTGCAAGTGCAAGGACCCGAATTCAGTCCCCAGTACGAAAAAAACAGAAGTGAGTTTTGAAATACTAGTTTGATCGTACAGATTCTGTGGGAAATCTGAGGCATTAAACATTAACAACTGGTATAATTAGCTCACTGTGTTAAAAGGTAAACAACTTTAATAAGCTATTCAACAAAGACTTCAGCTTAGTTTAATTCAATTTTACTTAAAAGCTGTTTTCCTTTCCAATTATCATTTTGATTAACATTTTATTCTTCTCAAGTATTAAAGGTGCTTGCTAATTTGGAAGTTGTTTTCAAAGATGTCTTCAGCATTCTTTTCAAAAGTTACTCCAATTATAAAATTATCAAAAAATGGAGCTACCAAATTTGCACGTGGCAACAAGAAGGCTTTTGGGTTGGTACAGCTAAGCAAAAGTGCTCCAGCTAAGCATGGATGTCACCCATGAGCCCAGGAGTCAAAAGAGGCAGAAGAAACGGGACTATGAGTGAGCTGGCTCTGCAATAACAAATTTGTTGAGCAGATACTTTTGCTTAAGCTAAATTAAATGCATTTAGAACCTAGGTAATTAAATGAAAAAAGCTGTGAATTTAAATTGAAAATAGTAACAGAATCAAAATATCCTATGGCTCATCTTCTGTATACACTACTCAGGGCTAGACAAATGGATCAGATGAGGGGCAGGGCACAGCTCAGTGGTAGTGTGTGCTTGGCATGTGTAACTCTCTGGGTTGGATCCCCAAACCCTCCCCCCACCAAAAAGAAAAGAAGAAGGGGAAAGGGAAGGAGACGAATGACAATGGTGACTAACAAACAGATTAGTTTCTAATTAATAGTGTTTAGGGCTGGGGGTACAGATCAGTGGCAAAGTGTTTGTCTAGCACGCTCGAGGCCCTGAGTTTGATCCTTTGCATTGAAAAAAACCCAAAAGCATTTATTATCACAGACTCCAAGGAATAACTCCAAGCATCGCTGTATTCTAATAAAACTTTATTTATAAAAGTAGGTGTGGGGTGGATTTAGCCTATAAGGCACTGCAAACCTCTGTTCTAAAAAATACATTTCTAATAGTTAAAATGAAAATTTAAGAGTTTACCTAATAAAAATTCACTTCTAATCTTTCCATTAAGAGATTATTCTAACTTTATTTTCCAGGTACCCACCTTGGGAATCGATTGGTGAGCTGGCAGGCATCACAGTAATGATCTTCTACAAGGTTTGCACCCCACTTTAGCTCATCCTCATTGGGCATTAATGATTTACCTCTAGATCTAGTCTGCCCACCACATTTGGTGCATGAAATATCATTTACCCAGTGAAAAAATTCCTCCTTAAACCAGTGTAAGAGCTCCAGCAAAAGAAAATCCTCATCACTTATATTAGCACCTGAAAAGTTAAAAAGAGAACCAAGTAAGATCCAAAGCTGACAAAATCTAAAAATATCCACACATATTATATGTATTCTCAAGTTGAGACCTGAAATATATGAAAATATAGGATGATATAAGGCTTTCATAAATAAGATGCAATAATTGCCAGTATACGACAATCTAAACTAGGCAGAAATATAGTGACATGTAACTACACGTTTACAACAATAGGACATTTACTGCTTTATATCTATACTATGACATATATTAACAAGTTAGTGCAACATAATGACTCTCATGGAACTGTTTGAAATTGATCTTGAAACACAAGAGAGATAAAAAGTCTAATTTTGGAAACCAGTTAAAAATGGCTACATTACAGGTGGGGATACAGGGGTTAGAGCTCTTGCCTATTATGTACAAGGTCCTGGGTTTTATCCTCAGTATCATTAAGTAAATAAGAATAAAAAATTGAAAAGGCCACATTAAATTTCTTACCATAAAACAAACAAAAAATCACAGGTAGAAATCACAGGACACCAGGCATTTAAAACCATCCTGTTAGCTTTTTTATCAGGGTTTTAACTATATAACATATCCGTCCATGAACAATGATCTCAAAACACATAAAAAGACAATCATGTCTATAGAGTACCTAACAACGTAGCCAGTGAACCTGACAGATACGATTATGCTCACTTTATCAAATGAGGTATCTCCTGCCATGTTCAAGCCTATAATATCTCTGGAAAGAAGGGAAGGAAATAGGATAAGAAATCAGACTTGGAATTTAGCTCAGTGGCACTGCACCTGTCTGGCAAGCACAAAGCCTTGAGTTCGATTCCAGTATCAAAAAAACAAAAAAAGAAATCAGGATTATATATACAATAAACTCTCATCTCTACCATCAATGTTTCAATATTAAAAAGAGATAACATGCATACCCATGTTAGAAGCAGCACAATTTATAATAGCTAAATTTTAGAAGCAGGCCATATGTCCACCAACAGATGAAGGATAAAGAAATTGTGGTATTTACTTACAATGGAGTACTACTCTGCCATAAAGAAGGATAAATTCACATCATTTTAAAGAAAATGGATGAACCTTGAGACCATAATGTTTAGTGAAATAATCAGACACACAAGTTTAAATATCACATGGTATATCTTAGATGAGAACCCCAAAATATAAAGAGCAAAATAAAAGATAGATAATAGGAATAGTTGGGGACCAGGGATTTAGCTCAGTGGTTCTGTTGCCCATCTCGAAAGCGCAAGGACCCGAGTTCAATCCTCAGTACATGAAAAAAAAACGAAGTACTGGGATAGATGCTTCCCAAATGGGAAGGGGATCAAGAGATGGAGGAGCAGGAAGGAAGGGAAATGAAAAGGAAAAAAAAAGAAAAAAAGGAATAAGATGCAGCCAGGAAGGAAGAGAGGGATAGAGAATGTAAAAAGAATTAAGATGTGCTACATACATGTACCAGCTCCCCACTGGGGCCGGGGATTTAGCTCAATGGTTCCGGCGCCTGCCTCACAAGCACAAGGTCCCGAGTTCGATCCCCAGTACCAACAAACAAACATGTACCAGCTCCCCATAATCAATGAAATCATTATGTATCGCAAGCATGTACTAATAAAAATAAAAACAAAAAAAGATAAAAATATAGATGAAAGAAATGTATGGCACAATGTTAAAATCTAATAGAGTGTAATTTCTAGGCTCTCGTTGCAGTAACAAAATAATATAGATAACCAGTGTTGCTTAGGCAAGTATTTATGTGGGAGATAACTAGAACACAAATTCAGAATCCAGACACTGAAAAATAACATGGGGAAGAAAAAAAGAAGGGATGTGGATCCCTGAGACACAGGGAGGATCTGAAGGGAAAACTGGAGCTTACAGAGAAAGTGAAGAGACAGATCTCAATGCAGAAAAAGGAAGGGGGAATCTGCACTTTCTCCCTGGCTCCTGGTTTGTGATGTTAGAAAGATGGAATCTACAGAGACATAGTGCAGATAAGTGACTCCAAAGGTCTCCAGGGAGAAACGTAGCAGTGGAACAAAGCAATGGGTGCTGTGTACTAGAACAGCTGGGGAGCAACCCCAATCCAAGCCACTGCAATGCCCCTGGTGACAATGCTTGGCAAAAATAAAGCACAAATTATTAAACGTATCATGACCATAATGAAGGAAATGAAGTCAATCTACAGTAGATGCAGATTAAAAAAAGATAGAGGTCCTTAAGAAAGAAATGGAAACCATGAATGCCCAACATAGAGAAGAACTGGATTCCATAAAATAGACTCAAATGGAAATACAGATAAAAAATTCTACTGAAAGTATACAGCAGAGTCAACCAATATCAAGATAGAGTATCAGATCTTGACGACAGGGCTGTGGTTGGCAATCATTAAATGAAAGACCTCTTAAAGGACCCCCCACCCCCACCCGCTCCTCTGTACAGCCACCTGGTTCCACACTACAAAGACGCAGAGGACACTGGACACCAGACCACCAGACCACGGTACTGAGTCCAGCCCCTCCCGGCCCAGAGGTAGGGACTTCTGAGCTGCCGTCCCACTGCTACTGGTCCACAGGAAGGGGCTTCCCGGCCACCATCACTCCCGCTGCTCCCAGCCCAGAGGAAACAGCTTTTGGGCCACCTTGTGTCTCACCGTTCCTGGACCAGAGGAAGGGGCTTCTGGGCCACCATCCCTCCTGCCACTCCCGGCCCAGAGGTAGGGGCTTCTGAGCCGTCATCCCACTGCTCCTGGTCCAGAGGAAGGGGCTTCTCGGCCACCATCCCTCCCGCTGCTCCCAGCCCACAGCAAAGGGCTTTTGTGCCACCATCCCTACCACTGCTCCCGGCCCCTGACCGACCTCTCCCAGCTCAGAGGAGGTGATCCTCGCAGGCGCCAACAGCACCACCCTGCCCGCAGTTGAAATGAGAAAACCATGTAAATAAGTCTCAAAACCAGACTTCCAGATCACCTACAGCAACCCCAAAGGGAAATGAGATGGAACACTCTGATACTCAACCACCTGGACCCACTGAACTGACAACAAAAGGGGATCTGGAAAAAATGAAATCAGAAATAATTTCTCAGATAACAGGAGAAATTGTGCCCCTAGTGCAAGACATGATTAATAAATCTAGAGAGGAGCTGAGGAACATGATAGAATCCCAACATAGGAAACAAATGGAATCCATAAAACAGATGCAAATAGATTTCCAGGACATGAAAAACTCCACTGAAAGTCTACACAGCAGAATGAACCCATGTGAGGACAGAATTTCAGCCATAGAAGAAAAGACTGCAATTAATGACCAGGAAAAGAAAAACTGCTTCAAAATTATAAGGGAACATGAGAAATCAATCCAGCAGCTGCTAGATGATGCAAAGAAGAATAACATAAGACTGATTGGAGTCAATGAAGAAACAGGAGAGAGTGCAGATGACATAAAAAGACACTTCACAGAAATAATAGCAGAAAACTTCCCAAGCAAGGGAAAAGAACTTGATATACAGATAAGTGAGGCATATAGGACTCCAAATAGCCTTGATCAAAAAAAATCTACACATAGGCATATAATTGTTAAGATTTCAGAAACTCAACAGAAGAACAAAGTTCTACAAGCACTCAGAGAAAAGAAACAAATCACATACAAAGGAAAGCCCATCAGAATCACAGCAGACTTCTCAACACAAACCATCAAGGCAAGAAGAGCTTGGAGTGACATATTCTAAGCCCTAAAAGAAAACAGCCTCCAACCCACATTGATGTACCCTGCAAAACTATCTTTCAAAATGGATGGAGAAATAAGATACTTTCATGACAAAGAGCACCTTAGGAACTTCATGAATACCAAACGAGCACTCCAAAGAATTTTACACAATATCCTAGGAACAGACATTGAGGATCACAACCCCAGGAAGCAAAGCAGAATGAACCCATCTGGCATGACAAGAAATTAAATGTAAAGGGGGAGAACCCAACAAAAAGAAAAACTCATGGCAATGACAAGTCAATACGTTTCAGTTATAACCATCAACGTTGATGGTCTCAATTCACCAATCAAAAGAAACAGACTGGCAGAATGGGTCAAGAAGCAAAATCCAACAATATGCTGCATACAAGAAACACACTTCATTCAAAAGGAAACTCATTGACTGAAAGCTAAAGGGTGGAAAACAATACTCCATGCAACGGAAAGCCGAAAAAAAGCAGGAATAGCTATCCTCTTTGCAGATCAAGTAGATTTCAAACCAACACTGATAAAGAGAGATGAAGAAGGACACTACATCCTTGTAAAGGGAAGAATCCAAGAGGAAGAGATGACAATCATAAATATCTATGCACCAAACACTAGTGCACCCAACTATATAAAACAAATACTAATGGACATGAAAAGTCATATATGCATTATTACAATTGTACTGGGGGACCTCAACATCCCACTGTCACAAATAAGATACATCAACTAGACAAAAAATAAGTAATGAAATACTAGAACTCAATTGAATTATTGAACAAATGAACTGAACAGGTGTTTACAAGTTCTTCCACCCCACAAAATCAGAATACATTCTTCTCAGCTGCACATGGGTCATTCTCCAAAATAGACCACATACTCACTCACACACATAGAACATGTTTAAGTAAGTGCAAAGGAATTGAAGTTATCCCCTGGATATTATCAGACCATAGTGCGATGAAATTGGAGATCCATAGCAAAAGAAACTCAAAAAATTTCAAAAACACGTGGAAATCGAACAACACACTTCTGAATAACCAATGGGTCACAGAGGAAATTAAAGAAGAAATCAGACAGTTCCTTCAATTAAATGACAATGACAATACAACATATCGGAATCTATGGGACACAATGAAAGCAGTCTTATGAGGGAAATTCATAGCAGTGAATATGCATATTAGGAAAACAGAACGAGACCAATTAAACAACCTGATGGTGCAACTCAAGCTTCTAGAAAAAGAAGAGCAAGACAACCCCAAAGCTCATACAAGGGAGGAAATTATAAAGATCAGAGGAGAAATCAATGCAATGGAGACTAAGAGAACAATACAAAAAATCAATGAAGCTAAGAGTTGGTTCTTCAAAAGAATCAACAAAATTGACAAACCTTTAGCCAACCTGGTCAGAAAAAGGAAAGAAAAGGCCCAAATCCATGCAATTAGGAATGAAAAGGGTGAAATGACAACAGACCCAGCAGAAATCCAGAGGATCATCAATACCTACTTCCAGAACCTATACGCCAATAAGATGGACAACACAGAAGAAATGGACAGATTCCTAGATACATAGGAATTACCAAAGTTGAACAAAGAAGACCTAAAAATTCTGAACAACCCAATATCAACCAGTGAAATTGAAAATGTAATTAAAAACTTATCAACTAAGAAAAGCTCAGGCCCTGATGGCTTCACTGCTGAATTCTGCAAGACATTAGAGAGGAACTGCTGCCACTACTGTTTAAACTCTTCAATGAAATTGAAAGGGAAGCAATATTCCCAAATTCATTCCTGGAAGCAAGTATCACCTTGATCCCCAAAGCAGAGAAAGACCCAACTGATAAAGAGAACTATAGGCCAATCTCACTAATGAACATAGATGCAAAAATCCTTAATAAGATACTGGCAAACAGAATGCAGAAGATCATCAAGAAGATCATACACCCTGATCAAGTGGGATTCATCCCGGGGATGCAGGGATGGTCCAATATATGCAAATCAATCAATGTAATACACTATATCAATAGAGCCAAGGACAAAAACCATATGATTATCTCCATAGACTCAGAAAAAGCATTTGACAAAATCCAACATGCATTTATGATAAAAACCCTACAAAAAATTGGAATAGATGGTCTCTACCTCAACCTGATAGAAGCCATCTATGAAAAACCAACAGCCAATATCATACTAAATGGTCAAAAACTGAAATCTTTCACACCAAAATCAGGAACAAGACAAGGATGTCCACTATCACCACTCTTGTTCAATATAGTTCTGGAAACATTAGCCATGGCAATTAGACAAGAGAAAGAAATAAAAGGAATAAAGATAGGTAATGAAGAAGTCAAATTGTCATTATTTGCAGATGACATGATACTCTATAGAAGACCCCAAGAACTCCACCAAAAGTCTTCTAGACTTAATAACCAAATTCAGTCAAGTAGCTGGTTACAAGGTCAACACACAAAAATCAATAGCTTTCCTCTACACCAATGACAGACTCACTGAGAGAGAAATAGGGCAAATAATTCCTTTCACAATAGCATCCAAAAAACTGAAATACCTAGGAATCAACCTAACGAAAGAAATCAAAGACCTCTTCTCTGAAAACTATGGCACTCTGAAAAGAGAGATTGAAGGTGATATCGGAAAATGGACAGACATCCCCTGCTCCTGGGTAGGAAGGATTAACATAGTGAAAACGGCCATACTTCCAAAACTGCTATATAGATTTAATGCAATTCCAATTGAGATCCCAGCAGCATACTTCATGGACCTTGAGAAAACAATCCAAAAATTAATTTGGAACAAGAAGAGACCCAGAATAGCAAAAGCAATTCTAGGTAACAGAGACATGGCAGGGGGTATCACAATCCCCAACCTGAAACTCTACTACAAAGCTACTGTGATAAAAACAGAATGATACTGGCAAAGAAACAGACTTGAGGACCAGTGGAACAGATTAGAAGATGCAGAAACAATGCCAGACACACTCAGCCATCTCTTCTTCCAAAAAGGAGCCAAACACCCTCACTGGAGGAAAGATACCCTCTTTAATAAATGGTGCTGGAAAAATTGGGTTTCAACTTGCCAAAGATTAAAACTAGATCTATATCTCTCGCCATGAACTAAACTAAAATCAAAATGGATTAAAGATCTAAATATTAAAATAGAAACTCTGAACCAGTTGGAACAGAGGTTAGGTAGAACTCTTGAAGACATTGGTGTAGGAAAAGATTTTATGAACAAAACTTCAGTTGCCCGTGAACTAGCACAAACAATCAACAAGTGGGATCTCTTCTTACTAAAAAGCTTCTGCACAGCAAGAGAAACCACCAGCAGTGTGAAGAGACAACCCACAATGTGGGAAAAAATCTTCACCTGCCCTTCCTCAGACAAAGGTCTACTATCTCAAATCTATAAAGAACTTAAAAAGATCAGACCTCCCAAATTTAAAGACCCAATCTGAAAATGGGCATCTGAAATGAACAGACATTTCTCACACAAAGAAGTAGAAATAGCAAATAAATACATGAAAAAATGTTCAACATCACTGGTCATTCAAGAGATGCAAATGAAAACAATGCTGAGATTCTACCTCACTCCAGAAAGAATGGCTGCTATCATGAAATCAACCAATAACAAATGCTGGTGGGGTTGTGGGGAAAGAGGAACCCTGCTCCACTGCTGGTGGGAGTGTAGACTGGTGCAAGCACTATGGAGATACCTCAAAGAACTAGGACTGGAAATCCCATTTGACCCCGCTATTCCACTGCTAGGGATCTTCCCCAAAGAATTAAATGAATCATACCACAGTGATATATGTGCGCCCATGTTCATAGCAGCACAGTTTGTGATAGCTGAAACTTGGAAACAGCCCAAATGCCCATCAACTGGAGACTGGATTAAGAAAATGTGGTTTTATTATAAAATGTACTACTCAGCCATAAAAAATGAGAACGTAGAGACATTTATAGCTAAGTGGATGCACATTGAGGTGATATTCTTAAGTGAAATAAATAGGACACACATGTATAAATACCAAATAGTTTCTCTGGTGTGAGAAACTGAAAGTGTAAATGAGGACTAAAATGTATAATAGGTAATGTGAAATAGGAAGAAAAAGGGCAAAGGGAAAGGAAGTGGGAGGGATGGGGAAAGGATAGAAGGGAATGGGATTAATATGAGGAAATGGAAAAACAGGAACAAAATCTTTGTAAATCGGGAGGAATGGAGGGGTTGAAGGGAGGGCTGGGCAAGGGTGAAAAATAAGACCCAAGAGAGACTATGTAAAGGTGCAAATTTCCAATGATGAATGTCATTATATTGTATACCTAAAATGTACCAATGATTAGAATGAATAACTGATAATGCAAAATAGGAAGAAAAGGTCCAAAGGGGTAGGGGTAGTGGGAGGGGCAGGGGAAAAGAAAGAAGGGAAAGGAAAAATGATGAGAAATGGAAAAAATAGAAATAAAGTCTTTGTCAATAGGGAAGGGTGGAGGGGATGAAGGGAGGGCTAGGAATGGGGAAAAAAAATAAGAACCAAGATGCATTATGTAAAGGTACAATTCCCAATGAGATATGTAATCATCTTGTATACGTAAAATGTACCAATAAAAGAATTTAACAAAAAAAAAGAAAGACCTCTTAAAAATAGCAATAGATAGGAGCTGGGAATTTAGCTCAGTGGCACCACGCCTGCCTTGCAAGCACAAGGTCCTGAGTTTGATCCCCGGTACCAAAAAAATAAAATAAAATAAAGCAAGGGATCATGAAAAATCAATCCATCAGCTATTAGATGATACAAAGAATAAGATTAATTGGAATCAATAAAGAATTGGAAGACAGCACAAAGGGGATAAAAAAAACTTATTCACAGAAGTAACAGCAGAAAACTTTCCAGCATAGAAAAATAATTCAAGATACAGCTAAATGAAGGATATAAAACTCCAAATAGTCATGATCAGAGAAAAACTACACCACGGCATATAATATTCAAGATTAAAGTAATTAAATACAAGAACAGAATCTTAAAAGCCGTTAGAGAAAAGAAACAAATCCCTTCTGAAGGAAAAGAATGACAGCAGATTTAACTCAAACCCTTAACTCAAGGAGAGGTTGGAGTGAAGTATTTGAAGCCCCAAAAGAAAACAATCTCCAACCCACACTGATGTACTCTGCAAAATTATCTTTTAAAACTGATGGAGAAATAAGATACTTCCATGATAAAGAACACCTGAAGAAATTCATGACCACCAAATCAGCACTCCAAAAGTTCTGAAGAATATTCTAAAAAAAGACAACAATTCCATGAACTCCAATAGAATGAGCTCACCAGACAAGGGAAACAATGAAACAGAAGGATAAGAAAGGAAAACAACAACAGGAAAATATTAATGACACAGATAATCAACGCATTATCAATTAGAACCATCACTGTGAATAGTCTCAATTCACCAGTCAAAAGGAATAGACTGGCAGAATGGATCAAGAAACAAAGAACCAACAATGTGCCATATACAAGAAACACATTTAATTAAAAAAAAATTTACAGACTAAAAGTCAAAGGATGCAAAACAATACTCCATGTAACAGGAACCCAGAATAAATCAGGGATAGCTATTCTATTTTTAAACAGAGTGGATTTCAAGCCAACACTGATTAAGAGAGACAAAGAAGGTCACTGCATCCTTGTAAAGGGAATAATCCCAGAGGAAGAGATAATAATCATAAATATATAGGCACCAAATACCAGCGAACTATGACATGAAAAAAATCAAATTAGCAGTAATACAACTATAATGGGGGACCTCCATACCACCCCATCACCCCATCCCATCACAGACATCAACTAGACAAAAAAATCAACAAAGACATATCAGAACTGAACCAAATTTTGAACAAACGAACTTAGTAGATGTCTACAGACTGTTCCACCCCACAACATCAGAATTCACATTCTTCTCAGCTGCACATGGGACAGTCTTCAAAACAGACCACATACTAGCTTGTAGAAGATGCTTAAGTAAATGCAAAGGAAATGAAATTATCCCATGCATATTATTAGACCATAGTGCAATGAAAGTGGAAATCAATGGTAAAAGAAACGACAAGAACTTCATAAGCAAATGGAAATTAAATAACATCCTCCTGAACAAATGAGTCACAGATAAAATTAAAGAAATTAGACAGTTTCTACAATTAAACAATAATGCTAATACAACATACTGCAATTTATGGGACATAATGAAAGCAGCCCTAACAGAGAAATTTATAGCGATGAATTCCCACATCAGAAAAACAGAGCAGGCTCAAATAAACAACCTAATATTGAACCTCAAACTGCTAGAAAAAGAAGAGCAAGTCAAGCCCAAAGATTGTACGAAGGATGAAATTACAAAGATCAGAGCTGAAATTAATGCAACGGAGACTAAGAAAATACAAAGAATCAATGAATAAAAACGTTTGTTCTTTGAAAGATTAAATAAAGTTGACAAACCCTTAGCCAAATGTATCAAAAAAAGGAAAGACAAGATCCAAGTCTATGAAACTAGGAATGAAAAGGGTGAAATCACAACAGATCCTGCAGAAATCCATATCATCAATACCTACTTTGAGAATCTGTATTCCAATAAGATGGAAAACTGAAAAGAAATGGACAGATTCTTAACTATATGTGAATTACCAAAGCTGAATAAAAAAGACTTAAAAATTCTAAATAACCCAGTAGCAGTAAATGAAATTGAAAAAGTAATAAACTACCAACGAAAAGCCTAGGTCCTGATGGATTCACTGCTGAACTCTCCAAGAACTTTAGAGAAGATCTACTGCCACTATTTCTCAAACTCTTTAATGAAATCAAAAGGGAAGCAAGCATTACCCTGATAACAAAACCAGAAAAGGATACAACCAAAACAGGGAACTACAGGCCAATCCCCTTAATGGATATAGATGCAAAAATCCTCAATATGACACAGGCAAAGAATGCAGCAAATCATCAAAAAAATTATACACCATGACCATGCAGGATTCATTCCAGAGATGCAGGGATGGGTCAACATATGCAAATCAATAAAAGTAATATGCCACATTAACATAATCAAAGACAAAAACTATATGATCATCTCAATAAATGCAGAAAAAGCGTTTGACAAAGTCCAACAACCATTCATGATAAAAAAAAACCCCCACAGAGAAATAGAATAGATGGTCTTTACCTCAATCTGATAAAAGCTATCCATGAGAGACAGCCAACATCATACTAAATGAACAAATACTGAAAGCTTTCACTCTAAAATCAAGAACAAGACAAGTTCATCCATTGTCACCACTCTTATTCAATATAGTTCTGGAAACATTAGCCAGAGCAATTAGACAAGAGAAAGAAATAAAAGGAATACTGATAGGAAAGGAAGAAGTTAAATTACCACTATTTGCAGATGACATGATACTCTAAATAGAAGACCCCCAAAACTCCAACAAAAAGACTCCTAGAATTAATACCAAATTTGGCAGTGTAGCAGAATACAAAGTCAACACTCAAAAATCAATAGCAACCCTATACAAAAATAACAAATTCACTGAGGGAGAAATTAGGGAAAAAATACCTTTCACAACAGCATCAAGAAAATTTAGAGCCGGGGATATAGCTCAGTGGCACGGCGCCTGCCTTGCAAGTGCAAGGTCCTGAGTTCAATCCCTGGTAACAAAAAAAAATTTTTTTTTAAATACTTAGGAATCAATCTAACAAAAGAAATGAAAGATCTATATATCAAAAACTACAGTACTCTGAAAAAGGAGATCAAAGAGGATATATGAAAATGGAAAAATATCCCCTGTTCTTGGATAGGCATAATCAATATAGTGAAAATGGCCATATTTCGAAAACTGATATATAAATTTAATGTAATCCAAATCAAAATACCAATAGCATACTTCACAGAACTAGAAAAAAAAATCCTAAAATTCATACGCAACCATAATAGACCTAGAATAGCAAAAGCAATTCTGGGCAACAAGGATGAGGCAGGAGGCATCACAATGCCTGACTTGAAGTTAAACTACAGAGCTACTGTGATAAAAACAGCACAGTACTGGACACCACTCCCCCCCCAACAACAACAACCAAATCAAACCAAACAATAACAAGAAAACAGACCCAAGGATTAATGGAATAGAACAGAAGATGAAGAAAAAACTCCAAGCACACTTAGCTATTTTACCTTTGACAAAGGGGCCAAACACCTTCACTGGAAGAAAGCTCCTTTAATAAATGATGCTGGGAAAACTAGCTTTCCATATGCCAAAAATTGAACCTAGACTCGTATCTCTTACCATGCAGTAAACTAAAATTGAAATGAATCAAAGATCTAAATATTAAAACAGAAACACTCAATCTGCTGGAAAACAGAATAGGTAAAATTCTGGAAGACATAGCTATAGGCAATGACTTTATGAGCAAAACCCCAATCACACAGGAAATATTACAAGAAATCAACAATTGGGTTCACATCAAATTAAAAAGCTTTTCCACAGCAAAAGAATCACTAACAGAGTGAAGAGAGAACCCACAGAATGGGAAAAACTTTTTAGCAGTTACTCTTCAGACAATGGATTGACATCTAGAATATGTAAAGAGCTCAAAAAAATCAGACCCCCAAATTCAAAGACCCAATCCAAAAATGGGCATCTGAGATGAACAGACATTTCTCCAACTAAGGGGTACAAAGAGCAAATAAATATATGAAAAAATGCTCAGCATCACTGGTCATTTGAGAAATGCAAATTAAAAAAAACTCTGAGATTCCATCTCACTCCAGAAAGAATGGCCACCATCAAGAAATCAACCAATAAGAAATGCTGGTGAGGCTAAGTGGAAAAAAGGAATTCTCCATTTCTGGTGGGAGTGTATACTGAAAATTAGTATGGACATTCCTCAAAAAACTAAAACTAGAGGTTTTGGCCCAGCTGTTCCCCTTCTAGGTATCTTCCCGAAAGTTAAAAGCATCATACCACAGGGATACACACATACTCATGTTTACAGCAGCACAATTTATAATAGCTCTATTTCAGAAAAAGTCCATTTACCCATCAACAGATGAACTGATGAAGAAAATGTAATATTTATATACCATGGAGTAGTAGTCTGCCATAAAGAAGGATAAACTTGAGACATTTTTAGGAATATGGATACATCTTGAAACCATAATTTTAAGTAAAATAAATTGGAATACACATTTAAATATCATATTCTCTTGTGTGAGAATCCCAAAGGATGAATGAGGAGCATAATGGAGGATGGATATTGGGAAGCAGGAACAACATGTTCAAGGGGAAAGCTGAACAAGGGAAGGGTGGGGGAATGGAAGGAAGGGTAAAGGAAAAAAGAGTAAAAGAAAAAAAAAATGGAAACAAAGCTTTCGTAAATGAGGAGAGGAATGGGAAAAAAGAGAAGTAAGATATATTATGTACAGGTACAAATTCCCTATGATGAATGTGATCAATGTGTGTGACAAATATATAATAAAAAATATAAAGTTAAAAAATAAAATGTAATAAAATCTGATATTACGTGTTTGTATACAGTTGACAAGAACAATGCAGGGGTTAGGGCTACTGACCACTGTGAATGGAAAGTAATTTTTAAAAAATTACTTAAGAGCTTTATTAATAGGTGCTATCAGTTTACTGATTTTGGAACAGTGAAAATGTAACTTGTATTACAAATTAAAAACTGGAGTTATTAAAGATCCTGACCAGATATGAAATAATTTAAAGACCTTTAAAAAAAAAAGACCTTTAAAGGTGTATTAAGGAAAAAAAACAGGCTTTTTTCCCCCTTGATACTGGAGATAGAACCCAGGGACTTCACAATGAGGTACATCCCCAGCTTTAAAAACATAAATATTTAAAAAAAAACAAGACAGGGTCTTGCTAATCATGAAGTTGCCCCAGCTGGGCTTGAACTTAAAATCCTCTTGGCTCAGCCTCCCAGAGTGCTGGGATTACAGACATGTGCTACAATGCCTGACTCCAAAACCAGGCTTTTATAAGAAACACATCTGTCATTACCAACAGAGCAGTCTAAGTAAAATAAAAATCCCACATTGCATAGATAATACAGATAGTTTTAGTTTTCTGGTAATTGAGCAAAAAGTAAGCACTTAAAATCTTTTTTTAACAGAACGTGAACTCTGTACTGTTAGAATTATCATCCATTAAAAGATCATTAGCTAATGGTCACTAAATTTACATATTAAGGAAATTATATATACAATACTGCAAAATCACAGTACAAAGACTGAAGTTTGCCCATTTCTGCTCAGCAAGTCCCTCTACTCCCAAGCTTCATAGTATGTTGTCCTTTTGACTCCAAAATATACTGCTACTATTACTGCTACTATTTCTTTGTAAGCATTTAAAATCTTAACCTCCAATTTTTGCTATTGCTTTTCTTATTGCTAGAATTTCATTTTCATTCCTTCTTGGATGACCAGATGATGGTAGTGATGATCAACTGATATTTTCTCAGCTCTACCCCACTCATCCTTGGGAGTGGGTGAAATTTTCAGATAAAGGACTGGCTGCTTTTGTCTCTAACATCTTGTGGTAGGATTTCTGGGTGTCTTTGTGGGCAATCAAGTTGCAGTGGTACTGTCCTTGAGATATCTGCTGACTTGGGATCACATCAATGACTTTGCTCATCTTCTTCATTGCTGTCTTCTCTAGACTGTATTTAGGGAGGTGGGTCCTAGCACTCAACTGAAATGGAATTGTAGTCTACACCTTGAGACATATTCTGTCTCACTGGCCCATCTTGTTCTCCTGCCACCTGGCTGCTAACACTCTCCCTCACTTCTCCCAGCACAAGAGGGCTGTAACATTGTCGTGGATACTCAGAGGGTCGCTGCATGTAGTAAAATGGTCTTCTACAGTAGGGCTGGATACTGTTTGATCTGGCCTTCAAGATACAATATGTACTAGGGCCGGGGATTTAGCTCAGTGGTTCCGCCACCCGCCTTGCAAGCGCAAGGCCGAGTTCGAACCCCAGTACCCCCCCCCCCCCAAAAGATACAGTATGTACTGCAGCTAATTTGATTCAGGGATAATTTAATACTGAATATTCATGTCTGTTTATCTTTTTGTTGACTGTGAATGGTACCATATATGGTCTGTTTGTAAGTGTATTTAATAAATTTTAACTTCTAAAAATTATTTGTGTATATTTTACAGTAGTAGGATAAAATAGACCAATGATAAAATGCACTATCATGTTTTGTTTTGTTTTGTTTTTTGAGTCAGGGTCTTTCTATGCAATTCAAGCTGATCTTGAACTCACTATGGAGCTCAGGCTGGCTTCAAACTCATGGCGATCCTCCTGCCTCAGCTTCCTGAGTGGTTGAATTACAGGCATGTAATGTACAGTGCTGGGAGTACAGGCCCACCATGCCCAGCCATATGCATGTTCTTCATGGATTCATGACATATCTTTTTGTTAATTTTTTACTGTATCTCAGCTATGCAGTTCTTCTCCAAGTTTTTTTTTAACTCTCATAAATCTCCAAAACTATATGCCTGTACATGAATCAATGCAGTTAAAAACCCATGATATTCAAAGGTCAACTATAACCTATCTTTACATTTATGGATGACATATTTAAAAAAAATTACAGGAAAATTAAAACCTATGGAGAATTTATAGATCAGAAATAATATTCCTGGATGTTTCTAGTGTTGATTCTGCACAGATTAATTTAATTTAATGTAACCTCAGTTAAAATTATAAAATTTCCTAAAATCTTGACACTCTACCTACAGAATTCATGTGAAAGACAAAATGTCCAAAATAGCCATCACAACTCTAAATAAGAACCAAAAAGACCTTTAGTGCTTAAGTGCTTATTTTTTTCTTATTGGCCAGATGACCAGAACTATATACATTACACATGCAACACAGATGGCTTTTACTTTACCTTCATAAGTCTATGTTAGGTAATGATACATGAATAATTTTTTTAAGCCTGGTTTTTTAAATATACTTTTAAAGGTTACACAAGATAAATTTGCTTATTGCACATCAAAACACTATGAAACTGTAATAACTAAAATACTGTGATACTGGTTTGGTGAAGAATAAACCAATAGATAAAGAAACAAGAGTCCAGAAAGATTTCTGAGTGAATTCAAAGTATTTAACATGGACACCACTTCAAAGTAGTTCTAAGAAAGACAGACTCTTCAATAAATTGGGACAAGTAGCTAACTGGCTATCAGATACCTACTGTACTTCATTCACTTAACAAAATCTATCTCTAGAATACTATAAAAGTAGACGTGACAGAAGAATATGTTTATGACTGGGTTAGGGCAAATCTTAAAAGACACAAACTATAAAATCAGTAATAGAACATATTTTATGTGAAAATTTTTGAAATTTTAATTTCAAAAGATTCACTAAATGAATTAACAGACAACACTAGGAGGAAAGAATTGCAACATGCCTAACAAAGGAAAGATACATATCTAGAACACATAAAGAACTTCTGCAAATGAGTAGTAATATTAATAAACCCATTAGAAACATTCACAAAGTCTGTAAGATAACTTCAATACAACCATTAAGCAGAAACAGATGCTCTTAACACTTCTGGTGTAAACTGAGAAGTAATTTGTTTGACAGGACCCATTGTAGTATAAAAGTATCCACAGTGGCTCCACACCTCCCTCACAAATGCAAGGTCCTGAATATTCGATCCCCAGTACCGCAAAACAAACAAACAAACAAACAAACAAACCATAAGAAAAGTATCCACATATACTTGATGCTTTGTATCTATCTCAGAGAAGCACTTGTGCACGGGCAGCATTTGTACATCTGATTTCAGAAGAATCTTCACTGAAATGGCATTCAAAACAAGGAAAAATGGTAAACAATCACATTGCCCAGCAATAGAGAACTGGATAAATAATAATATATGTATACTACAGAGCTCTATGGAGAGTTAAAAAGATTTCCAAGACATATTGTAAATGAAAACCATCAAAGAGCTGAATGTGCATGTGGTGATAAAATGTTATGTAAACCTCACGTAACTTAAACTATTTTTATAGATAACTATTTATAGGTATAAATACACGGGAAAAGTTATGAAAAGAAACACATCATAAAATAATTGCTGTTATCTCTGAGAGGAAAAAGAATGGGTCTGACAAGACAGAGGTTAGCTTTTCCTGTATAATATGTACATTGTCAAACAGGAAGATATTCATAATTTAGTTAATGACCTTCTAGAAAATGAATGCTGCCACCCTCTTCCGCAGTCTAGTTGCTTCACGTAGCAGTCAGAGTGATCCTGTTAAGTGTAAGCGAGAGCTGGGGATGTAACCTGGGTAGAGTGCTTGCCTTAGTATGCTCAAACCTGAGATTGGGGTATGGGATATGTAAGCTAGATCATGTTAGTCAATAGGCTGCCTTTCAATGATTTTCCATCATTCAGAATAAAATTCAAAATGTCTTGTTCTTCCAGCTGGCCCCCTGTGGTAGGCTGAAAAACAGACTCCTAAAATATCCTAATCCCTGGAGCCCACGAATATGGTTACTTTAGATGGTGGTGGTAGTGGTGGGGGTTTCCTTGCAGATATGATAAAGGATCTTTACTTCAAGCGATTATCCTGGAATATCTGGATGGACCTTTAATGTAATCACATATATCCTGATAAGAGGGAAGCGGGAGACTATACAGAGAGACAGGCAAGGGGAAGAGGGGACACAGTGATTTGAAGATTCTGGCTGTGAATACATGAGAGATGCAGCCACAAACCAAGGACTGGCAGCAGCAGCTTCCAGAAGCTGAATGAGGTAAGGAATTGATTCTCCCTCTGGAAGGAGCATAGCTCTTCTGACACTTTGATTTTGCTCTGTGATATTAATTTTAAACTTCCAGATTTTAAAATTATGAGAGAATAAATTTTTTTTTAAATCATCAAGTTTAAAGCTGGATACAGTGATGCATGCGTATAATCCCAACTACTCAGGAGGCTGAGGTGCGATTGTGAGCTCAAGGCCAGCCTGGGCAATACAGTGAGACTCCACCTGGGGGAAAGGGTAATAAGTCACCAAGTTTGTGGTAATTTGTCATAGTTGCCACAGGAAATTTATGTATTCCCTTACCACTCTTATTTATTCTACTACGGCCACAATGCCCACCCTGCTATCCCTTCCATTTCAGTGGTGTTAGTGCCCTCTACCTGAATTCTTCCCTGATAATCCAATACCAAACAGCATTCTTCAATACTCATTCTTGATTCTGTTTTGTTTTTTGGTACCGGGGATCGAACTTGGGTCCTTGCGCTTGCTCAGCAGGCGGCGAAACCACTGAGCTAAATCCCCGGCCCTCTTGATTCTGTTATTCTGACTTGGATGCCTTCATAACATTCATCATTATTTGACATATGTGATTTAGATCAGTACATGTTTGCAGTACATGATTATATTTATTGGGGGGAGTTGGTATTTGTACATAACATATCTTAATTCTTATCTCCTTTTCTCTTCTCTTCCCTCCTCCCCATCTTCCTTCCTTCCCTTTCCATTTACAAAAGATCTTGGGTTGTTTTCCTTGTCTGTCTCTCCCCACCATACCAGGTACTTTGTTTTGTTCACCACTATATTCTCAACACCTAGAGCTATGCTTGCTATACAAGGGATATGCAGTACATATTTGAATGAATAATGGAAGGACCAAATAGACTAGTCTCAAATTATTATTCTGAATCCATACTGTTCATCAAATAGTCATTATCAAGACAGGCTAATGAGAAAGGACAGCATATTTGTATTTCTGTGTTATAGACTTCAGGCATAGATGAGCAGGTTTCCTGTGAGAAGTATGACTGCTGAACAGTCAGATTCCTTTCAGGGTCAGTATCATTAATATTGGCCCTGAGAAATACAAGTGGACTTCTGTCTGCATAGGACAGCTGCTCAGAAATCTCAGGCAGAGTGGGTGTTAAAGGGAGTGCTGATTTAGATGCTAATTCCTACAAAGACACTATTTAGAGCATGCAGAGTTTATCCTAAAAATATAACTAAGACTTCAAACTTATAAATTTAGCATCTTCAAAAACATCATATAAATATAAATAGATTTGTAGTAACTCTTCAGTGACAAAATAAAATTAACAAGTTTAGGCCCTAACTCTACCTTCTGAAAACCACTGGTATCAGTGAACAAAAGATAAAGAATGAAAAGAAAAATAGGTAGAAATTATCAGTAGACATAGCCTCATCCTAAGATGTACATTTACAACTCAACATTCTTATCACTTGTCTTCATATGCAATCTAGTAGGTCAACATATATTAACACTTTTTCAAAATGACAAGAGTTTTTCCTCTTCTACAAAGGCATCTTATGTGTTTCTGGAACACTTAATCATGAGAAACCTTCCGTCTACCAGGCCAGTCCTGTCAAACCACACTTCCCTGAGCCTTAATTATCTCTAGAGGTGTCTCAGCACAGAGTGACAAGGTCCCCACACCTGCTCTAAGCCACATTTTTTCTGTCATAAACCAGAATGATAACAGCTCACTATTACCACCAGATTTCCTGTATCAATGATTTCTTACATGGTAAAATAATCCCTTAGCCACTGGAGTCATTATTATTCATAGTCTAATCAAACTCCAGCTGATATACTCATTATGCCCACCACTCTATTTATTTCCCGAATGTTCAAAATTCCTTTATCTCTTCCTCTTCCTGTATTCCATATTTCTATAACATTTTCATGCAACAGAACTTTTAGCAATAAAAGAAACAATTTTATATATGTACTATCCAACAAGGGTTGTCATTAACAACTTGTGGTTACTGAGTTTCTGAAGTACGCTAAATAGGAATGAAGAGCTCAATTTTAAATTTTACTTAATTTAAACATAAAAGCACGTGTGTCACACTGTTTTCAACAACCTCTACTATTCTTTCTGTTCTCTGTCTTTTCAATCTTGGTAATCTCTTCTCCTTCTTGGCTTTACCTCTCACCATGAAGTGAATTCCAAGGCTTGACCTTTTAGGTAAACTCCAGCCAGGCCCATCTTTCCACCTGTCAGTCCAGACAATTTGTAGTAGGTACCTCAAGCTAGACTTCTGCTTTCAAGTCTGTTCTACTTCAATCTGTGTAAGAAACATAATTTATTTCTTTTTACCTCTAATTCCTTTGGGAAAAAAAACCCTGAAGATAAACCCAGTTTATATTGATCTGCCTGAAATCAATGTCAACTAAAACATGGTCTTATCCTGCCCTACTATCACATTGCATTAAGAGAGGTGAAGGAAGCAGAATGCCATCCAAAGGATAAGAACACCAGACAACAAGAACAACAAGGTCACTGAACACCTCACACAACCAAACTGCATTCTCTCTGCTCTGCAGCAGAGCCTACACTTCTATCTCCATGTATGTTGTTCATTCACTACACTTGGAAGGAGATTCCTGGTCCCTCTCTTATGTCCTTTTTGGCCCTAAAGGAAAAGCCCAATCTTTTATTTATTTTCACACTAGTCTAATATTAGCCAATATGGTCTTTATTTCTTATTTTAATTAAAAGTTCTTAAATTTGAAAGAGTGTGTATACACACACACACACACACATATGTACATGTTTGTTAAAAGTCATACTCCTGTATGATGAAGTTATGGATGGTTTGGCTTATCTTCACCTTATTTTCTGAATTTTATAGAACAAAAAAAATGCATTTTGTTTATACCTACAGGGGAAAAATGCTGGGGCAAGTGTCAGTAGAGACCATCAACAGACTTTATGGGACACACACTCAACTTCTTAGCTAATAGATATAAAGGATTTTTAGTACACTGACAAGACCATTCCCATGGTGAGGATAGACAGACAAATACATCAGGATAACTATGCTGATGTTCCTTTTTGTGGATTCTGTTCCTTGAGAAATTTCCTGATTATTATTTGCCTAAAGGGAAAGATGTGCTGGACAAAACCAGAACATCGTGACTGAGATATTTCTCACTACAATTTATTCATATGGCAAGATGTTATATTTAAAGCTGCACATCAAACATTACATTTGCTAGACCCTGTCTCACATTGAGTTTTCAGTATATTTTAATTTTCATAATCTGTTCAGCTGTTGCATAAGACAAGGCTATATCACTCACTATCTCTCCCCTCTGCAGCCTAGCACAATGACTCAAATGCAGGATGCATCCAGTTAAGTACCTGAAAAACAGGCATTTATATAAGGTATCATAAAAAGGACCACAGTGCTTTGAGGCTGGACAGGGCCTTCATGATCATATATTGATATGCACTCTTATTTTATATTTAGAAAAAACCCTATTAATATAAAAAGAAAAGAATGGTCTCAAGGTCAGTAAATCTAATGCAGAATCAAGTCTAAGGTTCAGGCTAGTCATTAAAAACAAAGAAATGATACAGTAGAACATTAAAAGACAAAGACCACCAAGATATAAGGGGTAGCAAATAACACATTTAAAATTGATTAAATGGCTAAAAACTTTTTTAAAACCCCAAATCCTCAGAGGGATTTCCAGTTTTAGTTTCTGGTTTCTTCCAAGTGAGTTTTCACTCCCATCAATAACAAAAGATTAATAAACCGAAAATCAAAAATTTTTCTTGGACCTATCATGGGACTGAGGTCATACGGCAAATAGTCATCTCATAATCCTGAAAGAAAGGCAAATATGCAGAATTGTGGCCAAGATGTGTTTACATGTAGCAGAAACCTTGGAGTAATGACTTTGTAAGGAGACTTAAATGGTGATTCTGACAAATTGCTGGAGGCTCACAATGGATGAACTTGGGAGTGAGAACTGTGGTACATTTTGCTTCCAGAAATCCTGCCAGGTTCTTGTGATAAAGAACCAAAAAAGACCTGTTATAGCACTATAAAGCAGAAGGGAAGAGTAAGAACAGTGAGTTATAGCTAAGCATGCTGCACAATTAAGGCCTACGTGCTAGAGAAAGAGATTCTACCAGAGACTTTTCTGAAACCCTTAAAATCTTCCTTTCTACCTGTTGTAGGGGAAAAACTAAGGCACCTGTGAATTTCACAAACCCAGGGATGTAGGCCCCAGCCAAAATACTGAGATTTAATCTCAACATTATAGGACACCCTCACCCACCCATCCACCTCACCATGACATCAACAGGGCTCCAGTACAACCACAGTGGCTCACAATAAAGAGATGTAAAGGAAGCAGAAAGCCATTGAAGAGATGAGAACACCAGACAACAAGAGCAGATGATACTGAAGCCTCTGATACCTCCAGCTACAGCAAACATTAAACACAGCCCAACTTTTAACTAGATTAGCATAAAAGCTTACACAAAGGCCCATTTACCTCACTTCCTATTACTTAATACATTATGGACAGCTCCTAACAAAAATTTCAAAGCACGCTAAAAGGCAAGAAAAGAATCTAAAGAGAAAAAGTAAGAATTAGAGTGATTCAGTACAAACTTTGAAATTAACAGATAAGTAATTTAAAATAACTATATTACTTTATATGTTTGTATGTTTATATATTTCATGTTATGGGCTTTAATGGAAAAAGAAGACAACATATAAGAACAGATGAGTAATGTAAACAAAGATAAAAACTCTAAAAAAAGAGGAAATACTAGAAATCAAAAACACTGGAATAGAAATAAAGACTACCTCTGATGGGTTTATCAGCAGACTGGACACAGTCAAGGAAAGAATCAGTGAGTCTGAGGACAGATAACGGAATCCTCCAGACTGTAATACAAACAGGAAAGATAAAAGGAACAGAACATTTTAGAACCATGGGAAAATTTCAGGACAGGACAGAACTGTCCTGTCTAAGAATTGCAGCAAATTGAAGCCCAGAGATAAATGAAGGTAAAATAAAATATAAGTTAAAATATCAGAAGAAAAGAGAGAAAGAGCAGAAGAAATATCTAAAGTAACAATGCCTGAGGATTCTCAAAAGTTAGAGACCAAACCACAGACCCATGATGTTCAGAGAATACCAAGCAGGATATATATTCCTAAATCTAAACCCAGGCACTTTTTATTCAAACTGCAAAAAGCCAAAGGCAAAGAGAAGATTTCGAAAGATTTGAAAATACAGTAGAAAATGCAGAGTGAAATATTTAAAGTATTGCAAGAAAAAAAACGCCCTACCAACCTAGACTTCTATGTGTTGGTGATACTATCCTTCAAAAATGAGCAAGAAATAAACACTTTCTCAAGCAAACAAAAACTGAGACAAGGTCCCGAGTTCGACCCCCGGTACCCCAAAAAACAAAACAACAACAACAAAAAACTGAGAGACTTGGATCTTTATTAGCAGACCTGTCCTGAAAGAAATATAGAATTTCTTTAGGGAGGAGAAAAATGATATAGCTTAGAAAATCGGGTCTACATGAGAAAATGAAGTATATCAGAGAAGGAATAAATAAAGGTAAAATAAAATGTTTTATTTTTCTTATTCTTACTTAATAAAAAAAACTAATAACAATATCAATGTATTGCGTAGTCACAATACATGGATAAGCAAAAGGAATGACAGCAGGGTTGTAAGGGATAAGAGGGAAGAACTGAGACAATTCTGTTAAGTTACCTGCATTCTACATGAGGCACTATGGTAATTTTGAAGGTATGCTTAAATTAGTTAAAAATGTATACAGTAAATCAGGGCAATCACCCCCCACCCCCAATTAATGCCCTAGAAAATATAGTATTAAGAAATGACTTAGAGATACAAACTCAAAAGAAAAATTACTTTGAGTAAATTAAATTTAATTACATAAAAATTCAAAATAAAAATACTATAGTTGAAACAATTAAAATTCTAAGACCACTAAGATAATAATAACAATTGTTGGATGAGGAATATGACAGACATTTCTCTAAGCTGTTTAGAAAGTATTAATTTATTTCTTAAAATTATTATTCCTATTTTCAAATGAAGACACTGAGGCATGGAGATACTTGTTCAGTCAAGCTGAGTCAGTAGTGGCACTGAATTTACACAGAGATGGTTGGCTCACAAATTTACTCTTAATAATGTCTCTATTAATAAAGTAAAACAATAGTTTAATCATATGGGTTAATTCTGGAGATGGTTTATGTCAGATTCACATTAAATCTCACTACTTCAAACTAATAATCCCATCATATATTCCATGGGCTAAATTACTTAACCTAAAGTATTCATGTATCAATGATTAAAATGAAAATACATTCAGGTAATAAATAAAAAAGGTTTACAAGCGAATGTTCAGAAGACTGAAATAGACATTTGTCCAAAGAACACATACAAATGGCCTAAAATGAGCATGAAAAGATGATCAATTAGAGCGAGGCAAATCAAAACTATAGAAGAGATACCACCTAACCCCTGACAATTACATAAAACTGAAAGGAAATAGTAAATGCTGGTAAGGATGTGGAGAAACTGAAATCTTTGCACTGTCGATAGAAATGTAAAATAGTAGCTACCATGTAAAGCAGTGTAGCAATTCAAGAAATACCATATGATCCAGCAATTCCATGTCTGGGTATATATCCCCAATAATTAAAAAGATATCTGTACAATAATTAAATTTATTTTAATTGAACTTTGTGCAACAAAGACATTTGATTTGTACAATAATTATTTGTACAATAATTAAAAAGATATCCTATTTTCATAGAAACATCACCACAACAGCTAAAAGATAAAAGCAACCCAAGTGTCCATCAACAGATGAACAGAGAAGCAAAACATGGTGTATACATATAATGGAATATTATTCATCTCTAAAACGGAAGAACACTCTACAATATGTTTGTTATAGCATCAGCATGAATGAATGTTGAGGAAATAATGGTAAATTAAATCAGTGAATCACAAAAATACAAATGCTGTATGATTCCACATTTACATGAGATTAGTGTCAAAATCACAGAGACAGAAAGCAGAATGGTAGTTGCCAGAGGCCAGAGGGATGGTGAAATAAGAAATGCTTACTGGGTACAGAGCTTCAGTTTTAAAAGACAAAAAGAGTTATAGCACTGGATGGTGGTGATGGTTATATAGCACTGTGAACACTTAACAGCACAGAACTGTACATTTAAAAATGGTTAGGATAGTAAATCTCACAGATGTATTTTACCACAATATAAAAAAGTTTGGAAAATACACCTAATATACTATTAAAATATATCTAATATACTCTTAAAGTCTGTATAGAAAGAAGTTATATATTTACAATGTATACAGCAAAAGGCACTATATCAATCAGTATTTGTTTAGCAATGATGCATATTTAGTAAGAAATCATGTAATGCTGCTACCTTTATCCAATTTTCTAGCTCTGGATAATTTTTCTTGTGATTTCCTTTTTAGTTCTTTGACTGGAATACAAGCCAATGCTTTCTCCTGAAGAATGGGATTTTCATAGAGCAGTACATGCTGAATGTTGGACTGAAGAACTTTTAGAATGGTTGAATCAGCAGTAACCTAATAGGAAAAAATGTAGTGAAATTAGCTTTTCACTGTATGCTACAAAAATAACACATAACAAAAACCTTTGTGGTTCTGTGATTTCATAGATAAAGGAAGGATGCACAAATTCACTGAAATACAATAATTATACACAAATCCTTACAATATTAGTATTAGGAGATAGCCACATCTATGTCAGAGTCTAAGATGATCTATTTTTTCCCTCTATATATATTACAGAGGATGTATTTAAACAGGGATATGCTGAATTCTTGACCATAAGCTTTGCTCAAGATAGTGCTCTGAGCAATGCATTGGACAGCTGTTTTTTGACTCTTTTTTTTTTTTGGTACGGGGGATCGAACTAAGGACCTTGTGCTTGTGAGGCAGGCGGCGGCACCACTGACCTAAATCCCTGGCTCTGACAGCTGTTTTTACTTCAAATCCTTATAAAGTACAGCATAAGCAAAGGAGGCATGATTTTAAGGAAGCAAAAATTTTGAGAAACTCCTAAAAGAGGAAAAGCAGATTATGAATGAACTAAGGGAAAAAAACCAAGGCAATATGCTCTTGAGACAGAGTGGTGATGAAAAGTGAAAACAGTTTCCAAAATAATCCCCAAAACAGAGAAGCAAAAGGATCCACACAGCATGAAGGGACTTTGGAGTAAGGTTTCTGGAGACTAGCCTGGTTCTGCAGAAGAAACAGCTGGTCATTTTGGCTTTCCCTTCCTGTCATGTCATCAGCAAAGAAGTCTGCCTCTGAGCAGGTAGACTGAGTGCAACAGCCCCAAAAGTTAACAGGAATAATCAAGACTAGAACTCCTTTGGCAACACCATGCAGCATGTCTTGCCCCACCTATAGTTGCTGGAAGCAAATGCAGTATTCATAGAGTAGCAAGGACTGTCAAATGCATATGGATCTACAAAAACAATATATACTGCTGAGAAGATACTAATCTTTTTTTTTTTTTTTTTTTGGTACTGGGGATTGAACTCGGGTCCTTGCGCTTGCGAAGCTGGTGGCAGAACCACTGAGCTAAATACCCAGCCCCCGAAGATAGTAATCTTATAAATACATTAAAAAGTAAAAATGTGTATTTTCAGGATATGAATATACTCTACAGATGCTCCTTGATTTAATGATGGGATTATATATATCTCGATAAACGATCTGTTATGGTTCAGATCTGAACTGTTCCCTCAAAGTCTCATGTGATCAGAGGTGGAAGTTTTGGAAAATCATTAGATCATGAAGCACTAAACTCATCAGTGGATTAGTCCATTGATGAATTCATAGATGAATGCTCTATTTGGAGGTGGGGCCTGGATGGAGAAGGTAGGTCACTTGGGGGCATGACCTGAAAGGGTGTATTCTTCTTGTTCGTGGCTCCTTCCTCTTTCTGCCATGGCTTTCCACCATGCCATTTTTGTCTTGGAGCCAGCCAATCATGGATAGCAATCTCTGAAACCAAGTGCCAAAATAAACTTGTTTTCCTTGAAGTTGTAGATGTCAGGTATTTTGTCCCAGTTATAGGAAAGCTGACTAATATACTATCATAAGTTGATAGTGTCTTCAGTTGAAAATGCATTTAATACACTTAATCTACTAAATGTTAACAGTACAGTGCTCCCTGAATCAGTTGTTTAGCTTTGTGATGGTATGGCTGAATGGAGCTATAGATCACTGCTACTGCCCAGTATCACCACAGATTATTGTACTGCAAATCACTTAGCCCAGGAAAAAAATCGAAATTCAAAATTACAAATACAGTTTCAACTGAATTCATATTATATTTCTTCTACATCACTGTAAAGTAGAAAAATCAAGTTAAATTAAGTCAAATCACTGTAAGTCAGAGATCATTTGTACTCAGAAAAAGACTCTACTATGTACTGTGGAAATAAAAATTTAAATAGTACAGAAGGAAGTACAGATGATATTAAACAAAATAAAAACAGCAAAAGAATGATTAATTGTGGTAGTTTATACTAGTAATACCAGCATTTGGGAGGTCAAGGCAGAAGGCTCATGAGTTCAAAGACAGCCTGGGGTAGACAGCAAGACCTTATCTCAAAAACCAATGAACCAACAAACAAGCAAAAACAAATAATGATCAGTTAAAAAAAATTAAAGGCATTTTCTGAGAATAAAGCATAGAAATAATAGAAATGAATAAATAATAGAAATGTTTTCAAATCCAGTTAACAGAAATTCTAGAATGATGGCAGTAACAATGGAAGAAACATCTCAAAGAAACAGAAGTACATTTCACACAACTGAAAAGCCATCATAAATAAAAACAAAAACAAAAATATGATAGAACTGCATTTATCATGAAATATGAAGGAAAAAGAAAGCTAGCAAAGAGGAGGGGGAAAGAACACTAATATCAGAAAAAATAGCAGTAAGATAGCCTGGAAAGTTTGCAGAGGATATACTTAGCATATTTGGAAGGATCAGAAAAACAGGGTGCTCAGTACCTAGAGAAATATGGGGGAAATGGTGGGAGGATAAAGCCAAGGGTGAAGGTAGGTTGGTAACCAGCTAGACCTTTTATGTCTCTTTCCAATGTTACGGGAAGATATTAAAGGTATTCAAACAAGAGAGTAAAATGATGATACCTGTATATTAGAATATCCCTCCAGCTGTTACATGGAGAAAGTAGGCATCAGGCAGTCTGACAGGGACTACTACAGTATCCAAGAGAGCTAGTGGCTTAAACTTAGGTGCTTACAGTACTAGTAGAAAAAAGTGAATGGGGACAACTCATTCGGGACCCCTCCTGTCTCTCAGAAACTATTCCTATTCCCATCCCTATTCCTCAATATATTTCTAACTATTAACCTCCATTGTTCCTCAGAATTCATTCTTTGACTTCATGGAACACAATCAGCATTATCTGACATCTAGAAGGTTGGGAGTTGCATATTTCCCCCCGATATCATCTTGGAGGTCCCATGGAGATCTTTGGAAGGAGGTATGAGTTTGCTTTTGTTTCATGGCACCCCTAAATATTTCGACTGGATTCTGACTCATTCTCATTTTGTCAGCAACCTATATCTTGTCTTTTTGTTAAAATGGTGATATATTTAAGTTGAGTGGATGGGAAGGTTATGTTTCTCTTTTTCTTTGATGAGACATTTTATTTTTGCAGGCAGGGTCTTGTATCCCTGTATTTATGCTGCATTTACTTTCTAGTTGCTGAATTTACTTGTATACCTTGCTTGACCTGTTTGATGGTTACAAGATGGTTTGTTGTCTTATTTTAGATAGTGGCGCTGGGGAAAGGTAACATTGGTGGTCCTGTAGTAGACTTGATACTAACCAAAAATGTGAATTTGTAAAATGCTGTAAAATAGATTATATCTGAAATATACATGCACACAATCTTTACCGGTCCCTTATATAACTCTAAGAAACAGTGGTTACTATGCCAGCTAATTAACTGTTCTTAGAGCAGCTGCTACTCTCAAAGCAGAGGACAGGTTTCCCCAGTACCTTCTGGTTAGTCCCCCACTGAAGCCAGTGGGAATGTTGGCTAGACAGACAGCTAGATTCCTTTCTGGAGACATATCTCTGGTTGTGTGGAACCAATGAAAGCTGAGAGAGTAACTGAGAGGCCATAGCTGGGGTGATTCCCCAGTGGGCACCCAAAGGCTCCTCAGTGGAAGCTGGCTCCTGATGGCCCTACTAGGTAACCAACAGAGAACTCTCTACTTACCTATCATCCCTACCTGCACTCCTCAGTGAGATGAAAAGTAAAACTCTCTCAGTGATTTCCTGGTATCCTCTGTCCCAGAGTGACCTGAAGATCCCCTTCCTTGAACCTCCATTAAGGGTTGACCAACAGGTTTCAACTTTTCTCTGTTAGTACGATAAGACTCCCTCTTCAGAAATGTCTTGATACATTTATGGGGCCAGAAACAGGTGAAAACAATAACCTTCTAGATCCTCAAGAAAGTTTTGCTAGGAGGAAGGTCTAAGTTAAGAGAGAACCTCCAAGTTTTTTCTTTTCATTCCAACTGATTGGGAGTTAGCTTTGGAACTCCTTGGCTCCCTAGACCTGACCTGAGTGCACTTCCCCCAGGAAATAGTTAAAATTACCTTTAACAGTCTGTCCCTTTAGAGGGAACAGTTACATGTGGCTATCAAAACAGCAATTTTGACTATCAAACAACTGTGGCTATCAAAGCAACAACAGGAAGCTTATATAGCTGGGTATTCCAATCAGATAAACCATCAGCCTAGGGCCCATCCTAAAAAACTGTCTTTGCTTTCACAGGTGTAAAAGCTTTTTATTCCTTCTGATTCTTTTTCTTTTTTGGTACCCGGTCTCAAACTCAGGACTTTGCTCCTGCCAGGCAGGCGCAGTGCCATTGAGCTACATCCCCGGCTCTTATTCCTTCTGATTTTTATTACAAGAGACCTCTGCTAATTAACTTATAAAAAGTTCTGACTAGTCTATTTATATAGTAACAAACCTAAAAAATGTAAAAGGGTAATTCAACTTAGCCAAATATATCTGAGTACATTCTGGTCTATTAACAATTGTTTTATGTGTGCCTGTCTGTTCAATTTGTGACGGGTTGCAACATCTACAGCTGTTTTGTTTGAGCTCAACAATTTTTTCTTCTTTTTGCCTTTTTGGATTTTTAAAATATTTATGTCTACAACTTATGTTGGTTTATAGAGAAGTGTCATTAGAATTAAGAACATGCTTCCACCTAGGTTGCCAGCTGCTCAAAATGATTTCAAGACTGGTTTTACAAATGCAATGCATACTGCTGTCTGTGTACAATAACTTGGGAGTCTTTCATTGGTCAAGAACAATGTGTTAATTGTTATGATCTGATTCTCATAGGTCATCTGAAAAATTTGTTAAGATAATTAAACGGAGGGATGAGGATTTAGCTCAGTAGTTCCACCGCCTGCCTCGCAAGCTCAAGGTCCCGAGTTCAATCCCCAGTACAAAAAAAAAAACCAAACTCACACAAGATAATTAAATGGGGATCCCTTAGGCTTGGGGAAACTGGTGGATGAGACTTCCCCTAGTGAATAAAGGAGCAGCTGCCTGGAAACTGTATTCCAGTCTTTATTCACTAATGGGGCCCCAATGATTTCCACAGCCTTATGGAAGACACACCCCAACAAATACTGCTAAACACATTATTGTAACATGTTTATGCTGGTTATCATCAAAAGGTTAAGAGTTTGTTTTTTTTTATTAAAAGATGCTCTTGGTACAAAATTAAAGAGACATATAGTCCATATAGTTATGACACTCATTGCTAATTTCATGGTGCAGTAAATGTATTCATGCCTTCTGGGTGTACAGGTCTTCTAAGATGTAAAACTAGGATTGTTTACGTTGATAACTTTTTCTTTTAGATTCAGGTATCTGCCTTTCTCTTGTGCTCCAGCTACTTGGGATAAGAGGTACATGTCAACCCAGCATGGGACCATAAGTCAAATGATAGTTTTTTTTTAAGTGTATGTGATTTGCATGTTAAATGTGTCACTACAGTTAAAGATGCTCAGGCATTGAGCAGTCCAGACAATGTCACACACTTCTCCAATCACATCCTATTAAAGGATAACAAATGAGGTGAGAGCTTTGTGTACTAGATGGAGATGATTAACTAAAAAGGGTATTCCATATTAAGACAGACATTTAAGGGCTGGGGATTTAGCTCAGTGGTGCTGCAACAGCCTCGCAAGCACAAGGTTCTGAGTTTGATCCCCAGTACCACACAAAACAAGAAAAAAGATAGACACTTAAATGTGTTTCAAAGATAGTATCATGATTGTCATGATGAAATACTATGTGTGGCTCTTGATCTCAAGTTTTCTCTGTAAACTTTATTATTGTCGTCTGTTAACATTCTGAAGGGATTCTACTATGATTGGTAAGAAATAACAGTCCTCTGGCTATACTTTATATTTCAAAGTGCTTGATATCCAGATGAGATTATAATAGTTAACCTCACTGCTCCCATGCAATACTGACGTAACTGATCTTCTCTTATGGGTGTTCAACAACTGAAGTTTGGAGACCAGACCTAGAAAAGTAACTGGACTAAGAAGGCAGCCAATATTTTGGCTCTGGCCCTTCAAGGTCAATGAGGACACAGGACATAAGGGAACCTTTTTTATAGGATCCAGCCACTTTAGTGAGTCATCCAAATTCCTGTGCAGGAAGATTGCTGGATCCCAGAGGACAAAAATCAACAAATGTACTGTGTGCCAAAAAAGAGAGTCACCGAAGAAGGAAAAGTCTCCCATGCTTTCACAGAAAGCAACATGGTCAAACACTGTGACCCAACCTGGCAAGTGACAATGACAGAGGAGCTGAGAGGCTCTGTACGTGGTTCCAAAAGTAATGCCTGAGGAGACTTATTCGACATTGATAGACAGTAAAAGGTTAAGTTTGATTAACACAGGTCTCACTTTAACTTGGTCTTAAACACCCAGTAGAAAAGTGTAACCAAAAGACGTACGAACACAGTATCATAGTAATAAAAGCTACATATAAAAAGGGGTTCTAATTGCTGACCCCTTCTGGCAGTTTCCAGCCACACTGATAAATGACCACTGTCATGGTTCAGTGTGGTCAAAAAACTACAGTGGAAGCTATAAAAGCTCAACAAGAGTCTTTAAATTCCTTAGTTAAAATTGTCCTTCAAAACCACCAAACTCTCCATCTTCTTACAGCTAAAACTAGAGGAATGTATGACAAGACATATCAGTTATAGACTATGTAGTGAGACCCTGTCTCAAAAACAAAAAAACTCAAAAAATTATTTAAAATATGCATTTACACCAACATTCAGTAAATGATATGCTGTTAATTTTTTTAGAATTAAACATTATTTAGTTCTTCTTTACAATATTTTATGCTGTATACAGTACACTGCCAGTGGCATAATGATATAATTTATATACAAATAAACAAAAATATATTTAGAGTATACGCTCAAAAATATTTTATGATAGCACACATGAAGTACAGAATTCCAATAGACAAGTATATAACAAAGATACAATGGTGAGCATGGGGAAGAGCAGTTAAGATATGTGAACACACAAGATCCGGGATATCTGTATGTTACTGAATTGTTTCTATAATAGGACAGATTACAAGAAAGGTTCTCACACACTAATCTACTTGCTAAAAATGCAGACTTCCAAGTTCACCCCTCTTCATCAATTCAGACAGTTTGGGATTATGTTCAGAAATCTACATATGATACTAGAAGAGCAATTATACATGAAAACTGGCTTGTATGAAGGTATTAATTTCCACTGAGATGACTTGCCAGACTGGACACAGTCCATGTGAGATTCCATAGCAAACAGGGGAGAAGAGACGGATACAGGCACAGAAGAGGAATGAGCCTTTGTTAAAAAACAACATTTTTTAAGTTTAACAGAAGGGATAAATGCAACAGAAGTTTTGATATAGATTTGCTGATAAGAAATCTAGGGACTCTGCAAGGGAGAATATGTTCCTTTAGCAGAACTGATATAAAAACAAACAAAAAAAGTCTCCATTTTGTTTTAAAGAATTCTTATAAAAATGAGGTACGTAAAGTAACATCTTTTTTTAATGAGAGGGCAAGAACTCATCCAGAGTATTTTTATTTTTCATTTACTCCTTTCCAGTATGGACATTACCTCATTCATTGTGATTTTAATGGCATTGAGTGATCTTGAACAATAAAGTTTATTTTCTTGCCTTATTTCTTTACATATTCATTGGCACAACTGAAAAAAACTAAGTCATAAAAATAGAAGGTTGCTGATTGCACGGCGATTACAGCAGCTGGGTAAGCATGTACTAACGCTGCATAAGGCAGCAGTTAATTGCCAGACAGAATAAAAGTTATTTGGAGTTCAAGTGGAAGTTTAAAATGTGAAATCTGTTTTAGATCAAAGAGACTTTTTCTTCACTAATCATACTTCCAATTATTTTGGTTTCTGATGTGAGATATATTTAAGACTTTATAAGAAAGAAAGTACAATGGGTATGATTCAGTTGAATCATGTGACCTAATCAGGGAAAGCTGGAGTAGCAAATTCACTTCTTTGGTGAAGAATCAAGGCTCCCCAAGCCCAATAGCAATCTTTCCACTTTGATGTAACCCTTTACTCTTGTGGCATTTAGATTTAGTCTGTTTTTAAAGATGAAGGCTCTGTTCAGTAATGAATTTTTAAATAACAGTTTTAATCAATTTGGAATTCAATAAACATTTACCAACAAAATCCTTTTTTCAATTTATAAAAGTACTATGTTGTTGCAAAAAAATCAAGAAATACTGAGTGCTATAAATAATATTAAGTTATCTAATAACTTTTCCATTCAGAGAAAATCATGGTTAAGGTGTCTGTGTAGGGCTTTCCAGACCCTCTCAAATTTTATGTATATATGTACATTTTTTCTTGGAGACATGGTCTCACTTTGTAACTCAGGCTGGTCCTGAACTCACTATGTAGCCCGGGCTGCACTCAAATTTGCAGTGATCCTCCTGCCTCAGCCTCCCACGTGCTGGGATTACAGGCGTGTACTACCATTCCCAGCTTGTACATATGTTTTTGATAAGAAAAATTGAAATGTTACATATATACAAAACTTGCTGTTTAATTTTGGAATTGTTTGCTTTTTTCCATATAATAATACTTTTTATATAAATGAAGCAGGAGCTAAAGTAAACTAGGGCACATTTGGCCCTGATGTTATGTGTCAAAATACCACTTGGACCTGTCTATTTAAATCTACATTTGGGCCAGGGATTTAGCTCAGTGGCACAGCGCCTACCTTGCAAGTGAAAGGTCCTAAATTTGATCTCCAGTACCAAAAAACCCCAAAACTACATTCTAGGATTTTTCACAACAAAGATTAAATAAATATAAGCATTGCTGAGTACAAAAAAATAATACTTTTCATGTCAAAACAGACAATATCATCCTTTTAAACACATGCTAAGTATACCAAAATAAGTACACAATATGATTAGGAAATCCCTTACTGAAGGGCATTTAGGTATTTCTTTATCATTAAGAGCGGGAGATTTTGAAAAACAAGAAATTGCGTATTTAGATCTTATGACCAAACATTTCTTTTCTTATAACATTCACACATAAATCCAGATAAAAGGCTGAATTGCTGTTGGTTTATGAGATAAAAACAGTTTAAAAACTGACTAGCTTGGTGGGGTTATGGCTTAGTGGTGTACTACTACACCAACATGTGTGAGATCATGGGTTCAATCCCCATAACTAAAAAAACAAACAAAACAAGGAAAACTAGCTCATCTTATTTTTTATAATTATTATTTTATAATACTATCTTATACTATATATTATATTATACTTTCAATGAAATAATCACAAATTATAATAGTTTCAAGTACACACAAACTCATATACACACAGGCAATAATTACAAGTGATGAAAGAGTTCATGAAAAGTTTTTAACAATTTCATATATATTCTAAAAGTAGTCATGTCCTAAGTATACCTTTAGATTAGCAGTGTAATATGCTAAAAGCATATTTTAAGCAAATTATACTTCAGAATCACATTTTCAATCTAGATAAAAGTCACAAAAACTGGAAACAATGCATCTACCAGTTTGAGGTTTCATATCATTGAACAACTGTCCTTGCTGTTTCAAGTTTGCTTTTGAAAAGCAAAAGGTACACACATATAAAAGGTTATCATGAAGTTATTTCCATTAGGAACCACTAAATACTCAGCACATATAACCAGCAGATTTAAACATCAGTTCGGTCATTAGGAAAAAGCAAATTAAAACCAAAATGAGATACTGCTTAGCCACCAGAATGGATATGATAAAAAAGTAACTACCAGATGCCGAGCATGGTGGCACACACCTATAATCCCAGCACTGGGGAGGCTGAGACAGGAGAATCTCCACGAGTTCGAGGCCAGCGTGGGCTACAAAGTGGGTTCAAGGCCAGCCTGGGCTATATAGGGAGACCTTGTCTCAAAAAAAAAGTAACTATTGGTGAAGATACTGAATAACTGGAACCTTCACCCATTGCTGGTGAGAAAGTAAGAATACAGTTACTATGGAAAAGAGCTTGTCAATTTGTTAAGACATTAAACATAAATTTCCCAAGAGAAATGAAAACATATTTACCCAAAGACTTGTATGTGAATTTCACAGCAGCATTATTCATGATAGACAAACATTGGAAAAAACCCAAATGTTGAATGGATAAACAAGATGTGACATGTCCTTGCAACAGAACACTATTAAGCAATAAAATGGAACAAAAGACTGAAACATTCTACAATACGAATGAACTTCAAATACATAACACAAACTAAAAGGAGCTAGAAGCAAGGGTAGATAATGTATAATTTCATTTGTATGAAATGTCCAGGAAAGGCAGCAAAATAACTAACATCTACCACCACCATTTATTGAGAACCAATATATTCCAGTACTTTGTATCTTAAAGGAAAACTTACTGGTACACTAACACCTTGACTTATGTTTTAAACATCTTATTTGAGCCAGGTGTGGTAGCGCATGCCTGTCATCCAGCACTCAAGAGGCTGAGGCAGGAGGATTGCCATGAGTTCCAGGCCAGCCTGAACTACATAGTGAGTTCAAGGCCAGCCTGAGCTACATAGCAAGACCATGTCTCAACAAACAAACAAACAAAGCAACAACAACAAAAAAATCTTACTTGATATGGTTGTAACTAAAGAAATAGTTACCAAGGTCACTAGGATTTTTCTAGTTTACACCACCCATGTTAAATGGTTTTTAAAACTCTCTTGCACTGACTTTATTACACTGTAACCTTAGTATCCCAATTGTCAATTTCTATAGTACAGTAACTAGGGGTGATTAATAACTTAAATGACAAAGTCTTTAAAAATATGTGTATTCTAGTACTCCATGGATAACTAAGAATTGTCTATATAAAAAAAGATTCAGGGTTGTAGTCATGCACCATAAGAGACACCATTGATACATGTCTAAAGTTTCTTTAGGAAATCAAAAGCTTTATAGGGAGGCAAGAAAGGCAGCCTTATAGCCCCTCAGCACCCTAGCCTTATTCCTAGTTCCTAAGGAACCATTCTGGTCCTTCCTCAAGAGACATAGTGACAAGCTATAAAAATCCTACAAGGGAAACAGTTACTAGAAATTTTACAGAACTAAGAAGAAAGCTAGTCCTGAGAACCTCTGGAAGAACTGAGGCTTCTCTTCAGAAAGCAAGACTCCACTACTGCTCCAGGTGCAGACAAGTAGTCACTAATGACCCTAATTCACTACAGTTTAAATGGGCACCTGTACTGAGGCTCCCATTTTTAATTAGATCCATTATGTAATGGGTAATCTTGCTAAGGCTATGGCTCTCAGGCTCTTGAAAATTTATCTAACCTCCCTCTTTGCCATATTCTGTCTTCCACAGGAAGAGTGGAAATCTGAGCAGCTTCTCGTATCTGGGTTCGACATCCCCAACATATAGTAAAATTACTTTCTTTCTCCCATCAAACAGACAGCTTAATAGTCACTCTTCTCATTGTCTTCTGATGGTTTTTTTTTCAACCTAGTCAGTGACCCGTAACACCCCAAAGTAGTTGGAGATCACATATGCCCCAGTAGATAGGGTGTACAGCCCCTTCCAGCTGGAAGTTACAGAAGGCAAGAGACCTTCACTCTCTCAGCGCCCTATAAAGAATTATGGGAACATGTGTCTCTCAGGGGGAAATGAGACAGGAGATTATGGCATGGCAAAGCTGGCTGGGGAAGTAGGTGTGACCTGTTAAACTATAAAATCCCAGGACACATGTTCAGAACAGCTCCCAAAGCCCTGCATGTGGACTTCTCAGGACAACTCCAGCAGGTTTTTGATAGGATGGCCTAGACCTAACCTCAGTCTGAGGAGTGGGTGATACAAAAACAAAAGACCACAATGAGTTTTGGACACTGTGTTCTCTCTCCATGGTGGCCCACCTCATGCTGTAGGGTGTACTTCTTTGCTTACTTTTATTTGGCCCAAACTCGCTTTGCAGAGCCTGTTTCTTTTCCTATCTTTAATAAGACTTTGCTACAGTTAAAAACAAGCCAACCTACACTCATTTTTTTCTTAAATCCTTTAACGAACACAGAAAAATATATTGTCTCATGAACTAGAGAAGATTTGATAAACACTAGCCTACTAATGGCATACATCTTTGAGAAAGTTTATTTTCTTCTAAACTCTAGAATTTGTTTTGTCACAGAATGACGATTTTTATGTATGAGTGTGTGTGTGGTAATGGAGACTGAACTCAGTCAGACCTTTGTGTATGCTAGGCAAGCACTCTATCAGAGTTAATCCGTAGCCCTTTGTATATTGTGAGACAGAATCTGTGTAAATTGCCCAGGCTGGCCTTGAACTTGTGATCCTCCCATTAGCTCACTGGAGTAGCTGGATTTACAGGTATGTACCCCCGGTCCAGCTGATACTTTGTTTCTGTGGTGTCCAGAGGCTCTGCAGTAACTGCCAGGGTTTCAGAGTCATGTATGGTGGTGCACTGTCTGTAATCCCAGCACTGGGAGACTAAGGTAGGAGGATTGTTGTAAGTTTGAGGCCAACCTGGGCTTCACAGTTGAGTTCAAGGCCAGCCCAAACTACGCAATGAGACCCTATCTCAAAAAAGAAGACAAGGTTCAAACTTCAAATTCTACCTAAATTGCAAGATTAAGAACCCCCCCAAAAAAGTGGTTAAAAATATTCAGAAAATGTCAGCTGATTTGCTGAACCAGAACACTAACAAATTATTACTTCCAGAAGAGATATTTTGTAAAATAAAATTTTCAAGCTTTTTTGTAATTAGTTAGCAGTATACACTTTTTTTTCTGACAATATACACCAGAGATTGAACCCAGAGGCTTCACACTAAGCTATATCCCCAGCCCCTTTAAATTTTTTAAATTTTGAAACAGAGTCTCATTAAGTCACTAAATTACCTGGGCTATTTATGACAAACCTATTGCCGCCATCATATTAAATGGGGAAAAACTGATAGATTTCTCTCTAAAATCAGGAACAAAACAAGGATGTCTACTATCACCACTCTTGTTCAACATAGTTCTTTATCATATAGCAACATAGCAAGAAAAATTACAGAAGAAATAAAAGAGATGCATATAGGAAAGGAATAAGCCAAATTATCAATATTTGCAGATGATAGGATCTACTACATAGAAGACCCAAAAAATTCACCAAAGACTTTTAGAATTAATAACTACATTCAGTGATATAGCAGGATATAAAATCAACATACAAAAATCAATAGCATTCCTGCATACTAATAATGAACCCACTGAGAAAGAAACTAGGAAAAAAAATACCACGCACAATAGCACCAAGAAAAATTACTTAGAAATTAACATAAGGAAGTGAAAAGCCTCTACAATAAAAACTGTAGCACTCTGAAAAAGGAAATCAGAGAAAACATCAGAAAATGGAAACACATCCCCTGTTCCTGAATAGGCAGAACCAACATAGTCAAAATGGCCATATTTCCCAAACTGATATATAGATTTAATGCAATCCCAATTAAAGCACCAATAGCATTCTTCACAGAACTAGAAAAACACAGTCCTAAAGTTCATATTGAACCAGAAGGGATCCAGAATAGCAAAAGCAATTCTAGATAACAAGAGCAAACCTGCAGGCATCAAAATCCTGGAATTGAAGTTGTATTACAAAGCTACTGTGATAAAAAGTTTGGTACTAGCACAAAATCAGACACAAAAATCAATGGAACAGAACAGAAGATGCAGAAACAACCCCAAGCACATTCAACTATTTCATCTTTGACAAAGGGGCCAAAATCATACACTGGAGGAAAGATAGCCTAATAGATGTTGTTGGGAAATCTGGCTATCCACATGCTGAAGATTAAATCTAGACCAGTATCTCTCACCACTTACTACACTAAAACCAAAATGGATCAAAGAACTAAATGTTAAAATAGAAACACTTAACCTGCTGGAAGATAAGATAGGTAAAACTCTTGAAGTCATAGGCATAATCAAGGACTTTCTGAACAGAAACTCGGTTGTACATGAAACAGTACCAAGAATCCACAAATAAGATCATATCAAATTAAAAAGCTTCTACACAGCAAAAGAAACAACCAGCAGAATGAAAAACAACTTACAGAATGGGAAAAAAATTTGTGCCAGCTATTCCTCAGAGGGCTAATATTTAGAATACAGAAAGAGCTCAAAATCTGGGTGTGGTGGTGCACGCCTGTACTCCCAGTACTCAGCAGGCTGAAGGAGGAAGGATCACCATGAGTTTGAGGCCAGTCTGGACTACATAATGAGCTCAAGGCCAGCCTGAACTACATAGTGAGACCCTGTCTCAAAACAAACAAACAAAACAACAACAGCAACAAAACCCTAAAAAGAAAAATTAGACCCTCCCCAAAATAAAAGACTCAGTCAGAAAATAGGCAACTAAAATGAATAGACACATCACAGAAGAGGTACAAATGGTCAATAAAAACATGAAGAAATGCTCAACACTACTGGCCATTAGAGAAACGTAAATTAAAATAACACCATTCCATTTCACCCCAGAAAGAATGACTATCATCAAGAAAGCAAATAACAACAAATACTAGTGAGGCCACAGGGATAAAGGAACTCTTTATATTGTTGGTGGGAATGTAAACTAGTATAACCTCTATGGAAATCAGTATGGAGATACCTTAAAAAAGCAATAGTAGAAATTCCATTCAATCCAGTAATTCTCTGTCTAGGCATCTTTCCAAAAGAGTTAAAGGCACCATAGTACAGTGATACATTCGTACCAATGTTTATAGCATCACAATTCATAATAGCTAAATCTTGGAAGCAGCCTATATATCCATCACCAGATGAATGAATAAAAACAATGTGGTATTTATACACATTGAAATACTATTTTGCCATAAAGAGGGATAAACAAGTCATTTGTAGGAAAATGGATGCATCTTGAGACCATAATTTAAGTGAAATAAATCATACACACAAGCTTAAATATCACACGATTTCTCTTATATGAGAACCCAAAATATAAATAAAGAGGAAAATAAAAGACAGGTAATAGGAAGTAGGGAGACAGATCTTTCTCAAATGGGAAGGGGATGAAGAGCTGGAGGGAGAGGGAGGGAAGAGAGAGAATTAAGATGTGTTATGAACATGTACCAACTTCACACAAGGAATGTAAGCATTATGCACTGCAAACATGCACTAAATAAATAAATAGCCTGGCTGAGATTGAATTTGCAATCTTCCTGCCTCAGGCTCCGAGTACTGAAATTTTAGGTGTTCACCAAGCAGTATACATTTTAAACTGTAATACTGCAATTAAGCAAAAGATAAAGCAGGGAATTTTCAAAGACATATTCTTATACTATAATCAGAAAACTCCTACGTAAATGTGTTTAAAACCAAGAAAGCTGTTAAGTGACCTCCCACATCTGTATCAATGTTAGCTGCAAAACTGATGAAGACCTAAAGTGTCCCATGAAGGGATACATGTGCTTCCAGGGAGGGGCAAGAGAACCCGTTTTTGAGAGCATTGGAGGGGAGGCTTCTTGGACTTACTTTTATTTCACTCCTTAACTTTTTACATGAGTTTTGTATGAATTTCAAGTACAATATACTAGTATGGAAGTATATAATTTTAAATAGGTAAGAGACTGGGTTATGCACTCAACATTCTATTACCAGTAAGATGTACAACCAAAAAAATAATGAAAACCACTTTTGTAAGAGACAGAATTAGAGTTACTATTCTAACAAAAGTAGCTCCTCACTACAGAAGCAAATCTGATATTTTACAGAAAGAATTACTAAGAGTAAATCTTTAAAGTTCTCTATAGTTTACAAAGCTTTCACATATGCTATTTCATCTGCTGCCTACAGCCTTCAGTATCATTAGCTGATCCAATAACATTTCTTAGAAGTATTCATAGACACTAACTTTATTATTATTATAAGCAAAAAATACCAGTGAAGCTAATAAGAGAAAATATTTTAAAGGTTGAAAGGCTAATTTAAGTAACTGAGGTACAAAAGAATATGGTAGGAGTTAATCTCCCATGAAAAAAACTTTGGAAGCCATTCAATAAAAATTACTCAAAAAAAAGTAAGCACTTATATTCTTTCTCCTGTCAGCAAATACCACTTTAACTTATTTTTAAAGAAGCCTGGGCATTCCTTGCTTAGACAAAAGAAATGACTCCTAATCATCTGACTATCAGACAGAAGAGGTTAAAGGTTATGGAATTATCCACATAAGAAGATTAAGAGTGGATTTAATAATTGGCTATATACAAAGTTCTGCTGTGTGGAAAACAATGACGAGATATTCTACCAAAATTAAAATAAGAAGATACAAGTTTAAGCTGGTTTTTGATAAAATTACTACAGGAATATCACAAAAAGTTTTGATGGTGAAAATGTAGAAGAAAAATAACCTCTATAAAAAGGAGTTTCTATAACCAGGACATTTTATATTAAGTGGGATCATTTAGGTTTACGGAGAATGGCTGCAAGACATCAGAAATTTAGTTTCAGTTCTTCAGAAGTATAAATCTATGTATCCTAATAGCTAAACTTTACTAATTTGCTAGCATCCATGATCAATACATTAACCCATTTTTATTTACCTTCTAACTAAAAGAGCCAAATTTTTACTGAATTGAGAAGCTGATAATGGTTGGACTATTGGAGTTAGTAATCCCATGGTGAATCATGGTAAAACTTAGATTAAAAATGTCAATGCAGTAGAGAAAATCTACTAATTTCAGGGCCATATTCTTGTTCAGCAATTTCATCTACTTTAGGTTGAAGACATATGTTACTCTGTGTAGCTTATTTAAGTACAAAGGTAACAGGTACATTTATAAATAATAAATTTAAACAAAACAGAAGCAATAACTCATAAGTTTTAAAATATAAATAAAAGATAGCCATATTCCCCACTTTTGTTATAAAACTGGTAATTTTTTAAAGGGCTGAATAAATTTGAACAAGTTAGACTTGTAAGAACCAAGAATACTGAGATATAAATTCAGGAATAAATCACAGCATAAACTACTGCTTTAGATATTTCAACACTTTTAACAGAATGGTTAAAAAATGTTTAATTCTAACACTACCTTTGGAGCAGAAGGTGGATTCAACTGCCCTTGATGGTTTCCTGTGTACTGGATTAACCCATTAGGATTTGAAGACTGTGTTGTAGGAAGCTGGGTACTGGATGTAGGTTGCTGAGATGATTCTACTTTGTGGCTCTTATTTGTTCCATCCAATCTGCTACTTCTTTCTATGGCAATCAGGTCACGAATTTTTTGCAATTGCTCCACTGAAGCGTTTTTAGGGAAGATGAGATGGGTTTCTCCCTGGAATTTTCAAAATTAGGAAATTTTAAATCTTTGCTTTATACTGACAGTCATTCTTATATATACAGTAAAGTTAATACTACACAATGCATCATATTTTAACAATCGTATTTTTGTATCATTATGGCCCTTTTAAAATACAACAGTAGATAATGCTTAAATATAAACTAAAAAATTAAAACATTTTTGTTTGTTAACATGTAATGCTTATTTAATGTGGTTCAAAGGACTTTTAGAAAAATTTGATTGGGGGAATTGATCATAAGAACCACAAATGCACACACCTATCTTCTTTACAATAGTGAAAATCTGCACTGGAAGTTAATTGCTTCTAAAATGTATATTATCTTTTGTACAATGGTTTTGTTTTCATCTTTATTTCATACTGTTGTAATGCTTCATTTTAGAGCTTTCTGACCTTATTATATGGATATTCATTAAATGAATCTAAAAAAGGTTTTTGGTTACTGCTAATAATTTATACATCGGGGATAGGGATGTAACTTGTTGTGAGCAATTACTTAGCATGAACAAAACTCTAGGTTCTATCACCAGCACTACCAAAAAAAAAAAAAGAGTCCATAGTTTTGACTTGACATTGTATATGTTTTACTTACTGTCTTAGAAAAATTAGTGGACCCTACATGTGGGCTTCTAGTCAAGTAACTCTAGGTTTTTATATAGCTTTAAAAAAAAAAAAATATATATATATATATATATATTTTGGTACTGGGGATTGAACTTGGGTCCTTGAGCTTGCGCAGCAGGCAGCGAAACCACTGAGCTAAATCTCCGGCCCTAAAAAAATATGTATTTTTTAAAAAAATAAAAGACATCATAAGGTATCTCTTGAAAATGTACAAATAGGTGTCAACCAAAAAGTTACATTTAATAAAAGGAAGTCAGAGAAAACCACTTCATATCTCTGACAAGAAGTGAAGAGAAACCAGACATCTGGTTTCCAAATATAGAGGTATCTTGACTGCATGCTGTTAGAGAAGCTGTACTAAGGCAGACATGTTGTGGGAGGAACTAATAGAGGGGAAGCTGAACTCTATCAAAAGGAAATTTGTTGGGCTTTAGAGTTTAGGTATTAAAAAAACAGCATGACAGGTGTCTGGGTCTAGATCTCAGCACACACTTCAGAGAGGGCTCCAATAAGGCAGAGGTACACACATGCCTTCTTTTCTTTCCATCGCTTTCTAACCAGTCTTAACCTAAAAAAATATAGTTATGGCCAAAGTGTTTGTACCAAAAAAGTTTAATTAACAGCCTTGTATTTTTATAAAAAGATAAAATTATAGGTTTAGATCCAAGATTATATTAAAAGGTCAACAAGAATCCTAGGATTTTTGTTTTGTTTTGTTTTTTAAGACAGTGTTTTGCTATGTAGTCCAGGCTGGCCCTGAACTTGCTTTGTAGCCCAGGCTGGCCTCGAACTCATGGTGATCCTCCTTAGTATCCTGAGTGCTGGGGTTATAAGCTTGCACCATCACACCCAGCTAACAATTCCACGATTTAATAAACTCACTTCTCAAAGAATTTTTGCTGAGATAATTCTCATTGCAGGATGTTAGCAAACTTGGTCCCTAAATGCTGGTAATATTTTTTAAGACACCAAAGCAGGCCAAACTGTTCTCACAAATTTCCCATGCCCCATCCACACCAGAGGAAGAGAATGCAGGTGAAAGGCATGTACAGCTCCCAGTTGAGAACGACTCCACTAACTTAAACTATAGGGTCACAAATCCATTTGGATCCCAGTCTTCCTCACTCTCAAAAAACAATACAGCCTCAGAGAAAGTGGGCCTGTAAGTGTGTAGGACTTTAATATATAGTTGTAAATTTCAAGACAGATCTTAGATTCTCACTCATAAAGTCTATCAAATTTCTTTTTGGTAGTAGAGTTCAGTTTCAGCTCCATTGGTTTCTCCTACAATGTAATAACGATACACCATTTACTTCAGATTATGTCTTCATGTGTGAAGTCGAAAGGTAGCTAGAGACTTTAAATATAATTTAGTTTTATTAAAATATGTTAATCTTTTATGAAATTGTGACTCCATTTGGATCAAATAATACTTTAAGTCTCAAAATGGCTTGCTGTCTGGCACTGGAGTGGCCAACCCCTCAGGTTGCCCGAGACTGAGGATTTCCTGGAACTTTTAGTGCTAAAAACAGGATGACACTGGGCAAATTAGGGGTGGCTGGTTACCCTATTTGGCACTCAAGTTTATTTGTGGAGTAAAAGACAAATATGATTCCATTCAAATCTGTAACACTTCAAAAATAAAAAATGGATACAGTCTCCAGTCAATCTTGATAATTATATTAATTGTATTATAAAATTAAATCATGCCACATGATTTCAGAAGATAGAAAAACCAAACTCTTCTTGCAAAACGAAACAACGAAACACATTAGGACTCCTCTCTTGTCATAGAGGAAAACCCTTCTGGGTGAAAACTTAACTCAAGCTTTTGTGTTTACTTTAGACTTCTCATTTCTTCCTGAAGAGGCATGGTTAGGCCCTATTAATATTCATGTCTACTCACAAATCAAGTTTTTCTAAAAATCTGAAGAGGTCACATTTGGTCTTTGGGGTACATATCTGACCTTTCCCAGCCTAGCCTAGCCTTGCCTAGCCTAGCCAAGCCCAGCCCAGTCAAGCCTATGCCACCAGAGTGAAAGCTGGAATTCTTTGTGGTGAGTTGTTTTTATTTTTACTTTAAAATGTGGAGCCGGAGATGGAGCTCAGTGGTGCCACGCCTGCCTGGCAAGCGCAAGGTCCTGAGTTTGATCCCCATTAGCAAAAAAAAAAACAAAAAAACTGGGGACAGAGATTTAGCTTAGTGGTGCCACGCCTGCTTGGTAAGCATAAGGTCCTGAGTTCAATTCCTGGTGCCAGAAAAAAACAAAACAAAACAAAATATATTAACTGTTTCACTTAAATGTCCACAGGTGAAGAAATTACTAATTCTACAGACTTCCAAAATAGTCAATTAATTAAAAGATACTATCTTATTCAAACACTTCTTCATCAACACTATAATGGCTTTGTACATGAAGAGGGAAGAGAAAAGTCTGAATACATACTTACCTCTTCAAAGCCCATTTCAAATAAACATTCAACAGCTCCTCTGACAGGTAAGAGTCTAGTAGAAAAAGCTGTGTTTCCAATCCGAATAGATCTATATTTTTCATCATTAGGGTTTCTGAAAAAAAAGATGTTGTATTACATATGGAAATCTGTATTTTCATACTGTTTTTGTATTTTTTCACAGTTCACATTGACTATATTGCTACATGGGTAGTACAGACTCCAACTTAAGCAATGCAGTTGGGAAAAATAGTACAAGTTTGTGATTCTTTGTATACATTTAGTACAAGTTCACTGTCCAACTTCACAGCTCATAATTATGTTATTAGAAAAATTTATGTGATATTTTAATTCTGTGCTGTTAAGAGATACAAACCTCTTTGAGTCTTTTAGGTTTTTAAAAGGAAAAAATTCCTTTTTTTAAAAGGAAAAGAATTTCACATAGGCTGCAGATAGGGGGCAAAAGATTTTGTCTGTTTTGTTATGATGGATTCCATTTGCCTAGCCAGGTATGTGCCACACAGATGGTGGTTAATAAAATATTCATGAAATGAATGAATCTAAAAAGATATATAAAAATGGATCATAATTTATCCAAGATTTTATTTCCAATAAACCTGAACCATGGTTTACCTTTATGGCCTCTTGATTTTTTTCTTCCATAGATAAACGATTGTTTTTACAATAAGTTCTGTTCCAGTTCAAGGTGTATTTTTGACACAGGAAGTATGGTAATAAAAGGAAAATATGGGCTAGGGATTTAGCTCAGTGGTTTCAACGCCTGCTGCACAAGCGCAAGGACCTGAGTTCAATTCACAGTACCCCCCCAAAAAATAAATAAATAAAAGGAAAATATAAATTTCTTTTACCATAAGATTTGGAAGCATATAAATGGGATGAGTAAACAGCATATGAAAAGGTTATTTAGAAATATTACATCAAAGCTTTTCATGTACTGGTTACTCATCCCATGTATACTCTTCCATTCTGGGCAACTTAACAACTTAGTGAGGCCCTGTGTCAAAATAATAAAAATATAAAGTGTTGTGGATATAGTTCAGTGAGAAGGCCCTGGGTTCAATCCCTAGTACTACAAAACAAACAAGCAAATACAAAAAAAATGTTGTGTATAATAGTCCTTCTGGCAATGTTATTCTGAGATACACCTAAATTTTTCAAAAAATCAGTCTGTTTTAAGAATGATGTGGGAGCTATCTTTGGCTCTAAGTCTATGATTCTTGATTTCTGATAACAAATAAAACTTGAACACTCCATTTAGTATGTTTAACACGAAAATTGCAACAACATATAACTTTTACAACAGTTACCTACGTGCCAGGTCCTTTATTTGTGGTTTTGCATCCATCCTGTTTTTCTTTCAACAAATGAGAAAACTAATCCCCAAAAAACATATATAAGTTGCCCATGATTATACTCTTGAAAAATGGCTGACTACAAATTTAAACACACCAGACTGATTACAAGGCTTATATACATTCTACCAAACTAGCTGCCAACAAAGTCACTAATCCTCAATTAACTATTTGCTTTGTTTCTCCAGGTGTCAGTTAACCTACCTTAGAAATTTAGTTTTGATTTTTCTCTTTCCCTTCATTTCTACTCCTTTCATTGTCTTTGAGAACCATCAGTTGCTGTTTCATTTCATCAATATTATGAGTTGGATCAAAAATGTCCCCCAAAGGCTCCTGTGTTCAGAGGTGGAACTTTTAGAAGGTGATTAGATCATGGAGGCACTAACCTCATCAATGGATGGATGAGTTCATAGCTGAATGTTCTCTCTGTTTCCTGGCTGCTGGGAAGTGACCAGTTTTCCTCAAGGGTGCAAAAGTATCAATGTTTCATTTGAGAAGGGTCCCTGGGACCTCTACTCAAGATGGGTCTCCTAGGGAATTGGTTGCCCAGGATGCATTTCATCGTGCTCAGCTCTCCAGTTACTCAAGGGGCCGTTGGGCTGGGGATTTACCTCAGTGGTTTTGCTGCCTGCTGCGCAAGTGCAAGGACCTGAGTTTGATTCCGGGGACCAAAAAAAAAAAAAGAGGCCGCTGAAACTATGATCCAAGAGGGCCTTGGCTACTGCTTCTGCTGACAGCAGACCTTGCCATTTGTCCGTGTGATGTTGGCTTTATTGGCATGCAGAATGCAAGAATTGTGGGGTCATAGAGGCTTTCACTCAGATTTCAAAGAGAAAAGAAGCCCTTGAAAGGGCAGTACATAAAGCTGGGAGAATGAAGTGAAAGGTACAGTGAAGATCCCAGAGATGCCAGAAATATCTGCCAAAGAAAGCTGCAGGTTATAAGTGGAGCCACACCAAGAAAAAGGCTGTGTGGATTGCAACCAGCAAGAACAGGTAAGAACAACTGTAAGAACAGGTCTACCCAAGCCCTTTGGAACTCACATTTTACTCCATGTGCTGCAGAGGCCAAATATGGAACTATAAGACTTAATGTTTGCCGTTAGGTTTAGGTCTTGCTTTGGTCCAATTCTTTCTTTTTGGAATGAGAATGTTTACCTTGTACCACTGTACCTTGAGATTATGTAATTTGTTCTTAATTTTTACAAAGGTTCACAGCTAAGAGTCTGCCTTAAGTCTCAGAGGAGACTTTGATTTGGAATTCTGAAAAATGTTGGAACTGTTCAGACTTTCGAGAAGGTTACTGCATTTCTGTTGTATGTGGGATGGTTATACTAAGTGGAATTATGAACTTGTGATTGTCTCTGTCTGGAGATTAAGCGTGGTTTAAGGAGATATGTTTGGCTGTGAAGTTAATGAGTGGACTGTGACTACTAGTCCTGGTATGTCAACTTCACTGAACTAAGAAACATCTAGCAGATTAGTAAAGCACACTCCTGGGTGTCTGGGTGGATCATGAAGGTGTGGCCTTATGATCTATGTCTGGTTCTTCATTCCTTCCACTATAGCACTGTTCCCCCACTCTGCTTCTTGGCCACCATGAACTGAGCAGCTTCCCATGATGTTTTTACCTGGGAGCCACATGATTATAACCTGGACACATGAGCCAGTTAAACTTCTCCCTTAAGTTGTGGCTATCAGGTATTGTGTTCAGCAGTGGGAAAGCTAATATAGAAAATTGATACCAGGAGTGAAGTCTGCTGCAGTCATGGTCCAAGGGAGCCTGACTACTGCTTGTGCTGGTGACAGATCTTGGTGTTGTCCACGAGATGCTGTTTGCAGGGATGCAAAATGCAAGAATTAAAGGGTCACTGAGGCTTCCATCTAGATTTCAGAGGAAGGCCTGGGAGGCTAGGCAATATGTGACAGGGTCAGAGTCCCCACCAGGAGCCCCTGAGAGGGTGATGCATGAAATGGTGAGAGGCCGAAGATGCAATGGAGATCCCAGAAAGTTGGAGATGGCTGCATATGCAACATCTGCCAAGAAAAGCTATAGGTATCAAGCACAGTCACAAGCGAAAGGCCAGGTGGGATGTAATTAGTGAGATAATAGGGATGGGGCTGCAAAAGCCCTTTCTAAAGAGCACATTTTGCCACTGTGTGTCCTGGATCCCGGTCACAGGGCTATGGGACTTAAGGTGTTCCCTGCTGGGTTTCAGTCTTGCTTTGGTCCTATTCCTTTCTATTCCCTTATTCCTCCTGTTTGGAATGGAAATTTTTACCCTGTGCCATTGTATCATGGGCATATGTAATTTGCTTTTTAATTTTTATAGGGGTTCCCAGCTAAGAGCTGCCTTGAGTTCCAGAAAAGACTTTTGGATTCTGTAAAATATTGTAACTGTTGAGACTTTCACAACTCTGAGATATATCGAATGCAATTAGCATGACGAGATGGGCATTAGTCTTTGGGGGCCCGGGGCAGAATGCTATGGTTTAGACCAAACATCCTCAAAAGACTCGTATGTTCAGAGTTGGGGGTTTTGGAAGGTGATTAGACTAACTTCATCAAAGCATTACTCCACTGATGAGTTCATAGCTGAATGTGCTGTTAGGAGTTGGGGACTGGTTTGAGGAAGGTCTTTAGGAACATGCCCTAGAAGGGTGTACTCTTTTATTATTATTACAAGTTTATTGGTACATTTTAGGTATACAATATGATGACATTCATCATTGGGATCTTGTACCTTTACATGATGTATCTTGGTTCTTATTCTTTTCCCCATTCCCCTACCCTCCCTTCAACCCCTCCACCCCTCCCTATTTATAAAGACTTTGTTTCCCTTTTATCCTTTTCTCATATTCATTCCTTTCCTTTCTTTCCCTCACCCCTCTGGAAGGGTATATTCTTATCCTCAAACTTCCTCTCTCTTTGGGCCTCCCCCTACTGTTTCCTGACCCTCATGAGATGAGCAGCTTTGCTTCACCATAACATTGCTTCCTTGGAGATACCTGATCATGGATTGACCCTCTGAAAGCATAGGCCAAAATAAACCTTTTCTTGTTTAAGTTGTGTTTTTCAGGTATTTTGTCTCAACAACAGAAAGGTGACTAATATAATTTACGTATTAGTTACGATTGTGCAGAATCTTCACAACTGCAATCAGTGCCTTGTGTTTTCATCTTCTTAGATTATTTTACATGAAACTTTCATTTTGCTTCTCTGTGATTCCAGACTACAGCTTTTTTTTTGCTTAAGTATCTTACCTATAATGTATATCTATACATTCTCTGCTATTCCATCAACTGATCCAACCTCTATCCTCAAAAGTGTCTCATGTTAGTCCTCCTTGCTATCTTCTTACATAAGAAATAAATGCTTAAATACTATCTTGGAACTGTTCTTAGATTCCTCTGTGTATATTTCTCTTAAATATACATTCTTTGAAGAAACCATTTTCTGTTTATAAGTCACACCCAGTGCAGTTTGTACTCAATAACTGTCCAGTTTGCAAAGTAAATTAGTGGACAATAAATTTTATGTTTTAATATTTTAAAGAACAAATGGAAACAAATTAGCTAAGAAACTCTTCTGAGTTGTCAGTGAAATTACTACAAATTTTTGAGAAACCAGGTATTATTGAGGTAATTCCATTTTTATTTAGGAGTGAGCCAGTGTAGTGACACACGCCTGTAATCCCAACACTAAGGAGGGTAAGGCAGGAGGACTGCCACGAGTTCAAGGCCAGCCTGGACTACATACTGAGTTTAAGGGCACCCTGAATTACAGAGCAAGACCCTTACTAAAATAAGTAAATAAATAAATAAATAAATAAATAAATTTTTGAAAAAGAAATGAGTGGTAATTTTTGCATGCAAATTAGCCCATATTTTCTTCTATAAATTAGATTTATGACTGTTAGTTGAGGGATAAGATAAACATCATCCACAGCAGAAATTTAAACCGACAGTATTATTTTTACTTGAGATTCGCTGTATATAGCAAAAAGTATCACTTTCAAAAAAATCTAATGAAATTCTCATTTCAGCAATAATTCTATAAAATTCTTTGTCAGACTCTGAGAACAAGAGATAGCAAGACAATCCTCTTACACAGTCCCTTACCTCTAATGCTAGATGTCTCAAAACAGCAAAAGAAACTAAATACTTTCATTTTCTCTACTTTAAAATAACTTAGATAAGCATAAAAATAATACTGTGTGTTTGAGGACCAAGAAGGGATCTGCAGCTCTTCTGTTGAGATTAGGAAGACTCTGGATTTAGACACCAAACAAGCATAGTCCCTCCTCCTCCCCAAGCCTGGGTCGAAATGTTAAGAATATGAGGACAGAGACACTATTGTTACTTGGTTCTGGGGTCTCCTTCTAGAGGTGTTTTTTAGGTTCTTTCTATCATGAACAAAGAACTGGTCAAGACAAGCATAAAAAGTAGTAAGGTTTTACATTTATTAAGGGTAGGAAAAGAAAGATGCTCTGCAGAGAGAGTATGGGCCAATTAAAAGTAGGAAAAGAAATACACTCTACAGGGTGAGAAGAGACCACTGGGAAAGAACACAGTGGCCACAAGAAAAATGGCGGCAATCTCTTTTAACTCCCATTCTTCACGCTAATGTCAAGTCTAAGTTGTCCTATCAAATGAGTTCTGGTGAGAAGAACTGAAGATGACACTTCCTGATCATGGAACTATTTTTCTGTGTATACCCTGGCTGGCACACCCACTTTAACTCACTCAGTTTGTCATGCCCAAATTTGCCTCGTTTCCCTTGAGAGACACAAGTTCTCCTAATTCTTTATGGGGTGCTGAGAGAGTAGAGATCTCTGCAGTCATATAGCTACTCCCTGTGGAAAGGATTGTAGGCCCTTATTCTTGCTGGAGTTCTCAGGAGAACCGAAGATAGCACTTTCTGATTGGAACTTGTGTGTGCATGTCCTGGCTTGCCCACTTGCTCAGCTGGTCTGCTATGCCATAACCTGACTCACTATTAAGACAATCTAACAAGGGTAGTTTTTTTCATGATCTTCAATTATGAGCACCAAATTCCTAATTCCTTTTTTAGAGAAAAATTAACATTAGAAAAATAAGCCATAATAAAGACTGTTACATGAACCAAAAGCATGCCAAGTCTCTTTTAGGAGCTTGGTAAATATTCACAATGTCGATTAAGATGCCAAAAGTCATTGTTTGCATGTAAAGCTGTTCTTTCTCAAAGCACCTTTACCTCAGCATTTTTGGTCTCACTTGACTGAAAGCAGAAGTAGATCATCTTTACAGGGTCACTTCCCTTTTCTAAACAGTGAGGGTTGGGGCTGGGGATTTAGCTCAGTGGTTCCTGTGCCTGCCTTGCAAGCGCAAGGTCCCGAGTTCGATTTCCGGAGCCAAAAAAAAAAATCCAGGTGATAAACAGTGAGGATTAAAGAGTTTGGTGGTGTTTCAGGTAGGAAGTTCAAGCTGATACCCTATAAAGAACCCAACCCCTAACTTCAGAGTCCACTGGCATCCTTGCACTTTGACGCAGAGCTAGACCTCCCAGGGCAGACAAGGAAAACTGAGGTGTCAAAGAGGAGGAAGATGATCTCCACGAAGGTCATAACTGTGTTAGCAGTGAAGAGGTCTTATGCTGTGTCCCTCACAGCATTTGGCATTTAATAAGGTCTCAATATGTTCTTTCAATTTACTTTAAGAATCAGTTATGTTATCTAAAACTACTGCCATGGATTTAAAAGGTGTAACTGCAACTAGTATCTTTAAAATTTGGGTCACATGAAATCTATAGCCTTTAAACTGAAAAATTTCCTTTTAGACTCCAGGCCAATATACTCACCATTTAGTAGAGTCAGCAAATTGAGGGATATTCATGGCAACCTGTTCCACTTCCCTCCCTGAAAATCCATGTTCCTCCTTAAAACACTACAGAATTTAATTGGAAGAGCTGAAGGAGGTGATGATTCAAAATAAATAATCAAACTTGCCTTGAAATTCCCAAAATCTATCAGGATCTTTAGGGGTCATCAAGGTCCTTTTGCGCATAAAAGAATGAAAGAAATGACTCTTATCCAAAGCGATTATCTTCATTAATTCTTATGTTGAAAAGCAGAATCCAGATGTTAATACAAAAATTGCAACTTTACAATTTCTATGTTTCAATCAATAAAAACAGGCAGAAAGAAACCACAAGAAAATTAAAAACTGGCCACTTGGGTTGTATTATTAATACTTTAGTATTAGCATATTCATTCTCAAAATGGGAAGGAAACATCGCTTAACCAATGACTAACTTCTGATAAGCGTGTGGAAACATAAGCCACCGCGCTCAGTAAAACCCACGCAGTAGAAATGAAACGCTGCAGGGACGCGCCTTTCTACTGGCCTGGCCTGGCCTGCCCTGCCCTGAGCACCGCGGGCCCCAGGGCGCATGCCGCCCAGCGCCGAACCTCAGGTGCCCAGTCACAACTGCAGACGAACTTCCTCTTCCCGGCCGCTCAGGAGGCCGCAGGTCCCTGACCGTCCCGCCAGCCCTGCGCTCCCACCTGAGGATGTTGTCAGCGTAGGTGAGAAGCAGCTTGGAAGCCTCCAGAAAGGTCTCCGGGGTGTTCTGGCAGAGCTCGGCCACTGCCGGGGACGCCCAGCCGGAGGAGCTGCCCAGCGCCGCCGCCATGCCTGAGCGCCCGCGGCCGTCGCCGCCCCTCGCGCCTGCGACCTGCACTGAGCAGGCGCCGCAGCGCGCGGCCTGAAAGCCTGCCGGGTGGGGGTGGGGGCTCCTGTTCGCGGAGGAGGGCCGGCCCGGGGCGGGGTCAGCGCCGCAGAGCTGGGCTGCGGGCTGCAGCTTCGGGCGGAGGACGCGGGGTGAGTGTGTAGAGCTGCTGCCCGTCTAGAAACCTGGATTCCTCCGCTCCAAGGCCAGCTGGGAAGATCCAGCAACTAAGGGGGAGGAACCACGTGCACTTCCCTTTCCGCGGCACAAACAAAACAGTTTGACAGCCTTCCCTTGGCTGATAGCCTAGGTAAACGTGCAGTGGTGAAATACCTGAGAGGGAAGGAGCAACAGTCAAAAACAAAAAAGGCAATAAACTGCTGGGTTTCTGAAGGATTCTTTTCACAATTAGAGGAAGGAAAGGCTCTTGTTTATTACTGGGGATTGAACCCAGGGTCTTCGCACTGAGCTACATCCCTAGCCTTAAAAAAAAAACAAACCCAAAAAACTGAGACAGGTTGTTACCAACTTTGTTGGCATAAAACACACACGAATAACGGAATGAAATGGAGGAGGAGCAAGTGACTCATTTTGCAGGTATATCGTGATCAGTGCCCTTTATTCTTCCTAGAAAATGCATCCTTAACCTCTTTAATGAAGCCTCTGCTTCATCAAGCCCTTAAAAGTACACTTTACCAGTGACTTTCTTATTTTGCAGAAATTCCTTTCCAAACTTTAAATTATTTTTCTTGACCTTACGCTTTCATTTCCCCAAGTAACCTGTTTAAATGTTGATGTTTCGTCTTCTGTTTGCTTTTAACATGTGAAATTTTCCTTCAGTATCTCTAAGACCCTGACCTTTGGCATGAACTTCAGTTACCATTCGCCTGCCGAATGTTTGTAAGTTTTTCATAATTTAGTTTTGGTGCAAACTTCAAAAATGGTATGTTAAAAAAATGGTATGTTCAACAAATGTGTGTAGATAGCCGCTGTAACTAAAAATGTCAGTGAATGAAGTGATTTCTTTCCGGCTCACAACAGTTTATAGGGCAGAGGTAGTAGTCAGTGGGTCTAAGATCTTGGCATCCCTTGGAACATAAGTCAACAAATGTTTTCTGTAAAGGGCCAGAGAGTAAATATTTAATGCTTTATGAGTCATTGGGTAGGCCTGTCTTCACTAATTCTCCTTCTGCAATTGAAGTTCCATGCACAACACTTTAAAATGAGTGGGGGTGGTTATGTTCTGAATTTTTTTTTTCCTTTTTCTAACAAGAAGCTTGTCCTGTTTGGCCTGAAGGCTATAGTTCGCTACCTCCTGCTACAGAACTTCTGAGGCTTCTGCTTCTAGCTAATGGTTGGGCCAGATGAAGGCACACCTACTTATTAAGCACGTGAGCCTGGAATTGACTTAAGGCATATTCTCTACCAGATCCTTGGCAAGAATGAGGTTACATCTAGATAAAAGGGAGAGGCTGGAGAGTGCAGTCCCTGGCTAGCCAAGCACCTCCTACAATTACAGGAAGGATGAATAAATTCAGACTTTTAATTAGCTGTGTCTACCACAAAATATGTTCCCCTTAATTTGGGTCTCTTTTTCCATCGGTATGTTTACTTATCCTTATAATAATTAAATAAGAGTATTCTATAGTATTTATGATCTTTGAAAAACTGAACCTCTTTTTCAAACAAAATCTTAGAAAAAAATCTCTAAATACTAAACAGCAAAGTTGAAGTGCTCTGGAATTAAAGCAGGGATGGGAAAGGGGTTAATGGTTATCTGTGGTTACTTTTGTGTGGGAACATACAACCACGATTTAAAAAGGTAATGCCGTAGGATTAATACTGTAATAATAACATCTATAAAATCATGGAAATCACCATTTCATTGTTTTAAATCATCTGAAATGTAAGGACTTCCAAATAACTCTGAACTTTTCTTTTTTTGGTGGTGGTAGTGCTGAGGATTGAATTCAGGGCCTCTAAAATGTACCACTGAGCTAAATCTCCAGCCCTTCTTTACCAACAATTCTATTAATGTCATTGAGTAATAGAAAAGAGAAGGAAGGAAAAAGTGAAAAAATTATTGAATATATCATTTATGAAGGTATTAAGGGAATTCATTATAAAGGAATTTATCCTAGTTTTGTCTCTTTCATTAAAATTGGAGGTATTTAGCTACCCTTAATTTCTTTGGTTTTGTTTGTTTGTTTTTTGTTTTTTGAGATAGGGTCTTACTATGCAGTTCAGGCTGGCTTCAGCACACTTTGTTACCTAGGCTGGCCTTGAACCTGAGACAGTCCTTGAATTTGAGACAGCCCTCTTGTCTCGGCCTCCCGAGTACTGGGATTATAGGTGTGTACCACCACACTAGCTCCTTAATTTCCTTATACCCATCATTGCTTCACACAACTAAAGTGTGATTGGCTTTGCACTTCCTTCATGGGTTTGTTGTTTTTCCTGTTTCAATGTAACATTTTTTTCTTTCAGGATTCCAGTAAAATAAATACACCATCATTAGAACTGTGTCATAGTGGCACTATTTTTAAATGGAATAGAAGAAATAATCCACTAAATTTTCCCCAGAATCAGTTTTGTCATTAAAAAGAAGAAAAATGTTCTCCATAAAGGCTATCAGTAAGGAGAGAGGTTGAAGCCTTTTAGGAATTGGTGTGTGATGACTTACTATTGTGTGATTGCATTAAGTGGTCAGTAAACAGCTATTCAGTGGCTGCTTTGTGCAAAGCAGTCTGAGATAGATGACATAAGAATTTGTTGTTATTGTTTTTAGACAGGGTCTTACTACAGTCCAGGCTGGCTTGTAGCTCAAGCTGGCCTTGGACTCCCAAGGCTTTGGACTCCTGCCTCAGCCTCTCAAGTCCTAGAAGGTGTATGCCACCATGATCAGGTTTTTTGTTTTGTTTTTTTTGTCAAAGAGATTTTTAATTAAGAAGGAAAGAGGAAACTAATAGTAACTTGTACATGGATAGCCATTTAGTTGATGAGATTAAAGTTACTATAAAAACAAAACTTTGGTGATAAATGCATAAAAAAGTGTATGTATAGTAGCCACTGTAAGGGTATATGCTGGTCTTACTTACATAGCTCAGTCTGGGCTTGAACTTGTGATCCTCCTGCCTCCAACTCCTGAATGCTGTGATCATAGGTGTGTGCCACCGTGCCTGGCTCTTTCCTGTGATTTTGATGCATAGTAAAATTGGAGAACTGCTAGTTTAAAAGGAAAATTTTATGGACTTAATGGAGGTGAAAGAAATTGGACAGAATCTTTAAATTGAGAGGTAAGGGAGTCAAAGATGACTTCCTAACTGGGAGAGAACCCTCCACACAATCAGAGACAGTATCTGTTATGGTTTATATCTAGATATCCCCCTAAAGCCTTATGCATTCATAGGTGGGGCTTTTGGGAGGTGATTGGATCATGGTCATTTTAGTCATTTTACTTATCTGTGGATCAGACCATTTATAAATTTATAGCTAAATTGGATTTGGGAGATGAAGCCTCACTGGAGGAGTTAGTTAACTGGGGGTGTGGCCTGAAGGAACTATCTCCCTCTCTCCTCCCTTGAACCTTCTGATTCCTGCCTGGCATGCCATGAGCAAGCCTCCTCTCCCACATCCTAATGCCACACTGCCCTACCTTGGAACCAGCCAATCATGGACTGAAATCTCTACAAACTGTAAGCCAAAATAACTTTTAACTTGTAGATGTGGGGTATTTTGTCTAGCTATGAGAAAGTAACTAAGGCACTATCCTAGCAGTATTTCCTTCTCAACCTTTCCTGCATCTCTCTTCTTTCCATTACCATAGTTTAGACCCTCATCCCTTTTCATTGAGCCTTAACTCTCTTCCCTGTCTTTCCAGTCCACCCTGTTCAGTGTGATCTTCCTAAAGCCCACATCTGATATTGTTTCTCTATAAGGTTTTCTATAGGTTCTCTTGCCCACATTTTCTTCTCCTCCTCCTCCTCCTCCTCTTCTTCTCTTCTTCGTTGTTGTCGTCATCGTCTTCGTCTTGGTCTTTGTCTTGCTTTGTAATTCAGGTTGGCCTTGAACTTACTATGTAGTCCAGGTTGGCATTGAACTCTCTGGCAATCTTCCTGCTTTGGCCTACTGAGTGCTGGGATTACAGGTGTGGGCTACCTACCAGGTTTGGCCCCTTGCCAAGTGATTTGGGGAGCCAAATAGGTAACAAATATATGAAATGGTTTTGTTCAAGAAAAATGGGAGTAAGGGAGATTCTGGTGAAGGAAAAGAAAGATTTTACCGTAACTTTCCTAGGGGAAATTAGATTAAATAATGTTCCAGAGCTGGGCGTGGAGGCACTCAACTATAATCCCAGCATTCGGGAGGCTGATGCAAGAGGATCACCATGAGTTGGAGGTCAGCCTGGGCTACACAGTGAGACCTTGTCTGGAAAAAATTGTTTCATTCCAAATTAGACCAGGGCTGCTGGCATATGATCTTTAACCTATAAGAAAATAAAAAGGCCTCAATGTGTCACCCAAAGCATTGTGATCTGGGTCTCTTTGTGATCTTACTCTAATGTTGCTTTGTCCCACACCTCAATTTTGACATTGATCATATGCAACAACTCTGTAGTTTGTGGAAGATACCCTGATACTTTATCCCTTTAGGCCTTTGTTCTAGTCTTCCTGACAGGATGCCCTTTCCCTCCTGATTTACTAGACAAATATCCACTTATTTCTAAGATGAAGTTCAAGGATCACTTCTTTGAACCCTTGCCTTACTTAAAAGGTAGCATTAACCTCACTGTACCTTTTGTATTATAGTAAATCTATTATATTCTATCATAGCATCTGTTTCAGTAGTTCACACATACTTGTTTCCATGGCTGTCTCCTACTGGACTATGAACATCTTGAAAACAAATCATAACCCTATTCGTTTTTGTGTTCCATCTTCTAGCACAAGATAGAAGAAATATGAATGTCTGTTGAAAATATGAGCATAGGTTTAGAATGAGGAAAAACTAGGGTGGATCAAGAGATCACTAGTGGGCTGGGGTTTGTAGCTCAGATATATAATGTTTTCCTACCAGACCCGGGGCCCTGGGTTTGATCCTGCCGCACCACAGCAGGAGAAGGGTGTCAGTTTGATGGTAGAAAGCTTATTTAATAGAAAATGGAAGCCATAGTTGTGACTAAGAGTATAAAGAATTTAAGCCTAAGAAGTCTTATGTTTATAATAAGTGGAGCCAGTTTGAAGATTTTAGTTGAAGAAAACACCGTGGCATTATAGCAAGAAATATAGTACTAAATCATATACAGCTATAAGAATTATAAAAAGTTCTCATCCCTTCCAGAGGAAAGTAAAAATGATCAGAGGTAGAAATAAAGATGGACTTTTACTTTTCTGTAAGATTTTTAAAAATAAATTTTATTTTATCTTTATCCCCCTTTTTTGTAAGATTTTAAATGATCAGTTGCTCCTTGTCCAAGATTACAAAAAAGAAAAAAAAACTCCAACCCAAATCAGACATTAAAACTGTATGTTTCATATCAGTTTATCTTCAAAGAAGATTTTAGAGGTCTTTTCACACTGTAATTTAAAAGTATTGTATAACAATGAAAAAAGGGCAAGTTTGGGCACTTCTCACCCATCACGATATTTAACGTGTTTATTTAAATTTTCATTAAGATAATTCTATTTTCATGGAATGAAGACAACACAGTAAGTACTGAGAGGTAATTGGATAGGCCCAGGATCAAGGATGACTGAACATCACACTGGGCTTCCCCACAGTATTTTAGACAAAATAAATTTCCAATTTCATTTAAATATATGACTAACCAGAAAAGGCTAATCTCGACCCAAATTCTTTTCCAGAGGCTGGAAAGGACAAGTAATCTACTTGGTAACAATGGCTTCAAGAGGTTATCAGCTTGGAAGAAACATAAATTTAACTAGAAAGTTCAGGTGCATATTTTAGTCAACCACCTGAGACATAGATGAACAACGAATGGCCAATAAATACCATCTGATGACTTTTTATATTTTCATGTTAACATTTTCCCTTTAAAGAAACATAGCCAGCTCTAAGCAAATAAATGATAATTTCAGACGTTTAGAAATGTCTCCATTCTTTAATTTTGTTTCCCTTCTATCAGACGTTGGATATGGTATTGTGGACAATTTTTCAGAATAAAAAGCTATTATTACAAAAGTATTGTTTGATTACTGTAGAAAAGGTAGCAAAACTTAGGTAAGCAAAGGTATGCTGGGGAACAACATACTCATCGTACTTGTAGATCTTTAAAATTATTTTTTAAAAGTGAATATGCTGTGTACTATTTTGTAACTTTTATCGCCTAGGACTCAGTATCTCTGCACATAAATAAGTTCTCACCTGTAGAATTATTTTAAATGGCTCCCTGGTGTTTGGATGTAGTGCAAATTATACAACCCATGTCCTGACGTTTGGCATTTCTCACTATTAGAAATAGCATGGAGAAGCTCAGTAGTAGCTTTTTAGATTACAGTCATTTCCTTTCCTAGGATTTCAGTGGAATATGATGGCGTCCCTTCTCTGCCAACATGGGAATATTTAGGTATTACCAGTGCCTCCCCTGAAAAAGTTCCTTTGTGCTGGGCGCAAATACTATCTTATCGCGTTATGCGCAGGTCTTTGACTACCTGCGAGTCACTGAAGGACAGTACTGAAGAGCATCTCTAAGAAACCTGAGAGGACCCAGGCAGACTTCAGATGACCGACCTCAAGACAAGGCGACGCTGCGCAAAGTCAACAGGCTGAAGCGCGCTCCTATGTGACGGCTGCGTGCGTAAGTACGTGTGTGCGCGCGCGTGCGCACTCTGGCTTCAACGCTGGGGACTAGTGGCTTGGTCGGCGTAAGCCCTGTTACAGGTATCGGCTTCTTACAGTTCTATTTATGTCTCTCCACCCTCAGATTGGGTCAGGGTTAGGTTTCGAGAGGAAAGTCGGAGTACTCAGGGCTTGATTTCGTCTTGCCTGGTTTTCTTCGCGCGGCGCGCGCGTGTGTGTGTAGGGGGGAGGGTGGTTGAGAACAGCTACACCCCTTTACTCCCGCGCCTGGGTTTGTGATAGTGCTGGAGTGATCAGCTCGTCTTAACCTCTCCTTGCACAGGTGATTCGATTGGAGAAGTTTAGAGGGATGCAAACTTCCCCTTCCTCCAGTTACAAGTTTAGTCACAGTCAGTTCTCCGCCCACATCTCCAGACGCTTAATCCCGGGCTTTGGTACTTCCGAAAAGGCTGGGATATCCCTAGGTATTGAGGATGAATAAAGCCCACTTATCCACCTCAGCAAATAGGCCCTGAAAGGTGATTTCTGTGCCGCAGACACCAGAAATAGTACTTAAAATAAATCCTAAGTATCCTTTAAAAAGATGCTTTTTGCAGTTCGTATCACATTAGGAGTGCCATGATATTTTTCATCTTATAATTGCTTTAGTAAATCAAGTGAATCATCAATTCACTTCTTTGTCTTCTGATATCAGGGTGGCTATGGTCTGAAAGGTGGTTTGATAATGAAGTATAAATTAAAATGATGTTATGTTTTTTGTGCTTGTTAGCTCACATCAAGCACCTAAAAGAACATCTAGAGTGCTGTTAGACTCTTAAGCTATTTAAACAATGAATAGTTCCTGGCTATTTTGTGGTTTGTTGCAGGAATCTGTTTCTGATCATCTGAAATCTCAGCCATGTGGTCAAACTGCTTAGGAAATTTCCTAAAAGTTGCAAGCACTCATCTTCCACATTCAAGATTGTGCCAGCGGTTAATAAGAAATAAAAGGAGGTTTTTTGGAACAGTGCCGACACCCAGATTGCATAGGCGGGTTGTCATTACAGGAATTGGTTTAGTGACTCCTCTTGGTGTTGGAACTCAGCTAGTATGGGATCATCTTCTCCAAGGACAAAGTGGAATTGTTTCACTGGTTGGTGAAGAGTATAAAAATATCCCTTGCAGTGTTGCTGCTTATGTGCCAAGAGGTTTTGATGAAGGTCAGTTTAATGAACAAAACTTTGTGTCCAAATCAGATGTCAAGTCCATGTCTTCTCCCACCATCATGGCCATTGGGGCAGCAGAATTAGCCTTGAAAGATTCTGACTGGCATCCTCAGTCAGAAGCTGATCAAGTGACTACTGGTGTTGCAATAGGGATGGGAATGGTTCCCCTTGAAATTGTTTCTGAAACTGCTTTGATGTTTCAGACAAAAGGGTACAATAAAGTCAGTCCATTTTTTGTCCCTAAGATTCTGATTAATATGGCAGCAGGCCAGGTCAGTATTCGCTATAAATTCAAGGGCCCTAATCATGCAGTATCCACGGCCTGTACCACAGGAGCTCATGCTGTGGGAGACTCTTTCAGATTTATAGCCCATGGTGATGCTAATGTAATGGTGGCTGGAGGTACAGATTCTTGTATTAGTCCTTTATCTCTTGCCGGGTTTTCCAGAGCCCGAGCTCTGAGCACAAACTCAGATCCTAAGGTGGCATGTCGACCATTTCATCCAAAGAGAGATGGTTTTGTAATGGGAGAAGGTGCAGCTGTGCTGGTGCTGGAAGAATATGAACATGCTATTCAAAGAAGGGCCCGGATCTATGCAGAAGTTTTGGGCTATGGACTCTCAGGTGATGCTGGTCACATCACTGCCCCTGATCCTGAAGGACAAGGTGCCTTAAGGTAAAGACTGGTTGTTTTGTTGAAAATATTTTTTCATACAAATCTGTCGCAGTTTCAAATTAGAAAAAATTGTAATGTCTAGTCTTGTTATACAGTATCTATTGTTTTTCCATTTTAAATTAACCAAATTGTTTTTTAATTTTTTGCTTGAAATATTTGAACAACTTTACAGAAATTATATTTTAGTTAAGGCTAGTAAAGTTGTGACGGGAACTGTATGTCTTTGCTGCTTTTCCAGGCCTCCGTTTGTGCTTAATAACTATCAGTGTATATCCTCTCACCTTTCTGCTTTCTTCGCTTCATCAGACTTAGAGAGTAAAGTCAACCCTTCTATATGTGTCTGGTCTGTGCTCCATTCCAGTAAGGTTCTGTTGTTTTCAAATCAGCCTTCTCAAACTTTAATCACTGAGGGATCTTACTGAAATGCTGATTCTGACTGTGGGTCTAGGGTAGTTCTTGAGATTCTACATTTCTAACAAGATCTTAGGTAATAATGATATTACTGGTCTAAAGGCTACACTTTAAAAAGTGACTTAACTTTTGTAGAAGAGATAAATAATAAGTTGAGGTTAAAAAAAATCCTTAAAATAAGTTCTTAATGGGTTAGCTTTACTCAGTTAAATTAACCAGGAGTTAGCAAACCTTTTCTGTACAGGGACAAACGGCAGGTATTTTTGTCTTTGTAGGCCACATGATCTCTGTTGAAACTACTGAACTTTGCACTTGTACTATGAAAGCAGTCATAGACAATAGTACATAAATGAATAGGTGTGCCTGTGTTCCTGTAAAAATACAGTTTTTACAAAAGCAGACATCTCTACAGAACCATAGTTTACTGAGCTCTAAATTATACTTTTGAGTTTTAGGAAGTACTTACTGGTGCTGGACATGTTAAGCATAGTAACTAGCTAGATGCAGAAATAGTTATCTTTAGGGGAAACCTTTCAGCACAATAAAAATTACACAGAGAGCTGTCTGTTAATAAATATATGCAGCCTAGAGATCAACTACGAAAAAGATACATCCAGATTTTTTTTTTTTTTTTGAGATGGGGTCTGTGTAGGACAGGCTGGCCTTGAACACGCTTACATAACCTAGGCTGGCCTCCAGCTCATAGTGATCCTCCTGCTTCAGCCTCCCAAGTGCTGGGATTATAGGTGTCCACCACTACCCCCACATGACATCCACATTTTTTTTGGTTTTGCTTTTGGTTTTGGTTTTTTTGGTACTAGGGATCAAACTCTGGTCCTTGCACTTGCGCAGCAGGCAGCAAAACCACTGAGCTAAATCCCAGGCCCAACATCCACATTTTTAAAAGTTACTCTAGATAATTTTTATCTTTAGATTTGTTTGTTGTTTGGCTTCTGTGTTTATTTACAATTCTTCTAGCATAAAAGGATTTTGAAAGGCATTTGAAGTACTGAAGTAATAGATTACTGGGAAATAATGTCAAGTTTTGCATTTAAACATGAGAGGAAACTTAGACTATAGTTTCATATCTTTCCCCATATTTTAAATCTCCAGCTTGCCTCTGCTCATAAAAAATTCCTAGAAGGAAGTTATTCTAGTCTCAAGTCAACATGATTTTTTTCCCAAGGAAAAAAATATGCCAATTCAAATAAATGGAATTATATTTTATTATATTATACAGTCTTTAGTGTGTTCAGTTTATGGTGATGAATCAGTCCAAGGGACTCATCATTCCCATGTAGACCGCATTTAACACACATGGTAATCCAAGATGGGATTCATTCATTGAGCTCAGATACCTATATTTCTTTTGCACAAGCCATTCAGGTAAAGAATCTGTTAAAACTATACTTAGTTCTGATAAATTAAATTTCTTTTCTTGTTAGATGTATGGCTGCTGCTATAAAAGATGCAGGTGTACAACCTGAAGAGATTTCTTATGTCAACGCACATGCTACTTCTACACCACTGGGAGATGCTGCTGAAAACAAAGCTATCAAACATCTCTTCAAAGACCATGCGTATGCCCTTGCAGTTTCCTCAACAAAGGGAGCCACAGGACATCTGCTGGGTGCTGCAGGTGTGGTTGAGGCCGCTTTTACCACACTAGCTTGTTACCATCGAAAACTGCCACCTACTTTAAACTTGGATTGTACAGAACCAGAATTTGATCTCAATTATGTTCCACTAAAGGCACAAGACTGGAAAACTGATAAAAGGTGTATTGGACTCACCAATTCCTTTGGTTTTGGTGGTACAAATGCAACACTTTGTATTGCTGGCATGTAGACAAATCATGTGTAATTAAACATTGGCTTTTAAATGTAAATATAGAAATTACATCTATAAATGTAATACTGAAATATCTTTTATCTATGTTAAGGTTTCTCAACCTTGGCACTATTGGTATTGGTATAGGATTAATTCATTGTTGAGTAAAAGAAGGCTGTCTTGTGAATTGTAGGATGTTTAACAGCATCTTGGTCTCTTCCTACTAGATTCCAGTAACAACTCCTTCCTTAATCGTGACAACCAGAAGTATCTCCAGATATTGTTGGAAGACAAAATAACCCACCCTTAAGGACAGCTGATCTGTTTTCCTAATATTCTAGATCAGACAACTTCTATGATATTTCATGTACTTCTATCCATTTTACAGATATTTAGAGAGCAGCTCCTCTTGCTAGGCAGGGTTGCTAAATGGTACAATTCTAGGTACATTATTCAGATTATTCAGTATATAGGAAGGAATATATAATTGCACGTTTTCATCATCAATCAGCATTCTTTGAGTATAACTGTCAGCCTGAAATGATCTGTTTTCCCTTTAACCTATTTCATCCTGTTTTCTTTGTATTACCTGTTCTGTAATTCAGTAAATTAATGAAATTTCCCTAACCCCCCAAGCTATTGGTTCTCTGAAAGAAGGAAGTAAAAATGAATTGGCATTTATCCTGGCATCAAGTGATTAACAGAGATAAAGATTTTTGAAATAGAAATTGTTAGTGACTCAGGCCATATCTGTTCAGCCTAGCTCTTTGCAGTTATGGTGGTATCCTTTGTTCCTCCAGGTTTTTCACCACGAGTGCTGGTGGACCTTCTACTTTTCTGCCTTGAGGATTTCTCAAAGCTAAATGATCTGGTTCATTCCCAGAAGGCTGGAAATGCTGGGGCGGGGAGGGCCAGGGGCTCACCAGAGGCGGCACTCAGCCAGTGAACATGACAGCTGGTAAGTAAGAGCCTCAGCCTCCCTTTAGAGGAAGAGCTACCGTAAGGGTTGCCAGTAAGCTGGAGCTTCAGTTGCCCACGGCATTAACCAACTCAGTAATATCCCCCTTACTGGCTTTTTTTCTTCCCTGTTCCTCTTTCCTGTTTTTTGTTTTGTTTTGAGACAGTATCTTGGTATGTAGTTCAGGCTGGCCTTGAACTGGTTGTGATCCTCCTGCCTCAGCCTCCTGAGTGCTAGAATTACAGGCATGTGTCACCATGCCCAGCTCCTCTTTCCTGATTTTTAATCCTTTTCCCAAACAAACCTTTTCTCAGGCTCTGCTTTTCGAGTGACTCAAACTAAGACAAAGTTTTTGTTGTAATAGAAGTTTATCAATAGGATAGAGTGAAAAAGGGTAAATGAGATGTGTGTATTCTGGCACTAATGAATAGGATTTTTCACATCTTCGTAGGCCATATGTATTGGCTATCCATTGACCTTATAGCATTTTATCCTTTATATGTCCCAGCCATGTGTTCACATAGTTTTAGGGTTTATGTCTGGATGTCCCACAAGGGCCTCATGCTTTCATAGGTGGGACTTTTGGGAGGTGACTGGACCATGGGACCATGATGCTTATCTGTAGCCACTGATGAATAGCTAAATGTGATTTGGGAGCTGAAGCCTGGTTGGAAGAGGTGGATGGCCTGGGGTATGGCCTGAAGGGTCTCTTTCCTTCCTTTCTTGAGCCCTCTGCTTCCTGCCTACCATGCCATAAGCAAGTTTCCTCTGATATGCGACCCTGCCTTGGAGCCAGCCAGTTGTGGCCTGAAACCTCTACAAACTGTAAGCCTTTCCTCCTTTAATTTGTAGGTGTTGGCCATCGTGCCCCAGCGATGAGAAAGTAATTAAGACACATAGCTATGTAATCAGCTTTAATTCCCACTAATATTTAGTGGTTCAACTGAAACTTACTGCGTGCTAGCATAGACCTGGCTTTGTACTGGTCACCAGTGATAAAGAGAAAATTTCAGGGAAGATTTTCTGAAGGAAGATGTGTATGTATGTGTGTACAGATTGGTCTCAGATTAAGGGAAAAGATGGGAAAGGAAAGATACTCTAGCCAGTGGGAATTCACTGTGAGAAAGTCTAGAAGTTAGAACATTTATCCTAAACATAACTATACTCAGGATTAGGCAATAATGTCAGAAAATCTGGGGGAAGTCAGCTTTGCTAAGGCAATAAGGTAATGGGAGGCCATTTGAGGTTGGAGATGGTGTGATAGCTTTGTAAGGTTTCAATTTGTCTAGGTGGAACTACATTTCTCAGCATTCGCACTACTTTTGTTTTTGCTTAGGGTTGACCTTAAGAGGTTTCTTATGGGAGGTTGGAGGATGGAAGTGAAGCAACTGCTATTTTGTAGCTGATACATATTGCTTATCTACTTCCCCTGGCTCCTCCTTTAGCTTCCCTGATTCCTGAACTGGCATGTGTTTAGCTCCATCATAATAAAGGACTCTAGCTTCTCTCCTATACCACAAATGTCAGAAGAAGCGAAAAGTGACAGGTTTTGGTTGTTCTTGTGTTTATGTTTACAGGAAACTTTACTTTTTTTTTTCCCCAGTACTGGGAATTGAATTCAGGACCTTGCGCTTGCCAGGCAGGCGGGCACTGCTGAGCTAAATCCCCTGCCCAGCAGGGAACCTTACTTTTGTCTTTCTAACACTCAGCCTTGTGGACTTCAAACTCCAGCATCAGAAGATAGTTGAACATAACAGCATTACAAAAACTGTATAGCCAGTTCTCAAAATATCTAATCCCTATAACAAATATCTGTAGATTTCTATATCACAGTGATTGTTTTTTTCTAATTAAATTCTAACTGATAAATGTGAAGAATGAGAGTTGTTAGTGTGACATACTTTACATTTTCTTTTAGGAAATATAACTGGTTCCAGAGTGAAGGACAGATTGGAGGGAAGCTTAATTCTCTTAAGGAAATACAGTCAGAAGGATATTGCAAAATCTGAGTTTAAAAAGGTGCTGATCTGGATGAAGCAGAATATCTTGTCTCAAGTTTCTTCCAAAGTTGAAAATTGTGTTTTAAAAAATCAGCCTTATCAAAGCATTGTTTAAATTCAATAAATACATCCATTTTCAGTGGAGTTCAGTGAATTTTGATAAACATGTACATATGTGTAACTACCACTTTTGTCAAACTCGAGAACATTTCATCACCCTCAAAATTCCATTGTTACCCTTTGCCATCAATCCCCTCTGGACCCTTAGATTATCACTGCAGAGCTTTCTGAGACTAGGTGAGATTTGTTTTTTCTAAAATTTCACGTAAATGGAGTTGTAGCTTCTTTCATGTTCTTGAGGTTTATCCATGGTATTACCAGTAATTCATTCCTTGTATTCTTGATCATTTTTACTCTTTAGTCAACTTAGATACCCTTGACTTTTACTCTGTTCCTAATCCCTACTTTGCTAATTTTTAAATTTTTGACTTTATCCCACTATTATTTTTTAATTGACTATGTATTGCCTTTTGAACAGAACAAAGATAAGAATTAAACTGTAGAACTGAGATAGCTTTTAAAGCAAGTAATCTTTCCCCTGAAAATAGAAAATTTGAGAGTATATAACAAAGGACACCCATTTATGTAAATTATTGAGATAACTAGACACACTGCTAGAAATTTGAAAATTTCCTATGTCCTGGCACCACCAGGACTAATTTTAGATTCAAGTATCTCATACCTTACATCTTTACAGTTAAAGAAGAAAAAGAATTTAATAAAAATAATTGTTAGTGCTTACATTAGTTCAGATTCTCTGAGAAACAGATACCAAAACCATTTCCTGTACAAGAAGTGTATTGGGGAAACACTCGTGTGGGATAAAGGATGAGAGACTGATAAAAGCCTGAAGGCATGAGGGAGAGAGGCACGAGAATAAAAGAGAATTGGGTACACAAGGTTTCAGACTGAAGTGCCATCCTGTGAAAGCTCTGGGCAGGGTCTGGGAAGGTCATGATTGAAAAGCTCTCATTAAAGGAGTTTTTCATCTGTCAGGGATGGACCTGCATTACTACCCTCACTGTGATTGGCGACTGGCTGGGAGCTGCCAGGGCCCACCAGGAGATCTGGTCATTTTTCATTACCATTATAATCTACCCCCTTGCACCACAGAGAGAAATCTAACCAAGTGGGCTTGGTATGGGGGACAGCTTCTTTGTGGTTCCTGTTGGTCTGTCTAAGGAACAATTTTTATTTTATTTATTTATTTTTATTTTTTTGGTACCGGGGATCGAACTCGGGTCCTTGCGCTTGCACAGCAGGCGGCGAAACCACTGAGCTAAATCCCCGGCTGGAACAATTTTTAGAAGACAGAATTTGGTAGGGTAAATAACCCATGATGGTGCAGTTAGTCTAAGGTCTACAGCTGATTATTTATCCTTTTCCAAATCTGCTATTCATTCTCATCCTCATTTATCATCTTGGCAGGTCTGGTGGCTTCACTGATTATGTGGCCTAAACCTTTACTCCTATATCCTTTTCAGAAGGAATGTGTACCCTTTGCAAGACCAGGACATCTGACAGTGCAGATCCCAGAGTTGCAAAGATGAGAAACAAAATTCCTTATTGTGATTGGCTCATTAGAACTGATGGTAAATGGGGCCGCTTCTGTTTTCCAACACTCTTAGATTTTGAACTCATGTGATCTTCTTACTAGAGACTTAGAGTATAGAAGTCTTTGGTTTTTAAACATCTGCTGCATCCTGCAGATGGCACTATGTCCATTCAGAATGCTGCCTCTGTGCTGGTGATTCTTGTATACCTTTAGAAGGTGGTTCTAGTTTCTTTGGGGCTGGCTGCTTCTGGATAGTGTGATACATGAGATTCAACCCATGGATCCCATGGTCCTAGGCCTACTTCCAGGAGGTATTTTCTGTTTTGTACATCACACCCTCATTCTCTGATGCTACGTTTTAAAGGATTCCATGCTTGTGGATCAGTTATTCCATAAGCCTGCAGATAGTGGTTGTGGCTGAGGTTCTGTGGTCAGGGAAGGACAACCCATATGTGAAATAGGTAACCATACACATGAGGATCAACCACAGTACTTTCATTTGAGCTAGACAGACGTTCACAGGCAGCAGTAGCTAGATGCATCTTGTAAGTAGGAGCTTCCATCTCTTCCATTTAGCTGTCTCTTTCATGTGGCTTCTATCTCTACCATTTTTCTTTGCCAGCTTCCTTTTGTTGCAAGTTTTGAGATGACCAATGGCAAAGGCTGGCTAATGTCAGTTGGCAGAATTACTTGGTTATTCACTTCCTCTACTGTAATAGATGTGCTTTCTGGTGGGTACAGCAGTCTTTACCCTTCATAAACTGTCATTCACATTCCTTTACTTGAAATATTCCTCTTCTCTACCTATCCTTGTTCTTTTACACTCCTAACCAAAATCCAAGCCTTTGGCCACTACCCAGTAATTTTTATATAAAAAATATACCTCTTTTTTATGTAAAAATATACCTCGGGTCATTTCTGCTGTTCAGAGTGACTGTCAAGATACAGCTTTGCCTATTGGGGATATTTTACCTCAGCAGTGTCTTTTTGGTCCACCCCTGAATTAATTTCTTTCTTTCCTCCCTTCCTTCCTCCCTTCCTCCCTCCCTTCTTCCCTCCCTTTCTCCCTTTCTTCCTTTCTTTCTAGGGTCTTGCTATGTAGTTCAGGCTGGCCTCAAACTCTCAGCAATCCTCCCTGCCTCAGCCTCCTGAGTACTGGGAGATTTGTGCCACCACACCTGTCTCTAATGTTTCTTTAATGTAGTTGCCATCCATTTTTCAACTTGAACTGAAAGAACTATTTAGAAGGTAAAATCAGTGGGCTCTAGTAATAAATGACCTCTTTCTTCCCTAAATTCCCCTTCTTCTTCTCTAGTGTCTGTTTTTCTTAAAATATAAATTTCATCAGAATAGGGAATTTTTTTTTTTGCTTCCTTCACTATTATCCCTGCTTCATAAAACTTTGCCTGGAACAAAGTCTCAATAAACATTTGCTGAATGAACAAATGAATGAATTTTAATAAATTGTTTTGCCAATTACCTAGTGATTGGCTTACCATCCTTTCTTTTTTTTTTTTTTTTTTTTTTTTTGGTACCAGGGATTGAACTCAGGTCCTTGCACTTGTGCAGCAGGCAGGGAAACCACTGAGCTAAATCCCCAGCCCTGGCTTACCATCCTTTTTATCTAACCTAGCTCATACCACAAGAATGATGAGTCATTCCTGATTCCTTCCCTTCTTTCCTTTTCCTAATCCTGCAGCTGATCATACTTAACAAAATATTCCCTTCATTTCCACCAAAATTATCATCTCTTTTCTGGATTGCAATGATAAACTGTTTTTTTTTCTTTTGGTAGTGGGGATCAAACTCGGGCCCTTGCGCTTGCGAGGCAGGCAGCGGAACCACTGAGCTAAATCCCCAGCTCAATGACAAACTTTTTGATCTTTCTGTTTCCATTACCCACTGCTTTCTAAAACACCTTCCATCTTATCATAGCTGAAAATTGATCTTTTCATGATATAAATTAGATCATGCCATTTTCCCTCAGAAAAACCTTCTAATGGCTCCCCATTTGACTTAGGATGAAACTTGAACCCTGACCATGAACTGCACAGTCCCTGGCTGCACATGACCTCCCTCTTAATCTTACATCTCACAGTTTGCATGCAAGACATGCTGGTATTCTTTCTGTTCCTCAAATGCAACATACTCATCTCTACCTTTGCATTTACTCTCTCTTGGCCTGAATCAGTTTTATTTTTAAATTTATGTGAACACTGGCTTCCTCTTTTGATTCAGGTTTCAGTACACAGTTCTCAATCACAGAGGGCTCTAGTTACCCAGTCTAAGGTAGCTAATCCCTCTCCCTCTCCATCTTAGAGCCCTGTTTTGTTTCTTCCTATCTTGTACTATTAAAAATGATCTATTCTTTTTACATTTATCTTTTGCACTTTTAATTTCCTTGTAAGAATATTCCTCTTCTTGGGGGGAAAGAACGTATTGACCTCATGAACAAAAACAGTATTCCTGAACAAAGCAAAATGTATGGCACACACGTGTGCATATATGCCTATACATACTCAAGCATACATTCCAATACAAACAAAAAATTTGTTCCAACAATAATGGGAAATATCTCTAGGACCTCAAAGAAGAACAGTATATTCGTGTTATTAAAAAACCAAGAGAGTTGTTACTGTCGAGAAGATAAACCCTAGCCACAATTAGTGCATACCGGAGTCTAGTTATTTGGAATTCAGCTTTGATCTTTGGGAGCAATAAGGGAAAGATGATTGGTATCATGGCAATTTCTTTGGAATTGTTTCACACTGTTGACCTAACTTGAATTATAAAGAGACTATGTGGTGTGATCAAAAGATGTTTGTTTATTTGGAGGTAGGATCTCACTGAGTAGTTCATGCTGGGCTTGAACTCACTGTGTAGCCTAGGCTGCCCTCAAACTCATGGTAATCTTCCTACCTCAGCCTCCTGGATACTGGGATTACAGAAGTTTGGTACCACATCTGGCTAGATAGTAAATGTTTAAATTTTTCTTATAATAAAAGACATATTGGGATTAATCTGCCTCAAAATATTCCCCTTTGCTTTGAACACACTTATCCCATTGTTGTTGCCACTTTCTGAAGCAGTTCTGGAAGCCCTCTTTTGTGTGTGCACTGACATGGCTATCTTGATGTCTGGAGTCAATTCAAAATTTTTCTTTCTGTGGTCATATTGAAGTTGCATGGTGTTAGACGTGGTGAATAAGGTGGATGAGGACATACCATAATGTTTTTACAAGCCTGCCTTTCTGTTGGATGGCACTCAGCAGCAACATGCACTGTATTTTTTATCGTATCTCCTCCACACTTATGAAAGAGGACTTCTAGAACTGCTTCAGAAAGTAGCAAGAATGATGCAATAAGTGTGTGTGAAACGAGGGGACTATTTTGAGGAAATTAATGCCACTGTGTCTTTTGCTGTAATATACATTTCTTAATTTTTTATTTAAACATTTGCCATAGTTTATAATCACACTTCATAAATATGTTATCTTGAACAAAAATGGCTCTAGCTCAGGATTCAGTCAATTGTTTTCTGTAAAGGGTTAGATAGTAAATATATTTGGCTTGGTGATCCATATGGTCTCATTTGTAACTTCTCAGCTCTGCCCTTGTAGTGCAAAAGCAGCCATAGAAAATATGTAAATAAATGAGTGTGGCAGGAATTGGCCAGCAGGGGGCCACATTTGGCCAGTGGGTTTTAGTTTGGCAGCTCTGGTTCTACCTGCAAGGAAGCACATTCTCTGAAATGTTTAGTTAGCTAGTTTGTCTGCATCTATGCAGTGTCCAGAAATTCTGCAAATTAAATTAGCTGAATTTCAGTACTGCAACAATAATAAAAACAACAGCTAGTGTTTATGTGCTGGTCATTATGGCATTATTTCAAGTACCTTTTCCTCTCGTGTCTCTGTCTGTCTGTCTCTCTCTCTCTCTTTATGAGGAACTGCACCTAGGGCCTGCCCCAGTGATGCTAGGTAAGCACTCTACCACTGAGTTATATCCTCAGATCTTTCTTAAATTTTGAGACAAGGACTCGCTAAATTGGCAAGGATGGCTTCAAACCAAATACCATAAATATTTTATATATATATATATATATATATATATATGATTGCGTACATATCTGTATATTTATTTGTAAATGTATAAAATATATATTTATGCCATAGATAACATAGATGGTGGACTGTGGATATAGCTCAGTGGTACAGTGCTTACCTAGCATGTGCGAGGCCCTGGGTTCAATCCCCAGCACTGCCAAAAGAAAAGGCAACAACAAAATATAGATAACATATGATATATATTCATTAAAAAAATTAAGGTTGTACAGAAGATATGTCAGCCCTTTGTTGACACCCCCCACCACTGGCTAATAACATTTTATAGCCTCATAGTGAACTAAAATGCATGTGGCCCTTCTGTTCTGGTGTAACTTCAGCGAACAGATGTAGAACTTCCTTTATCATTTCATTACTTAATTTTGTTGAAGATGGTCTGGTGGTGAATAACCTGCTATATGATCTCCTTGCTATCCAGAGTAGTATGGTAGGATAGATGGGGAATTTGGACTCAGTAAGCCTAGATCTAAGTTACTATCACTGAGCCTCAGTTTTCTCAATTGTTAATGCAGTTGAAAACACTACCTTTCCGAAAATGGTTTCAAGACTCTACGAGTAATTTATACACTAAGTGTAGGCCTCTATACCGATGACTGTTTTAAGCAGATTGTGGTCTCTTCCATATTAATGAATTGTTTAGGAACTTGGCTACTAAGTCCAGAAAACTGTATTGGTTTTTTATTTTCTCATTATTTTTATATATCGATAACAGTTTATTATAATGCTATGATTGTATTACTGTTGTCCTTGGGAGTTACTATGAGGAGAAAAGCTTTGTCAAGATAAAAATGGCATATCTAGTCTTCCAAAAATTTCCCCTAAAGTAAGCAGTCTGAGCATTGAAACATTAGCAAAGAAGCTTATGAAATTTCTTCTAAAGAGGTGAAAGATGAAAAAGCTGCCTTTCTTGGCTGGTTCAGACCCACCCCTTTCTATCTGTGGGGGAGGATTAGATGACCTCTCCAGATTCCTTCTGAGTTGTGGTTTTGTTTTTTGATGTCTGTTTAAAGATTATGCTAATAATGTTGATGTGAAATCCTTTGTGCACAAGGATAGCTGAAAACACTGGATCATGACCTAATTATGCCTGCCTGGTTTCTGTTATATATGTGAGATTAACAAGACTCAAAACCTCATGTTTTATATAGGCCATTGTCTTTTTTCTTCTCAAGAAGATTTTTTAAAAAATTATGTTGTGGTTGAAGCAAGAGGGAGGAGTTTGATAAAAAATGCATTCAGATACAGAAGGAATGAGACTATTTTAATAACTAAGATGGATTATCATATTGAGGCTCAGAAAAATGAATGAATAATAATGTAAAGTGCAAAGATCCAGGAGGTAATCCCCCAGACAAGATATTACTGGAGCAGCATATTAACTAGAAAAGAAATATCGTTAGAAGAGGACACAGAATTCTGCAAATCCAAAAACATTTTATATCTAATAACTAATTTGTGTAGTACTTTAGGAGAATAGATTCCAGAACCAGCTTACATTATTTTAGATATTGGTTCTGCCCTTTATGAGTTCTGTAACCTCATTATCCCCCAATTTCTTAGCTGTAAAATGGCATAATAACAATAATATAAGAATAATTAATCTTAGGGTTGTTGTGAAGATTAAATGAGTTAATATGTGTAAAGTGATTAGCATAGTGTCTGGAATATAATATATTCAGTGGTACAGTTGATTCAAAATATTAGGGATTATTGTGTTTTACTTTGCTTTTGTTTTAATTTCTCTTACATTTTGTTATATAAAATTACAAACATTAAAAAATAGAGAGGTTTAATAAGCCCTGATGTACTCATCAGTAGTTATCCATTCATGGACAATCTTGTTTTACTTAAACACCTGCCCGCTCCCCCTCCTCCTAGTTGGTTATTTTGAAATAGATCTCATACATCATCTTATTTCATTTATAAATATTTCACTATGTATCTCTAGAACAGATGTAACAAATAATATCCCAATATGTTTTATAAATAAAGTTTTTTTTTAATACAATGAAGGGTTCCAAAATACCACTGTGATGTTTAAATTACTTTGACCTGAAAGTATTTGAGAAGAGGCAGTTTTTCCTTGACTCCTTCATCTGCCTAAAAGCAGAATATCTTGCTGGCCATGTGGTGTATGCCTGTAGCCTCTGTATACTTAAGTGCCTGAGGCAGGGGGATTATAAGTTTGAAACCAGCCTGGCCTACATCACAAGTTCAAGACCAGCCTGAAATATGCATAACTACATAGTGAGGCCCTGTGTTAAAAACAAAAACAAAGAATAAAAACGAAACAGCAGAGCCTCTTAAAAGAGCTCAGGTGTTATAAATCCCTTCCCCAAAAGCTTTGTGACCAGGAAAGATTGACTCTTTTTCTTTGGAGAGAATTGAGAAGTTGACATCACACCTGAACAGACATTATCAAAAAACTTGTCCTATATCCCATTTGAGAGCCTATTTATCTTTACTAAAAGTAATTTGCTTTTCCATAAGTACCTTTTTTCCTTCTATTCCCTCATTAAGATGATATTTAAGCCCAAAATTCTAATGACTACCTCCAGTCACATTTTTTTGTGAGCACTTCTGTATGTACATGAAAAAAAGTCTGTCTTTCCTCTTGCTAATCTGTCTTTTGTCAGTTTAATTTACAGGCCCCCAAACAGATATACTATGAGGGTGGAGGAAAAGTTACTTCTGCCTGATATCAACTACACCTATTCATTTACTGTGTATGGCTGCTCTTGTGCTGTAATGGTGGAGTTAAGTAGTTGTCCACAAGACTGTATAGTCAGTCCTGAAATATTTACTATCTGTCCCTTTATGGAAACTATCTACCAGTTCTTACTCCAAAAGACAAGGAGATTCTTTCTTTTAAAAACATAACCATGATCCCAGGCTCCTAGAGCAGAGAAGGTGAGCCGGTCTCAGCACCCGGAAGGAAGCTCCCCCACTGCCATCTCAGGCTCCTAGGGCAGAGAAGGTGAGCTGCGTGGGTGCCAGAAGCACCCCCCCCCCTTGGACATGAGAAAACACATAAACCAGCCCCCAAAACAGTTCCAGATCACCTACAGCAACCCCAAAGGGAAATGAGATGGAACAGTCTGATACTCAACCACCTGGACTCTCTGAAGGGGCAACAAAAGAGGATCTGGGAAAAATGAAATCAGAAATAATTACTCAGATAACAGCAAAGATTTTGCTCATGGTGCAAGACATGATTAATAAATCTAGAATGAACACAGATTAAAAAATAGAGGATCTGAGGAACATGATGGAATCCCAACATAGGAAACAAATGGAATCCATAAAACAGATACAAACAGATTTCCAAGGGATTAAAAACTCGATTGAAAGTCTGCGCAGCAGAATGAACCAATGTGAGGATAGAATTTCACATATAGAAGATAAGATTGCAATTAGTGAGGAGGAAAAGAAAAATTGCTTTAAAATTGTAAGGGAACACGAGAAATCAATCCAGCAGCTGCTAGACGATGCAAAAAAGAATAACATAAGACTGATTGGAGTCAAGGAAGAAACAGGAGAGAGTGCAGATAACATACAAAAACTGTTCACAGAAGTGTTGGCAGAAAACTTCCCAAGGAGGGGAAAAGAACTTGACATACAGATAAGTGAGGCATATAGGACTCCAGCTAGCCTTGATCAAAAAAAACTACACATAGGCATATAATGGTTAGGATTCCAGAAATCCAACAAAAGAACAAAATTCTACAAGCAGTGAGAGAAAAGAAACAAATCACATACAAAGGAAAGCCCATCAGAATCACAGCAGACTTCTCAATGCAAACCCTCAAGGCAAGAAGAGCTTGGAGTGATGTATTTCAAACCCTAAAGGAAAACAGCCTCCAACCCAGACTGATGTACCCTGCAAAACTATCTTTCAAAATGGATGGAGAAATAAGATACTTTCATGACAAAGAGCACCTCAGGAACTTCATGAATACCAAACCGGCACTCCAAAAAATTTTAGACAATACCCAAGGAAAGACAATGAGGATCACAACCCCAGGAAACCCAGCAAAATGAATCCATTGGGCGTGACAAGTTAAACACAAAGGGGGAGAATCCAACAAAAAGAAAAATTCATGACAAGGCTTTTAAAACTTTTAACTTCATCTCCCTAATGAGTGTATAATTCAATCTTATTATTGTACTGATTAGTATTTTTCTGATTCTACAGTTGCACACCATTCCTTGTGCTATACTGGCTATTTACCATCTTCTTATGTCTACATTTTAATTGGGTTGTCTGTTAATGAGCTCTAAGAATTCTTTATATATTCTGGTCATAGGTTATATGCATTGTAAATATGGTCTGTTTAAGGACTACTTTTCATTTTAATGATGTCATTTAAAGTTCTAAATTTTGATGGAATCTCATTTATCAATGTTTTTCTTTTATACATCCTGTTTTTTGTATCCTAGGTAGTTCTTGACTACCCTGAATTCATAAATATTTTCCCTTATAATTTCTTCTTAAAGTTTTATACTTTTAGGCTTTTTTATTTAGGTTCATAGATCCCTTCAAGTTATTTTCATGTATGGAAAAAAAGGGTGGAGGTTAATTTTTTATATATGGATACCAGGTGTTCTAGTGCCGTTTGCTGAAAACACTTTCTCTTCCTCGGCTCTTGAACTGAGTTTATATTCTATAAAATGCTAATGTTAAATAATCTTTCAAAACTCAGTGGACCATATATGTGTGGTTCTATTTCTAGATTCTCTGTTTTATTCAAATGTTCTATATGTCTTTCCTTACACCAACACTGCCTTGATTACTGTAGCTTTAGAAGAAGTCTTCAAATTAGGTACTAAACGTCTTCCAACACTGTTTTTGTTTTTAACTTTTCTAGGTCCTTTGTACTGCTACATAACTTTTAAATTTCAATATCCAGTTCTTCATTTATAGCAAGTATACACAGACCTGAATTTTTATATATACCTTGTGTTTTCTAATCCTGCTAAGTTCAAGTACAAGTTCTAGGGGCTCCTAGAGATTTCTTAGTATTTTCTCTGTAGATGATCATTTCATCTACATATAAAGATTTTGCTTCTGCCGTGCCAATCCTATCCTAGTTTTGTCATTTTATTGCCAGACTATTTTGGTTTAGGCCTATGTTTCAAAGTTTAATGGACAGATAAAGAGTAAGCATATCTGCCCTTGTTCCCCACCTGAAGGAGAAAGCATTGTATCTTCTCCATTCATATAAGGCGTTCTCCCTGGAAGTACGGAGTACATATCTTTAATCTGTTGAAAAGGTTCTGTTCTACTTCTAGTCTCCTGATAGCTTTTACCATGAACAGCTGTAGAATTTAGTCCAATACTTTTTCTCCAACTAGTGACAGGATCATATGGCTTTTTCCTTTCCTCTGTTTAAATGATGACTTTTGGGGGTGGATCTTCCAATGCTGAACCAACACTGCCATCCCTATAACAAAGCCACTTTCTACATCCTGCCAGATCTGACTTACAATAGTTTGTTTTGTTAACCAAATTTCTATCTATGTTCATACTTTTTTCTTCTATTACCTTTATCCAGTTTTAGGATTAGCACAACGCTGATTTCCTAAAATGAGGGGAGAAGTGTTCCTTCTTTTTTCTGCTTTAATTGTTTGATATAATTTTATCAGTTAAAATGTTTATGAGCCTGCTGTTGTCATATAGGTAGGTTTTCAAGCTAGGAATATACTTTCTTTAATAGGTGTTATTCAAATTTTATATTTCCTCCAGAGTTAGTTTCATTAATTTGTCTTCCAAGGTACTTCTTAGAAGTTCTCAAATTTGTTTCAAAAAAGATTTTTGTAATATGCTTTCTATATCCTTTTCAATTCTGTAAAATCTGTGGTAATGTCTCCTAGATCTTGATATTGTAATTTAAAAAATGTATAACTGATATTGTGTAACAGGAAGAAAAGGTCTAAAAGAGCAGGGGAATTGGAAGGGGTAGGGGAAGGGACAAAAGGGAAAGGAAAAAATATGAGAAGAGGAAAAAAAATGGAAACAAGGTCTTTGCAAATAGGGAAGGGTGGAGGGGGTGAAGGGGGGGAAAAGGAAGGAGAAAAAAAATGAGAACCAAGAGACTCATGTAATGGTACAAGATCCCAATGATGAATGTAACTGTATTTTATACTGAAAATGTACCAATAAACTTAATGGGGGGAAAAAAAACCATAACCACAATCAGTTTTCACACCTCAGAATGTTAACAATAATTACTGATATCAGATATCCAATTAATGTTTACATTTTATCAAATGTCTCATCTATTTTTTTTAAAAATATGGATTTATAAAACAGGATCCAGAATGGATGGTAGCACAGCCTGTAATCCCAGCTGCTCAGGAGGCTGAGGCAGTATCTCAAGTTCAATGTCAGCCTAGACAATTTAGCAAGACCTTGCCTCAAAATGGCATAAAAAGGGATGGGGATGTAGCCCAGTGGTAGAACCATTGCCTAACGTGTGTGAGGCCCTGGTTCAATCTTCATTACTGCAAAAACCAACCCAACCCAAACCAAACCAAACCACCTAACCCCAATGCAAAAAGATCCAAATAAAGTCAACACATTTAGAAGATGTAGTTCTCAAGTCACTTTCAGTCAAAAGAGTTCCATTTTCCTTCTTTTCAATTTATCAGTTAAAGAAATACATTGTTTGATCCTTAGAGTTTTCCATATCTGTATTTTATGGGTGCCAAGTCTATAGTGCCATTGAACATGCTCAGCCAGGCCTTGTATTTTTTTTTTTTTTTTGTATCAGGGATCAAACTTGGGTCCTTGCGCTTGTATTTTTTATAAATTGGTGGTTAGAATTAGTGACTTGACTTACTCCAAGTTTACAAGAACAATGTTCAAAGGTACTAGGTACCTCCATCTGCAGCATATAATGGCTTTTTATGATGATCACAAAAGGCAGATATTTATTGACTAATTTTGAATACAAGTTATCAGTTGAGCTTATAACTTGTGAATAGGAAAAATCCTGCCTACCACTGAATTATGAAGTTATTCAAATATATCTTTGTTTATCATTGCATCTGTAAATAGGTAGAGATTAGTAGTATTCCACAGGGGACAAACCTCTGACATATTCATTCTAATTAACTTTAAAATGTGTCTGGAATCCACCTCCTTCTTTTTTTTTTTTGGTACCAGGGATCGAACTTGGGACCTTGCGCTTGCGAGGCTGGTGGAGGAACCACTGAGCTAAATCCCTGGCCCCCACCTCCTTCTTATGCTTCCTGTGTTGCCGTGCTTCTCTGGTACATGCTCTGTTGTCTCCATTCTACATTACTGCTAAGGCCTCTTAACACTTCTGTACTGGATTTTCTACTACATATTCTCAACAAAGCAGCCAGAGTAACCCATTTTTGTTTTTGTTTTTTGAGACAGGGTCTCGCTCTGTAATTCAGACTGGCTTGAATTCACTATGTAGCCCAGGCTGGCCTGGAACGTGCAGCAATCCTCCTGCCTCAGCTTCCTGAGTGCTGGAATTACAGGCATGCACCACCACACCCGGCAAGAATAACCCTTTTTAACTGAAGTCATGTCACATAATGTCTTAGTTACTTTCTTTTTGCTGGAACAAAATACACCTGCAAATTAAAGGAGGAAAAGTTTATTTTTACCTCACAGTTTGTAGAGCTTTAAGTCCATAGTTGGCTGGCTCCAAGGTGGTGCCGCAGGGCAGAGGGACATCACAGAGGAAAAACAGTCTGTGGTATGGCAGGCAAGAAGCAGCTTCTTTCCCTTTTTATTCCACCCAGGCTACAGTCCTATTGGTTGGTGCCACCCACATCCAGGGTAGGTCTTCGTTGTTCAATAAGTCCATCTTTCACACTGAAAACCATGCTGTACCAGACATTGGACTGATCCAGTATCAACCATGATCCAGTCACTCCCTAAAAGCTCCACCTATGAGCACATGAGGCTTTATGGGGACATCTAGATATGAGCCATAGCATGACTCCCCTGTGTAAAACTGTCCCATTATCCCCATGCCACTCAGAATGAGTGAAAAGCCCATACAGTATTAAACAAGGTGCTCAGTAATCTACACCTACTCTACTCACTCTATTCCAGCCCTGGTCATGTTTTTGCAGACCCTCAAAGACACTTCTAGTAACCCTTAAAGACCCTTCAGTGCTTTTCTAGTCCCTCAGTTCCTCCAAGGACTTACTTGAATGCTATCTTTTGAGAAATACTGAGCCTGCTTACAACTCTATTTAAATTTGGCATTCATCTCACTCTATCTTCCATACTACTGATCACTTTTATCACTCTGGACTTTTTTTTTTCAGAACTGGAAATCGAGCTTAGGACTTTGCACTTTCGGGGCAGATGTGGCACCACTGAGCTAAATGCCCGGCCACTACACTGTACTTTTTAATTTTCTAGGGCATTAATCACCACCTAACATATCTTATAATTTACTTATTATGTCTTTTTATTTTCCATTTGGTCTTTCCAGAAAGTCAAGTTTCTTCATGAGAGGATTCTTTATTTTGTTCACTAAATCATGTACCTAAATAAAGGTCTGGCATAGAGGAGGTGCCTAATAGATAATTGTTGAATGAGTGATTGAAATGATTTTACTCATAGGTATAAAGGGAATACAAATGCAACCTGTGAACCAAAAGGCCCCCGACTACCTCTTCCTAATACTTTGTGTCTTTCTTCCTATGTAATCAGTCTGTAAACCAGGGACTGTGTTAAGTAGTCTTCAAGTATTACTTAATCCTTAAAACAACCCTAAGCAAGTAGGCATCATTATGGCCATTTCCAGGTGACATACTCAGGCCTATGAAAGTTCAGCTTCTTCCTAAATTTAAATAGATGGTAAGATGCAGAGTCAGGAATAGAATTCTAATCTGTGTGACTTTTAAATTCCTGTTTTCAACCACAGGAGTAACAATTCCCAGGGAGTTGAAATGCTCTAAATGTAGCCACTTCTGGTAATTTTTCCATTCACACATTCATTCAACAAAGGTATATTGAGCACTATGTGTCAGGTCCTTAGTCTTTATCAGTGAATCAAAGATTCTTGTTCTCACTGAGCTTTCATTCCATTAAACTCTTTTTAAGAGATATAATCCAGGCTAATGTGGAACAGGACCAGGTAGTCTCTATTTTAGACAGACTACAATTCTTTTAGTCTCCATTAAATAATTTTAGGGTCATATAGAAAACCCCTTATACTAAATCACTCTTCTTCACTCCAACTTGTTCGATATTCTATCTAAAGTACCTGGATTAAAAAATACTTTCTGAGAGATTTCAAAGGCTTTCATTAAAGTACATATTTTTTTCAGTTTCAGTTCATTTTTGTAGTTGATAAAAAAGGTTAAAATGATTTTGAGGCATCAAAGTCAGTTAGTAAACACAGAGCTATTTTTGGCTCCAAATCTGTGCTCGTGATTACGAGGGCATGATGGACAAAAGAACATGATGAACAAAGTAAGGTGGGGCCACATTCTGGGAATCCAGATATTTTTATTAAATTCTGGCTCTGCCATTTACTACCTTAGTTATTTTTATCAGACATAAAACTAATGGGAGCATGAAAACTGATTTACTCATTTTTTTTTCTGGAGCTGGTTAACAGGAGCATCTTGGAGGAATAGGAATAATAAGGGCAGGTCAATACTTTCTCTTTTTGGTTTTTTGAGATAGCTTCTAGCTGTGAAGTCCAGGATGGCCTTGAATTCACTATGTAGCTCAGGCTAGCCTCAAACTCATGGTGATCTTCCTGCCTCAGCCTGCCAAGTCCTGGGATTACAGGCATGTGCCACCATGCCTGGCTCAGGTCAGTACTTTTGCAGGCAGTCAGACTAATTAAAAGAATTAGAGAATGGGTGAAGCTGGCAGTCATTCTGGGTGAACTTTCTGCTTCGAAGCACCAGGATACCTTATTCAAACTTGGTTTTAAAGGGCGAATTCTCAAAGGGATCAGGATTGTAAAGAAAATTACCCTGTCTGCTGGCCTACAACCACCCTTTTTCCTACCTTACATGGGGTAGCTGGACCCAGCTGCACTCAGTTTACTGTAGGTAATGTCCTCACCTTGGTTTAGTCCAGAAATGTCTAAAGAGCATAGATTCAGTTTGCTTACATACTAAGAAAAAGAATATGATAGTGACATGGTTTTAGATTTTTTAAAAACTTTTTTTGTTAAATTCTGGCTCTACTATTTATTACCCAAGTTATCTATGTTCTTTGAATTCTGTTTTTCTTAATTGGAAGAAGAAGTTAACCATACTGTATTTGTCAGCTTTCTGTTTGGACAAAATACCTAACATATATAACTTAAAGGAGAAAAGGTTTATTTTGGCTCACAGATTCAGTCCATGGTGTGCTGGCTCCAAGGCAGAAACATCATGGCAGCGGCCATGTTTGAGGAAGGCTACTTTACCTGTGTCAACCAGGAAGCCAGGAGATCAGGGGAAAAGCCAGAGAGATAAATGTACCCTTCAAAAACAGATCTCCAGTGACCCACTTCCTTCAACTGAGGACCACTTCCAACAGGCAATTCAGCTATGAATTCATCAACAGACTTCCACTGAGGAGGTCATTTCCCTCCTGATCCAATTACCTTCCAAAAGCCCTACTTCTGAATATGTGAGCCTTTGGGGGGACATTTTTGATCTAAACCATTACACTTACCTTATAAGCATTAATTTATTAAGCATTTATTGACAACTAACATGCCCAAGGAATTGTCCATATAGATGTTGGGGATATATATGGCCTGGCACATAGTAGCTGTTCAACAAGTAGCAGACATTATTATTATTATTACTAGGGTGCATACATAAGTAAATCAACAATTAGTCTTTTAGATTGTTAGTAGTCAGATGTCATGTCAGTTAACTTTACAACCGTGACAGTATCCCTATAAATCTTACCTGATGGGGGAAAGATTGTTCTCTAACTGGAAGTGCTACATCTCTCTGCAATGGTTGCATGACTTTGGACAGCTCTGGCCAACCATGACCCAGAAGGACATTGACTGGCTGCACTGAATATCATTTCATTTCACAACACTTAATACAGACTTGTTATAATTTTGATCTGGTAAGGAGTCAGTCATTAGAAAATTAGAAATTTTAATGAAGGTTCTTGCTAGCTGTTACAAATAATGGGGTTATAATCTAACTCAAGATTCTTGGCAAAGGCAATTCTCATTTCAATTCTCACAAGTAATTATTACTTAGTGTTTATACTGCTTTGTAATTCTTAAATGTTTTCAATTATTTTTTCCATTATGCTTTGGGAAAATACCCCCAAAACAAAAAACAAAGCCCTTCAAGCTATTTTAGCATGTTAATCTCTTTCACAGATGGAGGAATATGGGATAATTTTTGAGCAAACAACAATGTATCCTGTTGCACTAACAAAGATAATGCAAAGTTTACCAAATGAATGGATACAACCAACACCTACTATTAAATATGAAACATATTTACACACACAAATACAACTGGTAGAAAGGACACTCTTAGATCAAAGCTAGTAATGCTCATTGAAGAAAAAAGACCCGGGATGACTTCTTTCCAGAAAATTCATGTGTCAAGCTAACCCTAATTAAAGACAGTGATGTCATCACTTCTCTGCTGGATTCTTGCCTTCAGAATCTCCATTGTCCTCTTTGCCTTCATCTGTTCTCTTAGTTCATTTATTGTCAACTTTTGTTGTGTAGACCATACAATTTCAATTGTGTATAACTGTAAGCATTTGTTTCTGGCCTATGCATGTGTGGGTTGCCTAGGCTGCTTCTGCTCCATGCTGAAGAGTCAGTATCTACCCCAGGATCTGTTTTTCTTATGATAATAGCCTAAGCACCGTAGTATAAACTGAATGCATAAGCAATTTTAACTCTTTTCTGGTGGCACATCCCATTGGCCAAACCAAAGCACATGGCCTCTTTAAATTTTGAAGGGTTAGCCAGGCATGATGGTGCATGCCTGTAATTCCAGCACTTGAGAGGCTGAGGCAGGAGGATTGCCACAAGTTCAAGGCCAACCTGGACTACTCAGTGAGAGCCTGTCTAAAAAAATTTTAAAATTTGAGGGGCAAGATAGTTTATAGCACCTACTCTGAGACTGCAGCAAGGGTTTGAGGCATATTTTTGATGAAGGCTGAAGGCCAATAAAATCCTGTAGGTACAAACACTATCTTTCTCTTTTTTTCTTGCCCCATCATCTTTTTTTTTTCTTTTCTGGTACCAGGGATCAAACTTGGGTCCTTGCGCTTGCGCAGCAGGTGGTGAAACCACTGAGCTAAATCCCCAGCCCTTCCCATCATCTTTCTGACTTGCCATTTAGAATGTAATCACATCTACAAGATATAGCCTCAGAAAGATAAAGTCTAAGAAGATGGTCCCCAAAGATGTGCCAAATAAAAATACAATATTCAAGGAGGCTGAACTGAGATTTCCCATGGGTAGTAGATTTATGGCTAACATACTTTAATTTTCTACCTCTATATTTCAGAATATGATTTTGAAGATTGCCTTGCCAAAGGCAGAGTCCATTTGTCTATCTGTTTAAACTGGGCTGACTGGTGACTTCATTTGCTTTAACTAACAGCATGCAGTGCCTACTATGATATGGCAATCTTAAACTCAGTCATTAAGAGGCCTTTATGTGCCTCTCTGTGGTATTACCAGGAGATTTAGCCTTGGCTAGTTTGCTGAAAGGTGAGCAGACCATATGGAGCAGAGCTGAGACCTCCTAGCTGTCCCTGCTGAAGCCATTACTGAGCAGCCAGACTATAGCCGACCTACAAGCTATCTGTGTACAGGAGTGGCCTTAGATCAACAAACTGCCTCTCCAGCCTATAGATATATGAAATGTAATACACTGTCTTAGTTACTTTTCTCTGAGACAAAATACCCAACACCCAAATTTAAAGGAGAAAAGGTTTATTTTGACTTGGAGTTTGTAAAGGTTTCAGTCCATTGTCAGCTGGCTCCAAGGGAGTGTGATATGGCAGAGGAAAAACAGTCTATGGCAGAGCAGGCAGGAGGCAGCAAGCCACAAGCCTCCCTTTTCCCTTTTATTCCATCTGGGCTACAAGCCTTTTCAGTGGTGCCACCCTCACCCAGGGTGGGCCTTCCCATTATCCACATCCAGAGCTACAGTAAGCCAGTCAGTGGATTAATTTAGTACTACATAGCCTTAATCCCAGTATCCCATACCCTAGATCCAACCATCTCTGAAAAGCCTCACCTATGAGAACATGAGGCTTTGGGGGTACATCTAGATACAAGCCATAACACATGATGGTTTTTTTAACCCACTAAGTTATGTGCGATTTTTTAAAAGGCAGAAATACTACTATAACCCTGGATTGCTTTGCCAGATAGTGACTATACCTGTGTCATTTTTCCTAGATCTTTTATATTCTTGGGCAGGCTAGATGTGATGAACTATCCTTTGATGCCTCCTCTGAAATCTCAAACCTGCATCCCCTCTTTGCACATACCCTGATATTCTACAGTATATATGTCCAGTGGGTGGCACTTTTTAAGGGAGTTTATGAGAGTCTAATTTATTTTGGAGAATATGATTACTCATACAATAAAAAGGAAACAAAGCACACTGTTTTCTGTTGAACCTGTTAGATGCATTTTGATTTCTGTAACAATTATAATTAATTGTAGCTGGATAGAAAATCCATTTTCTTGGTTCCATATTTGGGGTGGGGCAAAAATTTTGGCTAGGGTTTGAGGGGAGACCTGCGACCACCTACTGCTGCTGTACCGTAGGAATAGGGGAGGGACATGAACATGTTGTCCCATGCCTAGATAATAAACAGAGCTGCCAAACATTTTTTATACCCAATGAGCCCAGGGGGAGGGAAATGTCCACCCCAGGGTTATTTTTGGGGAGGGAGGGCTGTGTATAGGCCATATTCTCTAGAATCTATTTTACTAACTGACCTGTTTTGGGACATATTAGCCAAATAAAAGACGTTTCTATAAAAAAAAAAGAAAATCCATTTCTTTGAGGAATCAGTGAACTATAGAGAAATTTGTCAGTAATCATTGTTTAGAATTTAGTCTCCATGAGTAAGCACAATAATTTTATACTGACAGTGAATATTGCAGGGAAACCAACTCAAGATAGAGAAAAAGATTGAGTGCTATTATGTATTTCTGCAAATATGTGATAATGGGTTTCAAATCAAATAAAAGACAAGAAGTCTGACATAAAAGTTCTGCTTTTTTATTCCCTATTTTGTCAGCACTAAGATGCAGTATAAAAATAGAAATATAAAGAGATATTCATGGCTTCTCAGAGTTCAAATTTTTAGTTATCAGAAATATTTAAGGGTAAGACTTGGGGTTTGAGGGAAGATACCACTTTGCAAAAGTGTCAGAAATGGCCTATTTTTTCAGTTACTCAATAAATCCACTGTAAATTTTCTGTGGTTTAGTGTTCTGCTATCTATATTTTTTCTGCTCATACTAAACTCTAATGGAGTACTTTCACATTTACTGGTGTGTGTCACTAGTTTATTTTTTATGGTGCACTATTTTAGTTGAAGTATGACACTGGTTTAAGTTAACCTTTAAGGCAATGAGGAATGTATCAGAAATGAAATATATGTAAAATAAAGATTCAATAGGATGTTTCATACTGTTTTTATATACAGTGATAAATTTATTAATTACTTTTAAAAGGCTTCTCAGTCGTGGTAAATTTACAGAATTACATTTATACTTTGCCTTTGTCCTTGCTGGAAGGAAAAGGCATTATTCTTTCTTGTAATATAAGGTTTTAACATATGTAAGTACTGTATAAATGAATCGGTAATATTGGGGTTACAAGGGGGTCAGCTTCTAGCAAGTTTCTTTTTAAAGGCAAGCAGAACATGATCGATCCAGGCCTTCTTTTCCTATTTTCTCTTGCTTGTAACTTTCCCCAGTATAAAACCTTTACCTTAAAGTATTTCATATGATGTTTTAGAATTCTTTCTGAGCCTTGGACCTTAACAGAGAGTTGATCGCAAAGAGACTCACCTTGCATGATAATCTCTTCTTAACTCATTAAGAGAAGAAAACAAATATTTCTAGCAATAATGCTGGTACTGTAATTTTTGTCTGTTTTATTCATTGCTGTTTTTTCAGTGTCTAGAATAGTACCTGACACATAACAGGAATTCAACAAATACCCTTCAAGGAGTAAAATGAGGATAGAAAGCAAGAATCTAGGTGAATTCTCATATCATCTAAAGAAATCCTGAACTGTTGTTACTTCTTCCTTAGATTCCCTGGCAGGAGACTATGACCTTGAAAGAAAGGATTATTTATCAATTCTGAAGGTAAATATGCTTTATGGTTCCCTTCATTTTACACTTATCTGAATTCCTTTCTCTCCCCCAGTTTATACTTTAGGGCTCAAGTCAAGTTCAGCCTAACTTCCACATGAGTTATGTTATAGTTTATATCTCAATATTCCCCCAAAGCCTCATGCACTTGTAGGTATGGCTTTTTGGAGGTGATTGGATTAGGAATATTTTACTAGCTAAGTGAGCTGCTGGGATTTTGGGCCTAGTAATAAGATGTGCATCACTAGGGGTGTGACCTGGAAGGATATATCTCTCTCTGCTTGGCTCCTCCCTTCATTCTCTGCTTCCTCATTGCCATGATTACCCAATTGCCTGATTCTATGATTGCTCCTCCACCATACCCTACTGCCATAACTCCTTCCTTTGGAGCTAGCCAAATATGGACTAAAATCATGAGCCAAAATGAATATCTCCTTTAAGTTGTTGGGTGTTTGGTTTTCTGTCTCAGCTATGGGAAAGTAAAACAAGGTATTTTATGATTACTCCTCTTTCATGATCTCCATATCACATAGAGTAAGATACATCTGTGGGGTCGCACAAAGTTTGATATGCCGATCATGCCAATAAGTGGAGAGGGCCAATAGGCAATATTATATACAATTGTATGCTAATGAAGCTTAAGAGAAAATTGCTACTGAAATCTAAGATTCATTAGTATGTGGGTAGTAATGAAAATCATGAGAATGTGTAGAATGGCAAATATAAAGGAACACTTCTCAGACTAGAGTGATCATGTAAATTGCCTGGCGATCTTGTTAAAATACAGATTTTGATGCAAAATCTCTGGGTTCAGGTCCAAGATTCTGAATGTCTACCAACTTCTGAGATAATGGCAAAGCTGCTGATCCATGGACCACATTTGGAAAACCAAAAAGGTAGATGATTGATACTTGAGGGACAACAATACTAAGTACTAGGCAAATAGAAAAGCTGCTAAGAGATTGTTGAAAGTAGCCAGAAATGAGGGAAATAAAAAAAATCTCTCCTGACTGGAGTCATGCCATTAAGAGTGGAAAGTGTTTCAACACAGAGCATGTTGCCAACTCTGTCAGATGTTGCTGAGAAATAAGAAGATAGAAAAGGCTCTGTGGGATTTTCCAGGAGGAGAAATTTGGTGGTTTTAGGGAAATTTGTTTTTGTTTTTTTTGGTACCAGGTATCAAAGTTGGGACCTTGCAGTTGTGAGGTAGGCAGCAGAAACACTGAGCTAAATCCCCACCCCTTAAGGGAGTTTTAATAGAGTAAGGATGGTAATTTATTTAAAACAGATGCAGAGAAGAAAGCAGTGGCAATAATTGGATGCACAGGGTTTTAAGACAAGAAAAACTTGAACATGTTTATATGCTGAAGAGAACAAGAAATAAGAAAAGAAAATGTTAACTCTGCAAGGGGTGGGTAATTGATAAGGCAGTTCCTAAGAATGTAGGAAGTGAATGGAAAGGGACTCAGAAAAGAAGAGCAAAAGGATAGGTAAAGTAATTTCTAAGTCTGAGGGTTGAAGTAGAATAGTGAAGCTTAGGGAAATGAAATTCTGACTTGAAGCTTCCATTTGCCCATGGGGAGATGACAGAATAAGCTAGTACATAAAGATAGTAAGCTTAAGGGACATGGTGAGATGTGAAAGACTTTTGGAAGATAGGAAGGGAAAATTGATCAGGGACAGGATTTCTGAGGAGTGGTTATTTACCAGTTGAGGTCTTCTGAGTCCTTGAATTTATAATGGTACCAAAGCTTGTGGTTATGTTATGAATGCTGATAGAGTTCAACAATCTGAGTGCAAATGCAGAAAAGGTGATTCATTGTTATGTTTTTGCTGGGCATGTGCAGTAGTCTATAAGAGGCCTTTCAGATTCTTGACACACATACTCAAGTGGTTCCACACCCATATATAATGTTGGAATTTCCCATTCAAAATCTCCAAGATGAAATTTTTTTTTTTTGGTCCTGGGGATCAAACTTGGGTCCTTGAGCTTGCGCAGCAGGCAGCGAAACCACTAAACTAAATCTCCAGCCCTCAAGATTAAATTTTTATTCCACTTATTCTACTGACAAGTGGAATTTTGCATTAGGGGAATCACTCTGGTTCCTGGCTCAAAGAGGTATTAGGAATCTGTCAGCACAAAACCATGGTGTTTTGTTCCCTAGACTTCCACTGTCCAAAAGGTTAGCCACTATCTACAGGTAACTACTGAGCATTTCAGCATTTGAAATGTGCTAGTCTTAAGTGAGATGAGCTACAAGTATAAAATACACATAGTTTTTAGTACTAATAACTTAAATATATCATAATAATTTTAAGATAGATTTCATACTAAAATGATAGCATGAGGCATGTCATGCCAAATAAAACATATTGTTAAATTATTTCTACTTTTCATTTTATCTTATGGGATGTGACTACTATAGAATTTAGAATTACTTGTAAGGCTCCCATAATATTTGGATAGTGCTGGTCTAGGATTGTATTTTTTTTGCGGGGTCAATTAATTTCTATTCTAAATTACTTGCCATTTCTATTATTTTCAGTGGCATAGGAGATGCAAATCTTTCCCTACTAGCTCAGTTCAGATTATAACTGAAGCCACCATCCACTTTTTGCTTGCTACTGTTTGGAAGAGTAATTGAGTAACATCCTTGGATTAACAAGTGAATATTCATCAAAAATCATCTGAATTACAACCTGTCATTTATGCAAAAGTCAAAAGCCTGACCCAAACAGTGAAATTAGTTTTTTCCCATGCTCTCAGCTGATTCTCTTTGATTAAAGATGGACTTCTCCTGACATTCATATAAGTAAGCCAAGGGAGGATTATGTTTGGTGTTATTTGAGTCGCACACATATTCCTGAACCAATTACTGGGGTCAGAAGGATGTAGCGTTTGATTGAATCAGTTTGGATCACATGCACATTCTGTGGCTAGTGGAGGGTTTGTTACCAGAAAGGAGAGAGGAAAGTATATATACTGAGCAGACAAAAACAGACACTGCCGACTAGTCCAACCAGTATTAGTTTTCAAGCCTAAGCCTCTTGCTTGAATGCAGATTCAGCTGTGCCTCTGCTTGTTTGGGTTGCATGTCTGAGTTTAAGCAGTTTGGAGTTCACTCACACAAATGTGTACAGTTAAGAAAGCCAGGTCATCTTGAGTTGTAGATCAGACAACTAGAAAATAAAACACTTATGCTTTTTCTCAATCATTTGCTCTGTCTAAAGCTCTTCCATATTAGTTTTATGGTTTAATTTGGCAAAAACATAGAAAGTACTTAGGTGTGAAATGCTGAGTAATTATATGGTACTGTAATGAGTGAGCCATTACCACAGGAAGTTAGTGTTCAACCTGTCAGAGAAAAAGAGCCTTTGGATGTATTCTTTAATTAATTATTCTTTAATTAGTCCATATTTGTTATGCTCTCAAAAAATGTCTCTTGGCCCTTTTTAAACAAACATACTTAAAGGAGAATAAAATCCCTATTATTGAAAATCATGCTATACTATTGTATGAAAAAACTAGTTTTTGGTCTAATGAGGTTCTGGGAGTTCTCTTTGGAAAAAAGATTATCTAGAGATATGTGCAATTTAACTATTTTTGGTCATTAGCAGATTTCAATTTTTTTTATAGTATTCTTTTCTTTACTTGTTAATTTGGGGCTCTAAGGACATGACATCAATAATCATTGAAAAATGTGAGCCTGTATTTGGTTTCAACTTATAATTAAATTAATTTTCATAGCCATTTACTGTCTGTAGTGTTTCTCCCCCTCATTTCATCATTCTTGTGAGGAGGATCTTGATGTATAGAGAAATGGGGAATAAGACTTACTGAAAAGTTTTTCTAAGGCCACATAGATAGTAAGGTTTGAGTCCCACCTCTATGCCTTCTTTATCAAGTTAGGTGCTTTTGGCTCTACATTATAGGATATCTGACCAATAGTGGCATAAAACAAAAAATGTCACATAGAGAAGGTTGGAGGCAAGTGGTTTCAGGTGAGTTCAATAAGTGAGAGTGGTATCCCTTTGATTCTCTTGTTCTTCCCTTCAAGGCCACAAGATGGTTGTAGAAGCTTCAAAATGTCCTCACATTCCAAAACCTACAGCAAGAAGGCAGGTAAGAGACCTTGAGCTCTGTTTCTGCCTCTCTTCTACTTTTCTCCCACCCTTCCTTTTCCTTTCTTCACCCTCTCCTCTCTGACCCTCTGTCTCTCTTTCTCCCTCTCTGATGTTCCTTCCTCCCTCTTTCTTCTTTCCTTCCTCTACCTTTCTTCCCTCCCCATTTTTCTCTTTTTCTCTCCCACATTCTTTCCCTCTCCCCTCTCTTTAATCAGGAGGTACATCTTTACAAGAAATCACTCTCCGAAACTATCTCCATATATCTCATTGTTCAGTATTGTTTATATTTTTAATCCTAGTTGCAAGAAAGGTTGGGGAAGAAAGCCTCGATAGTTTCAGTCTCTATCATTGGAAGTAGATTTTGCTATAAAAGATGCCAGATTGTTTTAGGAAGTGAATGTGAAACTGGTAGCAAACAATGTCTATTACATCTTTGTACTCAACATCCAGCACCCTTTTAATTTTATCTCATCAGATTTATTTTTGTTATTCAGGACTACAAATAGAATTTATTCATTTATTTAGAAACTATCGAGAGTCTACTCTTTACCAGAAATCTAGTAAGTGTTCTAGGGCTACAAATATTAATGGATGCTTTTCCTTCCTTTAAGGAACATACAATCAATGAAGGAAGGCAAGAACAACAACAAAAAAACAACATATAAAATAGAACTCAATGTGTAAGTGAAATTGTACTGGAAAATGAACTACAGAAGCTTAAAGAAACAATTTTGACTTCCAAATGCTAGTATTTGGCATTTAAGAACTAGAACGAATGCATCGCCAGTTTAGTATTCTGCTGGGATGTCTGAGTGCAATGTGTTCTTGGTAATGAAGCATATCTCCTGCAGTGTACAGATAGCTAGAATCTTTATTTCTGGTACAAAGTAAAAGACAATGAATTAAATATGTGGCAGCTGAATTTGTGTGCACAGCCATACTAAGCAAAGACAGAGAGGTATGTTATACTATTTGGACAGCAAACCATCCTCAGAAACTTTAAGTCCTCTTTCATCTGGGGACACTGGCCAAATTTGGATCACTGTATTGGGCTTGCTGGTTAATATATGATCAGAACTAGTTTTCATTCCTTTTCTTTAATATACAGAGGGCACCAAAAATGTATACACACTTCAGGAAAAGAAAAACTTGAATAAATATTTTAATACTAAATTTATTGAGACATCATGAGATTAATACAAGCTACCTTTGGCCTCTACAATTACAAGAGATGCTCAAAGTGGTGGGCATTAGTCTCCAGACATTTACTGTTTTTCTTTTCCTGAAGTGTGTATGAATTTTTTTTTGGCAGACTCTGTATATTCCTTCTAGTGCCTTGTGGCCAGGATGCTTGTAACTAGGGTACAATCAAAGTTGGGCTGCCCACAATTTTTTGAGTGAAGTTCCAAGACAGTAGAAGGATGAGCTCAGTGTATCAATAGAAAGATGTCATTTGAAACCACTGATGTCCATGATAAAGCTCATAAGGTGGGTCATTTCATGAAATCTAGTGTTGGAAGATATTTTTAGAGACAAAACATCTTTCTATCATTTTCTACAAAGAGAATATTCTTTAAAATATGAAGCTTTTGGCTCTCTGAGTATATATTCTTTTTCAGTGCTTATTTCTTAAAGAAGTCTAGCAAATTATTAAAAATAGTCTCAAATTTGAATTCCTTACTGGACATAAAGAACCTCAGAACTAATAGAAATTGCATTTGTGACCCAAATATATTCAGTAGTAAAACAGATTTGGTTTAAATATTAGATATACAAAAAGTATAAAGCATAAAACGTTTTGTGCTTTCAACTAAGTTTAATAAAAAGTAAAATTTGTTTTGAAGTGAGTACTTACTTTCTCTTTTATATATAAAAACAAGGACTCCCTGTCTAAATCTTTACCATAAGACAGGAGTTAAATTAAGATCTATTTTTCTCTATATTTAATCTTAAATATGAGTTACTTGTTATATTTTGATTACTGTATCTTTATAAATATTGTATATTATTTTAAACAATCAGCACAGAGAAACAAACATCTGAAACTTTACAATTCAGAAAAGATTATAAATAACATTTTAAAATAAATTTTTATGTATCAACTTGTGGAAATATTTATGCATTTTATGTGAATTGGCTCATACCATTCATTCTATTCTGTGAGTTCCTTTGTATTCACTCTGCAATATGTGGTAGACATCTTTTCATTTAAAAAAGGAAAAGAATCTACAAATAGTTTAATAACTGCAAAAATTTTCATTTTCTAATAGTATGATGTGTTTAAGGAAGTCCCTGTTCATGGATATTTAGGTTTCTAATTTTTCCATATTTTAATCAGTATATTGATGTACAGTTTTGCTCTTTATCTGGTTAAAACATTTTTTTGGGTAAATTCTTAAAAGTGAATATAACAGATTGCAACAATGACCATGATCAACATCCTTTCACTGTGAGCAGGACCTAATGTCCCACCCCTGGTCTCGTATGGCAGGCTCTGGCCAATGAGATGTTAGAAATGTGACTCAAGCAGAGTTTTGAAAGTGTTTTTGCAATTGGGCTTTTGACATTGCCATGAGAAGCACATTTCTGTCTAGCCTGATGTTTCCAGATGGACAATTAGTATAACTGCCTCAGCTGAGCTGATTCCTTGTAGTTCTACCTGAATCCGAGCCACCCGCTCAACTCACAGGTCCTGAATGAGATAAGAAAGGTCAGTGGCGCCACACCGCACACCTGTCACCATGTCAACACAAACACTTGTTTTCCCATCCCAGTGATGATGGTGTTTAGTTGCTTCTCACCAATAACATAGCAATAGGCAACTGATACAGTGGGATGTAACTTTTTAATTGGTGTATGTGTTCATTTGTCATTTTTTTAGGCGTGATTTTTTTCTGTGTATTTTTCAAAGAAATAAATGCAGTTGTGCTGAAATGACAATATATTCTCATTATAATTGGATAAAAGTAAATGAACATGACAAATAGGCAGGCAAAAATGTCTTTGGTAGTTTCTAGACCTGATTCCTAACTTGGATTTTACATTGATCTTGGCTTTCATTTTATATACAAAAATTGTTTCAATAGTGAAAAAGATGAGTAAAAATTGGAAAAGTGATAAAGAACAAGGAATAATTACCAAAATTTACCTAATATTTATTTATTTATGCAGTTCTGAGGACTCAAATTTATTTTTAAAATTGGCTTAAAAGATTGCTAATATATTTTTCAGCAGCTTCTTCAACTCTTTCATATACTATGTGATTTAGTTTCTGATAATGGTGAGCATTATTAATAAATTTAGGGTCACAGCTCTGGATCTTATTTCCAATAATTATTAAAAATCTTATTGCCAATACCAAGTTTCTTTATAGTGTCTGGTCTCATTTTTCTAGCTCTTCAGCTATGGGCCCATGTTAATATTTATATGGAACCAGTAGAAGTTTGCTTCACTTTAGACTTTAAAGTCATTTTAGAGTTTAAAATGAGATAATTAGTTCCCATAAATCAAACAGCATTGAATTTCATTATATATTCCATCCAATTATTCTTGAAATCCTCAGATAATCCTCAAACTTCATTTCAATCATTAATATCCATATTTTTTATATCAAGTCTCCTAATGCTGTAAATGAGTAAAATGAAGATTGTAATGATTCACTTCCTTGTCTCTTCTCAAATTGATCACTTTTTTGTTTTTACTATATTGACTCTTTTATTTAGTTAGTTTTTTTGAGAGTTAGTTTTTTGAGAGTTCTTTCTTTAGTTAGTTTTTTAGCTATATAGTTCAGGCTGGCCTTGAACCCACTAGGTAGTCCAGGCTGTCCTAGAACGGGTGGTGATCCTCTTGCCTCAGCCTCTCAATTGCTGGAATGACAGGCGTGCACCAACACATCTTGCGTCTTGACTTTTCTTTATCCAGGTCAAGTCCTGTGGTCTATGCCTTCCACCACATTCCTCGTATCTCCCAGATCCTTCATGTGTTTATCCTTCCTCTCACATGACATGCCAGCTCTCAACCTAGGACAGCCCACAACTCCACTGGAGGATCTCACCGAGGGGCGCCTCTGTCATTTGGCTCCGCTGCTATGCTCAACATTATTTATGCTCAACATTATCAGGAGTTGATAATTTTATATTTTTATTTTGTAAATTAAAAATGTTTTCATTAGCACATGTTTGCAGTATACGATCTTCATTGTGGGGAGTTGGAACATGTACATAACACATCTTAATTATTTTTTCTTCCCCTTCCCCTCCCCTTTCTCAGATGATAGTTTTATGAGAAAATAGTAACCATTAATTAGGATGGATATTCTTCAACTCTCTTTGTTCTTAATCTTCATAGTTTAAGACTTTATTCCTCTTATCCAACCCTCTATGCTACCATTGGTTATTGTTTAAATACATGATCAAATTGCTCCACTGACTAAAACAACCAAAGAATTTCTTCTACCTATAAATTCAGGACATAGTGTCCAAGGTCTCCTGAAATTTAGTGTTTGCCTGTTTTCCATCTTCATTTTATGCCTCTTGGCCATGAAAGATTGGAGGGTGACTATTAAGTACAAGGAACTGAAGAGGCAACCAGGATACTGTCGGGAGCAATGCTACATAATTTTAGGGAAAAATCATTTGGTTAGGCCTAGTTCTCCTGCCTACAGCCCAGCTGTGGAATTCCGAGACATAATTCCATTTTGGCCTCTGGTCATAACTGAGACCTCAATGATCCGGTGATGCTGGGATTCTCCAGAACAAGAAACATCCTGGGAGCTGAAAACATCCTGGGAGGAACAAACATCTACTCAGTTCCTCGTTGTTCTTGGATTGTTACATCTTATTTACGCAGGATGTACTGAACTCTCTGCAAGTCATTTGTTACATTTGTTTCTCCCGATGTACTGAATAAAAAGTGCAGTGAGCTGGGGGCTTTCATCTTTGCCACCCAGAGCAGCGCTGATCAGACCGAAAGCTCAGCTTCTTCTCAGTCTCATTTTTCTACCTTTCTTGTAATTTGCCTTGTCCTGCCGTGGCTCGCAGGAGACTAGGACTTACTGCAGAGGTTCTAGTAATGTCCCCTTTCCCTGTTCCCTACAGGATACAACTAGCTGTCAATCAAGGCCAGTTGAGTGTGACAATTTGTGATATTCCAGGCAGTACCATGTTCCAGGGACTCCATTCTGGGGGGATAGAGGTATGGTTTGAATGTATAAAGAGATGTCTTATAGTTGCCTTCCTGTAAAGCAGAACTGAGATGTATGCTTGTGTGTAGAGCTTATTTGGAAATATGACTCCAGAGAGCAGAAATACAGGGAATAGAGAAGAAGGGAAGCCAGTACAAGAAGCCCTTATGAATCTGCCCAGTGCTGCATGTATCTAGGGTTGGATCCAGTGAGATTCTGCCTTGTGTAATATGTCTAAGAACTATTTGGTTGGAAGATACAAGAAGGGCGACATTGGTCATCAGCTTTGGACCTCTATAGCTCAGAATGGCCTCATTGACATTAACTCTCTTGTACATTTGGATTAAGAATGCACAAATTCCAAGTAATTTGGAAGACATCTTGGGCTAGCCTCAAAGCAATCTTTCTGCAGAAAGCAAGAGATTATAGTGTAGGTTAAGGAAAGGGGAAATCCATTTATCCTAGCACAAAAAGTGGTAAAAACCTGCACAGAGCTAGTAACTGCAGCAGTGGCTAAAGTAGGAGCCAAGAAGATTTTGAAACATGCATAGGAAGCATCTCATTTAGGAGGTGACATGATGAGCCTATCATTGAGGGAAACCCTCCTGAGACAATGGGAAGTCAAATAGGACATGGTGAAAGCCTATACTCAAAACCTTTCTGTGGCTCCCTGTTTGTCTTTTATAATAATCAATCTTTACAGTTGTCCTCAAGGACCCAATATGATCTGTTTGCCTCTTCATCTGATTTCATCTCAGTTCCTTCCCATCTCTCATCACACATCACACATGTTCTTACTACATTTTTCACACATCCTACCTTAAAACATTTGCACAGGCTCTGCCAGGGCAAGCACCACAATGAATGCTGGTTCCCTAGAGGTCTGATTCTTACTTCCTTAACATCATTTCACATGCTGACATTTCACATGTCTCACAGGCTGACCCTGATTACCCTCTTTACACTCCTAATGATTTTTGGTTTTTTTTACCTTTCCTTTTCCCCATAGCACATCATAGCTTCTAACATTATAAAATTTGTTTCCTTTTTGAGTTTGCATTTTTCTCTTTCTGTTGTAGAAGGCAAGCCCTAGAAAGGCTGGCATCTTTGTTTGGCTTGAAGAAGTTATCTTAACTACTGCAACGCATATCTGACACATAGGAGGTATTCCAGAGTGTTTAATTTTTGAATAAAAAATGAAATAACAACACTATATGGTAGAAACACCCAAGTGAATTCTGACTTTAGGGAAAAGTTTGCTGTAATTCCCTTTCATGTTTTCTTGGGCTCATGCAGTTTGCTGTCCAGTCCACAAGAGGACCAGCTTCTTACTCATAACTACAGCAGGGACTAAGATGGACTAGAATTATAACTGTGATCTTTGTTATACTGAAACTCAAGGTAGAACTGTGATGAAAAACATGCAATCATGGGTCGGGGATTTAGCTCAGTGGTTCTGGCCCCTGCCTTGCAAGTGCAGGGTCCCAAGTTCTATCTCCGGTACCAAAAAAAAAAACCAAACCAAAAAACCAAAACAAAAACATATAATCATCATCCTAACAGACTGACATTGATGAACCACATCTGAAAGTCTTTGAAAGGAAGGTGGAAGAGGCCTTTCTGTCCAAGAAAAGACAGTAATCATGACCATGATACTTTATGTTTGTGTGATGCTTTAACTATACCATCTAAGTAGTATAACATCTAGGTAGTATAACAATGATTTGCAGTTTGTGGGGATCGGGTTTCCACCTTAGAAGCAAACATTCATTGATATATTTGTATGTAAAAATATCTGAGGTAAAATTCATATAATGTAAAGTTGACCATTTAAAGCCTGGACTTCAGTGGCATTTTGTATAATCACAAATGTTGGCAACCATAGCTTCTATCTAGTTCCAAAAGTTTTCTTATCACTTCAAAGGCAAACTCTGTATGCATGAAGAAATCATTGTCTATTATACTCTTCTAAAAGACTCTGGAAACCACTAACATGTTTTCTGTTTCTACATATTTACCTAGCTGATATCTATAAGTGGAATAATTTATTCTGTAATTTTGTGTATGGTCTCTTACTCAGCATGTTTTCAAGATTCATCTGGAGCCAGGTGTGGTAGCACATTCTGCAATCCCAGAACTCTGGGATGAGAGGAAGACCACAAGTTTAAGTCCAGTCTGGGCAACATCACAACTTAGTGAGACCATGTCTCAAAATTAAAAATAAAAAAAGACTAGGGATATAGCTCAGTGAAAAGTTCTGGGGTTTAATCTTCATTATCATAAAAAAGTTTTACCTGGGTTATAGCATGTATCAGTGTTTCATTCCTTTTCATGACTGAATAATATTCTGTTGCATAATATACATCCAGTTTTCATTTGATAGACATTTTGATTATTTCTACTTTTTGGGTTTTATGAATAGTGCTACTGTGAACATTTGGATACAAGTTTTTGTTTGATCCACACTTTTCAGTATACGCCCATGAGTGGAATGTACATTTATTTTTACTCATTATATTTATTGAAAAGACATTAGATATGTTTAGTAAACTGGATGCTAGGTAACATTAAGCAAAGTCGAAATACAAGTTAGAAAAGAATACTGACATAAGAAAGCAAAAATTTCAAATGAAAATATGTAAGCTATATTGTTGAATTGCAATCAAATTTCAACATGAGAGCTGGGAGTATAGCTGACTGGTAAAACATGTGCTCTGCATGCTTCCTACAATTAGACTGAGAATTTGATTTGAAGGCACATTCAAATGAAATCTCAATTATAGATAAAATGAAAATACTAAAAAGTAGCAGTGAAAAATACAGATTGTGTATGAAAGAAAGACAATCAGACTGATATCAGACTTTATCAATAGCACTTGATTTATAAACTAAATGTGCAGTGTCCTCAGAGTCAAGGGGAAAGTTCTGTGAATAGGAAGAAAAGGACAAGGGCAGAACTTCTATATATATATCATCCACCTATGAGAGGAGAAACTGCATCATATAGCTTATTAACTCTAGATGTAAACTCAGACAGAAAACTAGAGTTTAACCGAAGGCTGATGATGGGTAGGGTCTTGGTCCATTTTGTGTTGCAATCACAAGATACTTGAGGCTGGGGGATTTATAAAGAAAAGAGGTTTACAGTATTGGGGTTCATGGTTCTGGAGATTGGGAGGGCCATGACCATGGACCACATCTGGCAAAGGTCACATGCTGCTTTGTCATGGTGGAAAAGCAGAGGCAAGAGAGGAGATGTGTAAGAAGACCACATGTGTGAGAGTAACGGGAGGTGCCAGGTATTCAGTTTGCAATACCTGCTTTTGGGACAACTAACTCACTCGTGCAGGAATTACATTAACCCCTCCATATAAGCTCTACTTCAAGACCCAAATTCCTCCCCATGGGCCTCACCTCCCAACACTGTTGCAGTGGCAATCAAATTTCAACATGAATGCTGGAGTGGAGCTCCATAGTAGAACATGTGCTTTGCATATATGAAGTTTCATGTATGGTTTCAATTCCCAGCACCACCCAAATGTTTTACGACATAAATTTCAATGGGTACAAATCATATTCAAATTGTAGCAGGTGTACAGTAATCACTTGAGGAAAGAAATGAAAGCAGGTTGTGCTAAGGGCAAAGTGATTAGTGCATTCAGTCTTGGCTAAGCTAATTAAATAACTGAATATATATAATTTTCTCAACTGTGTATTTATTCTCTTTACATCATTTGTGGCAGGGCAGTTATCAAGATAGTCATTTAGTCCTTGTGTCATACTGTACTTTCTATAGCGCCTCTGGCAGTTTACTTTAAAGAAAGCCTTCTGGTCAATGTGATTGCTCAGAGCATGACAGCTCCTTTTGCTGTAAAGACATGCTTTGAATAGAAAGCTTTTGCTTAAAAACAATGTAGTTTGGCCTACTTAGTTAATCAAAAAGTATAAGGGTAGTTGATACAGTTTCCTGATGGAAAGCTTTTGATGCATTATCTCATCTACTCGCCAAATGCAGTCTTCCAAAGAAAATCAGCCCATATACCACCAGATGGAATTTTATGCATGTACACATAGATGTGTGCCAAGATCATAAGAAGAAATTTTTTAAAGCACAGGTGCCAGCTCTGCCTAACATAGGGCTGAAAGAACCAATTTTATAAGTGGGTGCTTGCCAGACAGCAGACCTCTCAGTTTATCCAATTATGTAAATGGAACTTACAAAATGATTTGTGTTAGGCAAGGTTTTGGATGAAAGCCTTACTCTTGTAAACCATAATACTGTGTCTAGACTTTAATATTTCTGCTTCCTTTCCAGTTTGATTTTATTTTCCTAACTTGTGAAATTCCCTTCAAGCAACTATGTGTATACAGAGAAAAACCTTCATTAAATTTATAAATGAAGAGTTAAAATTAGCAGAAACAAAAGGGGTAGGGGAAATGGGAGGGGTAGGAGAAGGGAAAGGAAAAAATATGAGAAAGGGAAAAAATGGAAACAAAGTCTTTGTAAATAGGGAGGGTTAGAGGGGTTGAAGGGAGGGCAGGGGAATGGGGAAAAAATAAGAACCAAGATACATCATGTAAAGGTACAAGCTCCCAATGAGAAATGTAACTGTATTGTATACCTAAAATGTACCAATAAACTTAATGGAAAAAATTATCAGAAACAAAGGAATTTTAATCACTTGCTGTGATATTTTTTAAGCTCAATAGGTAAGAATTCTCAATAATCAGTTAAATACACTGCAAAGCAGAGTCACCACACAGTATTTTGTTTTCTGATTCCTTGAAGCTAAGTCCAAGCCCATCATGTGAGTATTCCATTGAGATTGTGCACAAATGTCCTGTTTTTTGTGTGTCTAAAATTATCCTGCATTGGAAGAGAGTAACCTTTTTGGTGGAAGAGGAATATAAATCCTAGAGAAGGCTAGTTACTAAGGAAGATCAAAATCTTGAGCTCAATCCTCAGGAATGAAAGATAAGGAGAGTGACGAGTGATGGAGTTTTTCAGACTGTGCTGTGCGTGGTTCCAGGAGAAAACGTCAAGGGTTCTGAGGAAGTTTTGCTCTTTACCCAGGATGCTGTGTCTGTCCCTACCACAGCAACAATCAGATCACTTTTGTTTTAGGTAACCTGTCTATTGTTTCATTTGGAGAAAGAGCTATTCGCCTAAAAGATGTGTGGACACCATTCCTTACAATGAGAATGACTTTGGAAACTTTTGTTTGGGGACTACAGTTTCTTGCTTGACTTTGTGAAACTTTTATTTTCCAATATGAATAATTTTGTTTCTCTTCTGTCTTTTCCAAGGTATTTAGTAATAAAATAACTCCTCTTCATGTGAACAGGAAGAAAATAAAAAACAGAGTGGGTTAGTACAGTTATTAAATAACCAGAAATAAGATAATTTATTGAGGTGCCCAATTATAAGTAATACACAAAATCAGAGGATTTCTTAAATAAATATTAACAAGTTTTATATAAACTGTGAAAGCATTTATATAAATGTAATGGAAAAACTTTCACTTATATTGTCATCACCAAACAAAATATTCAGAAATAAAGTTAAGCAAAAATATAAGGAAATTTTTAGAATAAAACTGTAAAACTCCACTGTGGCACTATAAAAGAAGACTTGAATACATAAACTACCTTGCTTTAAGATAATAAGATCCAATATTTATCATACTTTTGTTACTTTTTGTGGTTAAAAATGTATACTTAGAATTAGCAAACTGCACTCAGTTCACACAATCCTAATTTTGCTGGTAACATCCAAAGCATCATATTTAGGAGCCAGTCAAAGAGATGTCTTCTTTTTGTATCAGACCTGATCAAGATGTTGGACTTAGCCACATCACTGTCATAGAGCTTTTTCACAGCCTGTTTGATCTGGTGCTTACTGGCTTCCACATCTGTAATTTGATTTTTTTTTTCCCGGTATCAGGAATCAAACTCAGGATCTTGAGCTTGCCAGGCAGGTGCAGCGCCACTGAGCTACATCTCTGGCCCTCACAGCCACAATTTGAACAGAGGGTTTTCTATCTTCTTAATGGATGGTTCAGTAGTCAGGGGACTCTTGATGACTTAGTGGTTAATCTTATTTGTTCTGGGGTTGCTCTTCCAAGATATCAATATCAATATCAATATAATTTTTTTGGCTGTAGACTTTTAGCACAATCTTTTTGGTTTTCAAGTCTGCTTTGGCTTGGGCTTTGGGAGGGGCAGGAGCTTCTTCCTTTACTTTGGGCTGTTTGGTGTAAAAGACTTTAACTATTTAAATACAAATCATGGACATTTTTTCCTAATGCAGTGGATGAATTATACCAGTCTTTTAATGCAGTTTGTACTATTTCCTAATGGTGAAAAAAATGCTTCCAATTTTTATATTTCAGATGAGATCATGCGCATTTAGGGTGGTATGGCTATAAACCAATTTTTATATTTCAGCACACAAAAGAAATGTCTCAAGAACTTGCTCATACATATATTTTTATATATCTGCACCAGTACTTAATATCCTTCTAGAAGTAGAATTTCTGGTGTAAATAGTCTGAAAATTAAAAATTTTAGCAAATACTGTCAAAATGCCTTCCAGAAAGTTTTACTAGTATACATTTCTACCTACACTGTTTTTTTTTTTTTTGGTATTGGGGATCGAACTCAGGACCTTGTGCTTGTGGGGCAGGCAGTGGAACCACTGAGCTAAATCCCTGGATCTACTAGCACTGTTTTTTAAAATAAATTTTATTTTATTTTATCCCATCCCCCTTCAAGCCCCCTACCCTCCCTATGTAGAAAAGCTTTGTTTCTATTTATTTCTTCTATTTTCCCTTTTTTCTTCACCTTTCTTTTCTTTCTCCCTCACTCCTCCCTTGTTCCCCTTCCCATTTGAAAATTTTCTGCCCATTTCCCAATATCTATTATACATTTCAGTCCTTATTTCCACTTTCCATTTCTTGCACCAGAGAAATAATGCAGAATTTAAACATGTATGTCCATTTTATTTCACGTAGGAGTATGGCTTCAAGGTCCATCCATTTAGCTATAAATGTCTGAAGCTCATCCTTCTTTATGGTAGAGTAGTACTCCATTGTATTTAAAAAAAACCCACATCTTCTTTATCCACTCGTAAATTGATGGGCATTTGGGCTGTTTCCAAGATTTAGCTATTACACACTGTGCTGCTATAAACGTGGATGTGCATATATCTCTAGTTATCTGAGAAATTATTTCTGATTTGATTTTGTCTAGAGCCTCATTCATCTTCTTTGTTACTTCTGCAGTTATGACTTCAAAGAGTGCAGGTGGGTGGCTTTCAAATTTTTCCACCTCATTGCCTCCTGGGTTTGCCTTTGGTGAGCTGGAAGTCTGGGGTTTCATTTTGCTTAAGTGTCTTCTCATTTTCTTTTTTTAGTTTAATTCCTAGGTTGATGCTTATAAATTGCTTAAGGCAAGAAGCTTTATTGCTTATATTTAGAACCTTCAGGAAATAACTATTTCTCAGAGATATCTTCCAGATGTATCTGGCTTTTGGGTTTTGGGTCTGTTGTAAGATCCTACCCTTTCAATTTATTGGGCATGAGAAGTTGCAGTCTATTTGGCCTAGCCCCTGGTTCTTTTTCTGGCCTACATATTGTTTATGACCATTAGGCAATCTCAGTATTGGCACACCAGGAAGAACAGATTACAAGTATGTTACCTTGGCTGAACTAGTACAATCAGCAATAAAGATAGCATCAAACACAGCCTAGAAAATGACAGACTGTGGTAACTACTGATTTGCTACCTTTAACTGTATGAACTATATTTGTGGTTATATAATAAAATCTAAAACAAACCAGAAAATTGCACACAGCCTTCGATATGGTGATTTGACCCTCAGGGGAAAAGTTTAAAAGGGATTAGGGGTGACCAGTAGAGAAATAGAAGAGGAAGAGATTAGAAGCAAGGTTGGTGGATAAAGGAAGATTATGCAAACTTTGGTAAATTGGTGTTCAAGAAGGAGGGAAAGATAGAAGGAAGAAATATAAACAATAGCAGAACAGAAGAACAATAAAAACACTAGAAACGATGTTCACATCCATATGAAAACAAGAATAAACAATCAGGAAAAAAGCAAACAAGAAAAACAAGAAAAGAAAAAGGAAAAAAAAGAAAATAAGAAAAAAATCCCATCCACTTCAAGGTGTGTCTCTCCTGTGACTGGTAGGCAAATTGGGCAGACAGAGTCCAGATGTGTGTTGATTAATCCCAAAAACACAGTCATAGATTTATAGTGGGGTAGTGGATGATCCCAACATCCTTTAGTTCCTTGTCTTGTTTCTGACATTAGAGGAAACACTTTCAGGTTTTCACCATTCAGTTTGACATTAGCTGTGGGGCTTTCACATAAAGTCTATATTAGGTCAAAGAAACATCCATGTGTACTTATTTTGTTGAGAGTATTTTGTTTTGGTCATGAATGGTTGTTGAATTTTTTCAATAATTTTTATATGGTATAGTACATTAAATGATTTGCATATATTGAACCATCCTTGCATTCCACAAATAAACAGCACTTAGTCAGAGTGTATAATTGTTTGAATGTGTTGTTAAATCCAACTTATGAGTATTTTATTGAGAATTTTTTCATCTATGACCATCAGAAATATTGGCCTGCAGATTTCTTTTCTTGTGGTTTCTGTATCAGGATGATGTTGACTCCTTGAAATGAATTAGGAAGTGCTATAGTTTATATCTGGATGTTCCCCCAAAACTTTGTGTGCTCACAGCTGGAGCTTCTGAAGGGTGATTGAATCATGAGAGTGCTTTAGCTAAATGTGATGTTAGAAGATAGGACCTGCTTGAAAGAAGTGAGTCACTGGGGGAATGACCTGGAAGAGTATATCTCCTTCCCTGGTTCCTCCCTTCATTCTCTGCTTTCTGTCTACCATTAGGTGAGTAGATTTTCTCCACTCTGGGCCTTTTAGCCATACCATAATTCTGAAAGGCTTTAAGAACGTTTGGAACTGGTTCATAGGAGTTTGAAAGGTTTGGAGATGGTGCCTGGAGAAATAGCCCTAAAATGTTGCAAGCTAAGCTTGATGGGAAATTCTGATTACAGAAAATTTGACCACATTTTGCTCATGTAATGAGATTTTGTGAGAGATTGAGATTAAGAGAGGCAGACTACTTAATTGGTTGGAGGAAATTTCTTCCTCTTTTTTTTGTACTGGGGATCGAACTCGGTACCTTGAGCTTGTGAGGCAGGTGGCAGAACCCCTGAACTAAATCACCGGTCCTGGAGGAAATCTCAATGTAGCCCCACTGCTTACTGCTTTTTAACAAGACCTACTATGAAAAACAGGGGCAAAATCCCATTTGAAAAATCTTCAGTTCTTTCAGAAAAAAGTATCCACAAAGACGGAGTAGAGGAGAGTTTGGTTGGTGAAAAAATTAGCCTTAAAATGAAGCCAAGTACTTTGGATCAGGACAATAGAAAAATGGCTTGAGAGTATGTCAGGAATCAGCAAGACCTCCTCAGTCACAGGCTTAAAGGTGCAAAGCTGTCAAGCTTTACTTTGAGAAGATAACCTCAGGGAATCAGAATGACTGCCTACAGAATTTGTTTGCACTGCTCAGCCATCCAGGCACTCAGAAGCTCCTGCAGCCATGATCCATGGAGGCCAGGCTACAGCTCATGATGGCAGCAGACCTTGGCATTATCCACATGTTGCTGGCTTTACAGGAATACAGAATACAAGAATCATGGGGTCATGGAGGCTTCCTTCCAGATTTCAGAATGTCAGGGAAGCAAAGCTTTGTGTCCCTGAATCATGGGGTCATGGAGGCTTCCTTCCAGATTTCAGAATGTCAGGGAAGCAAAGCTTTGTGTCCCTGAGCAAATACATAAAGCTGTGAGAGTGCAGTCAAAAGTACAGTAGTGACCACAGTTAGTTGGAAAAGCCAGGAACATGAATAGTCTGCTAAAGAAAGATGCAGGCAGTAAGCAAATCCAGACCAAAAAAGAAGCCATGAGGTCTATAACCAGGAGTAATACTATAGAAGTGGGGCCACCCAAGCCCTTTAGAATTCATATCTTACCACAGGTTGCCCTGGGTCTTGAGCATGAAGTTACAGGATTAAAATTAACCTTGCTGGTTTTGGTCTTGCTTTGATCCAATTCTTTATATTTTCCTATTCTTCCCTTTTGGAATGGGAATGTTTATCCTGTTCCATTGTATGTGGGAAGTGTTTAACTTTTTGTTTGATTTTTAGAGGGGCTCACAGCTAAGAGTTTGCTTTCAGTCACACAGGAGACTTTGGACTTGGATTTTTCAGCATGCTGGAACTGTTAGGACTTTGGCAATTCATAGAGATGGACCAAATGTATTTTGCATAAAGAAATGGGCATGAGTCTTTTAGGGACAAAAGGCAAAATGTTATGGTTTATATCTACTTGTCTCCCAAAAGCCTCATGTGCTCAAAGGTGGGGCTTTTAAAAGGATCCTTTTAAAAAGATGATTGAATCATGGGAATTCTATGGCTAAATATGAGGTTTGGAAGTGGGGCTTGCTCAGAAGAGTTGTGTCACTGGTGGGATGACCTGGCAGGGTATATTTCCCTCCCTGGTTCCTCTCTTTACTCTTTGCTTCCTGTCTGCCATGAGGTGAGCAGCTTTCCTCAATGCCTGTCCTTTTCACCATGCCACCAACCATGCAAGGACTGATACTTCTGAAATGAGGGCCAAAATAAAGCTACTCCTCTTTTAAATTGTGAGCATCAGGTATTTTGTCACATCAACAAAGGAAAAGACTAAGACAGGAAATGTTTCCTCTTCTTTTGTTTTTTTTCTTGGAAGAGTTTAAGAGGTATGGTGGCATTAATTTCTGCTTGGATGTTTGATGGAAGTCACCTGTGAATCCATTTCATCTTAGACTTTTCTTTCTTTTTTTTTTGGTATGGGGGATCAAACTTGGGACCTTGTGCTTGTGAGGCAGGTGGTGGCACCATTGAGCTAAATCCCTGACCCAGGCTTTTCTTTTTGGGGGGAGAATTTTTTTTTCTGTACTGGGGTTTGAACTCAGGACCTCACGCTTTTGAGGCAGGTGCAGTGCCACTGAGCTGAATCCCTGGCCCAGGGAGACTTTTGATTATGTATTCAGTCTTCTTTGTTAAAAAAATTCATTAAGCTTATTGGTATATTTTGGATGTACAATATGATGACATTCATCATTAGGAATTTGTACCTTTACATGAAATATCCAGGTTCTTATTTTTTTCTCCATTCCTCTGCCGTTCCTTCAACCCCTCCACCCATCCTTATTTACAAAGTCAGTCTTCTTATTTGTTGTTGATCTGTTAGGCTTTTCCTTTCTTCCTGAATCAGCTGTTTATTTGAGGTCTATTTTTTTAAAAAACATAATACCTATCAGTATAACTTTCCCTCTTGATGTTACTATTACTATATCCCATACATTTTAGTATGTTGTTTTCATTTTGTTCCGCTAGAAATTTTAGAAATTTGACTGATGCATATTTATGATGTATGTGTTGTTTTAATTCATGTGTAAATAGGATAATGTTCAAGTCAAGATTAATCAACATATCCACCACTTGATAGTGATGATCTTTGCAATAAATAGGGTTGGAAAAATTGAATATCCACATGCAAATGAATGAAATTGGCCCATTATATTATATGATGCACAAAAATCAACTCAAATTGGATTAAAAACCTAAACATAAAACCTTAAACTCTTAGAACAACACAAATGAGAAAAACATTGGTCTCAACAATGAATTTTTGGATAGGATTCTAAAAGCACAATTAACAAAGCAAAGGGAATACACCAAATGAAAATACTTCTGCACAGCAAAGAAAACAATCAACAAAATGAACAGACAACTTATAGAATGAGTGGAAATATTTGCAAACTCTATATCCTAAAAGCATTAATATTCAAAACATATAAAGAGCCTATAAAACTCAGTAGGAAAACTGTAAGTAACTCAGTTAAAAATTGGCAAAGGATCTTAATAGATATTTCCCCACAAAAGACATATAAAGAAGATACATGACAGCGCCTTAACAGCACTCATCACTAGGGGAATACAAACCAACACTACAGTAAGATGTCACCTCACATCTGTTAGGATGATTTTTACCCAAAAGTCAAAGGTATGTGTTGAAAAGGTTATGGAGAAAAGGGAACCCTTTTGTATTGTAAAGGGAGCATAAATTTGGTGCAATCATAATTGAAAAATATTTAGGCACTTCAAAAAACTACAAATGGAATTACCATATGATCTAACAATTTCATGGCTGAATATATATAAAAAATTACTATCTCAAGGAGATAGCTCACTTTCATGTTTATTGCAGCATTATTCACAATAATTAACATATGGGAACAGCTGAAGCATCTACTGGTGAATTAACAGATAATGAAAATCTGAGACACCCCTACACCATAAACACACACACACACACACACACACACAGACACACACACAGAATAGTATTCAGCCTTATAAAAGGAGGTAATTCTGCTATTTGTGACAATATGGATAAGTCTGTAGGACAATATGCTAAGTGAAATATGCCAGGCACAGAAAGATAGATATTGCATGATCTCACTTATATGTAGAATTTTAAAAAGTTGAACTCATGGAAATAGAGAATAAAAGACCAGGATGTGGGAAAGATGGGGAGATTCTGGTCAAAAGTATATAGTTTCATTATAAGATGAATGGGTTCTAATATAAAATGGTGACTATCTTTAGGAATACTGTGTTGTATACTTGAAATTTGCTTGGGGAGTAGATCTTCAGTGTTCTTTCCTCACCTCCCTAAAACACACAGAATAGTTACTATGTGAGATGATGGGTATGTTAATTATCTTGATTGTGGTAACCATTTCACAATGTATACATACATCAAAATATCAAATTATATATCTTAAATGCTATAAACTTTGTCAGACTTCAATATACTTGGAAAGAATGAAATAAATCTAAATGGCCACATGATGGTGCTAGAATCTTGATAGTTAGTATATGACTTTTCAATTCAGCCTGTAGATTTTCTCTTCTGTAGAAATGTTGTCAACCTGGCTTAGCTATTTTATTTTAAAAACAAACAAATCAATTAAGCATAAATAATTATTTTTGTTTTCAAAGTAATGTTTTATTTCTAAGCATGTTCTAAAGTTAAAAGGTAGACCTGACTTCATCCTCATTATTTTACACTTGTAATATTGAAATTTTCTAAACCCAGCATAGCACATCTTCAGAGCCGTAAAGAAAAGGGATAAAATCCTAAATTTACTTATTAAGAATCAGAATAGTTGACTCATTATAATGGAATTCGCATTCTTCTGACAATATAGAAATTTCTCTACATTACTTTTGGAAGATATACCAAGCTTGAATATGCCAATCTGTGTGTCACAGTGCCATTAATTTCTAGAACCAGATTTGCCTCGAACTGCTACCAAATGCAGCCAACACCAAAAACACAACATTGAGAAGATGCACAAAAAATTATCTTGGGAGGAGTGATTAAACATTGGCAAAAACTACTGAAGAAGTTTGTTAATTTCATTTTTGTATTTCATCCAGAGCAAGATTATAGGATCTAGACAAAGCTTATAGGCTTCTCACATTCCAATTCACACATTAAAATTCACAAATTTTAATTGTTATCGACAATTTTGACTTTTTTCTTTAAAAAAGAGGATATTGTTTTTGTACCAGAAGAAATAAAAGAAATAATACATTTTTAAACATATGAGTTACTCTTTCATATTAGTTCTTAGGCTTATGTGTACTGATTTCATTAACCTTGAAATATCAGAGTATGGATAAAAGATTAGGCATTTAATGAACTCAGAGTTAGAACTTATTGACATCTATTTAAAATAGCAATATAAATTCTGTTAGGGAGATATAGAAACAGATATTTTTATTTGGTGTATTCTTTGGCCATTGTTATAATTAAAATAAGAGAAAATTTGATTTCTTACAAAACAGGGAGGAATTGATACAGTCTTAAACTCCAGCTTTTGCATTTGGATAAACACCTCAAAGCAAATAGAGGTTAATATTAAGGATGAAAGGCTTATGCCAAAAGTTGCCCAATTTTATCAGATTTCTACCACTTTTTGGAGCCACTAATCACCAATAGTCTACTTTTCATTTTGACCCCTTATTTAACATGATTATAAAATGAGACTTAACCATCAATGACTTGCTAATGTCCTTGTGCTCTTTTTTAGTCTATCCAATGATGATGATTTGTCAAACAACAAAACCCACTTTCCTAGGATGAGTTAGAGTGAGACTAGTGATCCCTGGCTAGGCAGGGTCAGGATGGCCCCCCCTTCTCCGCACCCCAACATGAAGCTATAAGAAGATGGACCTTTGGCCTCTCTGCATCCCTTAAGAATAAGGGATCAAATTTTGGAGAGGAAGGAGAATGAGGTAGTATAGAAAAAGTAAATATAGAAAGGAGACAAGGAGAATCATAATTTAAAAAGTATACTTTAAAAAAGACAGCAACTTCAGGCCACACAATCAAAGATATTATTCAAGCCCGGCCCAGAGGAAGGGGCTTCCAGGCCACCATCCCTCCTGCTGCTCCTGGTGCAGAGGAAGGGGCTTCCTGGTCACTATTCCTTCTGCTGCTCCCAGCCCAGAGGAAGAGGCTTCTGGGCCACCATCCCTACCTCCACTCCCAGCCCCTGTCCCACCTCTCCCAGCTCAGACGAGGTGATAAGCGTGGGCGCCAACAGCACCACCCTGCCCCCCAGTCAAAATGAGAAAACACGTAAATAAGTCTCAGAACCAGACTCCCAGATAACCTACAGCAACCCCAAAGGGAAATGAGATGGAACACTCTGATACTCAAACACCTGGACCCACTGAACTGGCAACAAAAGGGGATCTGGAAAAAATGAAATCAGAAATAATTTCTCAGATAACAGGAGAAATTGTGCCCCTAGTGCAAGACATGATTAATAAATCTAGAGAGGAGCTGAGGAACATGATAGAATCCCAACATAGGAAACAAATGGAATCCATAAAACAGATGCAAATAGATTTCCAGGACATGAAAAACTCCACTGAAAGTCTACACAGCAGAATGAACCCATGTGAGGACAGAATTTCAGCCATAGAAGAAAAGACTGCAAATAATGACCAGGAAAAGAAAAACTGCTTCAAAATTATAAGGGAACATGAGAAATCAATCCAGCAGCTGCTAGATGATGCAAAGAAGAATAACATAAGACTGATTGGAGTCAATGAAGAAACAGGAGAGAGTGCAGATGACATAAAAAGACTCTTCACAGAAATAATAGCAGAAAACTTCCCAAGCAAGGGAAAAGAACTTGACATACAGATAAGTGAGGCATATAGGACTCCAAATAGCCTTGATCAAAAAAAAATATCTACACACAGGCATATAATTGTTAAGATTCCAGAAACACAACAGAAGAACAAAGTTCTCCAAGCACTCAGAGAAAAGAAACAAATCACATATAAAGGAAAGCCCATCAGAATCACAGCAGACTTCTCAACACAAACCATCAAGGCAAGAAGAGCTTGGAGTGACATATTCCAAGCCCTAAAAGAAAACACCCTCCAACCCAGATTGATGTACCCTGCAAAACTATCTTTCAAAATGGATGGAGAAATAAGATACTTTCATGACAAAGAGCACCTTAGGAACTTCGTGAATACCAAACCAGCACTCCAAAGAATTTTACACAATATCCTAGGAACAGACATTGAGGATCACAACCCCAGGAAGCAAACCAGAATGAACCCATCTGGTGTGACAAGAAATTAAATGTAAAGGAGTAGAACCCAACAAAAAGAAAAAGTCATAGCAATGACAAGTCAATATGTTTCAGTTATAACCATCAACGTTAATGGTCTCAATTCACCAATCAAAAGAAACAGACTGGCAGAATGGGTCAAGAAGCAAAATCCAACAATATGCTGCATACAAGAAACACACTTCATTCAAAAGGAAACTCATTGACTGAAAGTTAAAGGGTGGAAAATAATACTCCATGCGACAGGAACCCGAAAAAAAGCAGGAGTAGCTATCCTCTTGGCAGATCAAGTAGATTTCAAACCAACACTGATTAAGAGAGATGAAGAAGGACACTACATCCTTGTAAAGGGAAGAATCCAAGAGGAAGAGATGACAATCATAGATATCTATGCACCAAACACTAGTGCACCCAACTATATAAAACAAATACTAATGGACATGAAAAGTCTTATATGCACTAATACAATTGGAGTGGGGGACCTCAACACCCCACTGTCACAAATAGATAGATCAACTAGACTAAAAATAAGTAATGAAACACTAGAACTCAATCAAACTCTTGAACAAATGAACTTAACACATGTTTACAGAGTCTTCCACCCTACAAAATCAGAATACACATTATTCTCAGCTGCACATGGGTCACTCTCCAAAATAGGCCACATACTCACACATAGAACATGTTTAAGTTAGTGCAAAGGAATTGAAGTTATCCCCTGTATATTATCAGACCATAGTGTGATGAAACTGGAGATCCATAGCAAAAGAAACTTGAAAAATTTCATAAACACATGGAAATTGAACAACACACTTCTGAATAACCAATGGGTCACAGAGGAAATGAAAGAAGAAATCAGACAGTTCCTTCAATTAAATGACAATGACAATACAACATATCAGAATCTATGGGACACAATGAAAGCAGTCTTACGAGGGAAATTCATAGCAGTGAATATGCATATTAGGAAAACAGAATGAGCCCAATTAAACAACCTGATGGTGCAACTCAAGCTTCTAGAAAAAGAAGAGCAGGACAACCCCAAAGCTCATACAAAGGAGGAAATTATAAAGATCAGAGGAGAAATCAATGCAATGGAGACTAAGAGAACAATACAAAAAAATCAATGAAGCCACGAGTTGGTTCTTCGAAAGAATCAACAAAATTGACAAATCCTTAGCCAACCTTGTCAGAAAAAGGAAAGAAAAGGCCCAAATCCATGCAATTAGGAATGAAAAGGGTGAAATGACAACAGACCCAGCAGAAATGCAGAGGATCATCAATACCTACTTCAAGAACCTATACTCCAAAAAGATGGAAAAGACAGAAGAAATGGACAGATTCCTAGATACATATGAATTACCAAAGTTGAACGAAGAAGACCTAAAAATTCTAAACAACCCAATATCAACCAATGAAATTGAAAATGTAATTAAAATTTATCAACTAAGAAAAACCCGGGCCCTGATGGCTTCACTACTGAATTCTACATGACATTTAGAGAGGAACTGCTGCCACTACTGTTTAAACTCTTCAGTGAAGTTGAAAGGGAAGCAGTACTCCCAAATTCATTCCTGGGAGCAGGTATCACCTTGATCCCCAAAGCAGAGAAAGACCCAACCGAAAAGGAGAATTGTAGGCCAATCTCACTAATGAACATAGATACAAAAATCCTTAATAAGATACTGGCAAACAGAATGCAGAAGATCATCAAGAAGATCATACACTCTGATCAAGTGGGATTCATCCCAGGGATGCAGGGATGGTTCAACATTCAGAAATCAATCAATGTAATATACTATATCAATAGAGCCAAGGACAAAAGCCATATGATTATCTCCATAGACTCAGAAAAAGCATTTGACAAAATCCAACATGCATTTATGATAAAAACTCTACAAAAACTTGGAATAGGTGGTCTCTACCTCAAACTGATAAAAGCCATCTATAAAAAATCAACAACCAATATCATACTAAATGGTCAAAACCTGAAATCCTTCATACTAAAATCAGGAACAAGACAAGGATGTCCACTATCACCACTCCTGTTCAATATAGTTCTGGAAACAGTAGCCACGGCAATTAGACAAGAGAAAGAAATAAAAGGAATAAAGATAGGAAATGAAGAAGTCAAATTGTCATTATTTGCAGATGACATGATACTCTATATAGAAGACCCCAAGAACTCCACCAAAAGTCTTCTAGACTTAATAACCAAATTCAGTCAAGTAGTTAGTTACAAGGTCAACACACAAAAACCAATAGCTTTCCTCTACACGAATGACAGACTCACTGAGAGAGAAATAGGGCAAATAATTCCTTTCACAATAGCATCCAAAAAATTGAAATACCCAGGAATCAACCTAACAAAATTAATCAAAGACCTCTTCTCTGAAAACTGTAGCACTCTGAAAAGAGTGATTGAAGATGATATCAGAAAATAGACAGACATCCCCTGCTCCTGGGTAGGACGGATTAATATAGTGAAAATGGCCATACTTCCAAAACTGCTATATTGATTCAATGCAATTCCAATTGAGATCCCAGCAGCATACTTCACAGACCTTGAGAAAACAATCCAAAAATTCATTTGGAACAAGAAGAGACCCAGAATAGCAAAAGCAATTCTAGGTAACAGAGACATGGCAGGGGGTATCACAATCCCCAACCTGCAACTATACTATGAAGCTACTGTGATTAAAACAGAATGGTACTGGCAAAGAAACAGACTTGAGGACCAGTGGAACAGATTAGAAGATGCAGAAACAACGCCAGACACACTCAGCCATCTCATCTTTGATAAAGGAGCCAAATACCCTCACTGCAGGAAAGATAGCTTCTTTAATAAATGGTGCTGGAAAAATTCGGTTTCAACTTGCCAAAGATTAAAACTAGACCTATATCTCTCGCCATGTACTAAACTAAAATCAAAATGGATTAAAGATCTAAATATTAAAATAGAAACTCTGAACCAGTTGGAACAGAGGTTAGGTAGAACTCTTGAAGACATTGGTGTAGGAAAAGATTTTATGAACAAAATCTCAGTTGCCTGTGAACTAGCACAAGCAATCAACTAGTGGGATCTCTTCTTGTTAAAAAGCTTCTGCACAGCAAGAGAAACCACCAGCAGTGTGAAGAGACAACCCACAATGTGGGAAAAAATCTTTACCTGCTCTTCCTCAGACAAAGGTCTACTATCTCGAATCTATAAAGAACTTAAAAAGATCAGACCTCCCAAATTTAAAGACCCAATCTGAAAATGGGCATCTGAAATGAACAGACATTTCTCAGACAAAGAAGTAGAAATAGCAAATAAATACATGAAAAAATGTTCAACCTCACTGATCATTCAAGAGATGCAAATGAAAACAACGCTGAGATTCCACTTCACTCCAGAAAGAATGGCTGCTATCATGAAATCAACCAATAACAAATGCTTGTGGGGCTGTGGGGAAAGAGGAACCCTGCTCCACTGCTGGTGGAAGTGTAGACTTTTGCAAGCCCTGTGGAAATCAGTATGGAGATACCTCAAAGAACTAGGACTGGAAGTTCCATTTGACCCTGCTATTCGACTGCTGGGGATCTTCCCCAAAGAATTAAAAGAATCATACCACAATGATATATGTGCACCCATGCTCATAGCAGCACAGTTTGTGATAGGTAAAACTTGGAAACAGCCCAAATGCCCATCAACTGGGTATAAAGAAAATGTGTTTTTTAAAAAATAAAATACAGTACTACTCAGCCATAAAAAATGAGAAAGTAGAGACATTTATAGCTAAGTGGATGCACATTGAGGCAATACTCTTAAGTGAAATAAATAGGACAGACATGTATAAATACCTAATAGTTTCTCTGGTGTGAGAAACTGAAAGTGTAAATGAGGACTAAAATGTATAATAGGTCATGTGAAATAGGAAGAAAAGGAGCAAAGGGCAAGGAAGTGGGAGGGCTAGGGGAAAAGATAGAAGGGAATGGGATTAATATGAGAAAATGGAAAAATAGGAACAAAATCTTTGTTAAGAGAGGAATGGAGGGGTTGAAGGGAGGGCTGGGCAAGGGAGAAAAATAGGAACCAAGAGAGACTATGTAAAGGTGCAAATTTCCAATAATGAATGTCTTTATATTGTATACCTAAAATGTACCAATGATTAGAATGAATAATTGATAATGCAAAATAGGAAGAAAAGGTCCAAAGGGGTAGGGGTAGTGGGAGGGGCAGGGGAAAGGAAAGAAGGGAAAGGAAAAATGATGAGAAATGGAAAAATGGAAATAAAGTCTTTGTAAATAGGGAAGCCTGGGGGTGGGGGTGTGAAGGGAGGGCTAGGAATGCGGAAACAATAGGAACCAAGATGCATCATGTAAAGGTACAATTCCCAATGAGAAATGTAATTGTGTTGTATACCTAAAATGTACCAATAGAAAAATTTAACAATAACAACCAAAAAAGATATTATTCAATATTATCCATATCTCTAATCCCTAGGTTTATTTATGCTTCTTTTCTTCCAGCCTTATCACACCCAAAATATCTTAAAGATAGTTTAAGTCTATTAATTAACTTAGTTGATAAGGTAAAGGGCAAAAACATGACCTTAAAAAATATAATAGACTGAGTCACTGCCTTCCACCTATGTAATGGGCTACACTTTCACCTATAAAATGAGTCATTACCTTTCTTTTGTTTTTAAGAGTAGGAAAAATTAATTGAGAGAAAGAAAGCTTCTGCTTAAGAGAGACAGAAGGGGGACCAGAAAATGGGTTGCCTGTCCACCCCACTTTTCAAAGATGTTTTATACAGCAAAGTCATGTGGTGAGGCAGGTACAAAGTGAGAGAAAACTATAAGACCCAATGGAAATTTACAAGGTGGGCATGAGGTGGGACAAAACCATGACCAACCAATAAGATTACAAGTACAGTCACCCAGGTAATATTGATTAAATGGGTGTCAAATGGGGGAGCAAGTCACATAGCAAGTATACAAGGATTTTCAGTAAGAATGGGGTCAGGGATATTTCCTGGAGAGGCTGGCTTAAGACACTGACCCCTCACCCAGGTGACTGATACCCATTTAGAATCATTATCTTTCTACCTGTAGGTGGGCTGTCACTTTTCTCTTTCAAATCAAACCTAATTTTCTATAGATTCACAAATCCCACAAATTTCCACTCCCCAAAACACATGACTACCCCTAACTTTTCACTGTAACACACAAGGCTTGCACTCTATTTTCTTTGAGTGTGTACTTTAAATTTTCCCCAATAAACCTCTTTATTTCTTTTAAAAAATACCTTTAGGAGGAAAATTAATGTAAGAAGTTTGGTGGCTAGGCTGGTGTGAGAGTCTAAATGCACAAATATTATGTCATATAATGTTCGTTTGTTACTTTCTTAATTTATAAAATAAAATGGAAAAAGTTTTAATTTGTGATTTGTGTAGAAGGCTAGAGCTGGACCAATAAGGTCTTCAAATCCAAAAGGAACAGATTATCTTATATTTACAATTTAGAAGTTATATCAAAGGCACTAGTAATGTATGGGTATACCAAAGCAAACAAAGCATTCCTGAGAGAAAAATTATTATTTACATATTAAAGGTCCCCCAAATTCTGGGATACCATCAAATATAAACAGTAAAAGGCATGAATTAAAGTCATAAATGCTATATAACCAATCATGTGACATTAGGCAAGACATATAAGCCACTTAAATTTTGGTTCTTAAGAAATATACTGAACCTTATTATCATGATTACCATCTTCACCTTCATCATTACCATCATCATAGTTTCACTAGTATTTGTAAATTGCTTATTATGGGTCATCATTCTGTTGATAATCTCTTTTAATTAAGTATATATTACTTTCCAATTTGGCAGATGATAATATTGAAGCTTAATATAGAAGTTTCTTTCTCAATGTGACATTGCAATCAGTGATAGAGATGGGTTGCTTCTTGGCCCACTCTTTTATCCCTGCATTAATGAGAAGTCAGCTTTGGTATATCCATACATTACTGGTGGCTTTGATATAACTTTTTTGAAATAAATTTCCAAAGCAAATCAAAGAGTTTTACTGTCCTTTTATGTAGTAATCTCACTTCTGGGGTTATAAAGGGAATACTCCTACCAAAGAGAATGAAGATATTTATTGCAGTATTATTTATCCTGATAAGTAATAAACTTTCTAAGTGCCCAACAAATGAGAAAAGGATAAAAAATTTTTACATAGCACCTAATATATTTACCATGAGGCTTTATTTTAGTAATATGGTATAATAAATACATAGATCTACTATGTGAACAATTAGAATATACAATTATATTCACATGGTGGCAGTTCCATAAAATTTTGCATGTATATGAAAAAGGAAGAGAGAAATATAAAGAAAAATTTCAAATTCTATTTATTGGGGTAGTGATATTTTGGGTGAAATTTTCTGTTGTCATTATAATATGTACAAATAATGAGCACATTTGACCTGCAACATATATATGCCTGGCCTGTGTACCTCATAGGATCATTATGAAGATCAAACAAGAATGTGAATAAATAGTATAAACTAAAATTGCAAGACAATTCAAATATAACCATTAAAATGTCAGGCTAAACTGATTAGGGAAAGACTAATAAAAACCCTGGGATACCAGGACAAGCAGGCTTCTCTCATCTACCTTTACGATCTGGGACAGAGATTGGCAAACAATGGTATGTAGACCAAATCCTGGCCACCACCTGGTTTATTGGCTTGTAAGGAAAAAATGCTTTTTTATAGTTTTAAGTGGTTCAAAGAAAAAAAGAGACAATTATTTTATGACACATTAAAATTATGTGAAATTCTACTTTCAGTGCATATCCACAAAATAACATCCATTTGGATGCACTTTTTCTGTGGCTGGATTTATGATATTGCAGCAGAGTTTAGTAGTTGTGATAGATACTACATAGCCAGCGGAGCTGAAAGAATTTACTATCTTGCTGTCCATCAAAAGAATTTGCGGACCCTTGAATGAGGCCAGTTTTGTTCTCTAAATCTTATCCTAGCCTTATTTTATTTTAGAGATTTGTCTCAATTTTTCATAACTGGCTAGTGATGCTTCCTTTTCCTAATATTGAGGAGTTAAATATCTTTCTGAAACATTAGGAATGGAAGCCTTTGAGTGGCCACAACTTTGACCAGGGTTGTATTGCGATATTTGCTAACCTGCAAATACATGTGGTAGCTTCTCAGTGGGAATATAAGAGTTATTTGGGAGTCAGGAGAGCTTATCGTTTTTGGTTTTTTTTTTTGGTACTGGGGATCGAACTCGGGTCCTTGCACTTGCACAGCAGGTGGTGAAACCACTGAGCTAAATCCCTGGCCCTGGAGAGCTTATCTTTGATCTACTCAAAATTTGACCCATCTGGGCCTCCCTTGTATTTCCATAATATTGATGAGGACAGGATGATTTCTGATTCTCTATTTATGTTTATATAGTGATTTGTGTCATTTTAATACTTGGTAATTCTTTGTGGCCATTAGGAGTGTTTTTGCTTCTTTGATGGTCTTTCTGTTTCTGAGACAAGTAACCGATCAAGTTTAAAACGAAGAATCAACACTTAAGTGTCCAGGTAGATAAAATAAATGAGTAAACCCACCTGCTGTGGTTTGAGTTTGTCATGTATTGAAAGGCTGGTGCCTGGTGTGATAGTGTTGAGAGGTGGTAAAACTTTTAAGAGATGAAGCCTAGTGGAAATTGCTACATCACGGAGGGAACTACATTTACTCTTTGGTTCATTCCTGCAAGATTTGGTTGTTATAAAAAGAACAAACATAGTCCCTGAATCCTTCTGGCTTCCTGTTTTGCCATATGGTGTCTTCTACCTATGTTCCTGCCCTTGTACTACTGTTTATGTGTGGATCTCATCAGAGGCTGAAAAGATGAAGCCACTTGATCTTGAACTTTCAATTTCCACAACTGCGAGTTAAACAAACCTCTTCTGTTAGTGAGCTTTTTGTCACTGTAACAAATACCCAAGACAACCAACTTATAAAAAAAATGTTTTGATGGTTTACATCCATGGTTGGTTGGCCCTGATGCATTTGTGCCTGTGTTGAGGTAGCAACTCATGGCAGGGGTATGTGGTGCAGCAAAGCAGCTCAACTCATGGCTGGGACATGAGAGAGACAAAGGAGGGGCTGAGCTTTACCATCATCTCTAGGGCCATACTCCCAGTGACCAGAAGATATCCTTCAGGCTGTGTCTCAAAGTTTTCACTACCTCCCAGTAGCACTAATCTAGCCTTTACCAGGTGGGCTTTTTGGACAATTTCAGATAAAAACTATAGCACTTATTTTCTTTAGAAAGTACCAGCCTCAAGTATAACAACAGAAAACAGATACTATCTGAAGTCATAAAGAGGCCATGGTAAGCATGGGATCTGCTGCAGAGTGCTTTTCCTATTTAAAGTGTGCAGCTGCAACTGAGCTCTAGCTGACTATCATGAGTCATTAGATTTTTTAGTTTTTCAACTGATAATAGAAAATATGAGTTTTGATGTGAAAAGCTGTACTATTTAAATTCAGGAAATTAATTCAAAATTTGAAAACTATAATGTAGTCCTCCTCTCCCCCTAAATTCTTGGGTATAGAATGAGCCCCTGGCTGGTGCCTTTTTTAGAAATCATACCTCTATGTAGAAAAATTCTTATATAACTTTCCATAGCAAAGGTTCAAGGTACCCTTGTCCATCACAAAATCCCTTCTTTAGAACATGACACTAAGCTGAGGTGGTAGAAAAAGTGTGCCAAACGGATTTAGGTAGGCCTTGTGATAACTTAAAATTTGCAGAATTCAGAAGTTTTTAGTATTATGATTTTGATTTTTTATAAAACTAATTCTGAAGCTTTTTTGAGAAGTAATCCCTTTTGCTTGTATTCACTTTGAAGTCAGCCTTTTTGTTATTTGGCTTCATGTTCTTAGCTAGAATGGATTATTTAGCTAATGGGAGTGAAGAATCTGGGCTTGTCTTATTATAAAAATCTTCTGAACGTAATCTCTTATGAACATATGGTGGATCTTTAAAAAATTCAGTAGCTGTTTATTGAGGGGCTACGAAGTGCAGGAATTGCTGTAGGTACTGGGGACACAGCAGTGAATAAAACAAAACCCAGCTTATGTTTTAGAGGAAAAGACAGGAAAAGGATAAATAACACATATGTGAGACAGTGATAGGTGCTTTTAGGAAACGTGAAGGCAAGTAAGGAGACGGAGAGTAGTGGAAGTATTATTTTAGTAGATTTGGTCATGGAGGGTCACTCAGAGGATGTGACAATTGAGCAGAAACCCAAATGAAGTGGTTTAGCCATCTGAATATTTCTAGGTAGAGAGAAGAGCAAGTACAAAGGACTCAGGTAGGTGGCTTAGAGTGCTTGAGGAATATCAAGGGGGTCAATGAGTATGGAGAATAGCCAGGGACAGGAAGAGTAATAGAAAGTGAGACATAAGAAGTAGACAGATCATGTTGTAGTTTGTCTTTTTCCCTCCATCTCTCCCTCCTCTCTTTCTGCTGGGGATCAAACTCAGGGCCTCATACATCCTAGGCAAGCAGTTCTACCAAAGAGCTACACTCTTAGCTCCCTCTACCCCCTATTGTGTAATTTAATGGACATGTTAAAGACTTTTATTTAAAAAAAGTAGGAAAGTCTTTAAAGGGATGATATTATCTGATCACTTTCATGAAGCTAAGTGGCATTTGTAACAGATGGAAGGGCTTGTCACAGGGATAACTGTTGGTAGGCTAGTGCAATACTCCAGTATACTGGATGATGGCAGGGGTTTGAATCATATTTACAGTGGGTAGAGCTAACTTCTGTTTCTTGTTTAAGGTAACTCATAGGCTTCCTTCTCTGAGAAGTCATTTTTGAGCTCTTCTTCCATGCTGGCTTGGGTTTCCCTCTCCTGTGACCCCCAAGTAACCTATGTTTTCCTCTGTTCAATGATTGTATTTTATTGAAATGCTTCATTATATGATTGCTATATCAGTCTGTGAGTTCTTTTTTCTTCAGATATCAGACCATGCTTTAGTTTTTCTAATACCTAGAACTGAATTTCCACATAATTGGTGTTTAATGAATGATTGTTTAATAGGTATATAAATCAACAATTTAATAGAAAACATAGCTTGGAGGAAGGAAACTAATAGGGAAGTAAGTTAAATCAAGTGTTAAGACCATGAATGATTTGTAATTTTGGTAGAAAACTTTTATGAGCCTCAGAGTCTGAATTTGCTTGGTGATCAGACCTATCTTGGTCTTCGTTTATCCCAATGAAACAGATTGCCTGGAAATTTCTGTTCATATAAAATAGTATCTCAGGAGACTGTCTGTGTCTAGGATTTCATGACATAGCAAAATAATGAACATTCAACTTCTGCAATTACTTAAGAAACTTTTAAATTTTCACTACCTTTGAGAGCAGATAGTAATTTGAAGCTTATTGATGGTGAAGGGATAATTGTAGACATGCCATTTATCTCTCAGTTCCTCTGAAACTGAAGCATTTAAATAATATGCTGTATGTTTATTCAGCCCCATATTCTATGTATCAAATTTTCTTTTCCTTTGAATATTGGATATAAAAGAAAAAAGTGTCAAAGTGATCTTACTGGAGAAATTCTTTTTACATGGTAATGCCCTAAAAGAAAAACATGGACATGATTTTAAAATGAAAAAGGAAAAGAATAGGGAGAGCAGATTTGAGCCAATGGTTGGACAGTCAGAGATCAGATTGTTCTTGGGCTTTAATCCTCATCATTGCCAGACTCTGTAGATTTGGCCAGGACATATGAGTTCAATAATATTGAACACTGTCATTCATTTATTCATTCACCCATACCATCAACCAGCAAATTAATAAATAACTACAGGGGCATGGTATTTACATCAGACATAGTAAGTGCCAAGTTTACATTCCATTACAACAGAAAACCCGAGGAGAGATTACATTTCTCATACAAGGAGAAGGCCAGAGTTTGACAGTTGGATCCTTCCCTTGTCTCTGGCATGTTGGGGCAGTTTCCCCACTACCTCTCCAAAGAGGCTACAGCAGTGTCTGGAGGGACAGGAATGGGGAGAAGCGGTGCTGCAGCTGACAGCTGAGCTACATCTCCTGTCAGAGCAACCTGGAGGATGGCTGTGAAGTAACATGGGAGAACCCTGAGGCAAGTTGTACCAGTCCATCCTTATGGAGATCAAGAGGAAACAAATTTAAGTGCGGGGGAGGAGTGTGACAGCTGTCAGATAAATCATCCCCTGCAAGGGAAAGGGGACAGTCAGGTGATTCTTGTCTGTCTCATAGCTAAGATTATGTGGATGCTGATAGCTGGAGGCTGCCTAGTGATTGGACTTCCCACATTTAGGCAAATCTTTTATTGAGGCATGATTTGGGTGGCATATCTCCATATCTACTACAGCATGACACTTCACTTTATTTGCCATCATGCAAAATCAAAAGGATAAGCGAGGCGCAGTGGTGCATGCCTGTAATCCCAGCTACGGAGGAGGCTGAAGTGGGAGGATTGCAAGTATGAGGCCAGCCTGGGCAATTCAGCAAGACTCTGTCTGGGAAAAAAAGGATAGGAGATGTTGCTCAGTGTTGGTGCACTTGCCTAGCATGTGTGAGACCCTAGTCTCAATCCCTAGCATTGTGAAAATAAAAATTTGTGCACACATACACATGCACACGATTCAAGAAATAAAAGACAAGAAGGAGGAAGAAGAATTATAAAGGCAGCAAAAATCTCAGCTCAAGAAAAAGTAATCTTAATCAGGTTGGGCTACTATAAAAATACCATAGACTGGGTGGCTTGCAAGACAGATGTTTATTTCTTACAGTTCTGGAGACTGTGAAGTGCAAGATTAGATAGTCAGTAGATTTGGTTCTTGGTGAGGGCTCACTTCCTGGTTTGTAGACTTCTTACTGTATCCTGACAAGGTGAAGAAAGGTTCTTATCTTTTATGAGGAATAGCACATGTTCACACCCTTTTTCCATTATGTCCCATCTTCTGTTTCCTTTAGTCCCAGAAAGAAATATTTTTGCTGGTAAATATCATCTCTACTGCTGGCTTCTTCTGTTGAGGTGGCTAATTAGGTTCACAGTTGGATTAACCTTTTCATAGTTCAGCCACACAGGTGCTGTTCTCTTCTGAACACTCTATCATTTTTTTCTTTTGCAACATAAGTAGCTGAGAATTTTGTTTTGATCCCTTTTTGTTTAATAACTGTCTTGAAGTCATTTTTTCTTTTTGCATTTACTATAAGCAGTCAGAAGGAACAAAACCAGTCCTTCAACACGTTGCTTGGAAATATCCTGAGCTAAATATCCATTTTCATCACTTCCAAGTTGTACCTTCCACAAAATGCTAGACCATAAATACAATTCAGTTCTTCACCAGTTTTTCACATGAACCATCTTTTCTCCATTCCCAATAACATGATTCTCATTTCTATCAGAGACCTCATCAGAATTACCTTTATCATCCATATTTCTATCAACATTCTGTTCCTGATTACTTCTGCATTCTCTAAGATGGAGATTTTTTCTCCAATTACCCTCTTTTCTTTCTGAGCCTTCACCTGAGTAGCCTTTAGAAATGTTTTACCCATAATCTTGGCCTTTTCTAGCTTTTATCCCCAAATTGCTCCAGTTACCATTACCATGTTCCATATTTATTTTTTTGGTACTGGGGATTGAACTCAGGATCTTGCGCTTGTGAGGTGCCACTGAGCTAAATCCCCAGTCCTCCATATTTTTAGATATTTGTTGCAGCAGCACCCCATCGCTCTGTACCAATTTCCATCTTAGTTACTGTCGATTGCTATAACAAAATACGAGGGACCCAGTTGCCTAAATTAACAGATATATATATTTCACCATTCTGGAGATTGAAATCCCAAGATGACAGTACTGACAGCTTCAGTTCTTGTGAGGGGCCTGTTCCTTGCTTGCAGATAGTCATCTGTCTCCTGATTTGGCTCCTTGTCTCTATATCCCTACGTGGTGGATAAAGGAAGCTCTGGAGTTTCCTCCTCTTCCTAAAAGGATGCTAATCCCATTATGGGGCTTCATCTTCATGACTGAATTTCCTTCCAAAGGTCCCACTTCTTTTTTTTTTTTGGTACTGGGGATCAAACTCGGGTCCTTGTGCTTGCAAGGCTGGCAGCGGAACCACTGAGCAAGGTCCCACTTCTTAATGGAGCTTCAGCCTATGTATTTTAGAAGAACCCAAACATTTAGTCCGTAACAAAAGATAATGGCTATGGGGCATTAACTTTGCCTATAGACATATGACAATAGTAACAAAGGCTTTCATTAGACAGAAGTCTATACTTGGGCAGAGTAGTTGATTAGCAGCAAGCACCATGTAAAACTGATTTCACTGGAAGGTTTATAAATGAGATTTCTTTTTTTCTTTTTTTTTTTTTTTTTGGTACCAGGGATCAAACTCAGGTCCTTGCGCTTGCAAGGCAAATGGAGGAACAATTGAGCAAAATCCCCGGCCCTATAAATGAGATTTCTAATATGAGCTGTTCCCTGTTTCAGCTCTGAGTATGATACTGGGGCACAGAGATCCCAAACAGAGCCCCACCATGTGGTTATAAAGGAAGCAGCTCATCTCAAAGAATAAGTAGTTTGTCTATTAATCCTTAATAGATGAAATGAAGTACTCTTCCTTGATTGTAAAAGCTTAAAGATTTTTTTCAATTTGATTATTAACTCATCATCTGTGCACAGATACATAGCTAATGAATAGTGCTTGCTTTTATGACCTTTTTGCTTTGCTATTTGCTTCTCATATTCTACAAATGTCCTTGGTACATAGTCTCATCACCTATATGTTATTTCTGTTCTCTTTCTTACTCAGGTAACTACTGCTAATCATAGACTGAACTGAATATAGCCCAGGGAATATTCGCTTTTTGATAATGAATTATTTTTCAATAATGACTCCTGATAAGGTAAATATCTTCAGGACCCCACAATGGCTCAATTGTGGTATATTTTGGTCACTTTGGCATGAGGTAAAGAAATACTTGGGAAGGAGAAAAGAACAAGAAGAGAGGGACCATATTTTCAAAGGGAGGAATGGAACAATAAAACATATTCTAAATTCTGTAATGAATTTAGTAAAGGAGATAAATTGGATATCTAAGTACAATACAAGGCAGAATGTGCTCATTGCTACAAAGTGCTGTTGGAAGACAGATACTACACTTGATCTTAGCTAAAAGGCCAGGAAGTGATATGAATTTTTGTTTTTTTTGGTACCCGGGATCAAACTCAGGACCTTGCACTTACTCGCTAGGCAGGCGAGGCATCACTGAGCTAAATCTCTGGCCTGCTGTTGAAAGACAGAAAGGCAGAGATTAATGCTTTATGGGGAGAGAAGGTTATACTGTTTATAGGAAATAAAGAAATATATTTGTATCAATTATAAACAGATAGTCTATTTAGTTTCTGATGGTTTTAAATATGGCAACTTATACATTTCATCCCTCTAATCACATCATTTTTAACAGACTATATATGTTTCTCAGAGATACCTAAATGTGATCATGAAAATACCATTAAGTGAGGAAAATAAAGTCATGTTTGCATTGTATTTCCAAATCAAAATAATATTATACAGAAAAGAAGTTCTTTTGATGAGTGCTTAGGCATTTCAAAAGTAATCTCATGTTTTTAATGAAATGACTGTTTTGATTTTGTATTTTATACTTTTTATTGTATGTTTCATGTTGTTGTTATTTGTATTATTGTCTTTGAATATTCTGAATACTGCCATAATTATTTTGTTAGGAACTTATCATCAAAAGCTAATTGTTCTTATTAGAAATGTGTTTTGCTTTGGGAAAGAATACTTCAAAGCCTCTGCAAAATTGTGAATATGAGAGAATTTACTTTCAGATATCCAAATGGTGCTGCTACCATTGTGATCCTTAACAGGATTAATACCTTTACACAGACAAGACAGGTAGAAATAATGCCTCTTTCTTCAATGAATTTGCATTTTAATTTAAAAATAAGTGTTTTTGGGCCAGGGATTTAGCTCAGTGGTTCCGCCGCCTGCCTCACAAGCTCAAGTACCCAAGTTCGATCCCAGGTACAAAAAAAAAAAGTGTTTTCTAATTATAAAACTAGTGCAATTTAATAGATTACAGAAACTAAAAAATAACATATATATACAAAAAAGAAATCTGTAATCCTACACTCCAAAAGGACCACTGTTACTATTTTGACATATAGCTAGTGTGTGTGTGTGTGTGTGTGTGTGTATAGCATATATGCTTATATTTGTAATTTGTGAATCTGAAATTATATAGGTAAGTATAGACAACTCATAATTTGCCCTTAACTATTCAGAACACTTCTAGTCTGTTTTAGCACATATTTTAGTGGTTGCAAAATATTTTAATATATGGATATCTCAGCTTAGGTCATTCTGTTTTTTTTTTATTTTTGGTACCAGGGATTGAACTTGGGTCCTTGCACTTGTGCAACAGGCAGCAAAACCACTGAGCTAAATCCCCGGCCCTAGGTTATTCTGTTTTTATAAGCATTTTCATATAAAAATTATTGTGAGACTTAGAAGCTACTCAATAAACAAATGTTCCCTGTCAATCTTTTAGAGCATAGGGATATCTCAAGTTTTTATCTATTGGAAATTCTATTTAGTGCATTCAAGAGCATTTTAAAAAAATTTCTTACTGCCAATGGATTACTTTTTCCTAACACTCACTGAAGTTCATCTGTTAACTTTTTATCCCTATCATTTTGGCTTATTTATGCCTCAAACATCTTTATCTGCAAGTATGAGTTTTTTGAACATTCCGTCTTCACACAATTTATGGAAAAATTATACATGGAATCCGTTATGTAGCTTATAGAGGTGCTGCATAGACATTGTCTTCTAGCCATGGCACCTGTTATATTTTTTCCTAAACTTAATAAACAGAGACATAATAGAGCCAGATTCTGGTGAATCTTCTCAAGTCATAAATGGCTGAATAACTGATTTTTGTCCACAGAGGTAGTATCAGTCAGTGCTTACTAGAGAAACAGACTTAATGCAAGATATACAAATATATAAGAATTTATAAGATTGGCTTACAATGGCCGCCCACAGAATCATGTGTGGAAGAGTACAAAAGGTCTGTCTGTGCACTGGAGAGCCAAAAGGTCTAGTTGAAGGCCTGGAGCTCAGTGTAGTGTCCCATATCAGGAGGCTGAAGGGTCTGTGCTGGAAGGCTGAAAGGTCTGTGGTGGAGGCTGAAGAGTCTGCACTGGCAGCCAGTAGATGACATCCAAGGTGAAGGCGAAGACCGGAGCTCCTCTGAAGAAAGAGAACTGAGCCTTCCTTCATTTCCACTGTATACCATTCAGGCAACAAGGTGGGTCTTCCATTTTCAGTAAATTTCCTCAGCTGCACTCAAAACTATACCAATCCGCTTTAGTTAGGCATTTCTTACTTAAGTTGACACAATTAGTTAACTATCACAGTGATGGATCCCTACAGCCATATTTGTACAACTGTATGACCCTTGCCCTTGGTCCATTTCTGATCTGATGAGAGTGGGCCAATCACATAGCATCTTTTGTAATGAAAGAACCAGAACTTATGGGTTTTCAAATAGGGGCAAAGTCCAGGTTGTGGAGGCACAGTTTTGTGGTCTAAGAAACAAGATGGGAGGACTGGAGAGGGAAATAAGGACAGAACATACTAAAGGAAGCTGCCTAGGTTCTGAAAGATTTTCAGGCCATAGTCTCAGTCTCTCCTGGAGGCCAGATTGGATTTGGAGTTTATGAGTTACTCTGTCATTATGACACATTCTCATTTTTCTTAATCCTGCTTTAATTAATTTCTCTCACATGCATCTGAAGAGACTTTATTTTTCTTCTTTTGGCTCAAATATGTAACACTTGGCTAGCCTTTATCTGTTTTGTTGGCTTTCCACATATTGACTCCAGTAAATATTTTCAAGTTGAATTTCTCTTTCTTCCATTCACTACAAACCATTCTCTCCATTTGAAATGATTTCTAAAACCAAATAGAACCTTGCACATAAAAAAGAACATGTTCCATTTGAGTTTGCCTCTCACAAATATTAATCTTAGTGACACCCTACTTGTATAAAGTTGAACAGACCTATTTCTATACCTATTTTAGAAAGAGGGAATAGGAAGGAAGACAATTCTCTTAGAGCTTGATTACATTTGGTCTTCTTTGTGCATGTCCTTGTTCATGTGTCCTAAGCCCACTTTGCACACCTGTGGTTTTTATAATCAAGGAAATTATAATTTAGATACATTATCTGATGCTTGCCAAATCTATATTTTATTCTTTGAAAATGATCAGGTTCATCTTGAAGCATCCTATGACTTTGTATTTCCAGACACAGCTTTTTAGATCAGTGGACTCTTAACTCAACTGAGGTGTTTGGATTTCTCTCCCAGAGATATGAAATAAGGATGTTAGTGAGCTGGAGTTGAGTTTAAAGATCAAAGATCATATCAGATTGGGGCTTTGGATCTGTGTCGATCATGATCCACCAATACCTTAAAGCCAAGAATACCAGTGTGCAGAGAGAATATTTTAAAAGATTTCACAGAGTGAACCTGAGATGAGCTATGCTATAAAGAATTTCTTAGTTCCTAGCCAGAGCATCTGAGACTTATGGAACTTCCCCAGGGATAGATGTGACTTTGCTATTCATGGGTACCTTTGAGTATACCTGAGTTTATGTTAATGAATGACCCAAAGTAGATTCTTAAGTGGCTTCAGGTCTTTCCACCAGAAAGATCTGACTAGAGCTCTAGAGTTGGAAATTTTAGCCAGTCTGATTGGAGATAGAAGAACTGGAGATTGAATTCAACTACATGGCCAATGATCTAATTAACTCTGCCTATGTAATAAAACCCCAACTAAAACTCTGGAGACTGAAGCTCAGTGGAGGCTCCTGATAGGTAAGAACTCTTGTAGACCTTGCCTCGAGTTTCTTCTTTGTCTGGTCCTGATCTGTATACTTTATATAAAACTATAATCACAGGTGGATAATTTTTCTGAGTTTTGTGAGCTGTACTAGAAAATTATCAAACCCGAGGAGTTTGTGGGAACCTCATATTTGTAGCCAATCAACCAGAAACGCAGGTGGCTTAGGTATCCTGGTGTCTGGCTAATACCGAAGTGAGGGCAGTCTTGTGGAGGATAGAGCCCTTACCATGCAAGAAATGTGCTCACTCCAGTGGTTAGTGCCATAATTAAATTGCAGTGTACTAGTTGATGCCATAATGAGTCCCAGAAAATCAGGAAATGCAATTTCAAGCCCCAGTGTTCCCTTTCTAGTGCCTTTGAGGCTTGTCTATACATTGTACTCTTGGGTTCCATGTAATTTGCTGAAATTTTTCTAATACAGTACAAGTTACACTTAAACTACTGGAGTGGGCTACTATTTCAATCATTCCTTATAAAGAGTTAAAACAGAGCTTTGGAGGGAAGAGACATAATGTATGAAACTATTGTTTGCTAATTTTTAAGAATTTCACATAAATGTTGTCAATAACACTTTCCTTCCATTTGTATTAGTCTCTACAAGAAAATATTTCAAATAGAGATTTTTTTAAGGAAATCATGATTTTTTTTTCTACTCTCTGAAATTGTACAACTTCAACCTACTATGGCAGTTAGACTTTACAGGTCTAATTTTTCACCAATTTAGTATTTTGACTTTGATGTTTTAGTGATTCCTTGTCCAAGTCCAGACTGTCACAGACTCTTAGAACATGAGCTCAGGAATGGATCCAAAGGATCATCTAGTTCATTCCTTTTATCATCACAAAGAAGCAATCTAAAGATCAGAGGGATGGGACATCTGGCCTAAGAATAGATTACTTACTGGCAAAGTCTGAATTTATATTATCTTTCCTATTTTCTGATCCAACAAATTTAATCTCATTTTTCAATGATAAGCTTATTTACTAAGGATTTAGTTTTTGTTTTCCAGTGTTGTAAATGAATATTAATATTGTGGTTCTACATTTTTCATAAATGGATGTGGCTATGAGTTGACACTGATCTGTACTGGGGGGCTGCTACCTGTGTGACTGTCTCTCTGGTCTGCCTGGGACCTGGTGTTCAGGTAACACTTAATTGACTTTTAATAAAAGCAAAAAAAAAAAATCCTTAACATGATTTGAACTCACTTCTTTTCCATGACTTGGCTTTTCCAAGACTTAATGAATTATATTTTGGAGAAGCTTCACAGAAGTTATTTTGCTCTGAGTGAAAATGCTCTGTTTGTGGATGACCTGAAAGAGAAGAGACTGAGTTTTTGTGGTATTTTTAGGACCAGGCACAGAAGGATAATTTAACTACAGTAAAATTCATCTCTTCAGGTGTACAGTTTGAAGAGTTTTGACAAACATACATGATTTTGAAACCCTACATCAACCCAGTTGTAGGATATTTCCATCACCCCTAAAACTTCATGCCTTTTGTAGTCTATACTCTCTTGCTACCCCCCATTTTCAGAAAACAAAAATAGAGTATAATCCAAAACTACTAAAAGTATCCCTGAAGGCATTGTTCAGAAACCAAGAAACATTAAGTTATTCATTATTGTTTCCATTTTAAATTTATTTGTTTTAAACACATTTAGTTTATGAACTCAAATAGTTGTATTTTACTGCCAAGGATGTAGCTCGGTAGTAGAGGACTTGTCCAGCATGCACAAGGCTCTGCATTTCATTCTAAGCCCTCTCCAACAAAGGAACAAATAAACCCAACAACAACAAAATAGTTTGTGCTTTGTCAAAAACATTTTTCCATTTCTTGGTCTGCAGTGTCTTTTATGGAGTGATTCACTCCCTATGTGATTTGCACTTGTATGTTGTGAGCTCATCTTTCTGCTGTTGTTTTACTGGGGCACATGTCTGAACTGCCCTTGTGTTGGAGGCATCTTTTCAAAGTGGTATTGTTGGCACCTGTCAGGGCTGGGACATTTCATGGTCTCCACCAGTTTACTTGTGTTAATCTCTTGGTTTGAAATTCCTGCTTCATGAAGAGAATATAATGTTTGGCTCTACCCCTATATGCCGGGCAAATCTGGGTTTTAAAATTTCTTTTAGAAGACTTTGTTTTTTCCCACCCAGAAGATAGGTTTCCTTGACCCTCACCTTCCATTGTGACAGAGACTTTCTGGTTTCTATTAATGGTTGGCTAACTAAGACTAGTTCCTGCTTCTCCGCAGGGATCCTAGTTCTAGCATCACTCTGCCTGCTCTGAACCACATTTGGGCCAAGACACTAAAATCTAAGCTTTCATCCTCTAGAAACAAAATTTAGGTCCAATACCAATCGGGGATGCCTGGTTGTCAGATAGAGCCAACTCTTTTTACCCATGTCTGGAACTTTTATACTGGGAGAGTGGCCCATATCAGTTTCACCTACCATGCATTTACATGTCTCTGATAATTTTTCTTCAGTGGGTATTACTTGCTAAGTTATTTTTGCTTTTTCAATCATCTTAATTTTTCTTTCATGTTTGTTAACATCAAAAATTTGCTATCTTTATGTGTTTTTTTTGTTGTCTCTGTGCATTGACATAAAATTCTAGCAGAATAGTTATCAGTTACAATTTTAATTGCTTTACATTTTCATTTAGCTTAAAAGGGTATGTCTGATACAGTGTTCCTTCATTTTACCATAACTTTTAGAAATTATATCTCCTTGTTAGAGAGTCTCTTTTGATCTCTATTTTTATTTTTTTCTTCCCTTCCTGCCTCCCTGTGCTGAGTTTAATATTACTCTAGTTAAATATATATCTCCAAGATTACTGCTAAAGGTTTTTTTGGGTAAAGTTACTTTGTTCATTATTGCTAACCTTCAGCACAGTCTATGTGTTTTCTGATTATGACATTCTTCATTCTCTTATTGCATGTTATGTAATGCCTCCAAATGCTTTCATCATATGAAAGATTATAGACTAATTTTTTATTTACCCTTCATTTCCCCCAAAGCTTGCTATGTATTAGAATGAAACTCACTTCTTTGTTTAATTCCAGCTGGCAGTCAAGTACCAGGGAAATGACACACTGCTGAAAGAATTAGATCCATCTTCATGGAGTTAAGGTCCCTTAATTAATGGGTAAGTCACCATCACAAAGCTTCTTAATAGGCAGAAATTACTGGTCTTAATGGAGACTATTTATATTTTCCTCTTATGTTGCATGTAAAATATGAAACAAAATTGGCTGAGGTCTGTGTATCCACACTGCAGGCCTATGTCTAGCAAAAGTCAATACTAACAGCCTATATGCTTAAACTGATATCACAAAATTGCCTATTATAGGTGATATTGTTATTTTAGGGCTGCTTTTCCTCCCAGTACAGAGGGGGTACCACGAAATCCAAAACACACCAGGATATACTGACTAGCAGAATGACACTTTGGAGAATAAAGAGTAAAAACATTATCAAAAAATTCTAGGACTGAGTTGCACAGAACACGCCGAATCACCCCGCTGCAGACAGGCAGCCACCTGGTTCCACACTACAAAGACACAGAGGACACCAGACCACCAGGCCAAGGTACTGAGTCCTGCTGTTCCCGGCCCAGAGGTAGGGGCTTCTGAGCTGTCGTCCCACTGCTCCTGGTCCAGAGGAAGGGGCTTCCCAGTCACCATCCCTCCAGCTGCTCCCAGCCCACAGGAAAGGGCTTTTGGGCCACCTTCTGTCCCGCTGCTCCTGGCCCAGAGGAAGGGGCTTCCAGGCCACCATCCCTCCCGCTGCTCCCAGCCCACAGGAAAGGGCTTTTGGGTCACCATCCCTACCGCTGCTCCCAGCCCCTGTCCCACCTCACCCAACTCAGAGGAGGTAATCTGTGCAGGCGCTAACAGAATAGGGAAGGGTGGAGGGCGTGAAGGGAGGGCTAGGAATGGGGAAAAAATAAGAACCAAGATGCATTATGTAAAGGTACAATTCCCAATGAGAAATGTAATTGTGTTGTATACCTACAATGTACCAATAAAAGAATTTAATGCAAAAAAAAAATTCTAGGACCGGCACCTTTTAAAAGGACCTATTGTGTTCATTTTCACTTCTAAGGGCAGATGTTTATCAAATGGGTGCAATTGTGATTAAGTAAAATAAATTTAGGTAATTTGAGAAAAACATAACTCCTTTGAACAGTATGTTATAAACTGCTATATGTAAAAACAATGATGAATTCTATATTTAAAATTTTATTTTAATAGAAACATATTACATGAAAGTCTGATTTTAAAGTCTGGACTCCTCATTATAATGCTAAGCACCAAAATGGAGAATGGAAGCAAACTTTGAACTGAGCCTCAGTTACATTTTCTATAAAATAAGAATAATAATATCTCATAGAGGTGCTTCAGAGATTAAATTAGATAATTTATATAAAGCATAAGATAGTCTATAAATGTTAACTTTTTTCTCCTTCCTTCTATTCCAGTCCTACCTGGGAGATGATGAAGTATCTAGATTTCAGAGAACTTAAAGCAACATCAACATTAAACATATGAAATTGCCAGATGTGACCAAATATCTATGGATCCAACATTTAAACAAAGCTCTAACGAACTGTGCTGTAATTCCATAAACTCTAGATAGCTGAGAATTGACTATAAACTGAGAATCATGTTGTATATTATGTCTGAATTAACAGAAACTGAACAAGTGAAGGTTTGCAGATAAGTACTAATAGCCTGGCAGGTGTATTTCAGGAAGAAATGCAACAACATAATAAGCAGCATGGACACTGTTATTAATTGTTTGAGAAAGATGTCATTTATCTCTCTGGAAAATTTCCCCCTGCAAATGCCAATTTTCACCACAATATGGAGTATCATGAATCACTCAATTATCTCTGATGCTTAGTCTCTATCTTGGCCTTTTAATACAGGTTGTTCTATATTCCTAGTTGTTCCTGGCTCTAGCCAGATTGTAGTTATGTGCAATGATAGGCATTGTAGAGACACTGCAAAAAAAAATCCCCAGGTAATCTCAAATATCATTTTCACTTTCATATCCATCCTCCAGCAAACTTTTCATTAGAACATCAAAAAAAGGTGTGGTAGGGGGAGTGGAAATGAGCAGATTTCTGATTCTGCTAAAGGTGATAACTGTGTGTCATGGCCTCCAGTATTTCCACACATAGATAGAGATAATTTTTAAAATCATCCTTGTAACCTCAGGTACTGAATACCCATTGCTACAAAACAAGCCACCCTAAAATATATGGTTTGAAATAACAATGTATTATTATATCTTACTCTTTTATGATTTAATTGGGCTCAGTTTGTGGTCTTTCATGTAAAGTAAAATAGGGGCTACAGCTGCATTCATTTGACCATTTTTCTGGGTTATTGTAACGTGGCTGGCAGTTGATGACATTTACTGAGAGCTCAGCTGGGGATACCTACCTGAACAGATGCCCATGGCTTTTCCATGTAGCTGAGACCTCTCCTTGCATGGCAGCAGTCCTCAAAGGAAGCATCCCAGTAGAAACTCTTCTAAGAAGTCAAGGTAGAGGTTGCAAGGCTTCTTGTGATCTGGCTTCAGAAATCCTACAGTATCAGTTCTTTCACATTCTGTAGGTCAAGCAAGCCACAAAAGTTGAGCCCAGAGAAAGGTAGTGAGACTCCCCTTCTTGATGTGAAAATAGAAAGGTGATACTACAGAAGAGCATGTTGGATAGGAGATAGTGGTAGTGGACATCTTTAGAAAGTAAAATCTACCTCATCCAGTTCTACTCCTGTTTCAACTACCAATACAACTTACTTGTGTCCAGAAATAGTCCTGGGCACTGGCTAGTTTAATTACTTTCTAGATTTACCTGTCAATTCATAATAATCCACAATTAGTAAAATGTGTAGAGAGAATCAGACAGTATCAGTTTTAAGAAACAAATCATGATAATTTCATAAGCCAGAGTTTCTTTTATTGTTCTTGATGTCATTGTCTTGCTCACTAAGATGGTCAGAATTCTGTATTTATGTCTATTTTGGCCACTGGAACTCTATTGCCTTCCTTAGCTCTGCTCTTTTTTTCTTCAAGATGTAGAATCTATTATATACAATATAATGACATTCATTATTGGAAATTTGCACCTTTACATAATCTCTCTCGGTTCTTAATTTTTCCCCATCCCCCTGCCTTCCCTTCAACCCCTCCTTCCCTCCCTATTTATAAAGACTTTGTTTCCATTTTTCATTTTCTCATATTAATTCCATTCCCTTCTTTCCTTTCTCCTACTGCTCCCACTTCTCCTTCCCTTTGTTTCCTACTTCACATTATCTATTATATTTTAGTCCTTATTTACACTTTCAGTTTCTCACACTAGAGAAACTGTTCGGTATTTACACATGTGTGGCCTGTTTATTTCACTTAAGAGTATGGCCTCAACATGCATCCATTAACTTTAAATGTCTCTAATTTTTCATTTTTTATGGTTGAGTAGTACTCCATTTTATAAAAAACTCACATTTTCTTTATCCAGTCTCCAGTTGATGGGCAATTGGGCTGTTTCCAAGTTTTTGCTATTACAAACCGTGCTGCTATGAACATGGGTACACATATATCACTGTGGTATGATTCTTTTAATTCTTTGGGGAAGATACCTGGCAGGGGAATAGCAGGGTCAAATGGGACTTCCAGTCCTAGTTCTTTGAGGTATCTCCATACTGATTTCCACAGTGGTTGCGCCAGTCTACACTCCCACCAGCAGTGGAGCAGGGTTCCTCTTTCCCCACAGCCCCACAAGCATTTGTTATTGGTTGATTTCATGATAGCAGCCATTCGTTCTGGGGTGAGGTGGAATCTCAAACTTATTTTCATTTGCATCTCTTGAATGACCAGTGATGTTGAACATTTTTTCATGTATTTATTTGCTATTTTTACTTCTTTGTCTGAGAAATGTCTGTTCATTTCAGATGCCCATTTTTGGATTGGATCTTTAAATTTGGGAGGTCTGATTTTTTTAAGTTCTTTATAGATTCTAGATAGTATACTTTTTTTTTACATCAAAATTTTTTTTATTAAATTCTTTTATTAGTACATTGTAGGTATACAACACAATTACATTTCTCACTGGGAATTGTACCTTTACATAATACATCTTGGTTCTTATTTTTTCCCCATTCCTAGTCCTCCCTTCACGTCCTCCACCCTTCCCTATTTACAAAGACTTTATTTCCATTTTTTCCATTTGATAGTATACTTTTGTCTGAGGAACAGCAGGTGAAAATTTTTTCCCACATTGTGAGTTGTCTCTTCACTCTGTTGGTGGTTTCTTGTGCTGTGCAGAAGTTTTTAATGAGAAGAGATCCCATTTGTTGATTGTTTGTGCTAGTTCACGGGCAACGGAGGTTTTGTTCATGAAATCTTTTCCTACACCAATGTCTTCAAAAGTTCTTCCTAAACTCTCTTCCACCAGTTTAGTGTTTCTGTTTTAATATATAGATCTTTAATCCATTTTAATTTTAGTTGAGTGCATGGTGAGAGATATAGGTCTAGTTTTAGTCTTTGGCAAGTTAAAACCCATTTTTTCTAGCACCATTAATTTAAGAAGCTATCTTTCCTCCAGTGAAGGTGTTTCACTCCTTTGTCAAAGATGAGGTGGTTGAGTGTGTCTGGAGTTGTTTCTGCATCTTCTAATCTGTTCTACTGGTCCTCAGGTGTGTTTCTTTGCCAGTACTATGCTGTTTTTATCACAGTAGCTTTGTAGCATAGTTTAAAGTTGGGAATTGTAATACCCCTTGCCATGTCTCTGTTGCCTGGAATTGCTTTTGCTATGCTAGGTCTCTTCTAGTTCCAAATGAATTTTTGGATTGTTTTCTCAAGGCCTATGAAGTATGCTGCTGGGATTGCAATTGGGATTGCATTGAATCTATATAGCAGTTTTGAAAGTATGGCCAAATTCACTATGTTGATTCTTTCTACCCAGGATCAAGAGATGTCGTTCCATTTTAAAAAAAAATTCTATTATTGGTACATTTTAGGTATACAATACGTTTACATTTATCCTTGGGTGCTTGTACCTGTACGTGATGTATCTTGGTTCTTATTTCTTTCCCCATTACCTGCGCATCCTTCACTGCTCCACCCCTCCCTATTTACATAGATTTCAAAACAGTACAAGTGACCATCAACTGGAAACTGAATAAAGAAGATGTGGGTTTTCAAAAAAAAATAAAATCCAGTAATACTCAGCCATAAAAAATGAGAAACTAGAGACATTTACAGCTAAATGGATGCATATTAAGACCATACTCTATAATGAAATAAATAGGACACACATGTAAATACTGAATAGTTTCTTTAGTGTGAGAAATTTAAATTGTAAATAAGGATTACAATGATTAAAATGAATAATTGATAATGTGCAATATTAAAAGGTCCAAAGGTGTAGGAATGGTGGGAGGGGAAGGGGAAAGAAAAGAAGGGAAAGGAAAAATTATGAGAAAAGAAAAAAAATCAAAACAAAACCTATGTCTTTCCATTTTCTGATATCATTTTCAAACTCTTCGTTCAGAGTGCTATAGTTGTCAGAGAAGAGACCTTTGATTTTTTTTAATTAAATTGTTTTATTGGTACATTGTAGGTGTACAACACAATTACATTTCTCATTGGGAATTGTACCTTTACATAATGCATCTTGGTTCTTATTTTTTTCCCATTCCTAGCCCTCCCTTCACGCCCTCCACCCTTCCCTATTTACAAAGACTTTATTTCCATTTTTTCCATTTCTCATCATTTTTCCTTTCCCTTCTTTCCTTTCCCCTGCCCCTCCCACTACCCCTACCCCTTTGAACTTTTTCTTCCTATTTTGCATTATCGATCATTTACTCTAATCATTGGTACATTTTAGGTATACAATATAAAGATATTCATTATTGGAAATTTGCACCTTTACATAATCTCTCTTGGTTCCTATTTTTCACCCTTGCCCAGCCCTCCCTTCAACCCCTCCATTCCTCCCTATTTACAAAGATTTTGTTCCTATTTTTCCATTTTCTCATATTAATCCCACTCCCTTCTTACCTTTTCCCTAGCCCTCCCACTTCCTTCCCCTTTGCCCCTTTTCTTCCTATTTCACATTACCTATTATACATTTTAGTCCTTATTTACACTTTCAGTTTCTCACACTAGAGAAACTATTAGGTATTTATTCATGTGTGTCCTATTTATTTCACTTAAGAGTATTGCCTCAATATACATCCACTTAGCTATAAATGTCTCTATTTTCTCATTTTTTATGGCTGAGTAGTACTCCATTTTATAAAAAAACCACATTTTCTTGATCCAGTCACCAGTTGATGGGCATTTGGGCTGTTTCCAAGTTTTAGCTATCACAAACTGTGCTGCTATGAACATGGGTGCACATATATCACTGTGGTATGATTCTTTTAACTCTTTGGGGAAGATCCCCAGCAGTGGAATAGCAGGGTCAAATGGGACTTCCAGTCCTAGTTCTTTGAGGTATCTCCATACTGATTTCCACAGTGGTTGCACCAGTCTACACTCCCACCAGCAGTGGAGCAGGGTTCCTCTTTCCCCACAGCCCCACAAGCATTTGTTATTGGTTGATTTCATGATAGCAGCCATTCTTTCTGGAGTGAAGTAGAATCTCAGCCTTGTTTTCATTTGCATCTCTCGAATGACCAGTGATGTTGAACATTTTTTCATGTATTTATTTGCTATTTCTACTTCTTTGTCTGAGAAATGTCTGTTCATTTCAGATGCCCATTTTCAGATTGGGTCTTTAAATTTGGGAGGTCTGATCTTTTTAAGTTCTTTATAGATTCGAGATAGTAGACCTTTGTCTGAGGAAGAGCAAGTGAAGATTTTTCCCACATTGTGGGTTGTCTCTTCACACTGTTGGTGGTTTCTCTTGCTGTGCAGAAGCCTTTTAATAAGAAGAGATCCCACTTGTTGATTGTTTGCGCTAGTTCACAGGCAACTGAGGTTTTGTTCATAAAATCTTTTCCTACACTGATGTCTTCAAGGGTTCTACCTAACCTCTGTTCCAACTGGTTCAGAGTTTCTATTTTAATATTTAGATCTTTAATCCATTTTGATTTTAGTTTAGTGCATGGTGAGAGATACAGGTCTAGTTTTAATCTTTGGCAAGTTGAAACCCAGTTTTTTCCAGCACCATTTATTAAAGAGGCTATCTTTCCTCCAGTGAGAGTGTTTGGCTCCTTTATCAAAGATGAGATGGCTGAGTGTGTCTGGCATTGTTTCTGCATCTTCTATTCTCTTCCACTGGCCCTCAAGTCTGTTTGTTTGCCAGTACCATTCTGTTTTTATCACAGTAGCTTTGTAGTAGAGTTTCAGGTTGGGGATTGTGATACCCCCTGCCATGTCTCTGTTACCTAGAATTGCTTTTGCTATTCTGAGTCTCTTCTTGTTCCAAATGAATTTTTGGATTGTTTTCTCAAGGTCTATGAAGTATGCTGCTGGGATCTCATTTGGAATTGCATTGAATCAATATAGCAGTTTTGGAAGTATGGCCATTTTCATTATATTAATCCTCCCTACCCAGGAGCAAGTGATGTCTGTCCATTTTCTGATATCACCTTCAATATCTCTTTTCAGAGTGCCATAGTTTTCAGAGAAGAGGTCTTTGATTTCTTTCATTAGGATGATTCCTAGGTATTCCAGTTTTTGGGATGCTATTGTGAAAGGAATTATTTGCCCTATTTCTCTCTCAGTGAGTCTGTCATTTGTGTAGAGGAAATCTATTGATTTTTGTGTGTTGACCTTGCAACCAGCTACTTGACTGAATTTGGTTATTAAGTCTAGAAGACTTTTGGTGGAGTTCTTGGGGTCTTCTCTATAGAGTATCATGTCATCTGCAAATAATGACAATTTGACTTCTTCATTACCTATCTTTATTCCTTTTATTTCTTTCTCTTGTCTAATTGCCATGGCTAATGTTTCCAGAACTATATTGAACAAGAGTGGTGATAGTGGACATCCTTGTCTTGTTCCTGATTTGAGTGTGAAGGATTTCAGTTTTTGACCATTTAGTATGATATTGGCTGTTGGTTTTTCATAGATGGCTTCTATCAGGTTGAGGTAGAGACCATCTATTCCAAGTTTTTGTAGGGTTTTTATCATAAATGCATGTTGGATTTTGTCAAATGCTTTTTCTGCATCTATGGAGATAATCATATGGTTTTTGTCCTTGGCTCTATTGATATAGTGTATTACATTGATTGATTTGCATATGTTGGACCATCCCTGCATCCCTGGGATGAATCCCACTTGATCAGGGTGTATGATCTTCTTGATGATCTTCTGCATTCTGTTTGCCATTATCTTATTAAGGATTTTTGCATCTATGTTCATTAGTGAGATTGGCCTATAGTTCTCTTTATCAATTGGGTCTTTCTCTGGTTTGGGGATCAAGGTGATGCTTGCTTCCAGGAATGAATTTGGGAGTATTGCTTCCCTTTCAATTTCATTGAAGAGTTTAAACAGTAGTGGCAGCAGTTCCTCTCTAAATGTCTTGTAGAATTCAGCAGTGAAGCCATCAGGGCCAGGGATTTTCTTAGTTGATAAGTTTTAATTACATTTTCAATTTCATTTGTTGATATTGGGTTGTTTAGAATTTTTAGGTCTTCTTCATTCAACTTTGGTAATTCGTATGTATCTAAGAATCTGTCCGTTTCTTCTGAGTTGTCCATCTTATTGGTGTATAGGTTCTTGAAGTAGGTATTGATGATCCTCTGCATTTCTGCTGGGTCTGTTGTCATTTCACCCTTTTCATTCCTAATTGCATGGATTTGGGCTTTTCTTTCCTTTTTCTGACCAGGTTGGCTAAAGGTTTGTCAATTTTGTTGATTCTTTTGAAGAACCAACTCTTGGCTTCATTGATTTTTTGTATTGTTCTCTTAGTCTCCATTGCATTGATTTCTCCTCTGATCTTTATAATTTCCTCCCTTGTATGAGCTTTGGGGTTGTCTTGCTCTTCTTTTTCTAGAAGCTTGAGGTTCAGCATCAGGTTGTTTAATTGGGCTCATTCTGTTTTCCTAATATGCATATTCACTGCTATGAATTTCCCTCGTAAGATTGCTTTCATTGTGTCCCATAGATTCCGATATGTTGTATTGTCATTGTCATTTAATTGAAGGAACTGTCTGATTTCTTCTTTAATTTCCTCTGTGACCCATTGGTTATTCAGAAGTGTGTTGTTCAATTTCCATGTTTTTATGAAATTTTTCAAGTTTCTTTTGCTATGGAGCTCCAATTTCATGGCACTATGGTCTGTTAATATACAAGGGATAATTTCAATTCCTTTGCACTTACTTAAACATGTTCTATGTGTGAGTATGTGGTCTATTTTGGAGAATGACCCATGTGCAGCTGAGAAGAATGTGTATTTTGATTTTGTGGGGTGGAATACTCTGTAAACATCTGGTAAGTTCATTTGTTCAAGAGTTTGATTGAGTTCTAGCATTTCATTACTTATTTTTAGTCTAGTTGATCTATCTATTTGTGACAGTGGGGTGTTGAGGTCCCCCACTACAATTGTATTAGTGCATATATGACTTTTCATGTCCATTAGTATTTGTTTTATATAGTTGGGTGCACTAGTGTCTGGTGCATAGATATTTATGATTGTCATCTCTTCCTCTTGGATTCTTCCCTTTACAAGGATGTAGTGTCCTTCTTTGTCTCTCTTAATCAGTGTTGGTTTGAAATCTACTTGATCTGCAAAGAGGATAGCTACTCCTGCTTTTTTTTTGGTTCCTGTCACATGAAGTATTGTTTTCCACCCTTTAACTTTCATTCTATGAGTTTCCTTTTGAATGAACTGTGTTTCTTGTATGCAGCATATTGTTGGATTTTGCTTCTTGACCCATTCTGCCAGTCTATTTTTTTTGATTGGTGAATTGAGACCATTAACGTTGATAGTTATAAGTGAAACATATTGACTTGTCATTGCCATGACTTTTTCTTTTTGTTGGGTTCTCCCCCTTTCCATTTAATTTCTTGTCATGCCAGATGGGTTCATTCTGGTTTGCTTCCTGGGGTTGTGATCCTCAATGTCTGTTCCTAGGATTTTTTTTAAAGTTCTTTGGAGTGCTGGTTTGGTATTCCCGAAGTTCCTAAGGTGCTCTTTGTCATGAAAGTATCTTATTTCTCCATCCATTTTGAAAGATAGTTTTGCAGGGTACATCAATCTGGGTTGGAGGGTGTTTTCTTTTAGGGCTTGGAATATGTCACTCCAAGCTCTTCTTGCCTTGATGGTTTGTGTTGAGAAGTCTGCTGTGATTCTGATGGGCTTTCCTTTGTATGTGATTTGTTTCTTTTCTCTGAGTGCTTGTAGAACTTTGTTCTTCTGTTGTGTTTCTGGAATCTTAACAATTATATGCCTATGTGTAGATGTTTTTTGATCAAGGCTATTTGGAGTCCTATATGCCTCACTTATGTGTATGTCAAGCTCTTTTCTCCTGCTTGGGAAGTTTTCTCCCATTATTTCTGTGAAGAGATTTTTTATGTCATCTCCACTCTCTCCTGTTTCTTCATTGAGCCCACTCAGTCTTATGTTATCCTTCTTTGCCTCATCTAGCAGCTGCTGGATTGATTTCTCATGTTCCCTTATAATTTTGAAGCAATTTTTCCTTTCCTGGTCATTAATTGCAGTCTTTACTTCTATGGCTGAAATTCTGTCCTCACATGGGCTCATTCTGCTGTGTAGACTTTCAATGGAGTTTTTCATGTCCTGGAAATCTATTTGCATCTGTTTTATGGATTCCAATTTTTTCTTATGTTGGGATTCTGTCATGTTCCTGAGCTCCTCTCTAGATTTATTAATCATGTCTTGCACTAGGGGGACAATTTCTCCTGTTATCCGAGAAATTATTTCTGATTTCATTTTTTCCAGATCCCCTTTTGTTGCCAGTTCATTGGGTCTAGGTGGTTTAGTATCAGAGTGTTCTATCTCATTTCCCTTTCGGGTTGCTGTAGGTGATGTGGAAGTCTGGTTTTGAGACTTATTTATGTGTTTTCTCATTTGACTGGGGTGCGGGGCTGTTAGCTCCTGCAGGGATTACCTCCTCTGAGCTAGGAGAGGTGGGACAGGGGCCAGGAGCAGCGGTAGAGATGGTGACCCAAAAGCCCTTTCCTGTGGGCTGGGAACAGCTGGAGGGGTGTTGGCCAGGAAGCCCCTTCCTCTGGATGAGAAGCAGTGGGAAGGTGGCTCAGAAGCCCCTACATCTGGGCTGGGAGCAACGGGACTCAGTACCTTGGTCTGGTGGTCTGGTGTCCTCTGTGTCTTTGTAGTGTGGAACCAGGTGGCTGCCTGTCTGCAGCGGGGTGATTAGGCGTCTTCTGCGCTATTCGGGACCTTGGTAGGGCATGCACAGACCTGCCTGTCTGCAGCAGGCTGATTCAGCGTGTCCTTTGATTTCTTTTGTTAGGTTGATTCCTAGGTATTTCAGTTTTTTGGATGCTATTGTGAAAGGAATTATTTTCCGTATTTCTCTCTCAGTGAGTCTGTTGTTTGTGTAGAGGAAAGCTATTAATTTTTGTGTGTTGACCTTGTATCCAGCTACTCTACTGAATTTGGGTTTTAGGTCTAGAAGACTTTTGGTGGAGTTCTTGGGGTCTTCTATATAGAGTATCATGTCATCTGTAAATAATGACAATTTGACTTCTTCAGTTCCTATCTTTATCACTTTTATTTCTTTCTCTTATCTTATTGCCATGGCTAATGTTTCCAAAACTGCATTGAACAGGAGTGTTGATAGTTGGACATCCTTGTCTTTTTCCTGATTTTAGTGTGAAGCATTTCAGTTTTTGACCATTTAGCATGATATTGGCTGTTGGTTTTTCATAGATGGGTTTTATCAGATTGAGGTAGGGACTGTCTATTCCAATTTTTTGTAGGGTTTTTATCATAAGTTCATGTTGGACTTTTTGAATGCTTTTTGTGCATCTATTGAGATGATCATATGATTTTTGTCCTTGGCTCTATTGATATAGTGTATTACATTTATTGAGTCGCGTATGTTGAACCACCCCTGCATCCCTGGAGTGAATCCCACTTGATCAGGGTGTATGATCCTCTTGATGATTGTCTGCATTCTATTTGCCAGTATCTTATTAAGGATTTTTCCATCTATGTTCATTGTTGAGATTGGCATATAATTCTCTTTTTCTGTTGGGTCTTTCTCTGCTTTGGGGATCAAGGTGATGCTTGCTTCTAGGAATGAATTTGGGAGTATTCCTTCCCTTTCAATTTCACTGAAGAGTTTAAACAGTAGTGGCAGCAGTTCCTCTCTAAATGTCTTGTAGAATTCAGCAGTGAAGCCATCAGGACCCGGGCTTTTCTTATTTGGTAAGTTTCTAATTATATTTGCAATTTGATTGATTGATATTGGGTTCTTTAGAAGTTTTAGGTCTTCTTCATTCAACTCTGGTAATTCATATGTATCTAAGAATCTGTCCATTTCTTCTGTGTTTTCCATCTTATTTGCGTATAGGTTCTGAAAGTAGGTATTGATGATCCTCTGGATTTCTGCTGGGTCTGTTGTCATTTCACCCTTTTCATTCCTAATTGCATGGATTTGGGCCTTTTCTTTCCTTTTTCTGACAAGGTTGGCTAAGGGTTTGTCAATTTTGTTGATTCTTTCAAAGAACCAACTCGTGGCTTCATTGATTTTTTTGTATTGTTCTCTTAGTCTCCATTGCATTGATTTCTCCTCTGATCTTTATAATTTCCTCCCTTGTATGAGCTTTGAGTTTGTCTTGCTCTTCTTTTTCTAGAAGCTTGAGGTTCAGCATCAGGTTGTTTAATCGGGCTCGTTCTGTTTTCTTAATATGTGTATTCACCACTATGAATTTCCCTCGTAAGACTGCTTTCATTGTGTCCGATAGATTCCAATATGTTGTATTGTCATTGTCATTTAATTGAAGGAACAGTTTGATTTCTTCTTTAATTTCCTCTGTGACTCATTGGTTATTTAGAAGTGTGTTGTTCAATTTCCACGTGTTTATGAATTTTTCAAGTTTCTTTTGCTACGGATCTCTAATTTCATCGCACTATGGTCTGACAGTATACAGGGGATAACTTCAATTCCTTTGCACTTACTTAAATATATTCTATGATCGGATGTGTGGTTTATTTTGGAGAATGACCCGTGTGCAGCTGGCTGAAAAGAATGTGTATTCTGATTTTGTAGGGTGGAGCACTCTGTAAACATCCCTTAAATTCCTTTGTTCAAGAGTTTGATTGAGATCTATTATTTCCTTGCTTGTTTTTTGTCTAGTTGATTTATTTGTGACAATGGGGTAATGAGGTCCCCCACTACTATTGTATTAGTGCTTACATGATTTTTCATGTCCTTTGTTATTTGTTTTATATAATTGGGTACATTAGTGTTTGGTCCATAGATATTTATGATTGTCATCTCTGTGTCTTGGATTATTCCCTTTATAAGATGTAGTGTCCTTGTTTGTCTTTCTTAATCAGTGTTGGTTTGAAATCCACTTGATCTGCAAAGAGGATAGCTACTGCTGCTTTTCTTCGGGCTCCTGTCACATCAGTATTGTTTTCCACCCTTTAACTTTCATTCTGTGAGTTTTTAAAAAAATTAAGTGTGTTTCTTTTATGCCATGTATTTTGGATGTTGCTTCTTGACCCATTCTGTCAGTCTATTACTTTTGATTGGTGAATTGAGATGATTAACATTGATGGTTATAACTGATATGTAGTGACTTATCCTTGTCATGACTTTTTCTTTTTGTTGGATTCTTCCCCTTTGCATTCAATTTCTTGTCACACCTGATGGATTCATTCTGCTGTGCTTCCTGGGGTTGTGATCCTTGTTGTCTTTTCCTAGGATATTGTCTAAAATTTTTTGGAGTGCTGGTTTGGTATTCATGAAGTTCCTAAGGTGCTCTTTGTCATGAAAGTGTCTCATTTCTCCATCAGTGTTGAAAGATAGTTTTGCTGGGTATATCGATCTGGTTTGGCCGCTGTTTTCCTTTAGAGCTTGGAATCTTCCACTTCAAGCTCTTCTTTCCTTGATGTTTTGCATTGAGAAAGAAGTCTGCTGTGATTCTGGTGGGCTTTCCTTTGTATGTGATTTGTTTCTTTTCCCTAACTTCTTGTAGAACTTTGTTCTTCTGTTGGGTTTCTGGAATCTTAACAATTGTATGCTTATGCGTAGATTTTTTTTTTTGATCAAGGCTATTTGGAGTCCTATATGTCTAACTTATGTGTATGTCAAGTTCTTTTCCCCTGCTTGGGAAGTTTCTGCCATTATTTCTGTGAACAGTTTTTTTTGTCGCCTGCACTCTCTCCTGTTTCTTCATTGACTCTGGTCAGTCTTATGTTATTCTTCTTTGCATTGTCTAGCAGGTGTTGGATTGATCTCTTGTGGTCCCTTACTATTTTAAAGCAATTATTCTTTCCTGAGCACTACTTGCAATCTTATCTTTTATATCTGAAATTCTGTCCTCACATTGGCTCATTCTGCTGAGTAGACTTTCAAAGGGCTTTTTAATCTCCTGGAAATCTTTTTGCATCTGTTTTATGGATTCCATTTGTTTCCTATATTGGGATTGATTCCATCATGTTCCTCAGCTCCTCTCTAGATTTATTAATCATGTCTTGCACTATGGGCACAAACTCTGCTTTTATCTGAGCAATTATTTCCAGTTTCATTTTTTCCAGATCCTCTTTTGTTGCCAATTCAGGGAGTCCAGGTTGTTGAGTATCAGAGTGTTCCATCTGGTTTCCCTTTGGAGTTGCTGTAGGTGAACTCGAAGTCTAGTTTTGAGGCTTGTTTACATGTCTTCTCATTTTGACAATGGGGGGAGCTGTGTTGGTGGTGCTGCTGGCGCCAGTTCGGCTCACCTCCTCTGTGCTGGGAACGATGGGATGTTGACCCAGGAGCCTCTTCCTCTGTACAGGGAGTGGTGGTATGTGGACCCAGAGGCCTCCTCCTCTGTGCTCTAGAATCTACTGTAGCTCTGCTTTTTTTTTTTTAGTACCAGAAATCCAACTCAGGACCTTGTACTTGCCAGGCAGGTGCAGTGCCCCTGAGCTAAATCTCCAGTCCTCTTCATTCTGCTTTGACCTTTCTATATTTCAAATGCTTGACTTGCTCCAGATCCCTGATATCAAAGACTTGTATCACCTCTACCTTGAAAGTTAGGCTTTCAGGTCTTTGTGGTGTGGCTTGAGAACTGGTGGCTCAGGTTGTGTATCTTCTGCCTTTAATCCTTAGTGTATAGGTAGTTACCTTATGTGTGGAAGAAACCTGGATGTCTACATGTTTTCTTTCTTTTTTTTTTTTTTTGGTACTGGGGATGGAACTCAGGTCCTTCCACCTGCAAGGCAGGCAGCAGAACCACGGAGCTAAATACCTGGCCCTACATGTTTTCTATCCTGAGCCAACTCCCATTTATTCCTCTTCAGGTTTTAATTTTATTCATTTTGTTCTGCTGATGTCTAGCTCCCATCAGGGTGATGGTACTTTTATGTCTACAGTCTGAATTTTTTCTCTTCATTGAAAAAGGAATATTCCCTTCCATACCTCTTTTGTGGTGGTGCCTTGATTTCCCATTGTCCTTCATTTTGACATCTCCCACACTATTAGGCTATTATTATCTCTAGAGCCTGGATATTCCTGTAATTGAATAACTTACAAGGTATATTTACTCTTTTTCAATCATTAGTTTGGTTCCGCAAGAATTCAGCAAAATCTTGTACTACTCATTTAGCATATCGAAGGAAACAGTTTCAGGAAGAAGAGTAGGGGAAACTCCAAGAATTTCAATAGTGTTTTAATGGACTGAAAATAACTGATACAAGTGGAACATAATTGTGTATATGGCCAGGATACTACTGACTACTCATGGGTTTCTAACCTTGAGATGGAATGATAGATAAATGCATTGGTAATTAGAGGCTAAATTCCCCGCACCTCCACAATTCCCTTTGATGGTTTCTTATTTTTCTTCTTAGACCATCCACATTTTATGTAACTAGAAATTATTGTATAGAGTATGTCTTTTCTGATTTGTTAAAATTGAAAACATTTCAACCTATGAGATAACAGTTTTCTTGACCTTATTTTAACTCTTAAATTCAATTTAAAGTTTTAATCACCTATAATGTCTTAGGCTCCTGTAGGTATGTGTGACTGTGTGGGTGAGGGACATCATTAAGATAAACAATCTTTGTACTCAATGATTTTCAGTTCAGTAGAAGAGATAACACACACAAATAGCCAGATACAAGCACAGAATGATGTTTGTTATTGAGAAGTATAAATTTTATGAACTTTTTGAGATGTACCTTGAGAAATAGGCTGTGATTTTTAGGGGGTGGTGGTGCTTGGAAACTACACAGGCATTCTAAGTGGAAAGTTTGAATAAAGGTATAAGGGCACATCCATACAATTCTTTTAGAAGAGTGGTTACTATATGTGTTTTGATAGATAGAAGTTACAGTAAGGAAAATATGAGCTGTAAAACTAGATTAAGAGGCTTAAGCCATTTAGGATTGGATTTGAATACCTTAAGTGGGAGTATTTTTATTATTTTGCAGGCAATCATGGCTACTAAAACTTTTATAGTTATGTTAATGCTAATATACTTAAATTGGGAGGATGGTTTACAAGACATTTATGGTAAGAGGTCCAGAGCTTGGCAACAATTTAGTATACCTATGCCTGCAGTTCTGGTTGGAGACAAATGATAGTGACAGTATTGGCTTGGTGGGAATCTTGTAGTGTTATAATATGCATGATTTGACCTTTTAGGATGCTGAGAGCTTGGGTTAATAGGAAAGAGCAGGAAGTGGGAGAAGGGGGAAACCTAGGTCTAGGTGAACTATTGTGGAAGCAGAGTTTTCTCGGAATGGAAGCTCCCACAATCCAAATCTTAGTGGCCATAGACATTTCCAATGCATGTCTTAGTTTGCATGAGTTGGTCCTAGAAAATTTTGGTTCTAAAAAGCTTCAGGGAAAACAGCCAGCTGGGACATAGTACCTTGTTTCTGAAAGGTTTATCTAGTTTGGAACAGAATCTTAACCAGAGATGGGGGATAATAGGCTTAGCCTCTAAGGGTATAGGATTCTAAGAAGGATAATTCTAGTGGTTCTAACTGGAAGGAAGGGATTCTGGGACATATGTCATGGTGGTGAAGCAGTGTCATTTTGCAGTAGTACACTGGCTTGTTTGCTTTCAAATCAGCTCAATACCACCCCCTTTTAAAGTCTCTTCATGGCAGATGAGAACTGCCTCTCCCAGACTGGATCTCAAGTAGGATGTTTCCAAGAAACATCTTAGGTAAGAATGGGGAGTGTTGTAGTCAGTGGGACTTGGCAAGGGAATACATTAAATATAGGATACATAATTTCTAAGATTATTTTACAATAATTATCCAAAAAGTCAAATGGAAGGAGTACAAGAGATTAACTGCACACTAGAAGCCCAAAGGATTCAGCTGAGGGCCTAGATCCCAGCAGTTTCCCACTCAAATCCAGCTAAAGGCTTAGAGTCCAAGGCAGTGTCCTCCTCAAGTCCAGCCAGTGGCCTAGAGCCCATGGCAAAGTCTCACACTTGTCCATATTGACAATCTGCACCTGGAAGGGCCAAAGGTCAGTGGTGGAAGCCGGAAAATCTAAGCTTGTGAGATGAAGGATTTGTGCCACTAAGCTGAGGGATACACATTGTAGCCAGGAAGTGATGCTCATGGCAAAGATCAGAACTCCCTTGACAAAAAACACCAGCTATTCCCAGTAACGGCGAGGCCCTGAGTTCCTCCTCTGACAAGAGCAGCCTAGTTCACATCCAGAAAACCATCCACAGCAAGCTTCTCCTAGGAAACCAACAGCCCAGGATCTTCCCCTCCAGTTCTCTTTTTATCGCTATTGACAACAATCCTCAGGTGGATCCTCCACGCCCAGACCACACTGATTCAATTCAGCTGGGTGTTACCAGCTGACCATTAGTCAATCCACTACAGGGAGGAAAAGAAAGCCCCTGCTCATTGGAGGGTGGTGCATTTGGAAATATGGACCAAGAGATTCCCAGAGATTTTCAGTGTTTCAGGGAAGATGCTGATGGGGGCTTCCCCAACCTACTGTCCCTTGGTTCTTCCAAGATGTACATCAGTCTCTAAATCCCTACATTAAAATACTTCTACTTGTAACATAGAGTACCTTCTGTTTTCTTGGCTCAACCCCAGCAGTAATAAGCAGGTATTGCTAATTTAATTAATTTTTCTAGGCAGGAGTTTTACTCCAGAAGCGGAAATTGGAGAGCAAATTAGGTATTCAGGATGGAGGCCTAGTCATGAGTCAGAGGCTGGAATGATGGGCCTAATTTTTTGTAGGTATAGAAGTCTGCAATACTTCTCTGTGCCCAGGTACCACATGAACTGTAACCACAGCTTGGGATAGGTGTTGTAGGACTACAACATAGGCAGGACTGCAGGAGGCATAACCAAAGGACAGGAGGCAAGAGAGGAACATTTACCTAAGACAGTGGGGAGTACTGTATCTGAAACATAAGATCAGACTAAGGCAAAAAATTAAGAAAGGGAATGCAACAAAGAATCTCTGGGTAATTGCCAAGGTTGGAGTTAGGAATCAGAAATATCACAATGAGAATAGTAGGCTGAGAGCCTTTGTGTTTAGGAACATAGAACTAAAAAAAATATCCACCAGGGGCTGGAGATTTAGCTCAGTGGTTCCACCGCCTGCCTCACAAGCGTAAGGTCCTGAGTTTGATCCCTGGAGCCACCCCCCGCAAAAAGAAAAATATCCACCAATGTTGCAGGGCATGTCATGCTCTTGATGTGGCCAGGCAGGGTTGTGATATGTATATGGAGCAAATGAACATTAGGGTCCAAGTGTGGAGTGCATTAGCAAGCCAGATGGTTTAGGGCAACGAGAGAATTTAGAACCTACTGGGTGACAAGTCTTCCAGTGGACTCTTAACCTTGGCTGGAACTGACTCAGGTAGGCAAGGCTGGATATAAAAACTGGAGAGCCCTTGTATTTGTACATGGATTGGACACAACAGGTCCAGGTCTTAAGCTTTGTAAGGGCCAGGTAAGAGGTCTTTCTGTGGCTTTACAGATGTTGAAACACACTTTAAAGGACAGAGTGTTGGAGGAATAGTTTTTAAAAAGCTTTGAAATTATGTAGTGACACATTCCTTTTTATTGGTGGCTACACAAATTTATTGTTTCTAAAAAAGCAGTATCTCATTTTGTGCCTCATCTCCAATTCCTAGTGTGATGCGCAGAGATTTATCTATATACATTTTTCAAAGAACACAGCCTATTAATTTATGATAAATTGTTATTTATTTTTATTTTTAAAATGACCCTTGTCTAGAAGTTCTAACAAATTTTTGCTAAGATTTGTGAATCAAAACATCCTGCTTTCTGTCAACTGACTTTTAGCAAACTAGCTTTCTTTTTAAGTTTTCTAATAAAATTTATTGAGAAATCCTGTATCAACAAATTAGTTCTAATAAGTGCCTTCCATAATTGCTGCATTTTTTTTCTTTTAAGAAATACAATGCATGCCTGGTGTGGTGGTGCATACCTGAAATCCCAGCACTCAGGAGGGTGGGTTACATAGCGAGTTCAGGGCCAGCCTGAACTATAAAGGAAGACCCTGCCTTAAAAAACAAAAACAAAAACAAAAGCAATGCATGTAGCTCTTCTTATTCTATCACTTTCTCTTCTCTCTACCTTGGTATGCACTGTACTGAAGTGGATCCATAGCTCTTGTGCAACTTTCGTTACAGATACATGTATCTATACAAAATACTACCATTTTGTCTGTTTTAAAAATATAAAATCAAACAAAATAGTTAATTGTGCAATTAGATTTTTTTCTCTCGACTTTGTTTTTCACATGTATATTTTACAATACCTTTAGTTCTTGCTTACCCATATAATTGCTGTGTAGTATTCCATATTCATATTAAGCAATGAAATATTTGGCTGTTTTCCAGTTACAGTATTTAGATGGTTTCTGTCTTAGGTTTTGCTTTTGCTTTGGAACAGGAAAATTTTAGGGACCAAGTATAGTATGGGTTAGAAAGAACACACACACACACACACACACACACACACACACACACGCATGCACAAAATCTATCTTTCTATTTCTTGTATATATGTACAAAAGTTTCAATGCATACATCTAGGGAATTGCTTGATAAAAGAAATCACATCTTCAGTTTTGCTAGATGTTGTCAAGTTATTTTCAAGTCACTGCATCAATTCCTCCTACCAGCAGTGAGCATGAGGATTCCCATTTTTTCTTTTGTTCTTCAACACCTCGTATTTTCCAACTCGTTCGTTTCTGCCAGTTTGATGGGCTTGAAATGGTCCCTTGGTGATGTTTTGATTTGTATTGTCTACACTACTAGTGAGCCTGAGCACCCTTTTGAAAATATGGGCTTCTCTATAATTTGCCTGTTCATATTCTTTGCTCCTGGGTGGTTTGTCTTTTTTTTTTTTTTATTGATTTGCAGGACTGCCTTTGATATTCTGGACCTTGATCACATATTGTTCATATGTTATCTTTTCCCAGTGTATGACTCATTTTTTCTTTTTTTATAATGTTTGAGATGCAGACACTTTGTTTTAACTCAGTAGGTCTACTATTAATTTTATTCCTAATGATTTGTATTCTTTCTAATATCATAAAAATATTCTGAATTGACTTTTGAAACTTTAAAGCTATGCCTCCATTTTGATATTTAATGCATCTGAAAAGCATTTTTGTTTATGATATGAGGGAGTGCCATTTTTTCCTGTCATATGAATAGTTATCCTGGAATATCTGTTAATTAGCCAAAACTTTCCCCATCAATTCTAGGGAAAACTCTGTCATCAACCAAATTGTGATATACAGATGAGTCTTTTTCCGAGCTTTCTTCTTTGTTTTAGTGGTACATTTTTCCATTTGCACTTAGGCACCACATCATCAAATTACTAAATCTTGCTAAGTCCTTATAGTAGCTGTTCATTTCATACAAGGGCACTTATCTATTCCTTGAAGATTGGATGCAAATGCCTATAAAATTGTGGGACATTAGAATCTTTTTTTGATAAAGATTTAAAAATATTACCTCACTTAAAAATGATTTTTATCCAGGAATTCTATTTTTTTCCATGAGCAAGTTTTTATGCTTTTCTAGAAAATTACTCATTTTATTTAACTTCTAAGATTATTAGCACAGTCTTGTTTATTTTCTTAACAATTATGGAATTGCTTGAGTAAGGAAGTCACATCTTTAATTTTACTAGATGCTGCCAAATTACTTTTTGTGTCATCAGACCAATCTGAGGAATTAAGAATATCATTTCCCTATCATATCCTCTGGCGTTATTTATATTTGTTTGAGCCTCCCTTTGTCTGTCCCTGTTTCTCTCTGACTATCCATATAGATCTAGCTATCTTTAAAATTCTTCTGTTTCTCTGGGCTTAACTGAAGGAATCCAGTCGTCGCCATCCTAGGCTGACCAGAGTTTGCTCTAAGCCTCTTCCATCCCCTTATGCTTCCACATCTGCTAATGATGTGTAATCATGGGTTAATAAGGTCCAATAGCCATGGCTTCATCCATAACTACCACCACATTCTTCAGCCCTGCTCCTGACAGGCACCCCTACACCCTGTGTTTCTCAAGCCTTATCTCTATGGATAACCACAATTCCTTTTTACTGAACTTTTCTCCTCTCAGCCCCATTTTGACCTTTCCTCTTATAGCACCTCCTCCTTTATGCTCACAACCCTATAAAAGACCTCTTGGGCTGTATGAGAGCCAGCATACTGGCCAGGTCATACCAGAAGTCCCTCTCAGATTTGTTCTAAATAAACCTGTCTTAACTGTTGAGCTGGTGTCTTTGTTCCTCTTTTTTCCTTTTTTGGGGGGTACTGGGGACTGAATCTCAGGGAGTGGCACCATTGAGCTAAATCCCCGGCTCCTCCTTTTTCCTAACACCTATATTGCTTTCAAATTTATTATTTTGTACTTGGATCCAGCTAGGATTTTATCAGGTCTTTATTTTTAATTGTAATACTTATGTTGTTTATTTATTGTTTATTTCATTAAATTTTTACTTACCATCATTGCTCTTATTTTATTACTACTTTGAATTTAGATTTCTTGTTTATTTTTGAATTTTATTCCTTTATCTCTTTGAGGGTATCAGACAACTCGTTTTGCATAAGTCCATATTATGAATAATGGAATCATGTACTGTTTTTCACAGCTATAGTTTTATTTATCTATTTTGGTCTTACAGATTTGCTGGCTCATTACATGTTGAAGCTTGTCTCTTTCTCTGTACTCATTTCTCCCTGCTCAGCAATTCTGAGGTTGTACCCATCCACCTATGTCATGGTTGACCATCCCTGGATCTCTGACTCAGCACCACACTTCATACTGAAGGTTCCCAGCCCTTGTCCCTTAGTAGTGATGGGCTATTGCAGAGTTACTAGGTCAAGGGGCAGCTTCATTCAGCATCTTGTGAGGTGTTGTGCCTATCTGCCTCTTGTTTTATACAAGTAGCAGCTACAGGCAATGATTGAAAGCATGTATTCTTCTTTAAAAAGCAGAGAGGTCCAACTTCAACCTCGTCCTCAATAGAAGCCAAACTCCCAGAATGCACTGCCTACTTATATATGCAAAACACCACAGGCCCTTCCTGTGTCTTACTCATTATTGAATGATTCTGTGCCATTTGCTATTGGAGTTGCTTATCTCAATTTTCAATGCAGTCACTTTAAAAAATGTTCCTTTAAATCTGTTATTTTTGGTCCTGCTGCTCCCGGGCCAGAGAAGGGGCTTCTGAGCTGCTGTCCCACTGCTCCCGGCCCAGAAGAAAGGGCTTCTGAGCTGCTGTCCCACCTCTCCCAGCTCAAAGGAGGTGAGCTGCACGGGCACCAACAGCACTGCCCCCCCTCCCCCCACGAAATGAGAAGACACATAAATAAGTCTCAAAACCAGACTTCCAGATCACCTACAGCAACCCCAAAGGGAAATGAGATGGAACACTCTGATACTCAACCACCTGGACCCACTGAAATGGCAACAAAAGAGGATCTGGAAATAATGAAATCAGAAATAATTTCTCAGATAACAGCAGAGATTGTGCTCCTAGTGCAAGACATGATTAATAAATCCAGAGAGGTGCTGAGGAACATGATGGAATCCCAACATAGGAAACAAATGGAATCCATAAATCTGTTATTTTCATTATTATTGTCTGTGGTCTCTCTAGAGGGAGTCTGGAGACCCCAGAGAACACCGACCTTTAAAGAAAGAAAAGGAGACAGCCTGGGGGAGGAACAGCAGTTTATTCTCCTGGAACTCTTCGACAATCACAAAGGAAAGAAGTAAGGCTTTTATATATGTAGGAAAGCAGCTTAGTTATTCTGGCTATTGTCTTTTTGGTTTTAACCTCTGGAGTTAACCAGTGACTTTAAGTGACTCATAAAAGCTATAGGCGAATTTACAAGTCCCTCATTTCCGTTCACCAATCCCGTACATTTAAGAGCACACCACAGCCCTCTTCTTATCAGATGGTATCAAGAAAGCAGGGCGACTCCAGCAGAAATCAAGCCCACCGGCCCACCGCAGACATCACGGATGTACATTGTGAGTCATATCACTCTCACCACCCGCAGCGTCACTGGGTCGTGGTCCTCTGACCTCAGACAATGGTTAATAAGAAAACTAGGAAAACCTGTTTTTCTCTTGTAAAACTTTTGCAACATCTCTTAAAGTTTCCTGGAATTCTTTTAACAAACAAACTTGTGGAAATTCCCAGAAACGACTTCTTAATTTTCTCAGTTAACTAACTTCTTGTGATCAATTCTTACAACAAAACTAAATTCTACAATTTCCCACAATTATATCTGAAATACACAAAATCATTGAAATATAAATATAAGGGGATCAAACTAATTTAAAAAACTAAGCTCCTAAAAGCAGCTTAAGATTTGTTCACATTTTTTTTTAGTAGCAGGTTTTCATTCATTCTCAATTGGTTTTCTGTGGTGATTAGTACTCTTATTCATTTTTATCTTTGTATTTGAACTGCAGTTAGCTACATAATGTGACTCCAACATGTAATTTATGCATAAGGATCATTTAAACTCTTAGTTCTGGTCTCAAGGAAATTTTTATTAGTTTTATCAAGGAAAAAAAACTAGTGAAGGCTTCTTTTTAGGCAATAATTAGTTCATTATTAGAGTCACTGTTTTTGTATTATGTTTTTGTTTTAGAGTATATTGAATATATACAGTATATTTGAATATTCTGTCTATAGCCTATATACAACATATTAATATGGAGTAAATGAAGAAATGCATATTAAAATATTCTGTAAATTTTAAAGTCCTATGAAAATATGAGTTAATCATCTGTTTTATGCAAATTATTCTCGTAAAATTTATGCATAAAGGCTATTTTAATAGATTTTGCTCTGTAGAACAAAAATTCTGCTTCCAAGTCATAGAAAAGTGTATGAATTATCCTGGTTTGCATTTTAATACTATCATTAAAGCTTAATTGACAATTGTTAATGTTTTATTAAACAGTGAGGTAGGCATAAACTCAAGACCCTGAGTATATTTAGTCTCAAAATGAAGTCTTTAGATTGGAAGAGCTGGAGATTTCAACAAGTTTTGCAATAATAAAACTTAAATGTGCTAGAACTATGAGGGACCTGGAGGGTTGAGCATTGATCAACTAAGTCAGTTCTGCTTTGATCAGACCAATTCAACCAACTGTAATTCCCATAAAAACTTAAATTGCTAAAATTGGCCCAAGGAAACTGTGATCTTCTTACTGTTGTGGTTATTTAGACTCAGGGTGACTAAGGTAGAGCTTTCCAGAGCCTTACTAGAACAGTGCTATTCTTGGAGGGTATAGTGGGGGACCACCTTGGGTATTGAACTTGTCTTGTAATTTTTCTGGCACTTCTTTAGCCTAGACCCTTTTGGGTAGAGATTTGTGATAAGTCAACGTAATAAAAATATTTGTTCCTTAATCTCTTGCTGCAGCAAAATTGTGGTGCATAATTAAATTTACTTTACTTTTCTGTGGATAAAAGATTTGAAGAGAGACATGGTTTCTGACATATTTATGAACTTTTGCATGATCTCAGCCATATATTAGAGATTTGTTTATATCGATATTAAAGCAATCTTCAATCCTTTATGTTCTCATAGGGTTGAACTAGTAAACTTTCTCGAATAATTAAACAATAGTTCTTAGGCTTGTGAAATTCTGTGTATCTTCACCAGCAAAAGGAACAATGCATTTTTCCATGACTTGTGTTTAAATCCTGTGTTCTTATACAGTATAATGCCTGTGGTAACAAAATGTAGTGCCAGTGATGACAATTTTGTATGCTACTTCACAACTTGGAAGGTCTGTTCAATTGTATATATCCAATATTTTTCAGCTATTAGAACTAATTAATAATGAGTGAAAAGCAGTGGTCTAGAGACCTCAAAGAACAATTATATGTTTTTCTAATTGTGGTAAAATATACACACCACAAAATTTACCATTTCAACCATTTTTACATATTTTATTCAGTCTTATTAAATACATTCACAATGTCACACAGTCATCACTTTTATCACTACTACTATCCATTTCTAGGCTTTTTCATCATTTCCTACTGAACCTCTGTGCCTGTTGTACAATAATACCCCATTCCTCTCTTCACCCCCTCCCTGCTCCCTTGTAATCTCTGTTCTACTTTTGGTCTGGATAAATTTGATTGTTTTAGATAGCACATGCAAGTAGAATCACACAATATTTGTTTATTTTTTTTTGTTAGATTCTTTATTGGTACATTTTAGGTATACAACACAATTACATTTCTCACTGGGAATTGTACCTTTACATAATGCATCTTGGATCTTACTTTTTCCCCATTCCAAGACCTCCCTTCACCCCCTCCACCCTTCCCTATTTACAAAGACTTTATTTCCATTTTTTGCATTTCTCATCATTTTTCCTTTCCCTTCTTTCCTTTCCCCTAGCCCTCCCACTTCCTTCCCCTTTGCTCCTTTCCTTCCTATTTCACATTACCTATTATACATTTTAGTCCTTATTTACACTTTCAGTTTCTCACACCAGAGAAACTATGTGGTATTTATACATGTGTGTCCTATTTATTTCACTTAAGAATATGGCCTCAATGTGCATCCACTTAGCTATAAATGTCTCTACTTTCTCATTTTTTATGGCTGAGTAGTACTCCATTTTATAAAAAAAACACATTTTCTTTATCCAGTCTCCAGTTGATGGACATTTGGGCTGTTTCCAAGTTTTACCTATCACAAACTGTGTTGCTATGAACATGGGCACACATATATCACTGTGGTATGATTCTTTTAATTCTTTGGGGAAGATCCCCAGCAGTGGAATAGCAGGGTCAAATGAGATTTCCAGTCCTGGTTCTTTGAGGTATCTCCATACTGATTTCCACAGTGGTTGCACCAGTCTACACTCCCACCAGCAGTGGAGCAGGGTTCCTCTTTCCCTACAGCCCCACCAGCATTTGTTATTGGTTGATTTCATGATAGCAACCATTCTTTCTGGAGTGAAGTGGAATCTCAGCCTTGTTTTCATTTGCATCTCTTGAATGACCAGTGATGTTGAACATTTTTTCATGTATTTATTTGCTATTTCTACTTCTTTCTCTGAGAAATGTCTGTTCATTTCAGATGCCCATTTTCAGATTGGGTCTTTAAATTTGGGAGGTCTGATCTTTTTTAAGTTCTTTATAGATTTGAGATAGTAGACCTTTGTCTGAGGAAGAACAGGTGAAGATTTTTTCCACATTGTGGGTTGTCTCTTCACACTGCTGGTGGTTGCTCTTGCTGTGCAGAAGCCTTTTAATAAGACGAGATCCCACTTGTTGATTGTTTGTGCTAGTTCACAGGCAACTGAGGTTTTGTTCATAAAATCTTTTCCTACACCAATGTCTTCAAGAGTTCTATCTAACCTCTGTTCCAACTGGTTCAGAATTTCTATTTTAGTATTTAGATCTTTAATCCATTTTGATTTTAGTTTAGTGCATGGTGAGAGATATAGGTCTAGTTTTAATCTTTGGCAAGTTGAAGCCCAATTTTTCCAGCACCATTTATTAAAGAGGCTATCTTTCCTCCAGTGAGGGTGTTTGGCTCCTTTATGGAAGAAGAGATGGCTGAGTGTGTCTGGCATTGTTTCTGCATCTTCTAATCTGTTCCACTGGCCCTCAGGTCTGTTTCTTTGGTAGTACCATGCAGTTTTTATCATGGTAGCTTTGTAGTAGAGTTTCAGGTTGGGGATTGTGATACCCCCCTGCCATTTCTCTGTTACCTAGAATTGCTTTTGCTGTTCTGAGTCTCTTCTTGTTCCAAATGAATTTTTGGATTGTTTTCTCAAGGTCTATGAAGTATGCTGCTGGGATCTCAATTGGAATTGCATTAAATCTCTATAGCAGTTTTGGAAGTATGGCCATTTTCACTACATTAATCCTTCCTACCCAGGATCAGGGGATGTCTGTCTATTTTCTGATATCATCTTCAATCTCTTTTCAGAGTGCCATAGTTTTCAGAGAAGAGGTCTTTGATTTCTTTTGTTAGGTTGATTCCTAGGTATTTCAGTTTTTTGGATGCTATTGTGAAAGGAATTATTTGCCCTATTTCTCTCTCAGTGAGTCTATCATTCATGTAGAGGAAAGCTATTGATTTTTGTGTGTTGACCTTATAACCAGCTACTTGACTGAATTTGGTTATTAAGTCTAGAAGCCTTTTGGTGGAGTTCTTGGGGTCTTCTATATAGAGTATCATGTCATCTGCAAATAATGACAATTTGACTTCTTCATTTCCTATCTTTATTCCTTTTATTTCTTTCTCTTGTCTAATTGCCATGGCTAATGTTTGCAGAACTATATTGAGCAAGAGTGGTGATAGTGGACATCCTTGTCTTGTTCCTGATTTGAGTGTGAAGGATTTCAGGTTTTGAGCATTTAGTATGATATTGGCTGTTGCTTTTTCATAGATGGCTTTTGTCAGGTTGAGGTAGAGACCATCTATTCCAAGTTTTTGTAGGGTTTTTATCATAAATGCATGTTGGATTTTGTCAAATGCTTTTTCTGCATCTATGGAGATAATCATATGGCTTTTGTCCTTGGCTCTATTGATATAATGTATTACATTGATTCATTTGTGTATGTTGAACCATCCCTGCATCCCTGGGATGAATCCCACTTGATCAGGGTGTATGATCTTCTTGATGATCTTTTGCATTCTATTTCCCAGTATCTTATTAAGGGTTTTTGCATCTATGTTCATTAGTGAGATTGGCCTATAGTTCTCCTTTTTGGTTGGGTCTTTCTCTGCTTTGGGGATCAAGGTGATACTTGCTTCCAGGAATGAATTTGAGAGTATTGCTTCCCTTTCAATTTCATTGAAGAGTTTAAACAGTAGTGGCAGCAGTTCTTCTCTAAATGTCTTGTAGAATTCAGCAGTGAAGCCATCAGGGCCCAGGCTTTTCTTAGTTGATAAGTTTTTAGTTATGTTTTCAATTTCATTTGTTGATATTGGGTTGTTTAGAATTTTTAGATCTTCTTCATTCAACTTTGATAATTCATATGTATCTAGGAATCTGTCCATTTCTTCTGTGTTCTCCATCTTATTTGCGTATAGGTTCTGAAAGTAGGTATTGATGATCCTCTGGATTTCTGCTGGGTCTGTTGTCATTTCACCCTTTTCATTCCTAATTGGATGGATTTGGGCCTTTTCCTTTTTTTTTCTGACAAGGATGGCTAAAGGTTTGTCAATTTTGTTGATTCTTTCAAAGAAGCAACTCTTGGCTTCATTGATTTTTTGTATTGTTCTCTTCGTCTTCATTGCATTGATTTCTCCTCTGATCTTTATAATTTCCTCCCTTGTATGAGCTTTGGGGTTGTCTTGCTCTTCTTTTTCTAGAAGCTTGAGGTTCAGCATCAGGTTGTTTAATTGAGCTCGTTCTATTTTCCTAATATGCATATTCACTGCTATGAATTTCCCTCATAAGACTGCTTTCATTGTGTCCCATAGATTCCGATATGTTGTATTGTCATTGTCATTTAATTGAAGGAACTGTCTGATTTCTTCTTCAATTTCCTCTGTGACCCACTGGTTATTCAGAAGTGTGTTGTTCAATTTCCACGTGTTTATGAAATTTTTTGAGTTTCTTTTGCTATGGATGTCCAATTTCTTCACACTATGGTCTGATAATATACAGGAGATAGCTTCAATTCCTTTGCACTTACTTAAACACGTTCTATGTGTGAGTATGTGGTCTATTTTGGAGAATGACCCATGTGCAGCTGAGAGGAATGTGTATTCTGATTTTGTGAGGTGGAATACTCTGTAAACATCTGGTAAGTTCATTTGTTTAAGAGTTTGATTGAGTTCTAGCATTTCATTACTTATTTTTAGTCTAGTTGATCTATCTATTTGTGACAGTGGGGTGTTGAGGTCCCCCACTACAATTGTATTAGTGTATATATGACTTTTCATGTCCATTAGTATTTGTTTTATATTGTTGGGTGCACTAGTGTTTGGTGCATAGATATTTATGATTGTCATCTCTTCCTCTTGGATTCTTCCCTTTACAAGGATGTAGTGTCCTTCTTTGTCTCTCTTAATCAGTGTTGGTTTGAAATCTACTTGATCTGCAAAGAGGATAGCTACTTCTGCTTTTTTTGGGGTTCCTGTTGCATGGAGTATTGTTTTCCACCCTTTAACTTTCATTCTATGAGTTTCCTTTTGAATTAAGTGTGTTTCTTGTATGCAACATATTGCTGGATTTTGCTTCTTGACCTATTCTGCCAGTCTATTTCTTTTGATTGGTGAATTGAGACCATTAACATTGATGGTTATAACTTGAACATATTGACTTGTCATTGCCATGACTTTTTCTTTTAGTTGGGTTCTCCCCCTTTACATTTAATTTCTTGTCACGCCAGATGGGTTCATTCTGCTTTGCTTCCTGGGGTTGTGATCCTCAATATCTGTTCCTAGGATACTGTGTAAAATTCTTTGGAGTGCTGGTTTGGTATTCACGAAGTTCCTAAGGTGCTCTTGGTCATAAAAGTATCTTATTTCTCCATCAATTTTGCAAGGTAGTTTTGCAGGGTACATCAATCTGGGCTGGAGGCTGTTTTCTTTTAGGGCTTGGAATATGTCACTCCAAGCTCTTCTTGCCTTGATGGTTTGTGTTGAGAAGTCTGCTGTGATTCTGATGGGCTTTCCTTTGTATGTGATTTGTTTCTTTTCTCTGAGTGCTTGGAGAACTTTGTTCTTCTGTTGTGTTTCTGGAATCTTAACAATTATATGCCTATGTGTAGATGTTTTTTGATCAAGGCTATTTGGAGTCCTATATGCCTCACTTATCTGTATATCAAGCTCTTTTCTCCTGCTTGGGAAGTTTTCTGCCATTATTTCTGTGAAGAGATTTTTTATGTCATCTCCACTCTCTCCTGTTTCTTCATTGAGCCCACTCAGTCTTATGTTATCCTTCTTTGCCTCATCTAGCAGCTGCTGGATTGATTTCTCATGTTCCCTTATAATTTTAAAGCAAGTTTTCTTTTCCTGGTCACTAATTGCAGTCTTTACTTCTATGGCTGAAATTCTGTCCTCACATGGGCTCATTCTACTGTGTAGACTTTTAGTGGAGTTTTTCATCTCCTGGAAATCTATTTGCATCTGTTTTATGGATTCCATTTGTTTCTTATGTTGGGATTCCATCATGTTCCTGAGCTCCTCTCTAGATTTATTAATCATGTCTTGCACTAGGGGGACAATTTCTCCTGTTATCTGAGAAATTATTTCTGATTTCATTTTTTCTAGATCCCCTTTTGTTTGCCAGTTCAGTGGGTCCAGGTGTTTGAGTATCAGAGTGTTCCATCTCATTTCCCTTTGGGGTTGCTGTAGGTGATGTGGAAGTCTGGTTTTGAGCCTTATTTATGTGTTTTCTCATTTCGACTGGGGCGGGGGTCTGTGAGCTCCTGCAGGGATTACCTCCTCTGAGCTAGGAGAGGTGGGACAGGGGCCAGGAGCAGCGGTAGGGATGGTGACCCAAAAGCCCTTTCATGTGGGCTGGGAGCAGCGGGAGGGATGGTGGCCTGGAAGCCCCTTCCTCTGGACCAGGAGCAGTGGGACAGTGGCTCAGAAGCCCCTAGCTCTGGGCTGGGAACAGCGGGACTCAGTACCTTGGTCTGGTGGTCTGGTGTCCTCTGTGTCTTTGTAGTGTGGAACCAGGTGGCTGCCTGTCTGCAGCGGGCTGATTTGGCGTGTTCCATGCGACGGGGGACCTCGGTAGGGCGTGGGCAGACCTGCCTGTCTGCAGCGGGGTGATTTGGCGTCTCAGGAAGCTTACTTTCATCCTCAGGTTTAATAAATACTATCTAATCCAGCTTTGCTAGCAATAACACTGACTCCTGTGGACTTCTGCCGGACTCCTGTACCTTTTCTTAATTGTGGTAGAATCCATAGAGGGAAAGGGCTGTTCTTAGTAGTCTTGTTATTGTTTTTATAGCAACATATCCAGGCTGCCATAATACTCATCTCCTCTGATTTAGCCTTACACCCCTGAATATATGCCACATAGAAAATGTTAAGTGTTAAAACAGATGCAGATATTGTTTATTTCCAGGTGAAATGGTTGGCAAAATCTTCACAGAAGAGGTGAATAAGCTTATATTGGCAGAAGCATAAGGAGGATTCATGAGTGAGCTGATTGGCAATTCAGAAGGGATCTGATGAGATCCATGGTAAGTTTCCCTAGCCCAGGAATGTTGAGGTTTGGGGAGTAGTCAAATCTGAATGCTGTGGTAGGTTTTTGTTTGAGGCTCTCATGGGAGTTAAAGTAGGAAAAATAAGTGCAGTCCAGTTTTAGCTGGTCTTAGCATTTTTTTTTTTTTTTTTTTTGGTACCCGGGATTGAACTCGGGTCTTTGCGCTTTCGAGGCAGGCAGCGGAACCACTGAGCTAAATCCCCAGCTGGTCTTAGCAATTTTTTTTCATAGTTTAGAATTCTTTATTTTATACAATTCATAATTGTTATAATAGAAAACCAGTAATACAATACAACAAATCTATGCCAATTCAACTTGAATCTTCAGTATAAACACGTTCAACAAAGTCCTTAGATGCAATTTCTTTTGGGTTTACGGCAACACTCTCTGTTATATTGTATGTCTTGTAAATTCCAATAAGTCTGTCAGAAATCTCAAACATTACTTTGAAGGCAAATTATTACGAACTGGGCATTTTTTGTTTGTTCATATATATAAAATGCAACAATGGACACATTTTTAAAATCAAGGGCTGCATCAATCTCACCCATGAAGTAAAGAGGGGTAGGTTTGTAGTGGTGAAGAGCAAATACTAAGGCCAGTGAATTAAATGTTTTCTCTCCTCCTGAAAGGTTGAAGATCTTCCAACTTTTCTTAGGTGGTCGAACACTGAACCTGATTCCTTCAGAGAAAGGATCCAAGCTGTCTACAAGCTCCAGTTCAGCATCCCCTCCCAAAGTAAACATTTGGTAATTTTCTTTTAACTTATTTGTTATTATACAAAAACCTTTCATGAATTCATTAAGCTTTTGTTTTCGAAGATCTTCATATGCCTGTCTAAAATTATCTCTTTCAGAAGTAATTTTATCCAAGTCTGCAACCTGCTGCAAATATAATTCTTCTTTCTTTTTATACTCTGCAATGGCACCAAGGTTTGGTTTCATTTCTTGACACTAGGATTCCAAAAGTGCAATTTGATTTGTTATAGAATCTGGATTCTTAACTGCTTCAAGATCCTCTGGGCTTAGAACAGAAACCTCTTCAACAGGATTATCTTCTATAGGATGCAGTGATATGTTTGAAATCTCTTTTCATCAATATTTTATTTTAGAATTATGTTCAGCAATGTGACCATCTATTTGTTCAAGTTTCAACTTAATACTGAGTGCATCTCTCTGAAGGGCATGTTCATTATCTTGAATAACTTTTAGTTCTTGAAGCAAATTATGATGTTCTTTCTGGATCTCTGGTAAGGACTCCTCTGCAGCATTTGTATTTTTTATGACCTCTGTTGATTTGTCCTCAAGACCTCTTAGTTCTGCTGTTAAGTCATGTACTTCTTTCACAGTATCCCTTATTTCTTTCTCTGTGCGAAACACAGTCCTCTGCCTTTTTAAGATTTCTGTCAGCAGTCTTGATTGCTACTTGGGCTTTAGTAATAGCAGAAGCACATTCATTTAGTTGCTTATTTATTTTATCATTTGTCTTGTTGGGCCTTGAATTTATGGTTATTGATTTCCACAATGATATTGTGTAATTGTTTAACCTTAGCTTCTACTTTACCAGCTTTCTCAGCCACACCATCATATTCTGTTTTGAAAGTACTGACATTTTCTTCTAGAAATTTCTGTTTTTTTTGGTCAGGGGCTGTAGCAAGTACATTAGTTTCAAATTCCTTAAGTTATACACTCAAATATTCTTCTTGTTCCAATAAACCCTGGATGCTTGCAGTAAACTTTTCAAGTATATTCTTCATTTCTCATTCATCATGTCATAACTTAACTACTGCTTCTTCAAGTTGTACTTTTTGTTCTTGGATTTGTGTTGCTTTCTTAGAATCTCTTTGCAACTGTGATTCCATTTTATTTACCTCTTCTTCAGAGATTTCAACAACTGAAGAACCCATTCTTTCTTTCATTACTTTGCTTCTACCGCCAGTCATTGTACCTGACTGTTCTATGATTTGTCCCTGTAAAGTTACCACCCTTCATCTTCTATCTTTTTAATATGCTACTCTTGTAGCTTGATCCAAGTTGTCAGCTACCAGGGTATCTCATAAAGCAAAGTAAAAAGCTTGGAGAATTTCCTCATCTTTTACTTTAACTAAATCAAACAACAGAGAAGTATTTTCAGGAGTTTGAATTTTGGTCATTTTTTTGGCCCAGACTGCCATTTTATCTAACCCCATAAAGGTTGCCACTCCAATATTTTGTCTTTTAAGGAAGTTTACACATTCTTGGGCTGTATCAATAGAATCAACAACAATGTAGTCTAAGGCATGGCAACAGCATGAAATAGCCACATCATATTTTTCATCAATGGCTCCTAGGTCCCCCAGTCTTCCATATATTCCTGGAATCCTGCCAGACTTTTTTTCTTGAATTATTGTATCAAGTACTTTCCCTCTACTTCGATTCATTGCTAAGGAACTCTTTGCTTCCTCAACTTTTTGAAAAGATCATGAACCAAACTTTTGAAGTTCATTTCTTCTTGTGTAAGTTTTTTAAGTTCTTTTTCTTTTGCCTTTAATGCTTGTTCAGTTTGAGGGAGTTTTGCCTCTATACTTCTGATGGCAGCTTTCCTTTCTTTGAGAGTCTCATAAGCAGCAATGAGAGCTTCTTTTGCCTTACTTAATTGAGATACTGTAGTATTATATCGACTGAGGTAGATATCAAGTTCTGACTGGGCTACCTCCATCTTTGAACGTGTTCATTGACAGATTTGTTGAAACCCATAAGTTCTTTCTCTTGACTTTCTTTTTCCTTCTGAAGCCCTTGTGTTTCTTGTATAAGACTATCCATAACTTCCTTTAATTTTTTCTCTTCCCTCTCTTTTTCTTTTTCAAGGGAATTATTTCTAGTTGTTGACTCAGTTATGATGTTCTCACTCTTGGCAGGTATACTTTTAAATTCTTCAACCTTTTCCTTTTCTTTTTGAAGTTGTTTCTCCAGTTTTTAACTTTACTAGTAGCATGCTTTAATTTTTCTCTAACTTGAACATCTTCCAAATCCAGCTGTGTAAATTTTTCTTTATTTTCTTCAATAAATTTTGTAATTTTATTGAGTTTCTTCTCTATATCTTGTACAGCTTTATTCTAAGCTTTCATTTCATTTGACAGTATATTGTTCCTCTCATTGATTTCTTTGGTATCTTCATGAATCTTTTCCTTTTGTATCTCCATTTTAGCAATTCGTTTCTGCAGATCATAAATGTAATACTGACAAACATGATTCTTTTTTCTAAATATTTCATTTTCCAAGGTAAGAAACTCAATGGCTATGTTTTTCTCTTCCTCCAAGGCATCCTTTTCCTTTTCTACCCTTTTAACTCTGTTTAACTTCTCTCCTCTGTGTTCATTTAGTATTTCAACTCTTCGACATAGGACTTTAATAGGTTCATTTAATCATCCACAACCAATTATATCTTCTCAATACTCAAACAAACCCTCATCATGTTCAGTCTGGCCTTTTGGTTTCATCATAGCTATTTGTTCAACTTCGCCCTGCAATATTAAAAATCTATTATGGTCCAAGTCAATTCCATGGCTTTGAAGAAGGTTCCCAACATCCTCAAATGTTTTTTTCTTCCCACTTATGTGATAGACAGAAGTATTGTCTCTTTAGGCCGTTCTGGATACATAGAAATTACTGTTAGGAATCACTTCATAATTATCCCCTTCCTTATCAATTATCTTTTGAAAATGAACTTCTACAGTACAACTCTGAATATCCTCACGTTCATCAGAATTATGTATTAGTACTGACAATTTTTTAGATCTTATTTTTTGTGCTCGATAGCCAAACACAAAAAGCATAGAATCAATAACATTGGATTTGCCAGTGCCATTTGGCCCAATTATACAGGAAAAGTGCTTATGGAAAGGTCCCAGAATTTTTTCCCCAGCATAGGACTTGAAGTTCTGGTTTACAATATGAGTTATCATAAGCCGAGGAGCTCCAGCTTCATTTGTCATTGCTGGAGGTGGGGGTGGAGGAATACTATTCAAAATCTCTTCTAAACTTCGGTTATCAAGTTGCTCACCAGGAGTGTCTGCGGCGGCGAAGCCTGGGCTCGCGGCGCGGCCTCACGGCGGCTCCAATTCCCTGTCGCTGCTGCCGGGGTCTGGGGACGACGCTGTCCCCTTCTTTTTTGCGTCGGGCTGTGGAGGGCTGGGTGCCTTTATGGAGCATGGCCGCTGCAGGACAGTTCACTCAGACCAGGGCTGGAAACAGTTAAACAAGCGCACCCCCTCCCCTCTCTCACCGGTGTTTTGGCTCTGGGTCCTTCACTCAAAGATGATCTTAGCATTTTAATAATGTAAAGCACAATTTTGAAGGCATAACATATTAATTAATCAGTTTGGAAATGATTCCTGAAGTCTGCAACTAGGAGACAATTATTACGTATTTCTAAAACCTCTGAGTGTTTTGTCTGGTTTTTTTTCCCTGATTACTCATAGTAGGACACGCAACCCCCCGATAGACTTTTACAATATTTTATTTTATTTTTATTAGTACATGTTTCCAGCACATAATGTGTGTACATTCCTTGTGTGGAGCTGATGCATGTGTGACACATCTTAATTCCTTTTTAAATCTCCCTTCCTTCCTTTCTCTCCCTGCCCACTCCATCTCTTGGGCTCCTTCTCATTTGAGAAACATCTTCCTACTTCCTATTATTTATCTTTTATTTTGCTCCGTATTTATAATTTTAGAAGCATTCAGAGCTTTTTATCCACCACTCAGTGACTTTCACATCCAGTAAAGCTGACTTGCTGCTGTCTCTAACCTCTATTTTGAAGAACTGTAAAATAATATCGTAATTATACTGTGAAGCCAAACACGATTGCCATTAATTTCAACATCTCATTGAGTTCCTAAGTCAGTTATATCAATAGTATGAGTCAAAAAGATTATATGATATTATTAAGGAATTAACATTTCAACATTTCACAAATTATTTCCTTGGCATGCTATCAACTTTCTTATTTTCTATGAACCTTGTAAAACAAGGTATCCATTTTTAATTTTCTTAAATAAATAATTGATATACTAAATTTACAATTAATTAAGGCAGGCTGGACAGATTTGCCTAAGGATCCAAAATACTTTATGATAAGGAAAGGACTGAGACTCCTGTTAAAAGATATTTTTTAGACTAAGATAAAATCCTGGAAGAGAATGGGAAACCTCTTCTACAGACATAAAAGTTAACTAATGTTCATGTTGGAGACCCTGGGTTTGATTCCCAGGACCAAAAACATGCAAAAATTAACTCAAGTAAAGATTTTATTTTATTTATATGTGATAAAACTAGGCAGATCTTATATCCAATTCCAAGAAAATTCAAAAAGCAAAAATGTACATGGAAGAAAGGAATTGAATTGAAAGTGTAGAGATAAAACTGGTTTTCCTACAGAAAAGATATAATATACACTGCTGAAGGAGACAGAATTTGTATGCTAACTAACTCACAAAGAATTATTACAATTGCTCAAAGTGATGAAAGTCTAGAATCTGATCATCCAAATGAATATGTTGTATATAGGCAATGGAATCGTTTACTGGTGAGTCCATAAGAGTTAGAATTCTGGACCAAGAGAGACTATGTAAAGGTGCAAATTTCCAATGATGAATGTCATTATATTGTATACCTAAAATGTACCAATGATTAGAATGAATAATCGATAATGCAAAATAGGAAGAAAAGGTCCAAAGGGGTAGGGGTAGTGGGAGGGGCAGGAGAAAGGAAAGAGGGGAAAGGAAAAATGCTGAGAAATGGAAAAAAATGGAAATAAAGTCTTTGTAAATAGGGAAGGGTGGAGGGGGTGAAGGGAGGGCTAGGAATGGGGAAAAAATAAGAACCAAGATGCATTATGTAAAGGTACATTTCCCAATGAGAAATGTAATTGTGTTGTATACCTACAATGTACCAATAAAAGAATTTAATATAAAAAAAATTTTTTTAAAAATTAAAAAAAAAAGAATTCTGGGAATGCTATTAGTATTTAACAACAGAGCATGGAGCAATTGTTGAATGAAAAAATTGACTTAGGTCAGTTTCCAATGAGTGGAATATTAAAAGAAGACCTGGCTACTAAGTGAGCAATATACTGATTACGGAGTTTCAGTTCAAGTCATCTGTAGTTTACATACTGGTCAGGGAGGATGGGGCACTGGAGCACAAAAGTGAACTCTGAAGACAACCTAAAATAGATATTTTAAAAAAATCTAAAGATTTCTAAAAATATTCTAGATTTCTTTTCTGTTTTTCCTCTCTTCCATTTTCCTCCCACTCACCCCTTTTTTTTTTCTTTTTCTCTCTATTTCCCTTTAATTTTTTTTCGTACTGTTTGTACTTAGTAAAGATTTCAACACTTTGACTATTCTATAGATCTGCATGGCACCAATGATAAATAAGTAAAATTCCAATGATCTCTTACTTGGCCGTACAAGTAGGTAGGCTTTAAAAATAATACACTTGACTGTTAAGAATTCTGATGGTCTATTTGGAAGTTCCTCCCTTTAGTTCCCAAAGTTATGGAATATTCAGAGAAACGTCTAAATGAGAGTTCATTTCCAGCAAATGATACCCCTACACTTATAGCCAGTTACCTGTAGCCTACAGCTAAGCACTGATTTGGAGATGAGGGTTTTGTTTTTTTTAACAACACACGACACAAAAGGCAATTACAGTCCTCCCTCATATCCAGTGAAGTGGTAGATGACATAGAACTGTTACTTAGTAACCATCACACTCTACTCAAATTCCTCCATAATTTAAAAGGCATAAGAATCATCCAAACCTCAAATTCTCCATTAATTTAGCAAATTTGTTATCTAGATAAATCACCTGACAATCTGTTGAGTAAATTAACTAATTAAAATAGTGAATTTAAAATGTATCACATGTAGCAAAAGCTTTTCTCAGAAAAGTTTTCATTTCTATAATGAGTTTTCTAAGTATAAATAATCATATTCAGAATTCAGAAAAACTAGCCTTAACCTGTATAATGGCTGAGTATAAGGTCTCCTTGGATTAAAGCAATCCATTACCAAAAAGGATTAGAGACTTAAGTGTTAGTTTGATCTGAATTTTAGAACTGCTGGAAAGGTAGCAATACTCTAATTTTATACAGTACATTGTATATTAGCAACAATCTGTTTAGACATTTTTCTTCCTGAATCTCAAAAACAAAAGTTTTCATCTGAAAAATGGATCTAAAATGTTGTCGTTATAAATGCAATATGTCTATTTCACAAAGAACATTTCCTAGTATACCATAAAAGCAGGTTATGAACTTATATTTATGATTAGGTTGACTCCATTAAGAATCCATTCAATTTTCTTTGTTTCTGACCTTGAACTAAATAGAAATCCTGAGTGAGAGGTGAGACTGGAAATAGGACAATCATGAATGTGAAAGGAGAGAGTGATTATGGGTTGAAGGGAGTTGGTATAACCTTGAGGTCTCATTAGCTTTATCAGTTAGCAAATTATCCAGTCAAGCTTTTCACAGTAGGGAATCTTGCAAATTTGGTCAACTCTGTTTTGGGCTTTCCTTTGACACTTCTTTTTGCTCTTCTAAGGAGCTTTATACTACTGATATTTTTATATGTGCTTTCATTTCTCCCTTTAATAAAGCACATTTATTCTTTGTTTCATTCCAAGGCAGCGGTGGTTCAAAAAGATTTTGGATAAGATGTTAGAAAGCAGATGGTTTACCCATTATGGACGTATAATGACTTAGACCAATGAAAACAGTGAAAGCTCCATGAGGGTCTCCACAAGTCAGATTCACTGGTATTTGCTTTTACTGAACCCTAAGTATGAAATTCTTGAACACTAAGCCTGGCACAATTGGGGGACAGTCGATATTGTTAATTTTAAAAATATTTAAAAGTAAATACAACTAGTAAGGTGTATCTTTCTATTTCAGTTTCTATAATACACAGCTATCTCCACATAGAGTAGTTTTATTTCTTGCTATAGAGATAATAAGCTTTTAGATAATACTCATAATCAGGATAAAGAGCACTGGGAAATTTCTCATTTGTTGAAAGTGCTTATTAAAATTCTTATGCTCCACTTCAAACCTATTGGACCAGACTCTGTGGATAGGATGGCCCAGGAATTTGCATTCTATCATGATTCTTATTTACTCTAAAGTTTAACATCTGCTACTCAGTGACATGATGTCTTTGCACCAAGCACTAAACTTGGTTCTGTTAACTAAGTTATGTTTAACAGTAGATACAAGAAAAAAAAAGTAGGAAATCTAACTTTTTTTCAAAGATCTCATCTTTTTTTTAAACTCTAATGAGTGTAATTGGACTTCTTTTTAAAATACATTATATTTTTGAGAGATTTGTGCAAGGAGGAAGGTAACAATTATCAAAAAGAGTTCAGGACAATGAGAATTTACATATTTCTGTCTTTCTTCACTGTCCTTATGTCTTAAACACACATTAATACCAAAACAAGTAAATAAATGAATAGTAGTCATAATGAATACCTTAATATAAGTATGTAGGCATTTTAGAAATACATTTTAGTTTAGGTCTTAGCCATGTTATAAGCTGAATGTGTAGACTTGGGTCAGACAGATCATTATTCAAAGTGGGAGTTGAACTTGATCACTATTTTCAAACTCTGGTCCTGTCCTCAATTGCCCCCAAATATGGGCAAGTAAAAATCAAGTATGCAGGGTCCCAGGCTTCTGTTTTTACCTTGATCAAAACATTTTATATTTATGCTAGCTATTTTGGGGGGTCCACAAAGAGTAAATTTGAACAAACAACCCAGTGTATAATATAAACTTTATGGGTTAGATTCTGATTTGGATTCAAGTTTGAAGAAACACGTCTAGATTTTCTTAAGTACTTAAAAAGATCAAGGAGCCTCATGCTAACATGAGGGAGACTGCATTTCTTTTGTTTCAGAGTAGAAGGAGAAATTTTGTTCTGTGTAACAAAATTGGTATAAAATGAGGGCTTCTATGTCACAAATTACTCTGATGGGGACATTCATCCACTTTGAAAGCCAGACTTACACACTTGGAGAGGCACCAAACTCATCTACTTCACACGTATGTGTTCTTGACAAAGTTATTCATCTCTTGCCTAAGACATAATTTACAAAAGCATAAAACAAACCCAGAAGTATTAATATGTGCCTTTACCTCTTACATAGGGACTTTTTAATAGTAAGTGATCATAGTAACCTTGCAATCACTTCATGACAAAAAGGTGTTCTCTGTACTAGCACAAAAGTGAAGATTATGATTGGATTGTGATAATAAGAAACCACCTAACCAAAAATCCCCCCAAATAAAAATAAGTTAAAAACCCCAGGGAAATTTTCATGTGAAAATTTTCATGTCAGTTTCTAAAGGGAACCTAATCTAGACCAAGGGTTGATTCCTAGGATTCAGTGTAACCTTGACGTCCTCAGTTCTTTGATCTTTCCCTGAACTCTTCCTCAGTAGTATCAAAGATAATTACACTCCTCTATGATCTCAACTTTAGTAATCCCATGCTCATTTCAAATCTTCAATTCATCACTACCTTCAACTTAGGCTGGTCACATATTTCACTGTCCTTTAGCCCTTAGCTCCAGCATGTCTTGACTTCCATTTAGACCCAACTTTCCATCAATATAACACTTTGTTGCATGCATTTTTGCTTTTTTTTTTTTTTTTTTTTTTTTAGGTTCTAGGGATTGAACACACGTTGTTTGTACTGAGTGATATCTCCAGCACTTTTTAACTTTTTAAGACAAGTTCTTGCTAATTTGCTATATTGCCCAGGGTGGGCTTGAAATTGTGATTCTCCTCCCCCAGCCTCCCAGAGTGCTGAAATTTACAGGTGTTTGCCAGCAGGCCTGGCTGCTGCATGGATTTTTAACTCTCTCATCCCTTTCTGAATCAAAGGCCTGCTTTCATTTTTCAATGAAAAAATCCATCCCTGGTAAAGCTTTCTTCCAGCACTAAGTTCTTCCAGTAACTAAGAAACACTTAAGTATGCTTATTAAAACCACTTTAAATATATGATTACAAACTCCTAGTTGAGTTGGAAAGCTTACAGCATCATCCCTTTCAACCCTGTCCCATACTGTTTCAGACCATATATAGCTGAGATTAAATTCAATTGCACGTAACAGAAACCTGATGATAGATGTTCTCACATAAAGCACAAGAAGGTAGAGCATGCCTTCTCTGGCAGTTCCACAAAATCCTTAGGGATCCAAGAACCTTCCTTTCTTCTCTGCCATGCTTAGCAAGTGGTTTCTGTCCTGTAGGTGACTAATATGGCTGCTGGAATGTCAGTCATGACCTCTGAGTTCCCATGAGCAGACAGAAGAAAGGCAATCAACAAATGAGGAATGTCTAAGCTGAGGCATTCCCCTTTATAGACTCTTCCTGGTGGTCTCACGACATTTCTGTATACTTCTCATTTGCCAAAATTTAATTAATTGTTAATACTCAGCTAACTGCAAGGGTGGATTGAAAAATGCAATCTTTCATCTGGGTAATAGGGCCCAGAAATAAGGGTTCTCTTACCAAGGAAGAAAAGGAGAATGAATGTTGAGTAATATATTTTGCCATATGTATTTTCTTCTCTCCTCAAAATTTCAACATCTCCTCCTATCCCCACTAAGATCTTACTTTTTAAATTGAGGAAATAGAAGCACTTGGAAGGGAATATCCACATATTTACACTAGTAGATTAACTTATCTACTTTCATTTGTAGATCTTTTAAAAGCTGTCTTTCCATTTCTGTGCTTCTGTTGAGAGATAGTTTCTCAAAAAACATGTCTATTGTTTAGTCCTTTGGCTCCCACTCTTACTAGAATCCAGTTCAGTTAGGCCTCTGTCTTTTGAAACAATTGCTGAGATTACTAGTGCCCTCTGGGTTGGCAAATCCAGTGGCCCTCATCATCTCCCTTGACAAATCCTCACCTTCTTTGGTTCTCACCTTACTGACATAGTTCATCACTCCTCCTCCTAGAAAACCTTTCATCTCTTGCCACTCAGCACACTACAACCTCTTGATTTTCCATCCACCTGTCTGGCTACTCTGTCCCCATTCTCTTTGCTGAATCCTTTTCATCTGTATGTCCTCTCACCATCTCCATTTGAATGTCTAAGAAACATCTTAAATTTTGGGTGCCCCATACTAAATCTTTCTATTTAAGTCTTCTCAACTTTCAGCCTTCCTCAGCTCAGTTGGTGGCAACTCTATCATTACTGTTTCTCTGGCCAAGAACTTGGAAGTCATCATTGTTTATTCTCTTTGTTTCATATCCCACATCTTATCAGTAAAGCCTGTTGGCTCCACCTTCAAAACAAACCCACAGCTGACCATTTTTATTACCTCTACTTCTAATAGCCTAGATCAAGCTTCATCTTTTGTCACTGAGCCCACTGTAACCTCACTCTATATTCCTTCCCTCATCATAGCATTTTTTTCTTAATATAGCAGCCAAAGTAAACCTTCAACAATATAAGTTAGATCCCATCTCTCCTCTGCTAAATATTCTCTAACAAATTCCTACCTCCTTAGAATAGGACCAAACTTCCTAGCCTCTGAACACAACCTACTAAGTCCTACAAGACCTGGTCCCTGCTGTCTCTCCAACCTCACCTCATCCCGCTGTCCCTGGGCTTCATTATTTTTTAGTCACACATACTTCTTGCTATTTCTCAAGCATATCAAATTCATTTTTACCCTAAGGCCTGTGTACTTATAGAATCTACTGTCTGGAATGGTCTTCCTTCAGTTATACATAAAGATGTTATGTTATTTAATGTCTGCTCAAATGTCATCTTTTCCGAGACCTTGTTCCTATCATTTTATGTAAAGTAGCATTTTCTTTTGCTTTTCTGTCACTTTTGCCTGCTTTCTTTTTGCATATCCTTGAGTGTCACTGGGCAGATTTGTTGTATATTTATTTGTTTATGGTCTGGCTTTCTTTTCTAGAACATAAATCTCAGTAGAAGAAAGATATTTTCTGTCTTTTTTTCACCTCTGTATTTCCAATATGTGGAACAGGTGCCTGGCATACAGTTGGCATTCAATAAATATCTATTAAATAAATGACTTCTCTTAGAGACCAACCTATATATCTAAAGTTATGTTGAATATCACTTAAATTTCTTTGAGAGGAATGGCAGACAAGTTGTGTTTGATCATAAATTAGTTCCTTTAAAGGTGTTTGTAAAAGCTGCCTATGCCCCTTGGGATGATTTTCATGCTTGAGGATTGTGAAGATTTAGGGTAGGAATAAAGAAGGAGGTGTGAAAGCCAGGGAGTGATTCACAGCCTCCCATCTGGAATCCTTTTGCAATCTCCATGCCCTCCACAGAACTTTTTCCAGAAAAGAAGATACATACAAATCAAGAATAAACTGTTGGTCTGGGGATTTAGTTCAGTGGTTCTGCCACCTGCCTCACAAGCTCAAGGTCTGGAGTTCGATCCATGGTACCAAAAAAAAATAAAGAATAAACTGTTGAAGAAGATCTGGTGCTTCAGGTATTGGGTACATTTATTCTTTCACTATGGCAACCCAAAGATTCTCATCATCTGGGAATCCACCATGCTGTGAGTCTTACTGACTGCAGGTTGTTATCTTATATCATAGAAGCTAAAAAGCCCCAGGTTGTCTTGCCTCTTCAGTTACCTTGGTTCTTTTCATTTTACTAGCTTTGTCCTCCAGGTTTTTGTGGATTCTGTGATCACTTCTCTTAATTTCAATAAATTATCTTTTGATAAGGACAACAAGAATCAGATTCTGTTCCTTGTATTCAACAACTCTTAATAGGCCAGTAACTTCAAAATCAAACAAAAAAAAGTTTGTATGAGAACAACATGGTAACTTTTGTATAAATTCTCTATTATATGCAAACTAATGTATGAAGTATAAATGGGCTATATGGTATGGGATTTTTTTACATCTTAATAGTTGTGATGCTTATTTTATGCCCCTTGGGCTAAGCCATGGTACCCTGATATCTGATCTGGTACAGACTGTCTTTGGGCTCTAAAGGTAATTCTCTGGCTTTTCAGACTATTGACCTACCCTATGGATTTTGGATTTGCTAGCCTCCACAATCACATGAACTAATTTCTAAAAATAACTCCTTCACTTTTCCTCTATCTCTCTGTGCCTGTCTCCCCCTGCCCTTTCTCCATCTATACATATCCTATCAGTTCTATTTCTCTGGAGAGCTGTGGCTAATACAACAGAGAAAGTGAATACAGTTCAAGCTGGCCTTGAACTCACTGTTTAGCCCAGGCTGGCCTTGAACTTGCTGAGATCCTCCCACCTCAGCCACCCAAATGCTGAGATTACAGGCACTTGCTACCACATCTGGCCACGGGCAAAGATTCTTCTGGGAGAAAAACCTTCTAGTACTGCAGTGAAATGACCTATTTCCTGCCTAATACCCCTTCTCAATGGGTCTAAAGATTGTTTTATTATTGTCAAGTCAGGGAATATCAATTTACATGCAGCCATGTCTCCTAGACCACCTTTTACAAGGGTACAAGATAGGAGATATACTCAGAAACAACCTCATAAGCCAGGTGTGTCCATCTGGGGATATTGTTTTCCTAGTGGTCGGGGGTTCAGGGTGGTTGTATATTGGAAGAGATCTTAGTCTAAGCAATTGCAATAAGGTCATTGAATCTTTTTTTTGTATTAAATTCTTTTATTGGTACATTGTAGGTGTACAACACAATTACATTTCTCATTGGGAATTGTACCTTTATATAATGCATCTTGGTTCTTATTTTTTCCCCATTCCTAGCTCTCCCTTCATCCCCTCCACCCTTCCCTATTTAGAAAGACTTTATTTCCATTTTTTCCATTTCTCAGTATTTTTCCTTTCCCTTCTTTCTTTTCCCCTGCCCCTCCCACTACCCCTACCCCTTTGGACCTTTTCTTCCTATTTTACATTATCGATTATTCATTCTAATAATTGGTACATTTTAGGTATACAATATAAGGTCATTGAATCTTTATGGCTAATACTGGAAATAGACTTAGGAGGAGATCCAACATGGCTGACTAGAAGAGATGTTGTGTCAGAGATACTCAGAGAAAATTCACCAGAAATACGGGTACTCTGAAAAGGGGGAGGCATTCATACATGAAATGGAAAATTAATCTGAAAGATGATATTTATATCTATATCTAAATACATATCTGGATCATTGAAAAGGGGAAGTTGTGCCACCACAGATGGTCCACGCCACCCACTCCTGCTTCCTGTGGGAAGCAGCCACCATGAGGGTGTCCCAAATAGCCCAAGGGAACAAGCTATCACTGCACAGGCCAGACTCCTGGGACAGACTCTATGTATACACTGGGCCCTTCTCCCCATCACCCTCCTTTGGCCCCAAACACTGGTGAATGCTGCATCCCATGGCATCCTCTCTGAAGCTCACCACGGGCAAGGAAACATGGGAAAACAGGGCAACAAAAGGCCCCCAAGGTTTCCTAACTCTCTCAAAGCAGATCCAGGGGGCAATGACAGTGAGGGAAGCAAACACAGGTAGGAGGGCTTTATGAATTGATTAAAGAAGAGTTAAAGAAACTCAGCGAGTTCAAAGAGGAAACGAGCCCCCAAATAATGAATCTATCATACAAACTGATCATTGTAGACATTGGAGAAACAAAAAATTGAAAGAGCTAACCAAAATGGTTCAAAACACGAATGACAAATTTATCAAAGATAAATGAACTCCACGAACAGTTGTCAGGCAGAAATACCCGAAATAAAAATTGTATTGAATTCATAAATTGCAGAAATGACCAAAGTGATGATAGGGTTTTTGAATCAAGAACAAAATGGCAAATTATGATGAATAACTTGGAAAAGCCTTAAACATGATAAGAGAACAGGAAAAATTCACCCAATAGCTGCAAGACCACACTAAGAATGCCATCCTAAGGCTAATAGAAGACAGTACATATGGAATTAAAAATCTGTTTACAGAAATCATAATAGAAAACTTTCCAAGTATGAGTAAAGATTTCAACATACAGGTAAACAAGGCTTACCAAATACCAATTAACTGTGAACAACTAACAAAGAAGCTTCTCACAACACATTTTAAAAAAGTAAAAAACCCAGATGTGCAAAAAAAAAGAGAATCTTAAGAGCTGTCAGAGGAAAGCAAAAAATCATATATAAATGTAAACCTATTAGGATTACAGGAGACTTCTCCACACAAGCTTTAAACACCAGGAAAGCCTGGAGTGAAGTATTTCAAACCTGGAAAGTGAACTTCCAACCCAGATCATATCAATAGACACAGAAAAAGCTTTTAACAAAATCTAACACCCGTTCATGATAAAAACCCAGTAGAAAATAGACATGGACAGACCTTATCTCAATCCAATAAAAGCCATTTATGATATTCCAACAATCAAAATCATATTAAATGAGGTAAATCTGCAATCTTTCCCTGTAAAATCAGGAACAAGACAAGAATGTCTACAATTACTACTCCTGTTCAACATAGTACTTGAAACATTAATCAGAGTAATCAAGCAAGAGAAAGAAATAAAAGAGATACATATAGAAAAGGAAAAAGTCAAATAATCACTATTTGTATATGACAGGGTCTTCTACATAGAAGACCCCCAAAATTTCATCAAGGTATTTCTAGAATTAATAACAAAATTTAGTATTGTAACAGGATGCAAATTAAACACACAAAAATCAATAACATGCCTGTACACAAATAACGAAATCACTGAGAAAGAAATCAGGAAAACAATACCATTCACGATGGCATCAAGAAAAATTAAGGAGGAATTAACCTAACCAAGGAAGTGAAAGACTACAATGAAAACTGCAGTACCCTGAAAAAGGAAATTGAAGAGGACAATAGAAAATGGAAAGTTATCCCTTGTTCCTGGATAGGCAGAATCAGTATGGTCGAACTGGCCATTCTTTCAAAACTGATACATAGATTTAATATAATTTCAATCACAATACTTAGAGCATTCATCACAGAACTAGAGGAAACAATCTTAACATTTTTATGTAATAAGAAGAGACCCAGGATAACAAAAGCAACCCTGTGCAACAAGAGCAAAGCATCACAATGTTGACTTTAAGTTATAGTAAAAGACTACAGTGATAAAAAAAATCATGGTATTGGCACAAAAACAGACATGAGGATTAATGGCATAGAATAGAAGATGCAGAAACAACCCCAGACACATTCGCCCACTTGATCTTTGATAAAGGGGACAAAAATACAGCTCCTTAGCAAATGGTGCTAGGAAAAATGGCTATCTATATGTGGAAGACTGAAGCTAGACTCCTATCTCTCACAATGTACAAAACTAAAACCAAAATGGAAGACAACATAGGTAAAACTCTTGAAGTCATAGTTTTAAAGACAGATAAGTTAATTAGATATCTTGTAGGCAGTTAGACCTGCCCAATACAAAAGACAATAGATAATTAGACAATCTTTACACATTCACTGAAGGTCAGCATTATAAAAAGAAGAAAAGTATTACATTTACTTACTTCCCCTAGAGATAAATAGCAGTGATTGATATTCTAAATAGGTGTCAACCTTCCTAGCCCAATTCCTTTCTGGAAATTCCTTGTTCATTCTATGTAAGCTTGCTATGCAACTTGTTTTCCCATTTGATCCCCCATTTAATCAATATTACCTGGGTGATTGTACTTATACTCTTACTGGTTGATCATAGTTTTGTCCTACCTTATGCCCACCTTGTGATTTTCCCCTGGATCTTATTAGGTGGCTCTAGTTTTATCCTCCTTTTTATCCATCCCACCTCATGGCTTTGGTCTATAAAACACCCCTGGGAAATGGAGTCCCAGGCAATCCAATTTCTAGTCCCCTTACTGTATCTCTTAGACAGAAGGTATTTTCTCTGAATAAATTTTTCCTATTCTTAACTTCCATTGTTCCTAGAATTCATTCTTTGATTTTAGAGAACACAAACTCACATTTTAGATATCTAGCAGGTTGTGAGTTATAATATTTCCCATGTTTGGATTATTTTTGCTTATTTGGATTACTCACTGCCCTGCATTATGTTTGGATTATTTGCTGTCCTGTATCAATAGACGTGGGTAAGGACTTTCTGAATGGAACTTTAATTGCACAAGAAATAACAGCAAGAGTCAATAAATGAGATTATATCAAATTAAAAAGCCTTTGCACAGCAAAGTAAACAACCAACAGAGTGAAGAGACAACCTACTGAATGAGAAAAGCTTTTGTCAGCTTCTCTTTCATCAGATGACCAAGTGTCAGGTAAAAAGGCCAAAAACCAAGACCAGACCAGGCCACAACAAGCCTTTATTAGGGGAACAGATCTGCTGGGCTGTCTCTGAACAAAGGGGAGACATAAAGCAATATGACCAGGACAGTAAGTGCCTTTTATAGGAGTGGTGGGGGGTTGTAGGAGCTGAGGTGGGGTTGAGTGAGGTAATGACTAGGGAATGGAGGAGCCGGTGATGTCACTAGGTGGTAGGAGGTGAGCAAGTATTAGGTTACTCTGTAGGTGGGAACAGGGGCATGCTGGGAAGAAGGGTTTGTTCTTTGGTGGGAGCAACCATCTTGGTGTGACATCACACAGGGGAAGGGACAAGACACAATAGGAAGAGGGCAGCTACTATACATAATAGCTGCTGAGGTAGTGGGAGACCTATCACTAAGGAGCATAATGTAAATTTTTTCATAAAGGTGCAGAAACCTGGGTGTATAATGCCCATGTATGTATTTAGAATATTTCTCATGATGAATTATTAATTTTAATTTTATGAGTTTTATTATGTAAAACAATGGCTGCTTACCAGGAAAAAATATCAGAAAATAAAATATTGAATTTTTAATATTTATCAAGTGTTTATAAAGAAGCATCAAAATTTTCCACATCAACTGTTTTTGGTATACAAAGTCTAAAAAAACCCAACAGAAATAAAGTTCTATATGAGCTACAATGAAAATACCAATAACACTCTACAAAAAATAATTTTTACTTGAATTATTACACTTAAGGCAATCTTTACACATGACAACAGCATATTCGATACATACATATTGCTTGCACTGACAGCACATGTGTTTTGCTTTCCCGGCCTTTTTGTAGGACATATTTGACATCTTGTTGGTTTTGCTGTTTTGTCAGGAGGTTCTTATTTTATTATACAATGTGTGGTTAATGGGGATATAAAATATCAATAAAATAAATTCTTAATATGTATTTTAGAATATTAGAATGAACATTAGCATTTTCACATTAGCTGTGTACTTGCTTACAAAACCTAAAAGATAACATCAGAAATAAATTCCTATATGAACTACAATGAAAATACCAATAGAACTCTACAACAAAAATAATCTTTGCTTCAACTGGTCATATCTATGGCAGTCTTCACACATGACAATTGCATGTTCCACACACATGTCTTGCTTACACTGATAGCACATATGCTTAGCTTTCCTTTTCTACGTGACAGGCTGCTCTTGTCACTTCTCTTTTCTTCCAGTTTTGTTAGAAGCTTCTTATTATATTGTATAATGTGCACTTAGCAGGAAAATAGGGTATCAATAAAATAAAATATCAAATATGTTATGAGTACTTAGAATAGACATCAACATCTTAACATTAGCTGTTTACTTGCTTACAAAACCTAAAGGATAACATCCAAAATAAATACCTATGTGAGCTAGAATGTAAATACAAACAAATCTACCATAGAAATAATCCTTGCTTCAAAAGTCAGACTCAAGGCAGACTCACACATGAAAACAGCAGCTCCATACACAAGTATCACTTACCCTGATAGCACATAAGTTTTGTTTTCTTTTTTTTCCTTAAATTCTTTTATTGGTACATTTTAGGTAAACAATACATTTGTATTTATCATTGGGTGCTTGTACCTATACATGATGTATCTTGGCTCTTATTTTTTTCCCCATTACCTGTGCACCCTTCACCCCGTCCACCCTTCCCTATTTACATAGACTTTGTTTCCATTTTTTTTCTCGTAATTTTTTCCTTTTCCTCCTTTCCTTTCCCCTTCTCCTCCCACCACCCCTATATGTTCTGTTTTCTTGTCCATTCTTGTAGGGCACAGATGACATCCTTTTGGTTTTCCTGTTGTCCTAGTAGGTCTTTGTGATACTGCACCTCCCTGTTCATTTGTCAGCTCAACAGTGTGCTCCACAATTTTTTTGCATAGTTCCCTGAGCAGAAACATTTTTTTTTCCTCTGCTGTAAATGATCTCTTATGAATTCCAGTCCCAATGCTCTAAGAAAATTTCTCCATAGTATTTTGCACTTGTTATTTTCTTTGTAAACTATCAAACTATTTATGTCACATATGTTTAGGATTAAATAAAATAACCACTAGTCAACGCTTTGTGTTTGAAGTTGTCACATAACTCATCAACAGCATCTACTCCACTTTTGGTTTTGTTGTAGAAAGTTTCCATTACATGTTCTGTTTTGTTGAGATTTCCCTAACATTTGCATCATGGTGCAATGTTGACATCAGCAGGACTAGTTTTTTTTTTTTAGTACCGGGGATCGAACTCAGGTCCTTGTGCTTGTGCAGCACACTGTGAAACCACTGAACTAAATCCCCCACCATCTTTGATTGGTAAATTAATTTTATTGGTACATTTTAGTTATGCAATATAATGACATTCATCATTGGAAATTTGCACCTTTATATAATCTCTCTTGGTTCTTATTTTTTCCCCATTCCCCTGTCCTCTCTTCACCCCTCCATTTCTCCCTATTTATAGAGACTTTGTTTCCATTTTTTCATTTTCTCATATTAATTGCATTCCCTTCGTTCTTTTCCCCTACTTCTTCCACTTCCCCTTCACCTTTGCCCCTTTTCTTCCTATTTCACATTATCTACTACACCTTTTAGGTCTTATGTACACTTTCAGTTTCTCACACTAGAGAAACTATTTGGTATTTTCACATGTGTGTCCTATTTATTTTACTTAAGAGTATTGCCTCAATGTGCATCCATTTAGCTATAAATGTCTCTAATTTCTCATTTTTTAAGGCTGAATAGTACTTCATTTTATAAAAAAACCCCACATTTTCTTTATCCAGGCTCCAGTTGATGGACAAATGGGCTGCTTCCAAGTTTAAGCTATTACAAATTCTGCTGCTCTGAACATGGATGCACTTATATCACTGTGGTATGATTCTTTTAATTCTTTGGGGAAAATACCCAGCAGGGGAACAGCTGGGGCAAATGGGACTTCCAGTCCCAGTTCTTTGAGGTATCTCCATACTGATTTCCACAGTGGTTGCACCAGTCTACACTCCCACCAACAGTGGAACAGGGTTCCTCTTTCCCCACAGCCCCACAAGCATTTGTTATTGGTTGATTTCATGATAGCAGCCATTCTTTCTGGGGTGAGGTGGAATCTCAGTACATTTTCATTTGCATCTCTTGAATGACCAATGATGTTGAACATTTTTTCATATGTTTATTTACTAATTCTACTTCTTTGTCTGTGAAATGTCTGTGAATTTCAGATGGCCATTTTCGGATTGGATCTTTAAATTTGGGAGATTGGATTTTTTTAAGTTCTATACGGATTCTCGATAGTAGACCTTTGTCTGAGGAACAGCAGGTGAAATTTTTTCCCCATACAGTGGGTTGTCTCTTCACACTGGTGGTGGTTTCTCCTGCAGTGCAGAAGATTTTTAGTAAGAAGAGATCCCACTTATTGATTGTTTGTACTAGTTCACGGTCATCTGAGGTTTTGTTCATACAATCTTTTCCTACACCAATGTCTTCAAAAGTTGTACCTGGGGTCAGAGATTTAGCTCAGTGGTTCCGCCGCCTGCCTCGGAAGCGCAAGGACCTGAGTTTGATCCCTGGTACCAAAACAAAACAAAAGTTCTACCTAAACTCTCTTCCACTAGTTTAGTGTTTCTATTTTAATATTTAGATCTTTAATTCATTTTGATTCTAGTTTAGTGCATGGTGAGAGATATAGGTCTAGTTTTAGTCCTTGGCAAGTTAAAACCCAATTCTTCCAGGACCATTTATTTAAGAGGCTATATTTCCTCAAGTGAGAGTGTTTGGCTCCTTTGTCAAAGATGAGATGGCTGAGTGTGTCTGGAGTTGTTTCTGCATCTTCTAATCTGTTCCACTGGTCCTCAGGTCTGTTTCTTTGCCAGTACCATCCTGTTTTTATCACAGTAGCTTTATAGCAGTTTGAAGCTTGGTGTTGTGATACCCCCTGCCATGTCTCCGTTACCTAGAATTGCTTTTGTTATTCTGGGTCTCTTCTTGTTCCAAATGAATTTTTGGATTGTTTTCTCAAGGTCTGTGAAGCATGCTACTGGAATTTCAATTGGGATTGCATTGAATCTATATAGCAGTTTTGGAAGTATGGCTATTTTCACTATGTTGATCCTTCCTACCCAGGAGCAAGGGATGTCTTTCCATTTTCTAATATCATCTTCAAACTCTTCTTTGAGTGCTCTAGCTTTCAGAGAAGAGGTCTTTGATTTCTTTTGTTAGGTGGATTCCTAGGTATTTCAGTTTTTTGGATGCTATTTTGTTTTATTTATTTATTTATTTATTTATTTATTTATTTATTTATGGTACCGGGGATTGAACTCGGGTCCTTGTGCTTGTGGGGCAGGCAGCGGAACCACTGAGCTAAATCCCCGGCCCTTGGATGCTATTGTGAAAGGAATTGTTTGCTGTATTTTTTTCTCAGTGAGTCTGTTGTTTGTGTAGAGGAAAGCTATTGATTTTTGTGTGTTGACCTTGTATCTAGCTACTTTACTGAATTTGGTTATTAAGTGTAGAAGACTTTTGGTGGAGTTCTTGGGATCTTCTATATAAAGTATCATGTCCTCTGGAAATAATGACAATTTGACTTCTTCATTACCTATCTTTATTCCTTTTATTTCTTTCTCTTGTCTAATTGCTGTGCCTAATTTTTCCAAAACTATATTGAACAGGAGTGGTGTTAGTGGACATCCTTGTCTTGTTCCTGATTTTAGTGTGAAGGATTTCAGTTTTTGACCATTGAGTATGATATTGGCTGTTGGTTTTTCATAGATGGCTTTTATCAGATTAAGATAGAGATTGTCTATTCCAATGTTTTGTAGGATTTTTATCACAAATGCGTGTTGGATTTTGTCAAATGCTTTTTCTGCATCTACTGAGATGATCATATGGTTTTTGTCCTTGGCTCTCTTTATATAGTGCATTACATTGATTTGCATATGTTGAACCATCCCTACATCCCTGGGACGAATCCCACTTGGTCAGGGTGTATGATCTTGATGATCTTCTGCATTCTCTTTTCCAGTATCTTATTAAGGATTTTTGCATCTATGTTCATTAGTGAGATTGGCCTATAGTTCTCTTTTTCTGTTGGGTCTTTCTCTGCTTTGGGGATCAAGGTGATGCTTGCTTCGAGGAATGAATTCGGGTGTATTGGTTCCCTTTCCATTTCATTGAAGAGTTTCAAGAGCAGTGGCAGTAGTTCCTCTCTAAACATCTTGTTGAATTCAGCGGTGAAGCCATGAGGACCCACACTTTCTTTCATTGGTAAGTTATTAATTACATTTTCAATTTCATTGATATTGGGTTGTTAAGAATTTTTAGGTCTTCTTTGTTCAACTTTGGTAATTCATATGTATCTAGGAATCTGTCCATTTCTTCTGTCTTTTCCATCTTATTGACATATAGGTTCTGGAAGTAGGTATTGATGATCCTCTGGATTTCTGCTGGGTTTGTTGTCATTTCACCCTTTTCATTCCTAATTGCATGGATTTAGGCCTTTCCTTTTTCTGACAAGGTTGGCTAAAGTTTTGTCAATTTTGTTGATTCTTTCGAAGAACCAACTCTTGGCCTCATTAATTTTTTTGTATCGTTCTCTTAGTCTCCATTGCATTGATTTCTCCTCTGATCTTTATAATTTCCTCCCTTGTATGAGCTCTAGGGTTGTCCTGGTCTTCTTTTTCTAGAAGCTTGAGGTGCAGCATCAGGTTGTTTAATTGGGCTCCCTATGTTTTCCTAATAGGAGTACTCACTGTTATGAATTTCCCTCATAAGGCTGCTTTTATTGTGTCCCAGAGATTCTGATATGTTGTATTGGCATTGTTGTCTAATTGTAGGAACTGTCTGATTTCTTCTTTAATTTCCTCTGTGACTCATTGGTTATTTAGAAGTGTGTTGTTCAGTTTCCATGTGCTTATGAAATTCTTGAAGTTCCTTTTGCTATTGATCTCCAATTTCATCACAGTATGGTCTAATAATATACAGGGGATAACTTCAATTGCCTTGCACTTACTTCAACATGTTCTATGAGTGAGTACGTGGTCTATTTTGGAGAACAACCAGTGTGCAGCTGAAAAAAATGTGTATTCTGATTTTCTAGGTTGGAAGACTCTGTAAACATCTGGTCAGTTCATTTGTTCAAGAGTTTGATTGAGTTGTATTTCGTTGTTTATTTTTTGTCTAGTTGATCTATCTACTTGTGACAGTGGAACATTGAAGTCCCCCACTACTATTGTATTAGTGCTTATTTGCTTTTTCATGTCCATTAATATTTGTTTTATACAGTTGGGCACATTAGTGTTTGGTGCATAGATGTTTATAGTTGTCATCTCTTTTTCTTGGATTGTTCCCTTTACAAGGATGTAGTGTCCATGTTTGTCTCTCTTAATCAGTGTTGGTTTGAAATCTGCTTGATCTGCAAAGAGGATAGCTACTCCTGCTTTTCTTCAGGTTCCTGTTGCATGGAGTATTGTTTTCCACCCTTTAACTTTCAGTCTATGAGTATTTTTTAATTAAGTGTGTTTCTTGTATGCCATATATTTTTGGATGTTGATTCTTGACCTATTCTGTCAGTCTATTACTTTTGATTGGTGAATTGAGATGATTAACATTGATGGTTATAACTGATATGTAGTGACTTATCCTTGTCATGACTTTTTCTTTTTGTTGGATTTTCCCCCTTTGCATTCAATTTCTTGTTGCACCCAATGGATTCATTCTGCTGTGCTTCCTGGGGTTGTGATCCTTGTTGTCTTTTCCTAGGATATTGTCTAGAATTTTTTGGGGTGCTGGTTTGGTATTCATGAATTTCCTAAGGTGCTCTTTGTCATGAAAGTATCTCATTTCTCCATCAAAGTTGAAAGATAGTTTTGCAGGGTACATCGATGGGTTGGAGGCTGTTTTCCTTTAGAGCTTGGAATCTTTCACTTCAAGCTCTTCTTTCCTTGAGGGTTTGCATCGAGAAAGAAGTCTGCTGTGATTCTGGTGGGCTTTCCTTTGTATGTGATTTGTTTCTTTTCTCTAACTGCTTGTAGATCTTTGTTCTTCTGTTGAGTTTCTGGAATCTTAACTATTATATGCCTATGTGTAGTATTTTTGATTAAGGCTAGCTGGAGTCCTATATGGCTCACTTATCTTTATGTCAAGTTCTTTTCCCCTGCTTGGGAAGTTTTCTGCCATCACTTCTGTGAACAGTTTTTTCCTGTCATCTGCACTCTCCCCTTTTTCTTTGTTGACTCTGATCAGTCTTATGTTATTCTTCTTTGCATCGTCTAGCAGCTGCTGTGTTGATTTCTTGGAGTCCCTTTATATTTTTAAGAAATTTTTCTTTTCCTTTTCCCTAATTGCAATGTTATCTTCTATATCTGAAATTCTGTCCTCATATTGACTCATTCTGCTGTGTACATTTTTAATTGAGTTTTTAATCTCCTAGAAATCTGTTTGCATGTATTTTATGGATTCCATTTGTTTCCTACGTTGGGATTCCATTGTGTTCCTCAGCTCCTCTATTTTTTCAGTCTGTGTCTTCTCCAGATTTATCAATCATGTCTTGCACCATGGGCACAATCTCTGCTATTATCTGAGAAATTATTTCTGATTTCATTTTTTCCAGATCCTCTTTCATTGCCAGTTCAGCAAGTCTAGGTAGTTGAGTACCACCTTGTTCCATCTCGTTTCCTTTTGTGGTTGCTTTAGGTGATCTGGAAGTGTGGTTTTCAGGCTTGTTTATGTGTCTTCTCATTTGAAGGTGGCGTGGTTGTGTGCTTCTGGTGTCCGTGCTGCTCATCTCTTTGGTGCTGTGGTGGGGCTCTGCTCTTTTGCACTGAGTGTGGTGGTATGGCATCCTGGATGGCTTTTCCTTGGCACTGGGGGCAGTGGTAAGGCATCCAGGAAGGCTCCTCCTCGTTGCTGGGGGTAGCTCTGTTCCTTGGTACTGGGGGTGGTGTTATGGCAGACAGGAAGGTTCCCAGTTTGTTTTTCTTTGCCATATACAAGGCCAATGTAAATCTTTCTGAAATGTAAAGATTGTACTATACATTTTCTGTTTTGAAATTGCAACATTTCATTTGGAATTTATGCTTTTCCTTGTGTACCATTTGTTGGTCAACTAGTGCTGTGTTAGCAAATGTAACATTGATTGAAAACTGTTAAACCACTTGTCAAATGTTACATTCTGATTAATTTGGGAGATGGGAATAACAAGTCTGTTCACACCATCAGTTTATTACTATACAAGTAAGGACCTGGTGGCTGAGTGCCAGGAAAAATTTTTAAATTGAAATAATAATTCTTCTCATCTACAAGGGTAAAATTTTTATGAGATATTGTGACCCATTGCTTTTCCATAAGTCTTTTAGATTTCTGCAATTACCATGAGAAATCTCTGCTAAGTACAGCAGACCAATGAATGCTTTCTGTTCAGATAGTAGTGAGGTATCATAATAAATGCAGTTTTGAATTTAACTATTGGTGCATATGTAATGTTTCATTTGTATTTCCTATCATCCTATAGCATTTCATCGGTTACAATTTCTGACATTGAATGGCAGTGCTGGCATTCTCTCCAACAGGTTTCACCCCCACCAAGATCCTCACTATAGTTTCAGACCTTTTTTCAACAATTGGATTGTTCCATTTGGTTACATGACCATTTTGCAATATTTTGACTAGTCAAATATGCACTCCCATTGCTGTTTTCTTCATCATCTGAATCAAGGAGGCCTGCATTTGCTGTGTTTGTATCAGTGAATTCTTGCTCCATTTCACTGTTACAAGAACTTTGAATCTCTCTCATGGCCATTAAAGTCATTATCATCTTCATCATTCATGCATGAGTTATCTGATGATTTACTTTTGACCTCCTCCAAAACTAGCAAATCTGGTTTTTCATGTGCCATTGTACTGATCTGGGCTACTTCTCTACCAGAAAAATCGAAAGAAAATTTTAAAAAAACAAATCCTATATGCACAGAAATTTTTCAATGAACATTTCATAAGTAAAACTCACCTGTTGTTGCTTTGGAGCTCCTGTATACATCTTGCCATTCATCTGCCAAGTGGGTGAATGTGCAGATGGGTTTTTGGTTTCCCCAGGTGCAGCTACTGTGAGTCATACCCACATTCCATTATGATAAAATACATGTTTTCATAACAGAAGAGTGGTGTGGGTGCATTTTACCCCCTGTGATGCTCAGGTAAACATATATAAACTTGTTACATGGAGCATCATGTGGGCTAAAAATCCTGGTTTGACACTTTGCACATGTGCACATACCTTGCCATTTGTCAGACCAAGTGAGTAAACACAAAGGTTGCTTCCTGTATTGCCTTTGCACAGCTACTGAGATGCACAGCCAGCTACTATTATACTAAAGTACAAATTTTTAGTACAAAAGTGTGGAATGGGTTGTAAGCCAAAGTTATGCCCATTGGGCTAATATCTAAAAAAAAACTTTGAAAATAGAGATCCCAAAATAAAAGACTCAGTTAAAAAATGGGCGCCTGAAATTAATATACTCTTCTCAAAAGAAGAAATACAAATGGCCAATAAATACATTAAAAAATGTTCAACTTTATTGGCCATTTGAGAAATGCAAATGAAAATAACACTGAAATTTCATCTTAATCCAGAAACAACAATAATCATCAAGAAACCAAATAATAGCAAATGTTGGTGAAGCTGCTGTGTGTGAAAAAGGAACATTTCTACATTGCTAGAGGGAATGTCAACTAGCAGAACCACTATGGAAATCAATATGAAGATTGTCTGAAAATCTAAAAATAGAAATTTCACTTGACCCAGCTATTCACCTTCTAGATATCTTTCCAAAAGAGTTAAAGACATTATAGCAATACATGCATACCCATGTTTATATCAGCACAATTCACAATAGTTTAATTTTGGAAGTAGCCCATGTGTCCACTATAGGATGAATGGGTAAAAAAATGTGGTATTTATGCATAATGGAATACTACTAGACTATAAAGAAAGATGAATTTGAGCCATTTGTAGGAAAATGTATGTACCTTGAAAACATAATGTTAAGTAAAATAAATCAGACACACATGCTTCGATACAATATGATTTCTCTCATATAAGAAAACCAAAGTACAAATAAAGTAAAGAGCAAAATAAAAGATTGATGATAGGAAACTGGGTGGTAGATATTTTCTCAAATGGGAAGGGGACCAAGAGGCTGAGGGTTGATGGGAGGGAAAAGGCATCTAAAAGATTTAAGATTTATTATGTATGTGTGCTAACTACCCTCAGGGGATATAATCATTATGTGTCACAAATATGAACAAAAAAAATTGAAAATGGTAGGTGATCCAGAGACAGAGGGAGGAAGTTTTGGAGGGGAAGGGGAATATAAAGAATCAAGATATATTTAGTGGCTATATCTATTCCTTATAATGAATGTAAACATCATGTACAACAAACATATAGTAATACAAAAAATTTTAAAAAGAATTAGCAGCAACAGGTGAGTTTTACCTATGAAATGTTCATTGAAAAATTTCTGTGCATATAGGATTTGTTTTTTAAAATTTTCTTTTGATTTTTCTGGTAGAAGTAGCCCAGTTCAGTACAATGACACATGAAAAACCAGCTGCGACATCATCTCCTGAATGTCCTACATCTCTTCTATCCTGTACAGGTCTCATCCTTGGTAGAGGTGAGCAAAAAAATCTTGAAGAGTTCTGTTTGAGATTGTACAACTCTGAAGGGCCTTCTTGCTTCAGACCTCTCAACTAGGTTGGCTGAGATTTCCTTGGGCCTGCATCTTAGCTTAACTTCTCCCTCTACTCATTTGTACATCTTTCCTACCTCTTGGCTTCACAGGCATTGATCTCTTAATAAACATCTTGCTTCCAAAACTCTGTCTCAATAATTGCTTCTGAGACTTGAGCTTGCAACACCATCTGCAATCCTTTAAATGATTGTCTATTGCCTCCAAAGAGTTTCTCAGTAAGAGAACACCATTTGCCTACCACATGGTAGGGGCTCAGTAAACACCCATTGCTGTTGGGGTGCAAAATCATAGAATCAACAGGAGAAAATCATTCTCTTCTCAACCCCTCTCTTGTCAGTTTCTGGAGTATCAGTTTCCCAATGGAAATGGAACCATTAAAAAGGTTAAAACAAACATGGGTACTGTGTGGACTAGAAAATAAATTAGTAAGAATTTTAAAGTTAAAATCATGAATTTTAAATAATTTTGTGCAAGCTAGAAATTTCTTTAATCTTTGGCTTCAAACCTTAAGGAAAATATGTTGAATCTTCTGTGCCTGAAAAGGACATGCATTAATAATCTGAGAAGTTTGCTACTCTATATTCTGACAACATAATGTAGCACAAAACATTAATCATTATCTTGTGTTACCATCTTTGCTGCCAGCTCTCCTGGTCTCCTGAACCTACATGCTTCACCTTAGCCATGTAGCACTATGGCAATCGCCAAACAGCCTTGGAATGGCCATGTATTTTGGGTATGCTCTAGATCTACTCACTCATTTTTATTCAGATCATCACATCTTGAATCTTTATTTTTTGTCAAGGATTCATATCTTTCCTACACCTTCCTTTCTGCATGTGGTTTGAGTGAAGATGACTCTTTTGGCTCCATGAATGAACTTATGACCTAGGCCTGGTCAACCAGAGTATCATATCCTCTTCACCACAGTATTAGGCCATTGTGTGATTCAGTTGGATGTGAGTCTGAGTTTCAGGGCTTTTAAAGAACTATCAGAAAAGAGGAAAGAGTTCTTCTCACTAGAATTATTGAGAGGCTGAGATATAAGCCTAGAGCTTCTGCCAGCCATTTTGCTACCTCGAAGGGAAAGCCTGCCTCAGTATCAAGTAGAGTTGATATAGAAAGAAAAGAGAGAAGAGAGAAAAAAAGAGAGGCTTGTTTGTAGTCTGTTGATTAACTAGATCTTGACACACATGAAGTTTGTATGCACTTGGATGTTTTATCTATGTGAGACAATACCTTTCTTTGACTTAAAAAAAAAAGTTGAGTCGGTCTTTGTCCATAGGTTTATATATGCATATATGGCTTAAATGATATCTTTCCCCCTTATTCCCTAACCCTGGCCCAAAATCACTTCCCATATGAACCTAAATTTCTTGGTCAAAGACCAAATTATTGGCCTTTTGGGTCTCTCATCACATGTAGTCTATAGCTTTGGTAGAACATGTTCCACTTGCTATGGCATTCGTCTGTTTACATTTTTTGTTGGATAGTAATTTTTTTCATTTCAGAATCTCTAAAATCTTCATCTCCTTATTCCCAGTGCATCCTACAGGACCTGGCACTGGGTAGGTACTCATTATATTTGGATAAATAAATAAATTGAGATAAGGGATGATCTTTTATTGAAACAGAGTTACTCCAAGATACTGGTAGAGACTCTTTTTACTCTCCTAATAGGGATATGTGTGTATTCCATGCCTAAGAAGGTTTATTTATTGGGAAATATTAGAAATATGATTTCACAAAGTATGATTTCCAGTTGGAATATGTGATTTCAAAAATAACATCTTTGATAACATGAAGAGTACAGTGTGGAGTCCCATGGTTGTGCTTCTCCAAGGAAATTTCAGATCCCTATTTTTGCATTGATTAGAAATAAATTTTTTTGCTTTTGTTTTGAAAAACAATGGATTTTTAGCAAGACTATTGGAAGTTTCTTTACCTCAGGAAGATTTAAATTAGATCAGAAGATCCAAGTCTGAATAATTCAATTGACATGTGATGTTTTGATACATATTGTAAAATAAAACCCAAAACTTTCTTATTATTTTAGTTTAAAATAAAAACTGGTTAAAGTTTTGAACATTTTAATGAATTATTAAAATAATGAAGATATTATTCTTTGTTGTAGGGTTAGAACATTTCTCTGTAGTTAAGCAAATACATTAGAGGCATGTATAAATCTGTCAATCTTGGTTTGTTGACTTTACACAGAACTTTGTTATTAATAATTTCTTGATAAGCAGTGCTGTAATCCTCATGGTTTTGTTAACTGAACCTTTTGATATCAAAAGATGAAGTGAGAAACACAGTAAACCCTTCTGTAAACACTGAAAGGAAGCTGTAGGAGTCTTTCTGGCTTTGATGTGGTTTGAAAAATACATCAAAGGGGAGCAAAAGGAAGTAATAATTATATGCAAAGAATTGAAAATTGTAACATAAATGTATTTGTTTTTGGTGGAGAATCTTATACCCTCACAACATTTAAAAGAAATGACTGGGAATCATGATAAATACTAGTAAGCAGAGCCAGGAATAACTGTCTTTCAATTTTATCACATGCTGGCAGACCCATAGACTATGTTTTCCACTTTTTTCAGAAATGTTATTGTGATTTTACTTTTCTTTGCAATAAACAACTCACATTCAACAGTTTAATTCATCTGCTGTAGTTACAATGACCATAAGTATATTTTTACATCTACCAGTAGGCAAAGCAAATGCAATTCTGATAGTTTGTACTGTATTAGCAAAGCACAAATTTGCTGAGTAAGACTTGGATACAGATAGGATAAGGGGTAAAAATAAATATCATTTGAAATCTCTTTAAATACATAGTGACATTTCAGAAGAAATATACTTAGCTGCCTACTTTTTTATTTTTTTAAATTTTTATTTATATATTAATTGATACATTTTAGGTATATAATACATTTACATTTATCATTGGGTGTTTGTACCTGAACATGATGTATCTTAGTTCTTATTATTTTCCCCATTACCTATGTGCCCTTCACCCCCACCACCCTTCCCTATTTACCTAGACTTTGTTTCCTTTTTTTTTCTTTCACATAATTTTTCCTTTCCCTTCTTCCCTTTCCCCTTCCTCTCCTGCCACCTCTCCACCTTTGGATCTTTTCCTATTTCAGATTATCAATTATTTATTTTAATCATTTTCATCCTTATTTACACTTTCAGTTTCTCACACTAGGGATACTATTCAGTATTTACACAAGTGTGTCCTATTTATTTCACTTAAGAGTATGGCCTCAATATGCATCCATTTAGCTATAAATGACTCTAGTTTCTCATTCTTTATGGCTGAGTAGTACTCCATTTTATTAAAAAACCACATCTTCTTTATCCAGTTTCCAGTTGATGGGCACTTGGGCTGCTTCCAAACCTTAGCTATTACGAACTGTGCTGCTATAAACAAAGGTGCACATATATCGCTGTGGTATGATTCTTTTAATTCTTTGGGGAAGATACCCAGTAGGGGAATAGCTAGGTCAAATGGGACCTCTAGTCCTAGTTCTTTGAGGTATCTCCATACGGTTTTCCACAGTGGTTGCACCAGTCTGCACTCCCACCAACAATGGAGAAGGATTCCTTTCTCTCCACACCCCTGCCTAGCTGCCTACTTTTTGAAAAATCAAAGATTAAAGAAGTGAAATATGGGAAAGATTCTGTTGTTTCTGGTAGATTTTCCTATATTCTTAAAATCTCAAGATTCTTGCAGATACATACACTAATAATTACATAAAAAAGGTCAGAGAAAACAGTAATTTATTATAATGACTGGATTAAGTACCTTGGTATGGAACAGAGAAAAATAAGCATATTTGCACATGGGAACATGGCCACATAATGTTTTCAGCAACAGATTTCTGTGAAGGATTTTTGGCATGAAAGATAAACATTTTATTGCTGGAATTGCCATATGAATTACATTGGAGGCTATTTTAAGATAAACTGGAACCTGTTAATTATCTCTTGGACTCTATAGTTCTGATTTATGTATTGGGATATAAGAAAAATGTAAGTTGTTGATTATTTTTTCTTGAGCATTAATTAGGCCAGATGTTCATGGATCTGAAATAATTTGAAAATTAGAAAAATTCTGTTTATTATTTTTTCAAGTCACAAGATACAGAGTGTATTGATGACAAATGAATATATTTTGATTAAGTCCATTCTATTTTGCAGAAGCAGACTAGAATTCCAAGAAAGGTAGGATATTCATATCATTTCTGATTTCTCAATCCTCATAACTTCATGAGGAAAATAATGATAATAATAATATCAATCTCATAGTGTTAAAAGTATCTATAATTATTACTATTCAAAAAACACTATTGTTACTACTAGCAAATGCTTACTAGGCACTGAGCTGCACACTGTTAGCCCGCCAAATTTTAGTACACGAAAGTGGACAGTTCCATGGGAGGTACCAGCAACCCTCACTAAGTGTACAATGTGATATCTCTACTCTCTTATGTTAGAAGGGTCTTGGTGAAGCCACAGGATGATGATCAGCCATGTACAGACACAACACGGAAGTGCTGGGGAGTCAAGGCCCTATGGAACAATCCTACCCCAAAGGCTGAGGGGAATCAATACATAAATGGCTCAGGCTTGCTGTCCTCTTGTAAAACAAGTCTAAATTATGGTCCACACAGTTCCTCAGAGGCCTCTCAGTGAGAGTGAGCTCTAGTTGCTTGGAAAGATAACCAGCGTATTAACCCACAGCTTTATTGCCTTTTCTTACTTCCTGTTCCCTGCTCTCAGTTCTGCTTTCTGGGACCATTTCCCATAAAAACATCTGCACAAAGCCTCTGTCTCAAGTTTTTGTTTTTGGAATATTACCTGGACTTATCTTCCTCTATGCATATTAGCATAATGCTAACCAAAAGAAAGACAGCAAGCAAAAGAGATATTTCCATAAGCACCCTATGGAGAAAATTCCTGGCAGTGAGTTTTACTACTGTACTAAAGGGATTAAGAGAACTGCTGGATGATAGTCAATGTACTCAGAATCTTTAAAGCCCCAGAGCTGTTGTTTTCTGTGTTTTTCCAATCCTTTAATTATAGAAGAAAGTCTTGAATGTGGGGAGCAGGAGCTCCAATTGGCTCTGTTTGAGTCATTGAATAATACAGGAGGAAGTACTGCCATTATAAAGCACTATGAATAGGGTGGCGAAGAAAAGGAAGAACAAAGATCAAAGGAGTGAGAGAGAAGAGAGAAGTAGAAATAATATTGATATGTGAATCCTCAAACTTTCTTTGCCTTGTTTTGGGTTTCTTTTCCATCCAACTTTATCTTGTGATTGCTGAGTCCTAAGTTCCACAGGGGCTGGGAACTCTGGGTACTGTTCCCAGCGTGTCCCCTCACCCAGCAGCTGGCCAGTGAGAAATTTTGGAATGAATGAATAAATTCATTGAATTGATTTAATTTTCCCCTTTGGAATGTGAGGGAAGGGGAAGGAACTAGAAGGTGGCAAAACAGGTTTAAACCTGGGCTCAGTCATTCATTTGGGACATCAGCTCGGCAACTCAAGTCAGCCCGCAGTACTGATGAGGGGCACCAGACATTCAATGAGTCTCAGAGTTTTAAGGAAATTTGTTAGACAACTTTTTTTGAGGTCAGAAGTAGAAATGGGTGTGAATACGGAACATAGATGTGAACTTTTGTCTGTGTTAGTTTTCTGTTCTAAATTTAACATTCTAAATTTATCAGTGGAATATAATGATACCTTCATATCTGGGCTGTTAGGATGCTTACATTTAACATGTATAATGCTTGTGCTATACAGTAGTCCATAATTTTTATTATTCCCTACCATATTCTTCCATTATTGTATTTTTGTGATTCCCCATTTATCTGACAAAGTACTCTAAGATGAAGGAAACAGGGAAAAGAAGAGGACTGGGTAATCCACAGCTTGAGAAGAAACCCTTTACATATCAAGGAACTCTTTATTTTTGTTGCTGAATGCCCAAATACTGCAGACATGGTAGTAGGGAAATTGGATGCATGCCAGGAATTCATTTTCCTGAAAGACTAGTATTTTTGAACTTTGTGAAAACTCAAGGCATTTTTTTTTTTTTGGCCTTCTGATTCCTGTTGCCTTACTGCTTTTTTCATTTCTGCTAGATTTGTTTTTACAGGTATTCTGCTCCCTTTGGTCATGGTCATGGGCTTTTTCTCTCCTTCTTTTAGCCCCGAGGGCTTTGCGCCTCCCCTGGGAGTTGGCAGCACCTTGGCAGGGACTTTGTGGTGCATGTGTTCTTGCACTGACCTTTTCTGCCAGTTCCTCTGCTCTCCAGCCCCCTCCATTAGAAGGAGCCAAGCATTCATTTGTCCATCAAGCATTTTATTTTGGTAGCTACTGAATCCTCCAGTTCAGTGGATACATTCCAGGCCACAGGCTGTCTAAATTACTTTCCAGTAAATACTGTCCTCCAGACTCTCCTTCCTGGGTGTGAACTGAAAGACTGTTTGATGTGACAGGGGACAGAACTCAGAGAACCTGATGATTTGGGGGAAGTGGGAACCTGGCTTTATGGATTAACATGCTTAGATCTGAAAAGATCCTTTGGTATTAGGAATCATTCTCATTCTGAATTAAACTCTCTCTAAAGAACATTTTTTGCTTGGAAGGGTTATTTGTTTCTGTGGTAGAGTGCAATAATAGCTAATATTCGCCACAATTCCCTTCAATGGAGGCTTTCCTGCTTTCCCCTAAAGAAAGTCTGTTTCTGCAGACTGTGAACCTGGCTTGCAACTGCCTTTGGTAAATTGAATGCAGCAAAGTGACCAGGTGCCAAGTCCAAGCAGCCTTATGTGCTTCTACTCTATCTAGAAACACTGCCCACAGTCATGTGAACAAGCCTGACTGGGGAGGTGACTGAGGATGAGACATTATGAGGACCAGAGTAGTCAGCCAAGTTTCCCAGGGCAAGGCTTCAGACCTGCAAAAGTGCTCACCCTGATCAGCAGAACCATCTAGAGGACTTTTAGATGTGTGGGACTTAAAGGGTTAGTGTAAATAACTATACTTTAAGACGATTTGTTTTACAGAAAACATCTAACTGAATTTGGGTTTTCTAAACTCACCAGATTCTAGGGGAGACAGTGACAAGCATGGATGATAACAGCAGAGCAGAGATGAGAACAGAGGGAAAAATCCCAGTATGCAAGGAAGGCTTCTTCAGTGTTGTCCTTGATCTTATTGCCAGTGAATCTTTGAAAATTCATGTTGGTTAGTTGCTTTCATACTGTAAAACTTTCATAATGTCACTACAATGTCATCAACTACTGTTCCAGCTCAGGAGGTTTCAAGTGGTAGGGTTCCACTTTCTTGTTTTAGGACTCTGTGTACCCAGTGTACCATGAAAAGGGGACACACAGAAGAAATTAGATTAGGCGAGAACTGAACAACTAGTCTTGGGGTGTTGCTGTTGGATGAGCCAACATATTGAGGAGTCATTGAAAGCATTCTATTAATATTTATTTTTGAGTTAAATTGTGCGGCTTTAAGGAATTATTACTTAATATGTGGCTTTTGTTTCCAAACAACTGAAAGGTGTAAAATGAAAACGCATAGTTTAGCTCTTGTTAACAACAATTAATCTTGGCGCGGCCTAGGCCCTCCCTGAGGAGCCCACCATCGCAATCTGGAAGAGCAGCAGGGCCCAAGCCCTGAGCTCCACCCTCAAGATCCCACCATCTCCATCCGGGAGACCTGCACTGCGCGGGTCCTGAGAGCCCCTCCCAGAGGAGCATGCCATCGCCTACCAGGAGAGCAGCGCTGTACGCGGCCAGAGCCCTGCCGGGAGCCTGCCACCGCTGGGGCCTAGACCGCCAGTGACAGCAGAAAGGCCATCATTCTGAGCCCAGGAAGATGGCTAGGTGGTGAGCAGCAAAGAGCCTCTCCTAGGCTTGTTGAGAATTGAGGCCTACTGAGAGTGCGAAGAGAATCACTCCAATAAAGAGTCAGCAGAGGGCAGTGGCGGTGAGTTGTTGGGGTCAGCACTCCTGGCACAATCTCGGGAGGGAGGGCAGTTCCAACGCGCAAGAGAACCGTGCAGAGTTCAAACCTGAAGGTCAGGGAGCTCAATTCCAGCCTCTCAGCCAGAAACCAGCCTGAATTTCAGTAGACTACAGCCGCCTCACTGAGATCAATTGAGACAGATCTGTACGCTGCCCACGTTGTCCACAGGTGACAGCAGAGAAGTGCCTTACATGAAACATTTTTACTTCTTTTCTTCTTCTTCCTTCTTCCTTCTTTTTGCCTTTCTTGTTCCTGCCTTTGTTCTGTTTTGTGTTTTCTCGATTGTTTACATTTTTATGAGTGTGACCATGGTTTTTCTGCCCACGTTGTCCACAGGTGACAGCAGAGACACGCTTTACAGGAAACATTTTGCTTCTTTTCTTTTCTTCCTCCTCCCCTCCTCTCCCCCTTCCTCCTCCTCCTCCTTCTTCATTTTTTTGCCTTTCTTTTTCCTGCCTTTGTCCTGTTTTGTGTTTTCTCAATTGTTTACATTTTTATGAGTGTGAACATGGTTTCTAGTTACCCTGTTCCTGTTAATTTGTTCTATTCTCATTTTTGTTCCTTCCCTCTCTCTTTTCCTTCTGCCCTCACCAGTTTCCGAAAAGCCAAAGGCCTACTTTCCCTGAACTGATAACAAGAGAAATAACAAATGAAAGAGGCTCTAGAAAAATTCAAAGGAGAAATAATTTCCCAGATAACTACAGAGATGGAGACCAAAATGAAAGACATGCATAGAGACTCTAGAACAGAAACAACAATTGATCTTGTACTCATTGATGCATCTGTGACACCAAAAGTTCTTTAACACTGAATCTGAAAAGAATTTAAACAAATTTGTTATAGCAATTTCTTTCCCAATATTTATTTTTTCACTCAGCAAACAATTTTTTCTCTACAGAAAGTGAATCCTGTATCCAAGCTTCCTCCCTTTTGAAAAGTTCAAACAGATTTTTTTCTTCATTAAGTAACAAAAGCTAGCTTTTATTGGCTTTATCAAAAAGAGAAAATTCCTTCTCATGAGCCAAACTCAAAATACTTGGAGCGGAATTTGATAACTCAAGTAGAAGTGGTTCCTAGGTACTTGAAGATAATTCTATATTTATATGGTTTTTCCTTTAGAAAATTTTGGGAGTAAATTAACATTTTTGAACAAAAGTGATTTGAAAAACAGGATTCTGAAATAATCCTCACTTTAAAAAGATATTTGAGATTCAAGAGAGATTAAAATTTAGGTAGAGAAAAATGCTTTTGTGAATCATGCTTTTGGAAAAGAAAATGTTCACATTATCACAATGTCGCATGCTATTGGCAGATTGCCTCTGCCATGGTGAGTGTGGGACTTTGCCCGTAAGATTCCTTGGCTTCCCTGAGTGGAATCTTACTTGTGTGCATACTGCAGTAAAAGTCTTGCTATATATTTAAGACATGAAGTGCATAGAAGTATGCACTCTAAGGCTAGAAGATTAGAGAGAAAACTGGTCCTGAAATAACTAGTAATGATAAAACTTACTTGTATAGAAGCCTCTGTTAACAACTCTTTACAGATACAGGCATATGGACACTTTACACAGTGATGATTATTTGTTGAGTCTGCTGCCCAGATTGGGTAAAATCCCTCCTTAGTGAATGTCATTATACGTTGGCTCATGACTGGCCAGTTGTGCTAGGTATTATACTAATGCTTCAGGTGTGGAGGATCAAGTCATGTACACTTGCTTTCTAGAGTGTATTTGAAGGCAGACAGGTAACAGGCACTCGTGAATATTCTGTTACTTCTGATCCTGAGGCAGTACCATCAGCGTGAAGTTTTTCTCAAGTGGACATGGAAATAATTTTAGAGAATGGTTGCTGTGGTTTGGATCTTGAATGTACCCCAAAGACCCATGTATTAAATACTTGGTCCACAAGGTGGCATTACTGAGAGGTGCTGGAGCCTTTGAAAGTGCAGGCTTCTGGGAGTTCTCACTTTATTGGAGGCCTGCCTTTAAAGGAGATTGTGGGACTTAATATCTTTTCCTTGTTCTGTCTTTTGCTGCATGGCTATGAGGTATGCTTCCTCCAGGATGTGCTGCCCACTGCAAGACCAGAGCAAAATGGCCAAGCATCATGGGCTGGAACCTTCAGGACTGTGAACCAAATTCTGTCTCTCTCTCTCTCTCTCTCTCTCTCTCCTTTTCCATCCTCCCCTCCCCTTTTTCCCTCCTTTCTTCTCTCTCTCTTTTTCTCTTTCAGAGAGAGTCTCACTATGTAGTCCACACTGGCCTAAAACTTGTGATGCTCCCGCCTCAACTTCTGGAATACTGTGATCGCAGGTCTGAGATATCACATTTGGCAGTCTTTCTCTTCACAAGTTTATTATATCAAGTATTTAGTTATAGTGACAGAAGAATAACACTGTGGTGATCCTTCGTTCTGAATTGGTCATTTCTGATTCTGCCAGTATTTCCAAATCACAGTATTTCAGGCTTGACTTTAATAAGTTTCTCCCGGAATCAGCCTTGAAATAATTTGATCTTAATTTGAGTTTCTAAGGAATGATGCAGTCTGAAATCCATGGTGATATACTCAAGGTAATGTGATATAAGTACATCTTTTTCCCATTGAAAAAAGCCAAATCTCATGAGATTCTCACAGGGATGCGCCTGTCAGGGGCATAGCTAGAGTTTGTGCTGCTAGGGGTGGTCCTTCAATTTGCTACCCTCTAACATATCTGAATATGTTAACCTATTTAAATAAAAGTTAAAATGATGTATAGAGAAAAACATTCGTGTTTCAATGTAGTCAAATCTTAGCCATTTTAAAATAGAATGAATTGTTGCAATATTGATTTTTCCTTTTGACCAATAAGGCTGCCCCAAAAATGTGCCTCCTGGGGCAGACTGCCCCCTCCACCTCTCTTAACTACACCACTGGCACCTCTCGCCCCCAAAGTTACAGTGCCATCACTTAGACTGGGCTTCGTGATTAAAGATGCCCTGCTGACTATGACTCATGGCTTTGTTCCTACAGGAATTAGAATAAAGGAACTCTAATGGCTTATAATTATCACCCATGACACCAGTGCCAAAAAAGTTTCAAACAGTATGGCACTGACCCAAACATAAAGAAGGGTGGAAAAAAAGATAGATTCATGTGACTTGTGGTGGAAAAGAAAACCTCACACTTCAAATTTTTAATAGTCCCAGTCAGTAGATAGGAAAGTCTTAGTGGTTGTTAATAGTTTGTCAACAATAGTACTGATGATGAATAGGATGGTATAGAGGATAAGGAAAGGAGAAAGGCAGAAAAAAATATTTCTGAAAGAATAGAAGGGAAAAGAGAACAAATGAAAGAAAGAAAACAGATAGGACTTCGGTGATACTATTTTTATATCTGGAATGGAGTGAGAGGGGAAAAGAGGGTTCACGAGGTTATTTGTGGGAGCAGGAAAAAGGAAGGAGAGGGAGGAAAGTAGATTGGTGGGAAGCTGTAAGAAGGCTGGAACGAATGACTATGTTGACAGAAAGCTTGTGTTTGAATTCTGCATAAACAATTTTTGGTGGGAGTTAACCTGATCTTGAAAGATAGTACCTAAACTGAAGCCCTAAATAATTCTTATTCTTCATTTCACATACATAAACATCCCCCTACACACCTCATATAAAAGGAGAAAAAAACCCCTAACTAATCAACCAACTAACCAACCAACCAAACAAATTCCATACATACAAAAACACAAAAATAGTCCTCTTTGTCCTATTTATATTGCAGTCAGAATTTCACCACTGTGCTCTTCCTCTTTCGTTAAAAAATGGAAAGACACCTAGTCTTGTAGCAGTTGGAGTGAGCTGATCTCTGGTTGTGACTAGGAGGTTGGATGTGTCAACCAGTGCTTGAGCTGGTTCTCCTCCTCCCAACAGTTTGTTTTCTTGACCACCAGTGAGTGTAGGGCTTGTGGGTGCAAACAGATCACTGGCCCATCTTCTCATTCCTGCTCCAGGTAGAGCTCTGTTAGGTTTCAGCTGCATGACTAGCTAGAGTTTTTTCTCTGTTTTATGCTTGGATACCTTTAATTGTATTAGAGTGGGGGAGAGCAGAGAAGGACTAGTCAAGAGTCCAGTCTTTCAGTGATCTCTGAAGTGGCTTCCACCATCTCTGGTCCCTTCCCTCTATGGTAACCCTTGCAGCTGCTTATGTCTTCTTTGTCCATGCCTGTCTGAGAGAGCTTATCATGCACTCCTGACCCTGTCTTTTTTCTCTGGCTTCCCACTTACACCAAACTATTTGTCTATACCTTGATCAGAGTCTCCATTCAGTCCTCAAATTCAGTGCCATTTAAGGTTTGGCAGAGGAAGGGCCTTCTGCCAGGAATTCAGTAGTGTTTGGGGGTTGATGGGAAGAAGCTCACACAGGCACTGAGCTCAGTAGTTTTTGGTGGGTGGTTGGATGGATCCTGCATGGGTACGAATCTAGTATTTAGTGGATGGACAGTTGGCGAGATGCTACATGGGCACAGAGCTCAGTGGTGTTTGGGGGTTGATGGGAGAGTACCCACTCTGGCACTCCTCATGTCTTTTCTCCACCCTCAGATTCACAACCACTGCACACCCCTGCAACTCACTGTCCATTGGGTCCTCAATGCCTGGTTCCAGGATGCTACCCAGGTCCATGCCCTTGTTTCTTCCCTTCCCTAGGGATTGCTGGTCCTAATTCAGTCACTGCCTTTTGAGTGATTCCCTGGCCCATGCCTTCCTTGGTGCCCTAAACTGGGGAGGCCATCTCCTGAGAATATCTCAGTCCCTGGGCTCGGTCTCCCTGTGGGAGGAGAGCTAGGACAGGTGAGCACTGAGTGGTGGCTGCAAGGTGAGGTGCCCTTTGCAGCAGCCTGGCTGCTGCAGCTATATTTAACTTCCCACCTCAGGCATTAAGATAGTGGCGTGTTTGCCAGACCTGGGCTGTATTTACCAGTGCTGGGATGGAGAGGTGGTCGTACTTCTTTCTCTAAACATCCTGATTCTGGAATTCACCTGACAAGTTTCTCCTTCGAGTTGCCTTCCCATGCTTAGATTTCTGTTTGCCCCTGATTCCAAGTACCTGTGGACCTTGGTGAGCATCTTCTGAGTGACGCGTGAGGGCTACTGCCTCTAGTCCACCATGAAGTCTCTCCCTGAGAAAACTAAGTATTGAAAAAAATGTATTTCCCTCAGGGTTCAGTAGAAGAGAGTTAGGATTCAAACCCAGGCCTCCACCTCCCCAGGAAAAGAAAAGTCCCCACTTCAGTGAGGTGGCTTTCTCCAAGCTCACAGCGGGCTGTGGGGCTGCCTCAGGTGACATGGGGAGGAGGGGGCGTGTAGGCCAAGACAGTGGAGTGGGCAGAGGAGCTGCACCAGGGTGCAGTTGTTGTTGCTAACAGGCCATGTAACAGCCTTGCAACAACAAAAAATCTCTTTAAATAATTTTTTTATCAGATATTTCTTTTCTTATGAAACTACAGTAGTCCCTTAATGCATACACATTTAGTCTAGTGTCACCTGCTCAATTAATAAGGCTTTATCCACCCAGCCTCTTTATACTCTCTGCTTCATTGTCTATTAACTCCTTTTACTTCAAAAAAGATTACTTTCTTTCCTGTATTAGCATAAAATAGCTATATTCTTCCATATGTTTCTTTCTTTTATCTACAAAGCCAATTGCTGTACATCCAACCTCCATCCAAATCAAAATGAATATTCAAGGCCCAATTTAAGACTTGACCTTCCCCAGGCAGCTTACCTCATTTTTGACATCATTAATACCCTTTTCATTGAGTCACAACACTCTATACAGCCTTGCAGAGAACATTATTGCTCCATGGATAGAGATGATGTGCTTATCAAGGACAAGGAGAGAACATTTTATTCTTTTGTAGCCTTCGCCTTCCCATCGTAGCAGTGAGTACAGGAAGGGGACTTGATGAATGCTGGTGAATAATACCTCCTTGACATTCTCAAGTTAGGTTCAGTATTTTCTTTTATCTTGTCCTGCAAAGTATTGCTCAGAGCTCCATTAGAGAAGTGGGCTATAAATACCTGTTACAATATGTCTTCCATACTAGACAGTACTTTCTTAGTGATCTGCAACTATATTCTTTTTATCTTCAAATCTCCAGTGTCTTTCACATTGGTGCGCAAACATATGCATATTCCTTCAGGCTAGAGTAACTAGGAACATTGAGGACAATTAAGTTAATAAAATTACATTCCTAGTTCCAGGTGGTGGAGATGTAGAAATGTATATGAGACTGGAAATCCTAATCGGGAGAAATTTTTTCTCCTGAAAAAGGGAGAAATTATTAGGATAAATAATATATTTTGAAAAGTCATGTGGTAATAGTTTATTGGTATAGTCTTGTAAGATTGAGGTTATCTTGCATATTATATTTTGTTTAAAAGGTAATGAATAAATTAGACATTTATGACTTGGTTTACAAAATGCTTAAAATACAGCCATAATTATGATGGAGGGATTATTGGATTTTTATCTTCTGGTAACCACTAGAGAGAAGGTGAAATAAGGGTGAGTTTGAGAGGAGATTATGTAGGGAAAAATACTCAAGACTCTTAGAGAAAAGGCCATGTAATGGATAAAAGGGGACTAAAAAGGATGCTCTGAACCTATTGCCTGTTATTTTATCTGCTGAGGTAGTCCTAAAGCAGATGTGCCAGGCATGGTGGAGTCCACTAGCTCTGAACCTATATCAGTTCTCTTCTATATAATGATTTAATAGACTACATTTCCCCATTTCCCCATGATAAGAGTGTCTGTGGGATTAAATATGCGTGATGTCTGCCTGCTCTGGATTAAGGCTTTTAAAAATATGTGCCTCTTCCACACTCAGTTTTTCTTTATGCCAAGTGGATATAGGGGATGATGAGGCCCTAAGGGATTCTAGAGCAACAAGATGGAAGAAGACTGGGTCCCTGAATCACTACAGGGAAGAGAATCACGCCAGTCAAGAGCCCCTACCTTGGACTGTTTTGTCCAAAAATAAACTTCAGTTTTGTTTGTACCACTTAATGTTTTTGTCAGAGCAGTTTAGACTAACCTAATTGATAAGCCAAATGCTTGTGTACTGATCCAATCATATCTGTCTTTTTACAATGTTGTGAGAGAAAAATCCTATGGTTGTTTCTTTGGTTGGCTAGGATAACCAGTGATTGGAGCAGGTTGCTGCCCTGTTGCTTATAATAAAGAAAGATGAGGCCTTTCATGAGTAGTACATATAGAATGAGTGGAGTGAGATTTTCTCAGCAAAGACATTGGTACTGCTATTGGAAAGCTTGAGGTCTAGTGATATCATCTCTGTTTACAAGAAATTTATGTATAATTGAAGAAATGTGATAGTCACAAATGCAACACAAATTAATAGCCCATAAACACAGGCCAAATAAATGTGCAGTAACATGCTCTAGGGGTTCATAAATGTGTTCTCAATCTATGCTGCTGCAGCAAGGAATGGAATAGCATATGTGGAAGCAGTAATCCAAGGTGATTAAACAATATTAGCCCATGGGACTCCACAGAAATTTCAGGTGGGCTTTGGACTCCCAGGAGTCATGGTATAAAGATTGACTAACATATTATCTAAGTCTTAAGGGATCAGGAAACTCAGTTGATAAATGTTTTGAGTTTGTATCTCCTTATCAGTACTATCCATCATTCTCATTTATTTTATATCCCTAGAACCTAGCCCAGAGTGAAGCACATACCATAGTAGAAGCAATGTATTTGTTGAATGGTTGTGGAAATTTTTTACTTAATCTGGTGTGATGTCAATATTCTTAAACCATGTTCTTGAGAACTGCAGGAATCCTAGAAGTTACCATTCTTTGAAGTACACCAGTGACTTTCAAACCCACAGCTCACCCTCGTACTCTTTGGGTTATGAGACTGGTAAATCTAACTATCTGCTGGATATCACCTGCAGGATGTCCCATGAGTTCCTCAAATTCAGCACACAGAGATGTTTCAGATTTATGTGCTCATTTCATAAATAGCAAAGAGGAAGAGCGACCCTCTTGTTCTTAGCAGCCATAACAGTGGTGAAAGAGGAAATAGTCCTGATCAGTTCTACTTTGGAGAGCTCTGTGCCTAGGGAGGTAGGATAACCTAATTGACTCACTGGGTCTTGTGGAACACTTTTGGGGAAGGCCAGACAAAACCTATTGATTGAGAGACTCATCCCTAGTTGCCATAAACTGGGGGAGATGCAGTTCCCCAAGGAAAATGAAGCCCATAAAAGAACAGAGGCTACCAGCGATAGGAACTCAGTATTTGCTAAGTTTAATTGTACAAGAATCTTTTATACCAAAGATTGTTCTGAACTTTACAAAGATAAATTTTTGGTCTACCTTTCAGTATGAACTTAATTTTGTTGAGTCAGCTCAGTCATCCTTGAGAAAAGACTTTGTCTAGAAACTGTGATGCAAAGTTTTAGTTCAGTCTATCTTGGACAGATTTATAACCTCCTGAGATTCTGGCATTATAATGAAAATGCTGACAGCCCCAGAGTTTTGCTGACAGGAATGACATAGCTGTGATAAAACTGGAAGATGAATGGAAACATAGTGCCTCATCCTCACAGAGTTGTCATGAGTTAAGGTCAAAGAGAAACAAGTCCTTAATTAGTGCAGGGCTAAAATAAATGCCCTCCAACATCTGAGCCCCAAGCTGATTTGGATTTAATTGTCTGGATATTTTCATAGGCCATTTTAAAACAAGCCTGAATGAGTTAAGAGATAAATTCTTATTTTTAAAAAATCATTTCATTTTTTAATTTATCACCTAAACCAGGGATCAGCAAAAAAGTACCTATGGGCTGAATTTTCCCCAACACACGTTATTGTAAATAAAGGTTTATTAGAACACAGCAATACCTATTCATTTACCTATTGTCTACTTTTGCACTTTATGGCAGAGTTAATTTGACATGAGCAATGTGGCCTGTAATGGCAAAAATTTCACTATATAGTCTTTTACAGAAAAAATTTGTGGACCTCCAATTTAAATAAATAGTTCTCAAGGCTGTCCACTGTTTATTTTGTTTTCATGGTATCATACATCATCTCTTTGCTTTATTTTCACATCTAATTATTTAGAATAGGTATATGTTTTTAAAGATAAAGAGAAGTAGACGTGTAGGAAATTCCATTATAGTCCTTGGGATACTTGGAGGCATCTGAGGTTCCCAAATTGATATGGTGTCTTAACTCTTCTAGTAAGAGTGTTGGATGAATTTTAGTAAAGGTAGAAGGACTAAAAGAGTATTTTTTTTTCCCAGAACCATTAACTGTCAGGGAACATAATTGAAAGAATTGTAAACAGATAACTTTGAATCATTTAAAATTGTTGAGCTGCCAAGAAAAATAGACTAAGGCTCTTCCTCACATTTTTATTTTTCTGAGTTCATCCAAAATGGGTTGGAATGATACATAGAAATTTCATAAATGTTTATGAAATTCCTATTGTCTGTTAGACATTGTGGCACACATTTTTGTTTAGTCTGTATGCCATCTAATTGTAACACCTGTGAGGGCTAAGTGTTGCTCTTTTCATTGTTCAGTTGAACAGTCTCAGAGATGAAATTATTTTCCCAAGGTTACTCTGTAAGGAAGTCATAGTGCTATAATTCAGGTCCTGATTTTCTGATTGTGTTCCACACTCTCAAAATCTGGGCTTAATTTTCCACTGTGATATCCTAGTTGTGGGTATAATAAACAGCGCGGGCATATTTCTGATCATGAGATGTTTGCTTCTCACTAACAGAGGCAGCATAGTATGTATAGTGGTTCTCAAAGTTCAAACTTTGTAGACTATGTGAGATCAAAAGTATTTTCATAATAATATCAGAACATTATTTGATTTTTTTCACTGTCATCTCATGTGTACCCAGTGGAGTGTTCTGGAGACTACAGGAAAAGTGATGAGCTCAGCTCTCTAACACTAATGGTTGTGTGTCCTTAGTGTGTATTCTTAAACACTTTTTCTGTTTTAGTGTTAATATTATAAATATTGACAAACATAAGGTGCACAAACAAGAACTCTTTAAAGTTCTGAGTGATTTTTAAAACCATAAAAAAGCTCTTACCAAAACTTTTGGGAACCATTGGTGAAATGATTCAGATTCTTGTCCCTCATTCATTGCCCCAAACCAGACCTCCTGGATTTAAAAGTTGTATCTACCACAGATGACCATGGACAGATTATTTCACCTACCCAATTCTTAGTTTCTCATCTAAGACATAAGGGAAACTCTAGACGTACTTTACAGAGTTGTCCAAATACACTAATACTTAATAAGACTTTGTTAAACAAAATGATAAGGACTCCCATTTCAAGAATTTTAAGACAGTGTTTAACTTAAGGGTAATCACCTTCCCTCCCTACCCTGTGAACCAAAAATGAATTAGCTTTGTATAATTTTCATGGCTATGGAATAAAATTATCCTAAACTTTAATAGACTTTGTACTGTAGAATTGTATGTGTAGAGTATTATTCATTAGTATATAACCTATTTAGCTCAAAATGATTCCATTTATGCAACTACCCCCATGTGAAGAAATTGAATATTGCCAGACATCAGAAATCCTATTTGCTCCTCTCCTTCTCCTCCCCTATTATTCCCAAGGAAAAGCAATATCCTGATTTAAGACACTGTGGCCTAGTTTTGTCTGTTTTTGAATTTCATATAACCGAAATCATATAGTATACAGAATTTTGCAATCTAGCTTCTCTCACTCAGTATTCTGTAAGATTTGTCTATATTGTTATGTGAGTTAATAGGTAATTTTTTATTGTTGTTGATAGCATCCCATTGTGTGAATATACATAACATTTATCTATCCTATTCTTGATGAATACTTGAGTCATTTTTCTGATTTTGTCTATTATTAATTGTGCAGCTATGAAGACTCTTGTTTGCATTTAGACCAATGTTTCTCTTGAGGAAATTCTTAGGATTGTAATTGTTTGGTTATAGATATTACATACTGCTGTCATAGGGATGTGTACTGCTGGGTCATAGTGAGTTTGTATGTTTAGCTTTCCAGAAGTTCCCCAGTGTGGTTGTGCCCAACTGCATTCCTACTAGCAATGTATGACAGTCAGTTGCTAATAATTGGTGTTGTCTGTGTGTTTCATTTTAGGCTTTCCTGACGTATCTAGATATCTCATTGGGTTTTGAATTTTCATTTCCCTGCTAACTACTGCAGTTTAGTATCTATTCACATGTTATTTGAATAACCTTTTCTGTGAAGTACATGCTCAAAACATTTGCACTTTTTCCCCTACTGTGTTATTTATTTTTTTCTTATTTATTTGAAAGACTATTTGTATCTCCTACATACATGTCCTTTGATGGTTTTAATACATTTTAAACTCCTTTAGAGAGTCCTTCTAGAATTCTGTAACCTCAATTTAAAATAATAAAAGAGCTTTATTTTATTCACCTAATTTTAAGTCCATCATCATGAGCTTTGCAATTATTATAAACACATAAGTACAAGTGTTGAGAGGAAGAGGACAAAAGGGCTTTTGCTTTGATAAATCAGTGTTTATATTTCAGCTTTTCTGTTTATACATCATTAAATAGACACCCGAAATTGTGGAAGCACAAGAGAGACAATACTATATTCAGAATTTGTTCATAAGCTATGCTCCATGGCACTTTGTAAGTGGCCAGCAATCAGCTCTGAGCTGGTAAAGTCCGACAGTATGCACAGTTCCTAATCTGATTTATACATACGAATCTACCGTTCAACTGACTAAGGGGATAGATTATGAAGAAATGTTCAAACTTATTTCCCAAGCCTGCACTCTTTGTTGTAGAAGACAGTGGTACAGTATATTACAAAATACTCTTCCCATCTATAGGTTAAGCACTTACAAAGAAGAATAATCAAACTGTTTTTGACTTTGGAATTGAGTATTTTTTCACCAAACTTTTCATCACTTTTTCTAGATCACCATCTTGGGAATTTCTAAACAATTATAAATTTCCAGTTGTGTTCATGGGTATCAGTTGAAGTTGTTTTAAAGCTCCATACATTAGTCTCATTGTAGCCAGGTTTGAGAACCAGTGCTCTTCAGTATCCAGAGGTAGCTGGTACTTCAGGAAAGAATAATTCAGCAATAGAGTCTATAACCAATTTGTCATACTCCTTGGCTATTCCAAGGAGCAGATGTGGAACTGGAGTTTCCTGCCCTAGGGTAGCTTAGTATGTCCACCATTTTGAAGACACCTAAAGATTATGTCATTTCTGGTCTCCTGTAATTCTCCCATTTCCTCCAAGACTCTGGTCTTTTAAAATCTCTTGTTCCCTTCATCTCTCTTCCCCATTTATACTTCCTGTCCTAGGACCAATATTTTCTGGTGTTTAGCCTCTGCTGAGCATTTGTGGTCACTATGAGAGATCCGGTTTTGCTGCTGGAAAGGTTACAGGGTTTGAGGTACTGGATAGGGAAGATCAGGCCTGTAACATGACCCCTTAAGATGCAACACAAAAAGGCTTTTCATACTGCCAAAATTAGCCTCCTGCCAGTCCTTCTTTGGTACATTATTCATTATTATAAAGGGAGAAGTTCTGATCTTTTTTTGCTATTGTAAAAAGATCCCTTCTGTTATTCTAGTTTTGGTGTGTGCCTGACAGGAAAGTTTTGATTAAAGAGAATAGAAGGACATTTCTTGACAAGAAAAACCTAAAAAAAAGCAAACTAAACAAAAATGATAATGACTCATTTTTCTATACTTTATTAACAAAATAGTATTTTCTCCCTGTTAGAATAGCCTGTATATATTAGTGTGCCATATACTAAAGAAACAACTTAGCAATTTTTATCTATAGCCATAAAAGGGGTCATATAGTTATTAGATACTTTTCATAAAGTATCTAAGAAAATAATTGAAAGTGCAGAAATGACCTCATTTATAAAGGTCCTCAATGTGGCTGTACTTACTAATACTGAAAAATTGATAATAGCCTAAGAGCATAACATTAAAAGAATTATGAAGCAATTATGGAACATCCATTTGAAGGAATATGATATTATTTTTTAAAAATGGTGTTTACCAACTCTTGTTTAAAAGGGTATGTAGCTATCAGCCCTTAAAAATCCTATCTCATCTCAGCAAAATATCCACAATGACCACTCTTGAATGCCAAAATGAACAGATAAAATATTTAAGATGTTTTTAATCCCTTCCACCCAGAGAAAATATGTTCCAGTTTGGCTTCATGGTACAGGTATGACTTGGAAACAACAAGAAAAATAGCACTCTTCACTCTGACTACTATCTGCTTTGGGGAATATATAGCCCTTGACTGCAGTGGGTCTGAATGTATGGTCCAGATCAGTAGCATCAGTATTACTTGAGAACCTGTTAGAAAGGAAAATATAGAGCCTTACTTCAGACCTAGAGTCAGAAACTCTGGAGTTGGGACCGAGTCACCTGCAGATGATTCTCATACTCCTAAAATTTAAGATGTTTTGCATTTTTGATGTTTATTAAATGTTTTATTTAAAGATTTTAAACATGAAAATGAAGGTACACAAATACAGATTACATTATGATGACCAAGGCAGTATTCTACATGACAAAAATCAAAACAAAACAAATTTATAAAGTAAATATACCAGCACTGAACAAGATGCTTGAAATTTAATTCAGGCGTCATATGCATAAAATGATCTGATGATAGGCTTATGCAAAATAAATTATTTCCTAGAACACCAAAATGCCAACCATTCTGACTGTAAACTGCCTTATTCCTGGTGAATTTTTTTTTTTTTGTACCGGGGATCAAACTCAGGTCCTTCCACTTGCCAGGTAGGTGGCAGAACCACTGAGCTACTTCCCTGGCCCTCTGGTGAATATTTTGAAAGACCTTCTATATAAAATGAAAAGAACTGGCGTGACACTTAAAGACTGCAAAAAAATAGAATACAGTTAAAAAATATTTGTAATGCAATTCTGCATAAAATATGCAAGTCAATCTTACTACTTAAAAATTTTAAAAACAAAAGACCACCCTGAATAAATGTTAAAACCTCATCAAAGAAAAGTGCTCATCCTTTGTATATTTTTGCTAGAAAACTGGTAAGATTTTGTTGAGGAGAGCAAGGAAGATATCTAATGAAGTCATTCATTTAAAATTTGTTCAAAAATATTCATAAAGGTGTAAATTGCTGCTTATACCATCTTAAAATATTATACCATGAATACACTTTCTATTATTTAACTGGAGGACAAAAGAATACCTCAAAGATAGTTCTTCTCAAAATGAGGTCCAAAGGCCCAAAAGAGTCCTAATGTGGACTCAATAGTAAATATGTTAAACAAATGCCCTATGTGATTATTCTACATTCTGAAATGTCCTACAGCAAAGAGCAATGCTTAAAAGCAAGATCATAAACATATTTCTTATATGTTAGAGTTCTCTATAATTTTATGTTGTGAAGACTGCCTTTTGTTTTAAAACAAGTTCCAGGCATTAAGAGAAACATATATGCCTCAGAAATGAAGATTTGAATGTCTGTAAACATTTTCCTTTACGTTTTTATTACTTTAAACTTGAAAATTGAAGAAAAGACAATATGTGCTTAAAAGCTTTGGAAAAGTTACATTTCTAATGAAATGGGGCACCTCAAAAAAGATAAAAAGATAATTTATTAAATGCCTACAAATTTTAAATCATTTTAAATTTAAAACTAGATAGTTTACCTAAAATTAAATTTTACTGAGATTGTATCATTGTAACTTATTTAGACAATAATGGTTACTTTTCAAGTCCTTTGCATAAAAATAGTACTAAGACAGGAATGCTATATGTGGCAATTCTTTAAATAATAAATTGCTAACCAATAATTTCAATAAAAATATTTTGAAGAACTTTGCCCCTGAAATGAATTCTACTATGTATTTCATGTGTTATCCTACTAAATAAAAAAACTTAACTAAGGAGATAGAACTATAATATATATATGTTTTCTGCAGATTAGTTAAAAATTGTTATAATTTTTTGGATTCCCCAAAGAATACATAAACTGGGGTCCAAAAAGTATAGGTAATATGGTTTGAGATAAACAAGCATAAGTAAGACATTCTACTTAAAAGACAAATTATTTTCCTGGATAGTAAATAACTAGAAAAAGAATTATACTTTCTGTCTCCACTCAACAAATGGAATATGTTTCTATTTATCAACAAAAAATTCAATATTAACTATTATAGACTATAAGAATTAAGTATTACATCTAAATATAACTACAAAAATAAAATTAGCTTCTGGTCAACTATGAAATGATTAGTTTGAATCCAGGCTGGAAACAAGTTTTTCTGAGCATTAAATGACAACATAGGCAGAATGCATAATTGAAAAATGAGGATCAGACCCATTCTTCTTCATACATGGATAGACGATTGATATACTCAAAACCTGCAAATTCATATCCTCCAGTTTTCCTCACATTGTTATTATCATCTGGAGTGAGCCGGACAGGTTCATCAGTAAACTGAGAATCAAAGTTGTCCAAACCAAATTCCTCAGACATATTTGGTTTAAAGGGAAGGACCACCTGCTTTTTCTCCATCATGTCCCAGTCAACATTTTGAAAGAATGGATGCTCCTGAACATCAGCAAAGCCCCTGTTAGGATGACAACCCAGTCATTCTTTTGGGTCCCTGTTGAGAAAACTCTCCAGGACACTTGCAGCTTTTACAGACAGGAAAAGAGGTATGAGAATGTCTCTTTCCAAAATTACTTGCAAGAGATTATTGTTTGAGTTTTGGTCGGAGTTATCAGAGGTCTCATCAAGATGGAATGGAGACTCTCCGATCATCATCTCATACATCAGTACTCCAAGAGCCCACCAGTCCACAGCAAAACCATAATCTTCCCCTCTTACAATTTCTGGAGCCAGGTAATTAGGAGTGCCACAGAAAGTGCTGGTCATACCTCCTGGCTGTAAGCCTTCCTTACACATGCAGTAATCAGTGAGTTTAATGTGCTCATCTGAATAGAGTAATAAATTGTCCAATTTCAAATTTCTATACAGTGTCCCTCGCTGATGAAGATAGTTGAATGCTAAACTGATTTCTGCAGAGTAAAACCTGACATCTTCAGGAAGTATTCTTTGTTGCTGCATGTGAAACATCAGATCCCCGCCATTTACATAGTCTAGAACAAAGAACACTCTGCTTTCTGTCTGGAAGCAAGAATGCAGTCCAACTAGAAAAGGATAGTTGGATGCCTGCTCCAAAACGTGCTTCTCTGTCTGTACCCAATCAATGTTGACATGCTCTTTTTTCACTGCTTTCATTGCATACATATGATCTGATTTTTTCAGTTGGACTAACAGTACTTTCCCATAACTTCCTATGCCAATCACTCGGAGCAAATCAAAGTCCTCAAGACCTAAACTAGGTGAAGCTTTGCCACTTTTCCTGTTGTTCCCTGCCTCATTCTCTTCATCAATTTGTTCTAAAGCCTCATGAGTTGAAAGGTTATGTGGGATCGCTGTGTGTGCAGGGTCTGAAGCCATGGATGATGGATCGACTGGCACCATGGTCTCTGATGGTAAAGAATGCTGCCCACATTCAATTGTGACAAGTTTGTGGCACTTCTTGTGAACTGAGAGTTTACAGTTGCTGCACTTATACACCTGGCGGCCAAGTCCCCCTACATGGTCTGTGCAGACAGCACAGTGAGCTCGCCTGCTGAAGTGTTTGGCTTGAAAAATGTGGCTATTCATGCAATACAGCTTTCTCCAGCAGCCTGCAGCTCTGTGGTGGATGGATTTCTCCTCTCCTGGACAAGGCACTTTAGGATGTTCTGGTACATAAGGTGATAAGCTCAGAATCCTTCTGTAGCTCAGAAAGCCTAATGGCTTGTTCTAACTCCAGCTGAGGTGACACAGTGTATGAGTCTCCTTCCTCACCTACCCAATCTGTGGTGAAAAGCTGTTTGTTGTCCAAACACCACACATCTTGAGCTTTATCACACAGGCCCTCAATGGAGCTGGAATTCTCAAAAGATGTTGTCATGATGTCTCTTCCCAAAATCAGGGCCAATTGGGTAGAGGTGTGGGTGGTGGAGGTGCCTGGGAAGAAGGGACCATAGGCGGGTTGGCTGCCCAGGGAAACAGGCAGGAAGGGCTTGGAGAAAGAGAGCAGCCTGACTGACTGCAGGGAACACACTGGCCGGAATTCTGCAAGGCTCTCTGTGAAGATGTGTCCAGTAGTGGCGGCCAGGCCTGGGTGGATGTACACCAGGCTTCTCAGAGTCTCTCAGGGGCCGGTGGATGTGACTTCGGTCTCCCCACCTGGACTTTGACTCTCTAGTTTTTTGTGCCTGGCTCTGGGGAGACCTGACCAGAGCTACTGGGTGTTTCTGGGCCTGGTAATACTTGCCCTGGACTCTTCCCAGTTTCTGTGCCATTGGTATTTGGGCTTAGGGAGGCTTCATTGGGGTACCTTGATTTTGGTAGGTCACTGTGGTCACTCCCGGGGAGACCATCCCTGGGGTGTCTGTGACAGTCGTGTGACTGCTGCAGTGTGGCCTGTGGTGTCTGGATGGAATCAGCTGTCTTCTTAGTCTTTCACAGAAACTTTCTCTGCCTGGGGTCCAGAGGCTGTGGCCTCTTGAAATGGAGAAGCAGCTCATGTTCGCTGTTGACTGTCTCCGGCCAAGTGAGCTCAGGAAATGGCAGTTACTAGATTGTGATGTCTGTTAGCAAGGGTTCCAAGTTCTGTTTGGAGATGTTGCCAAGGAAGTGAGGTCATGTCTTGGGCTTCCGCAACCGAAGTTCCCCCTGTGATACGAAAACCCTATGGCCCATGTTTTTCTTCATACTAAATAAATCAGTGGCTACTTATTTATTTTATTATTTTTACCTAAATGTGAATCTTTTTATCTATATGTCATCTATCTGTTAATTTTTTACTTCTGCATTGCTGGGGCTTGTACCCTGCAACTCTACAACAAACTACGTGTATATCCTTAGACATTGTTTTTCAGATAGGCACTAAGGGTTTCCCTGTCACAAAATTGGTCAGGCTGGACTCTACCTTGTGATCTTCTAGCCTCATCCACTCAGAGTGCTGGGATTAGAGTCACATATCATCCTGTCTGATTCAGTGTGCTATTTAGAAACAGCAAAACTAGGAATACTTTCTGTGATATCAGACACTGGTGACATTTTCACTTTTAAAATAATGTGTGCATTGACACTGCATGTGATGGGCACAGTATGGAGGGGTCTTTTACATATAAAGGAGGCATTTTCTCTTAAGATGCAGTGCTGAGGATTTACACTTAGAGAATTGTGAAATTTTAGGATGCTTTTCTTTCCTGGGTGGATTATATCATCATTTCCATTTAATTGGGTAGTACTGAGACTTTCTAGAAATTTCCACAATAATTTTTCTTTCTTAAGTTCCTTTATTGGTACATTTTAGGTATACAGTTCGTTTACATTTATCATTGGGTGTTTGTATCTGTACATGATGTATCTTGGTTCTTATTTTTTCCCCATTACCTGTGCACCCTTCCCTATTTACGTAGACATCATTTACATTTTTTTTTCTTTTTTCATAGTTTTTCCTTTCCTTCCTTTCCTTTCCCCTTCCCCTCCCTTCACCCCTTCATCTTTGGACCTTTTTTACTATTTCAAATTATCAATTACTCATTTTAATCATTTTAACCCTTGTTTATACTATCAAAGCCATACTCTTAAGTGAAATAAATAGGACACACATGTGTAAATACCGAATAGTTTCTCTAGTGTGAGAAACTGATAGTGTACACAATAATTTTTCTTAACAGATACGATTGTTTGTTTAAATGTGTATCTTCTAGGGGGATGGTGGTAGATTCATAGCAGGCTGTAGCTTTGAGGTGCACACAGATGATTATTCATTCTTTTCTAATGAACTTAACACCAAAGTATAGCATTCAGTATAGTAATATAGTGTTTCTCCCCAAATAACACCTAACTGGAGTGACCTAAATGGAGCCAGCCCTAGCTGATTGTTACTGTGGTGATGGCCAGTGTCATGCAGAAGAATATACCTCACTATTCTCTTGCTTGATGGATACTCTGAAATGACAGGTAAAGCAAGGATAGGCTGATCTGGGCTGTCTTTTTTTCTGGTTAGGCCTTATTTTTGGGAAACACAGTAGACTGAGGCAGGACAGCACATGGTGACTGCAAGGCAGAGTCCTTGTAAACCCTAGAAACCATCAACACAGTGGTGACAATGAGCACATATATATAGCATTTGAAGCTTTCCTTGTGGCCACTTATAATCGCTTCCTGTCTTCCTATCCCAAGCAATCCATGTACCTTGTGTCCCAAGTGGTTAGTTTGCATTTTCTAAGTATGAGGAAGCTATAACCTTTCAGCATGTAGGTTTTGTTTTGATTTTTGAAGAGCTTATGCAATCAGTATAACCATGTTGATGAGAGAGAATTGGCCCAAAGTGGTGCCTTAACCCCCCACCTGAACATGAGAAAGCTGACTTGTGCAAGAGGAACAGCACCTCCCCAACATGAGATAGTCATTCTGTGATGGAGTAGTGGTGAGCAGCGCCCCAAAAGGATCACAGCCTGGGGCACCCCAGGTAAAGACTAATCAGTGGGACAGAGGCTGGCTGAAGACAACACCTGGGACAAGAAGGGAAAACCAGAACCCATGGCTATGGACATTAAGTCCCCATCTATTGAAACAAGCAGGACACATCTTGGCATGAATAGTAACCACAGTCTGGGGAGGAACAAACAGCCAGGCCTCCAGTGCAAGGGGAACACCTCACAAACCCATAGGCCCTAAAGCTAGGCATAGAAAATCATGTCTGTGTGGATCCCCAAACTGCAGATCATGGAAAGAAACCACTCATGCAATAACACAGTAATATTTTCCTCAACTCAAGTCTTTGTTTTTCCTATTTTGTTTCCTTTTTCTTTTTTCAGGGTTTGGGTTTTTATCTCTCTTTCTTTCTGTTCTTTACATTTAATATTTGCCTTTTATCTTCCAGCCTTTTTCTCTTTTTTTTTCTCTTGTTTTTGCTGTTTATCTTTTTTCTTCATTTTCTTGTCTGTTCTTTCCAGTGACTATTCTTTAGCACTACTAATTTTCTTTTCATCCTTAAGAAGGTCCCCTATAATATTTTCTTTCATCCTTCTCATATCTCATCAGTTAATTTTTCTTTTTCTTTTTTTTTTGCCCTTAGTACCAGGGATTGAACTCAGGACATTGCACTTTTGAGGCAGGTGTGGTGGCACTGAGCTAAATCCCCAGCCCCCCATCAATTAGTTTTTCAAATCTTGCTTTTTTTCATTTTCTACTCCCTCTACTTTTACTAGAATAACAACTAAGCTTCATGAATCTCTAGATAAATAGTTACAGTATTGGTGTTGAGTAATACTGTGCTATTGTTAGTAGAAATAAAGTTGGTTCCATTTAGTAGATATTTATTGTAGATCAATAATAGGACAATATTTGACTTATCTTAGTGTTCATACTGTAATTATACATTTCTTTCCTATGGAAAAGTCTGGTACATTATTGGTCCTTAGATTTTACAACATTCAGTTCATATTTAATGCTATAATTGATGCTGATTTTATTATTATAGACAAAGTGTCATGGCGGTTGCTATTAATTGGGTTTCTTGTGGCTCCAATATGTAGTTTGCTGAGGGATCATTAACAATACTGTGCCCCATTCTGGAAGAACTGGGTACTGGGCCAAAATGCTGCAACTTCCTCTCTCACGTAAATGGAGGTGGCTGGACCCAGTTGCCACAGCCCACAGCATCCACTGCTGTGCTCCACTAGTGCGTTTCTTCCTGGAAATAGGGAGGTCCCCTCCCATCACCATTACTGCACTTCTGTAGGCTTGAGGCTCCTCTCTCTTGGTGTGAGCTGGGATTGAGGGAGAAATCACAGTTTGCCACCTCCCTCTTCTGACAGTGAGGTCTGTCACCTCACTGTCCCTGTGGGCTCCAGTTCACCCTTCAGAACTTTTCAGAACTCCCTCCTTCTCTTCCCCAAGTTGTTAGACTCTAGCGTCTGGACTCCTAATCACAGAAAGACTCTGTGTGCTATTGTTTTTGGTACTGGGGATCTATCTTGGAACCTTGTGCTTCCAAGGCAGGCAGCGGAACCACTGAGCTAAATCCCCGGCCCTCTGTGTGCTATTGTTTGAGGTTGTCAGGTCATCTTTTCCGTTGTTCCCTTCATATGTCAATTTATTTGAAAGATCAGTAATAGCTATTCTTAAGAGATTAGTGTTAAGGAAGTTCAGGGTATGTATACCAGCCAATGGCATCTTGTGAAATATTCTGGAAAGAAAGGACTAAAAATAGCAGAAAGACAGACACAGCAGTGCATTTTATAAATAGTAACTTGCCTTCCTTGCCTCTGAGAACTACAGAACTAGGAAGACATGAAAGGGACTGTCCCCTCAGCAGAGCAGAGTGTGCTGCTCTAGGTAGATGACAACAAGGAACTTGCAACTGGACTGGGATTTGGGTATTACTTTAGTGGACACAGAACTAGGCCATGACTAAGGAATATTTCCTCATCAAGCATGAAGAAGGGGAATCAAACTCACAACCAACACAGAGCTAATGGGAAAATGCTATGAATAAGGGAAGAGAACAGATACCGATTATCTTTGAGGAAGATTAGAATAAACTATGAAGAAATAATACTCTCAATAGTATGCAGGGAAACATGGCCCCCATATAATAGTAGACAAAAATTATAAAGCGGGAAAGGCTCTGATGAAAACACAAGAGGGTGAAGTAAAAAGGGAGATGAGTAATGTTAAAAAATACTTAAATTACATTAAAAATTAAATGCTAAAATTAAAGTTTACACTGGAGGCAAAAGTGATGATTTAACATTATAGAAAATGAAATCAATAAAGACACAATCTCCCAGAATGTGAAAATTGATAAAAAATGAGAAAGCAGATAATAAAAATGAGAGACAGAGAATTCAACAAACAGATAATTTGTGTTTGTGAGAGAAATGTTGGAGCAAAAGATATAAACATAAGTGTAATAGATGAGCTAAAAAAGACTGGTAGGCATATTAAAAGATTCCATTATGGTTCTAGAAAAATAACTGAAACTTTTGCGTTGTCTTGGATTCTTACTGGTGGCTCTCTCTCTGGCGGTACATGTCTGAGCCTTCTGAGTGCCTTGTCGCCATGCCTCGAAAAATTGAGGAAATCAAAGATTTTCTGCTCACAGCCAGGTGGAAGGATGCCCAATCTGTCAAGATCAAGGAGAACAAAGATAATGTGAAGTTTAAAGTCTGATGCAGCAGATATCTTTACACCTTGGTCATCACAGACAAAGAAAAGGCAGAGAAACTGAAGCAGTCCCTGCCCCTAGGCTTGGCAGTAAAGGAGCTGAAATCAACCAGCCAGACTGATGTGAAGTGTATTAAAAAGCTTTGAAAGTCAAAAAAAAAAAAATTGAAAAGAGCCTTATATTCAGACTTACCCAGGAAAAAATATTGAGGTAATCAACAAAGGAAACAATCTTATATAAGTATCAAGGCAGGAAGAAAAGAAATGTACAAGGTATACAAATGAAGTGGGCCTAGAACTGGGGTTACAATATGACAGAAGATGAAACTAAGAGCTCCAGAGTGGGATGTAGATATAAAAGATAACTCTTGTGCAGCTAGAATTAGCTTAACTGATTCATCTAAATACATTTTGTAAAGCCTACTTATATAGTTGAATATTTGTTTTAGGTTTTCTGAAAAGATGTACAATGTGAAAACAGTTTAGTTTAACAAACTTAATGTTTTATGTATTTATTAAGTAATATATTTACTCATCAGTTAGAATTTATTGCTAGATTATACTAATAATGATTAAAAAGTATTTGAGGAGTAAAGATTATCCCCATGAATTAGAGCAGCAGAAATTAAAAAGATATACTTCTATTGTTGGTTCTGAGAAATTGAATAATATAGGTCTAGGTATGATTTTGTGAAAAAAATGAAGTTGTCATTAGTAAAATTAAAAATAGGACCTATTTATTTTAGGATAGATGAGTGTTTTGGCCTGGGGAGTGTATCTCAGTGGTAGAGCACTTACATAAAATGCACGAGACCCTAGGTTTGATTCCCAGCACCACAAAATAGATACATTAGTAGAAAGCTTGGAAATAAACCCGTGGACAAAATAAACCAAATTGAATTAGTTAAAACAATGAAAAAAGTATATTAAACTCTATAAAATGATTTAAAAAATGGGATTCTGTGCTGTTTATCATTTGGTAACTTCAGTTTCTTAGCAAGTTATTTAATTTCATTAAGCTTCAGTTTTTTTATTTGCTAAATGGGGACAATAAGATCTAATTCTGCATGTGGATAGTCAGTTTTCCCAGCACCATTTTATTTATTTATTTTTATTATTATTATTTTTTGGTACCAGGGATCAAACTCCCAATGACCTTGTGCTTGCAAGGCAGGTGTGGTGCCACTGAGCTAAATCCCTGGTGCCCAGCACCATTTATTAAAGGGGCTCTTTCCTCCAGTGTTTGTTTTTGGCCCCTTTGTCAAAAATCAGATACCAGAATGTTCCTGAGGATGTTTCTGCATTCACTATTCTGTTTCACTGACTCAAACATCTAATTTGTATCAGTCCCATGCTGTTTTCACCACTGTAACCTTGTATGGTGTGGGGAAAACTGGCTATCCACATGCAGAAGAAATAAAATCAAAATGGATCAAATGTCTAAATGTTAAAACAGAAATATTAAATCTGCTGGAATGATAAAACAGGTAAAATTCTTGAAGACAGAGGCATAGGCAAGCATTTTCTGAACAGCACCCAAATGCACAAGAAATAACACCAAGAATCAACAAATGAGATCATATCAAATTAAAAAGCTTCTGCACAGCAAAGAAAACAATCAACAGAATGAAGAGACAACCTACAGGATAGGAAAATTTTTTGGCCAGCTATTTCTTGGACAGAAGACATATACCTAGAACATACAAAGAACTAATAGCTATTAGATGCCCTCACAGTAAAAAACCTAATAAAAAAATGAGCAACTGAAAGGAACAGACACTCCGTAGAAGAAGTACAAATGGCTACTAAATGCATGGAAAAATGTTCAGTATTTCTGGCCATTTAAGTACAAATTAAAACAACACTGAGATTCCATCTCACTCCAGGGAGAATGGCTATCATCAAGAAATCAAATAATAGCAAATGCTGGTGAAGCTGCAGTGAAAAAGGAACTCTTTTACATTGTTGATAGAAATGTAAACTAGTACAACCACCATGGAAATTAGTGTGAAGAGTCCTCATCAAACTAAAGTAGAAATTCCAGACCCTTCTAGGTATTTTCCCCAAAGAGTGAAAGATATCATATTACAGTGACACATGCATAACCATGTTTATAGCAGCACAACATAATAGCTACATCTTGGAAGGAGTCTGCATGTCTACCAATAGATAAAAAGATAAATACAATGTGGTATTTATTCACAAAGGAGTACTACTCTTCTATAGAAAAGGATAAAAGAGTGATTTGTAGGAAAATGGATGAATCTTGAGACCATGTTAAGTGAAATAAATCAGACACACAAGCTTTAATATCACATAGTTTCTCTCTTATGAGAAATCCACAACAAAATAAAAAGCAAGATAAAAGATAGGAAATAAGGAGATACATCTTTTGCACATGGGAGGAGGATGAAGAGATGGAGGGAGGGGTGGAGGGAGAGGAAGGAAGGGAATGCAGAAAGAATTGAGATGTGTTATACACATGTATGAATTCCCCAAGAGGAATGCCACTAGTATGTACCGCAAACATATACTAATAAAAATAAACATTGGAAAAAAACCCCCTACTGCCAAGGGCTGTTCAGAGGACTAAATAAGACTTTGTGTAATCAAACAAATGTCTTAGTCACTGTCTGGCATACTGAGGAGGTAGTACAGCCTCCTGGTGTCTGATGTCTGAGAGGTTTCAGATCTGGCTCTGTTCCTTACCAGTCATGTGACTTGAGAGAAGTCACTGAGCTCTCCATGTTTAGTTGGCTCATCAGTAACAGGAGGATAAAATAGTGCTCACAGAATTGTCATGAGGATGAAATGATAGATGTAAATTACTTGGGGCAATGTCTAGTACAAGAGTACCGGTTATAGTTGCAATAATTATTAGGGCAAAATAATAGCTTTAAATATGAAATGTTGAAATATACCCAGTTAGTACTAAAGCTCAGATTATTAATAAAAGAATAATGCTAATATTTAAAAATATCAGACTAGATTAGAAACCTAAGTGTGACACAGCAAAAGATAGTATAACACATTTGGTGAAATGCCTGATGAGATAATACGTCACCATTCTATGATGTAAAACTATCATTTGGTAAAATTTTATAATGGAATATTTACACCTAAATATCAACTGGAATTAACCTTTGGAAACTATGAATTCTTTTTCTGTCTGTTTTTCTATGATGTTTCCAAACATTCTATAATAAATATATATTAGTTTTAAGTCAATTAAAAACACATTGTATTTTAAATGATATGTTTCTGGAAAATATCTAATTAAATAGAAAATCAAGAAAAATAAAAATTTTATATGCAATATTTTATAAACAAAGAAAATATATTTGTAAAAGTTTTAATAGCATTGTCAGCCTTCTTGTTCTGGGTGTTAGAATTATTATTTATGCTTTCTTTATAGTTTTAATTTATTTTTCATCTTTTCTATAATGCTCAGAAAATATATAATTGAAAAAAGAAAACTAAAACTTTAAAAATAAAATAAGTCCTTCATATATAAGCCATTAACTCAGATCTTGGCAAGTAGAATTTAAAGGCGCTGAGGCTTGGAGTGAAATGTCTTAGTCCTCTTTTCTTACTAGTGAAAAGTGAAGCCAAGAAGTATTTAGTGATTTGTTGCCAGTTGCAGAGCCAGTGAATGAAAAAATTAGGCACAGAACCTAGACCTCCTGTCAGCAAGATTTTTCCAATAAATTGTGTGCTTTGGAAATTACTGCAAATTTTGTGCAAAATTTAATGCAGACTCCTAACAGGAGTGTTATATGCATGTCTAGCAGCAGGAAAAGTTTAATTGTATTACAGAAATGTCTTTGATCAGAAACAATGTGTGCAAACCAACCACAAACAGCTAATATCTGTCACTGAAAGTAGCTCCCAGAACCCTGTCCATATTAGTTTACAAGCTGTGTCTGTGTTCTCTACCTGCACACAGATTTGTTTCCCCTGTATTATCCTATACATCTTGATTCACACTGGAGGCTGGAAGTTAACACAAAGGCCCTGACAGCTTTTAGGTGTACAGTTCCAGGCAGAGAGATTTTGTAGACAGTGTACAATGAAGTGACTGCATGGCTTTTTGCAGTGGTTCCCAAGTGCAAGTCTTTAAAATTCAGTGCCAAGCCAGAGTTTTCACCACTAAATTCAAATTTTACCATTTGTGGCAGTGTAACAAAATTCAGGCTAGTAGCACATTATTTATTTTTAAATTTTTTCATTATTATAGCTACATAATGAAGGTATTCATTGTGATGGAGTGATGGTACATTTACATACGGCATCTTGATCAGCTAAGTTTATTCATTCTTTTGGTGTTAAAATGTCTTTTATTTTCCCTTGTCATTACTTAGCACAATATAGTCATTTTAAAAAAATTCCATTAGATAGAGTTATCCTGAGAAAAACATTTTGTTATTTATAGCATTTCTCACCATTATCATACACACCTTTTAAAAATTAAGTCTTAAAGATTTCACTGTGAGTTTATAGTATACATTTTCAAATAAGTCATATCCTGAGAACTTTCTGTTAACTTAAAAAATATTGTTTTCCTTTTTGGTACCGGGGATCGAACTCAGGTCCTTGCGCTTGTGAGGCAGATGGCGGAACCACTGAGCTAAATCCCCTGCCCAAAATACTGTTTTCTAATCCATGATCATATTCTGTTTCAGTTTGGCTTTATAGCAAATGTTTCTACAGCAAACAAAGGGATGTGAGTGTCCTAAGAGCAGAGCAGAAAGCAGAAATTGACAACAGTGTCCATGGAGCAATAGAGTATTTGAGACCAGCTCATCTAACTTTCCCATTTTGGAGACATGATGCCCTGGCTTCCTTGTCTCTGACCTGGCACCTGTTGTCTTTCCCTGCTCACTGCACCTTCTCTGTAATACCTTATTCAGTGGTTCAGCCACTGGAATGTTTTGCTATCTTGATTCCATACTGTTCTCTCACCTTCTAGACCTTGAAATGCTTTAAGTTTTTGCCAAACTTTCATTTCTAACAAGGAAATTCTAAAACCTCATTGACTCCTGAAGTCATCCTTGAAAGATACTATGCCAAATTAGGATTTTTCTTTTAATTATCTATTTTTGGTCCTCTTATGAGAAATTCACAGTAGAACAATTCAGTGACGAGCAAATACTAATTTTACTGTAAGTCTAGAAGCTTCCATGTTTCTGGAAGTTATTGTTGAAGGTGGGGTTATAATTCTCAGTATAATTTATACCTTACTTTTCCCTTTAAGAAGAATCTGTGAGAATCATCTTATGCATGTAAATGTACACAAAGATACACTTAATTAACTCCCTTCTGGGATGTTGAAATAGAATTGTTTCTTTACTGAAGCCAGGATTTGTTCAACAAGTATGTATAAATGTCTACTATATGTACACTATGGTAGAAAGAGTTGAAATCAGAAGCTTACATTGTCAACTGATGAGTAACACAGTAAGACATATTGTCTTGAAAATGTCACAGGTAAGAGTGAAGATGGAGTTTTTATTTATTAGAACATAACCTCCACATGATTTATAATATTAGCCAACTTATTGTCTGAATAGTAGCCAGTGATGTAAAATGAAGAGCTCCCAGGTAGGGAAGGGCTATCTCTTAACATGCACGGATTATGTGTGACAGCTAAGGCCCTGGGATTATTAAGTGCCACCAACAGGAAAATGTTTAAAAGTGATTTAGAAAGAGGTGCAATAAAAAGCTGATGAATCAATCACCTATTAAGCACTTAGTATGTGTGAGACATTTTGCTGTATCATGGGTATGCAAGGAGAATAAAAATAAGTTCTATGTTTTGAGTGAATTGTTCAAAGACAGAAAACGATGTTCAAATAGTTGATAAACTAATGAAATCTTCTATTGTGATGCTTTAATTCATACCACACTTTTAGCCAAAGTTTGGGTGCTATGTTCTTGGCAGGTTTGGTTGAAAATTATTTGTTTTTCTAGGGCTTTTGGGTTCCTCAAAACTGATACCTTGAGTTTATTTTTGGTTTTGGTGTTTGATTTTGTATGAGCCTGATAAATCATGTTTTAGACATAAGCCTGAAAGTCTTTCTCCAGGCACACCATGAAACTTAGCAGTTCCTAGGGTCCAATGGCATGCTTTGATGGAGCTAGTGAACAAAGCCCAAAATACCAGCAGGCATTCCATAAAATTGTATTCTTTGCCAGGTTGTCTAGTGCTGGAACACTGTAGGTAGCATCAATTCCAGATGCCCAAATTGGAGGAGCAGGGCTATATTCTTTGATTCAAGGTGGATGGGCAATTTGCTCATTCCCAGAGGCCTCTTGACTTTGAGATGTAGGCTGAAAGAGCCAGTAATTTGAAGTGAAGATAATTGGCACAGGCTGGCTGATTACTCAGCAGGGAGGGGAGAGAAGGAGCAGAAGGCTTCCAAGAAGAAGCTGAAAATTGACCTAGTTATTATGATGGCACACTCTGTTGCATTTCCCCTTTGGGCCAAGCCAGGTTCCCTGACATTATATCGAAGCCCTCACTGCCAAGGACTTAGTTTGGGGATTTTTCATGTGTTGTATTTCTTTTTTCCTTTTCTTCTTTTTATTTTCAGTAAGTATGCCCCTGGTCAGTCAAGAAATATCTGTACTCAAGCTGAAAAATAGTCATAGTCGTGTTAAGGCAACAAGTTCAGAGAGGAGTGCAGTAACAGAGGATAAGAAACAAAACCAGCTGGCTTCTGCGCACCACTCACTGCAGGGTCTGGTGAGCCTATGGGACATATGGGAAGAGCGTGGGTAGAGTGTGGGGGCTGAAGAAATGGCAGATGCACTCCTGCCCTTTCATTCTCTTGGGCTTTCTTCCAAAAGCATACTACTCTCTCCTTCAGTGGTAAGAACTGTTTGTCCAACTCTTAACTGCATTTCTTTTGGGCCATTTCTTGGGCTTTGGGGTCCAAACTCTAACACAAGCTTTATCAACAGTGGCGCTATTGATATTTTTTTTCTTTTTTTGCTTAAATTCTTTTATTGGTACATTTTAGGTATACAGTACATTTACATTTATCATTGGGTGCTTGTACCTTTACATGATGTATCTTGGTTCTTATTTTTCCCCATTACCCATGCGCCCTTCACCCCTTCTACCCTTCCCTATTTACAGAGACTTTGTTTCCATTTTTTCTTTTCTCATAATTTTTCCTTTCCCTTCTTTCCTTTCTCCTTCCCCTCCCACTTTCCCTACCCCTTTGGACCTTTTCTTCCTATTTCAAATTATAATCATTCATTTTAATCATTTTAATCCTTATTTACACTTTCAGTTTCTCACACTAGAGAAACTATTGGTATTTACACATGTATGTCCTATTTATTTCACTTAAGATTATGGCCTCAGTATGCATCCATTTAGCTATAAACATCTCTAGTTTCTTGTTCTTTATAGCTGAGTAGTACTCCATTTTATAAAAAGAACACATCTTTATCTAGTTTCCAGTTGATGGGCAATTGGGCTTTTTCCAAGCTTTAGCTATTACGAACTGTGCAGCTATAAACATGGGTGCACATATATCTCTGTGGTATGATTCTTTTAATTCTTTGGGGAAGATCCCCAGTAGGGGGATAGCTGGGTCAAATGGGACTTCTAGTCCTAGTTCTTTGAGGTATCTCCATACTGATTTCCACAGTGGTTGCACCAGTCTACACTCCCTTCAACAATGGAGAAGGGTTCCTTTCTCCCCACACCCCTACCAGCATTTGTTATTGGTTGATTTCTTGATAGCAGCCATTCTTTCTGGAGTGAGGTGGAATCTCAGCGTTGTTTTCAAATGCATCTCTCAAATGACCAGTGATGTTGAACATTTTTTCACATGTGTATTTGCTTGGGCCTGGTAATTCTTTAATGGAGTGGAGTTGTTATCCTGAGTTGTAGAATGTTTAGCAGCATCTCTGACCTCTACCTGCTAGGTAGTCCTGACCCTCTCCCTTCCCTCATTTGTGACTCCCAAAGTTGCCTCTAGACATTAGCCTTTATCTCTAGGGGCACGATCATGCTCTTTTGAGAATCAAAAGATTTAGAGCTATGCAGAAGTTCATCCTTTTCAGACTGAACATGGAACTTTGCTGAACACTGGAGCAGAAAAACATCCAGATTTATTCTTTAGATGCTTAATGTCATCTATATCCAGAAATGCTCATAATGCAATAATACTCTAAAGACTATTATTTAATTTTGTTACTAAAGTCTCAAGAAATGTATAAGTTGAATTTGAGGAGACAGTCTTAATAGTTTATTAATTTTGAATAGTTTATTAGATTATTTATTTTTTCATATTATTTACTTTGATTCATCTATAGAATGTATAAAAAGAAATCAGACTAAAACATCACAGTGGTGCTGGATTCTTAAGAACCTTGGGTATTTGACTGAGTCCGAACTTTATTTTGTAGACATTGAGAGACATATTGAAAGATTCTCTAAATCTTTCTGTTTGCTCTCATTACTCTGGACAAACTTTTCTCTCTGGCAAAATTGGTCTCAAAGATATTTGAACACACTGTGTTTATGTCTGTTTTGTAGAGAATAGTGTGGTCCATTGCCCAATTTCTCTCTCAGGAATCCTTCCAACTAGTAAAAACATTGCTTGCTGATGGCTCATCATTTAGGCTCTCTGAAAAGATTACCCCTCCCTGAAAGGACTTCTTCACCCCAGCTTAGGCTTTCTTTTGGAGAACAGCCTATTGTCAATAAAGGCTTGACCTTTTGATTCAGTCAGGATAACTTGGAAGGGTCTCTCTAGGTCCAGAATTCCCAGGAGGATCAGCTAAATCCTTTGTGATAACTATATAAAAGTTCAACTTTTCCCTCTGTTTAACCCTTCTTTCCCCAATCCTTCACAAGTGTTGAAGCTAAGAGAGATCTCTGATAAACTTTCTGCACATAAATCTCTGTCTCAGGATTCCAGGGAATCCTACTTACAGCATGTTTTCAGGCCTTGACTCTAAGTGATTTCCAACCTGGAAAGATTTCTTCCTTCCTTCCTACTTTCCTGTATGAAGGCTTATCACAAGTCCTACCTACTCAATAAAATTTCCTCAGCTGATTCCTTTTTTTTTTGTCTTAAATTCTTTTATTGGTACATTGTAGGTATACAACACAATTACATTTCTCATTGGGAATTGTACCTTTACATAATGCATCTTGGTTCTTATTTTTTCCCCATTCCTAACCCTCCCTTCACGCCCTCCACCCTTCCCTATTTACAAAGACTTTATTTCCATTTTTTCCATTTCTCATCATTTTTGATTTCCCTTCTTTCCTTTCCCCTGCCCCTCCCATTACCTCTACCCCTTTGGACCTTTTCTTCCTATTTTACATTATTGATTATTCATTCTAATCATTGGTACATTTTAGGTATACAATATAATGACATTCATCATTGGAAATTTGCACCTTTACATAATCTCTCTTGGTTCTTGTTTTTCACCCTTGCCCAGCCCTCCCTTCAACCCCTCCATTCCTCCCTATTTACAGAGATTTTGTTCCTATTTTTCCATTTTCTCATATTAATCCCATTCCCTTCTATCCTTTCCCCTAGCCCTCCCACTTCCTTCCCCTTTGCCCCTTTTCTTCCTATTTCACATTACCTATTATATATTTAGTCCTTATTTACAATTTCAGTTTCTCACACCAGAGAAACTATTCGGTATTTACACGTGTGTCCTATTTATTTCACTTAAGAGTATGGCCTCAATGTGCATCCACTTAGCTATAAATGTCTCTAATTTCTCATTTTTTATGGCCGAGTAGTACTCCATTTTATAAAAAAAACCACATTTTCTTTATCCAGTCTCCAGTTGATGGGCATTTGGGCTGTTTCCAAGTTTTAGCTATTACAAACTGCACTGCTGTGAACATGGGTGCACATATATCACTGTGGTATGATTCTTTTAATTCTTTGGGGAAGATCCCCAGCAGTGGAATAGAGGGGTCAAATGGGACTTCCAGTCCTAGTTCTTTGAGGTATCTCCATACTGATTTCCACAGTGCTTCCACCAGTCTACACTCCCACCAGCAGTGGAGCAGGGTTCCTCTATCCCCACAGCCCTGCCAGTATTTGTTATTGGTTGATTTCATGATAGCAACCATTCTTTCTGGAGTGAAGTGGAATCTCAGCATTGTTTTCATTTGCATCTCTCAAATGACCAGTGATGTTGAACATTTTTTCATGTATTTATTTGCTATTTCTACTTCTTTGTCTGAGAAATGTCTGCTCATTTCAGATGCCCATTTTCAGATTGGGTCTTTAAATTTGGGAGGTCTGATCTTTTTATGTTCTTTATAGAGTCGAGATAGTAGACCTTTGTGTGAGGAAGAGCAGGTGAAGATTTTTTTCCCACATAGTGGGTTGTCTCTTCACACTGCTGGTGGTTTCTCTTGCTGTGCAGAAACCTTTTAATAAGAAGAGATCCCATTTGTTGATTGTTTGTGCTAGTTCCCAGGCAACTGAGGTTTTGTTCATAAAATCTTTTCCTACACTGATATCTTCAAGAGTTCTACCTAACCTCTGTTCCAACTGGTTCAGAGTTTCTATTTTAATATTTAGATCTTTAATCCATTTTGATTTTAGTTTAGTGCATGGTGAGAGATACAGGTCTAGTTTTAATCTTTGGCAAGTTGAAGCCCAATTTTTCCAGCACCATTTATTAAAGAGGCTATCTTTCCTCCAGTGAGAGTGTTTGGCTCCTTTGTCGAAGATGAGATGGCTGAGTGTGTCTGACGTTGTTTCTGCATCTTCTAATCTGTTCCACTGGTCCTCAAGTCTGTTTCTTTGTCAGTACCATGCTGTTTTTATCACAGTAGCTTTGTAGTAGAGTTGCAGGTTGGGGATTGTGATACCCTTGCCATGTCTCTGTTACCTAGAATTGCTTTTGCTATTCTGGGTCTCTTCTTGTTCCAAATGAATTTTTGGATTGTTTTCTCGAGGTCTATGAAGTATGCTGCTGGGATCTCAATTGGAATTGCATTAAATCTGTATAGTAGTTTTGGAAGTATGGCCATTTTCACTATATTAATCCTTCCTACCCAGGAGCAGGGGATGTCTGTCCATTTTCTGATATCATCTTCAATCACTCTTTTCAGAGTGCCATAGTTTTCAGAGAAGAGGTCTTTGATTTCTTTCGTTAGGATGATTCCTAGGTATTTCAGTTTTTTGGATGCTATTGTGAAAGGAATTATTTGCTCTATTTCTCTTTCAGTGAGTCTGTCATTGGTGTAGAGGAAAGCTATTGAATTTTGTGTGTTGACCTTGCAACCAGCTACTTGACTGAATTTGGTTATTAAGTCTAGAAGACTTTTGGTGGAGTTCTTGGGGTCTTCTATATAGAGTATCATGTCATCTGAAAATAATGACAATTTGACTTCTTCATTTCCTATCTTTATTCCTTTTATTTCTTGCTCTTGTCTAATTGCCGTGGCTAATGTTTCCAGAACTATATTGAACAAGAATAGTGATAGTGGACATCCTTGTCTTGTTCCTGATTTTAGTGTGAAGGATTTCAGTTTTTGACCATTTAGTATGATATTGGCTGTTGCTTTTTCATAGATGGCCTTTATCAGATTGAGGTAGAGACCATCTATTCTAATTTTTTGTAGAGTTTTTATCATAAATGCATGTTGGATTTTGTCAAATGATTTTTCTGCATCTATGGAGATAATCATATGGTTTTTGTCCTTGGCTCTATTGATATAGTGTACTACATTGATTGATTTGCATATAGTGAACCATCCCTGCATCCCTGGGATGAATCTCACATGATCAGTGTGTATGACCTTCTTGATGATCTTCTGCATTCTGTTTGCCAGTATCTTGTTATGGATTTTTGCATCTATGTTCATTAGTGAGATTGGCCTATAGTTCTCTTTTTTAATTGGGTCTTTCTCTGCTTTGGGGATCAAGGTGATTCTTGCTTCCAGGAATGAATTTGGGAGTATTTCTTCCCTTTCAATTTCATTGAAGAGTTTAAACAGTAGTGGCATCAGTTCCTCTCTAAATGTCTTGTAGAATTCAGCAGTGAAGCCATCAGGGCCTGGGCTTTTCTTAGTTGATAAGTTTTTAATTACATTTTCAATTTCATTGGTTGATATTGCATTGTTCAGAATTTTTAGGTCTTCTTCGTTCAACTTTGGTAATTCATATGTATCTAGGAATCTGTCCATTTCTTCTGTGTTGTCCATCTTATTGGCATATAGGTTCTGGAAGTAGGTATTGAGGATCCTCTGGATTTCTGCACTCAGCTGATTCTTGTCATGCTCGGTGCAAGTGACAGCTAAGAGACTAAAAACAGGGGATATGCTACATCTGAATAACAGTATTACTGGAAACAATGAGCAGGTGATAGTCTTAGTTTCTGATCTGAGAGTCAGAGTTGCAGTGTGGGATATAGATTTATGAACAAATTGCCAGTAGTACCTAGTATCTGTCATGTTTTCTTCTGCAGAAGTAGTACCCTTGAATTTTGGTTGGGTACATGTTTACTTAGAATAAAAACTATGCATCTAGTCTCCTTTGAAGGCATCTGAAGTCATTCTATTGTGTTCTCTCAATAGCCTGTGGACAGGAGCGATGTATTTAGCATCCACAAAGGTCTTTAAAGAAAGTGAGCATTCTCCTTCTTTTCTCTTTCATCCAACTGAAACGTGAGTGTTGTAGTGAGTCATGGATCATGATAATGAGGGCAATGGTCTAGAGATGACTGAGGAACAGGTTAGTTGAAATCTAAGTCTGTATAGAGAATAGAAGAGTAGAATTTCATTGTTATCTCTGAACAATGTGCTTTGGAACTGCTGTAAGAGAGAGGACATACATTGTGTTATTTAAACCACTATTATTTTAGACCTTTGTATTAGTCCATTGAGGCTAAATTATACTGCAAAAATGGATGAGTTCCAAGCCTTAATAGCTTCTAGATTAGCAAAAGGATCATCAGTACACAGGGAGGGCATATGTTTTAATACCTCCTCACATACAACACGGTAATGTAATTGAAAAAGAAATGGCACTTCTAGAGAGTGGAGCCAAGGTATATAGAGAACAATAGACAGATGAGCTATTCAGAGACTACAGAAACAGACAGGGAGGTGTATTCTCCAGCGCAGGTTTCAACTACATCTTCCCAGCAAGCCTTCACAATTGCAATGGGCTGGAGACTGCTGTATGCCTTTTACTCTTACTCTTTATAAATTTAAGAGTTTCTTTCTGAATGAAGGGCTCATGGTGGTTACTGTGCTCTTATTCATTCAATTGCCACATATTGGATTGTGAGTGAGCAGATAACTTATCCCTTCAGTCCCTGGGTTTTTGGATCAAAAGTTACCACATCTGGATCTCATGTAGAAGCTCTGTGAATCAAGTAGAGATTTGGGGTTTGGAGTTTTTCTTTTTTTGGTACCAGGGATCGAACTCCGGTCCTTGCGCCTGCGGGGCAGGCACTGGTGGATTTGGAGTTTAATGTCTTTCTTTCTGCCTGCATCCCTACTGCCCCCCCCCTTTTACTGCTCCACTATATCCCCCCTTCTTTCTTCTCTTTATCTTCCTCCTTCCTGCCTTTTCTACTTCTTTTCTTCTTTCCCATTTCCTTCCCTTTCTTCCCTTTCCTTTTACTTCACCTTCCCCTGCTTCCATTTCTCCATTTTTCTTTCCTCTTTTTTTTATATTTTGTCTCTAGTCTGTTTGCAAGATTCTCATGTTGATTTAACTAGTTCCTATTTAGTTTATGTAACCCTGACCAGAAATTATCTTTGCTCAGACAGTATTTAGGATTTCTTCTGGATTCCACCCCCTAATACACCTGCTTGTATTTTTTCCTGAACAGTTTCATGGTTTCATGTTGGATTTCAATCAAACTTCTATGGCCTGAGGCTTTGGAGACTGAAGATGAGAAGAATCACCTACTGGAGGATTAGGTGGATATTAATTTATAACCCTATAGATTAGCTGACCTTTGAACTTCAGAGTTGTGAAATCATACTGCAGATTTTCTTTTGTTTCTAAATTTCTCCTTGACATTAAATTGTGAAGTTCATCTCTGTAGTTGTTTTTAGTGGTACTTAGTTCATTCTCATTGCTCTGTACTTTTCTGTTTGGGGAAAGTTTTACAGTTTATGAGCATTTGCATGTGTTCTTGCTTTAGCTTATTTTGAAGAGTACATCTCAGAGCACTTTCATACCTATCTTTTGGTGAGTATATACATGCTTTCCTTTCGATATATAACTAGGAGTAAAATTTCCTGGAATGACTAAAGTGTATATTAACAAATCATTTTGGTTCTTATAACCTTAGTAAAATTGCTTTAAAAATGTTATTTTCCCCCCATTAACTTTATTGGTACATTTTAGGTATAAAATACAGTTACATTCATCATTGGGATCTTGTACCATTACATGAGTCTCTTGGTTCTTATTTTTTTTCCCCTTCCCTTGCCCTCCCTTCACCCCCTCCACCCTTCCCTATTTGCAAAGACCTTGTTTCCATTTTTTTCCTCTTCCCATATTTTTTCCTTTCCCTTTTCTCCCTTCCCCTACCCCTCCCACTTCCCCTGCTCTTTTAGACCTTTTCTTCCTGTTACACAATATCAGTTATACATTTTTTAAATTACAATATTAAGATCTAGGAGACATTACCACAGATTTTACAGAATTTAAAAGGATATAGAAAGCATATTGCAAAAATCTTTTTTTGAAATAAATTTGACAACTTCTAAGAAGTACCTTGGAAGACAAATTAATGAAACTAACTCTGGAGGAAATATAAAATTTGAATAGCACCTATTAAAGGAAGTATATTCCTAGCTTGAAAACCTACCTATATGACAACAGCAGGCTCATAAACATTTCAACTGATAAATTATATCAAACATTTAAAGCAGAAAAAAGAAGGAACACTTCTCCCCTCATTTTAGGAAATCAACATTGTGCTAATCCTAAAACTGGATAAAGATAATAGAAGAAAAAAGTATGAACATAGATGGAAATTTGTTTAACAAAACAAACTATTGGAAATCAGATCTGGCAGTATGTAGAAAGTGGTTTTATTATAGGGATGGCAGTGTTGGTTCAGCATTGAAAGATCCACCCCCAAAAGTAATCATTTTAACAGAGGAAAGGAGAAAGCCATATGATCCTGTCACTAGTTGGAGAAAAAGTATTGGACTAAATTCTACAGCTGTTCATGGTAAAAGCTATCAGGAGACTAGAAGTAGAACAGAACCCTCTCAACAGATTAAAGACATGTACTCCATACTTCCAACAAAAACTCCTTCTATGAATGGAGACGATACAATGCTTTTTCCCTAAAGTGGGGAACAAGGGCATATATGCCTACTCTTCATCTGTCCATTAGACTTTGAAACATAGGTCTAAACCAAAATAGTCTGGCAATAAAATGACACAACTAGGATAGGATTGGCATGGCAGAAGCAAAATCTTTATATGTAGATGGAATGATCATTTACAGAGAAAATACTAAGAAATCTCCAGGAGCCCCTAGAACTTGTACTTGAATTTAGCAGGATTAGAAAACACAAGGTATATTTAAAAATTCAGGTCTGTGTATACTTGCTATAAATGAAGAGCTGGATATTGAAATTTTAAAGTTATGTAGGAGTACAAAGGACCCAGAAAAGCCAAAAACAAAAACAGAAACAGTGTTGGAAGATGTTTAGCACCCAATTTTAAGACTTCTTCTAAAGCTACAGTAATCAAGGCAGTGTTGGTGTAAGGAAAGACATATAGATCATTTGAATAAACCAGAGAACCTAGAAATAGAACCACACATATATGGTCCACTGAGTTTTGAAAGATTATTTAACATTAGCATTTTATAGAATATAAACTTGATTGAAGAACCAAGGAAGAGATAGTGTTTTCAGCAAACGGCACTAGAACACCTGGTATCCATATATAAAAAATTAACCTCAACCCTTTTTTCCATACATGAAAATAACTTGAAGGGATCTATGAACCTAAATAAGAAAGCCTAAAAGTATAAAACTTTAAGAAGAAATTATAAGGGAAAATATTTATGAATTCAGGGTAGTCAAGAACTACCTAGGATACAAAAAACATGATGTATAAAAGAAAAAAATTGATAAATGGGATTCCATCAAAATTTAGAACTTTAAGTGACATCATTAAAATGAAAGGTAGTCCTTAAACAGACCATATTTACAATGCATATAACCTATGACCAGAATATATAAAGAATTCTTAGAGCTCATTAATAGACAACCCAATTAAAATGTAGACATAAGAAGATGGTAAATAGCCAGTATAGCACAAGGAATGGTGTGCAATTCTAGAATCAGAAAAATACTAATCAGTACAATAATAAGATTGAATTATACACTCATTAGGGAGATGAAGTCAAAAGTTTTAAAAGCCTTGTCATGAATTTTTCTTTTTGTTGGATTCTCCCCCTTTGCGTTTAATTTGTCACGCCCAGTGGATTCATTCTGCTGGGTTTCCTGGGGTTGTGATCCTCATTGTCTTTCCTTGGGTATTGTCTAAAATGTTTTGGAGTGCCAGTTTGGTATTCATGAAGTTCCTGAGGTGCTCTTTATCATGAAAGTATCTTATTTCTCCATCAATTTTGGAAGATAGTTTTGCAGGGTACATCAATCTGGGTTGGAGGCTGTTTTTCTTTAGGGCTTGAAATACATCACTCCAAGCTCTTCTTGCCTTGAGGGTTTGCATTGAGAAGTCTGCTGTGATTCTGATGGGCTTTCCTTTGGATGTGGTTTGTTTCTTTTCTCTCACTGCTTATAGAATTTTGTTCTTCTGTTGGATTTCTGGAATCCTAAGTATTATATGCCTATGTGTAAATTTTTTTTGATCAAGGCTAGCTGGAGTCCTATATGCCTCACTTATCTGTATGTCAAGTTCTTTTCCCCTGTTTAGGAAGTTTTCTGCCATCACTTCTGTGAAGAGATTTTTTATGTCATCTGCACTCTCTCCTCTTTCTTCATTGACTCCAATCAGTTTTATGTTATTCTTCTTTGCATTATCTAGCAGCTGCTGGATTGATTTCTCATGTTCCCTTACAATTTTAAAGCAATTTTTATTTTCCTGGTCACTAAGTGCAATCTTATGTTCTATACGTGGAATTCTATTCTCACATTGGTTCATTCAGCTCCACAGACTTTCAATGGAGTTTTTAATCTTTTGGAAATCTGTTTGTGTCTGTTTTATGGATTCTGTTTGTTTCCTATGTTGGGATTCCATCATGTTCCTCAGATCCTCTATTTTTTTATCTGTGTCCTCTCTAGATTTATTAATCATGTCTTACACCTTGAGCAAAATCTTTGCTGTTATCTGAGTCATTATTTCTGATTTCAGTTTTCCCAGATCCTCTTTTGTTGCCAGTTCAGAGAGTCCAGGTGGTTGAGTATCAGATTGTTCCATCTCCTTTCCCTTTGGGGTTGCTGTAGGTGATCTGGAAGTCTGTTTTGAGGCTTGTTTATGTGTCTTTTCATTTCCACAGTGGGAGGGTGCTTCTGGCACCCACGTGGCTCACCTTCTCTGCCCTAGGAGCTTGGGATGGCAGCAGGGGAGCTTCCTTCCGAGTGCTGGGACCGGCTCAGCTTCTCTGCCCTAGGAGCTTGGGATGGCGGCGGGGGAGCTTCCTCCTGGGTGCTGGGACAGGCTGAGCTTCGCTGCCCTAGCAGCCTGGGATGGAGGCAGGGGAGCTTCCTTCTGGGTGCTGGGACTGGCTGAGCTTCACTGCCCTAGGAGCCTGGGATGGAGGTGGGGAGCTTCCTTCTGGGTGCTGGGACCAGCTGAGCTTCTCTGCCCTACGAGCTTGGGTTGGAGGCAAGGGAGCTTCCTTCTGGGTGCTGGGACCAGCTCACCTTCTTGGCCCTAGGAGCCTGGGATGGAGGCCTAAAAATGTTATTTTTAATGACAAAAGCAGGTATTATTATTCCATGTCCAGTAAATAGAATGAAGTTCTGAGGAGAATATGTAGCTTCCCAAGGTCCTGCTAGCAGGTGGCAGCCTGGCACTCATCTTCAAGTACCATCTCCATATCCATGCCTCCCCCTGCTACTTAGCTGTCTTCCTGTGGAGCACTTTATAACACAAACTATCTTAATTTTTTTTGTCTATGAGTGTATTACTGACATTAATGATGATGAAATGCTGCCTTCCAACTGATTGTAGAGGCTTATCAAATTTAGAGGGGGGAAATGTGCTTAAAATCTCTGGTAATAAATAAAAAGAGTGAAAAGGGCAGGAATACAAATAAATAAGTTGGCCGACTATGAGAATAATAAGAAATGGATGATGGGAATTCACTGAGGTCGTTATGTTTTCTGTGAAATAAGTGCCCTTTTGTATCACAGATCAAACCCTGGACATAGTGTAACTATTTTCCATTTTAAAAATATTTCTAATTTTTCTTAAAGTTTATGACTTTAAATTTATCTTATCTTAGGGTCTCATTCTCTTTTCCCATCTCTAGTTTTTCTTTCTTCCTGTGTATCTTACTCCTGAAGTTCTGCCTAGGCTGTCTTTTTGCCATGAGACAATCGGTGGGCAAGCAATAATCTTTGTCTTCACTGAATCTGCACCCTCTCTGTGGCACAGTATGTGGGCATCATACTCCTTGGACACACATCTAATGAGGATTAATCTACTCATGGTATAATATTCTGGGCTTCATGTCCTTTCTTCTCTTCTACCTTGTACCTAGCTGTCAATCTTGTATTATGTAGTGGGGTCCTGGTGAATCATCTTCAAAACATTATTCTGTCCTTATTCTTCTTCTTCCATATTATTTTTCTTGCTCTTGGGAAATTTGGAAAGGGATGATCCTGCTCTCTTCCTTGCTAGATGACATCCTTCTACTCCACTCTAAACTTGGGAGCAGTGCTTAATTTGAATGCTTAGAGTTTGCTTGACCAGTAGAACATGGTTATTGATCAGTCTAGGTGCATACCTTAAAAAATTGTCAGCTACAACTCCCAATGTCCTAGAATACTCACAGTTGAAACCCAGCTCACATGCTGCATTGAAGATCAAGCAGCTCCCGTGCAAGTTCCCATGCAGCAGCACTGGCTGAGCTCCCAGTCTCTCACAAATACCACTTACCACTCATGAGTAAGCCAGCCTGAAAGAGATTTCTCTGTTCCAGCTATAAAAACATGGAACAGAGATGTGCTGTCTTTGCTGGGCCCTACCCAAATTGCATATTAGTGAAAGCAATAAATAGTGGTTATAGTTTTAAGCCTTTACATTTTGAGGTAGTTTATTGCACAGCGATAAGAAACCAGAAAAAGGGCTATATGGTTCCCACAGCCTAAGCAGAAATTTTTAATCCAGATTTTATTTATGAGGCTTTCATGAAAGGCTATAGGACACTTGCTTTGCTTTTTAGAAATAGGTACAGTACTTCTGTTTGGTTGTCTCTTGTATGTGCAGTAATTAAGAACTCCAAGGTGAGAGGATAATTCAAACTGTAAACAAAATCTCTCAAAATATCATTGCCCTAAACCATTTATTAAAATATACTGCTAGTTGTTCATGAAAAGAAAAAGATATTAAATGCTGAGTCTTAACCTTTCCTTCACTATGGAATCTTCCAGGAAGCCTCTCAAAATGCTGTGGCCTACATCCCTCCTTTATGCTTCCAGAGGTTTTGCTTTAGTTGGAGCATGGTCCTGGCTTTGCAATTTTGAAATTTCCCCAAGTGATTCTTGTTTGCATAAAAGTTTGAGAATCACAAGTATGAAACACTGCCATTGTTGCCCTGGGAAATTTATAGTGTACTTGAGGAGCCTGTGTTTCACATAAAAAAGTAAGTAGTGTTCCGGGGAACATCCAGTGTTTGAAATGGACAGGCCTAAATGTGAACTAGACATTGAAAGGCAAACAGTAGTTCCCTTTATCTTGTTTGCTCTTTTCACTAAAATTGTAACCTGTATTATACTAAGTATTTATTTTTGTTTTTTTCCAATGTATTTCTTAATTACAACATTCCTTTAATTATAATATTTATGTGTTTTTTCACAATTTAATGTTTTTGGAATTAAGGTTCACCTCACACCTTACTGTGGATATCCAATATGCTACTTTTCCCCCTGAGAACTTGTTTTCTAGGAAACATGTAAACTATAATTAGTGTGTATACTATAATTAGCAATATCTTAGAAGAAATACGATATATATTGTCTTCTACTTGTTGCTACTGTGTGTGTAATGTGTTGTCCTTGTACTCTACATTACATTATGAAATCATTGAGGATAAATGTCAGATTGTCTTGTTATTTTTATATCTTCCCAAGCATCTAGCATAATGCTGACACTTTGTAGACACTCAGTAAAAAGTGCAGATGTTGGGCATCCTTTTCTACTTTTACTACCTAATAGTTAGAGATTCACAGAGCTGGGAGAGATATATAAGCCACTTGCAAAATTGCAGAGAGGGAAGAATTTTAGAGACCATCATAATATATCACATTTCATTTTAATGTGTAACACCTTAGAACTTGTGCGCAACTTTCACTT